>NC_051076.1:23512862-24209362 GCF_004664715.2 Peromyscus leucopus
GATAAATATCAATAGTGTTACGATTACAGGTTAAGAATTAAAAAGGGAAAGAGAGAGATTGGGTTGTTGGAAAAGGAGCAAAGACGTTTGATTCCAAAGCAAAATGCATCTGGGCATTAAGAAATCAGAAGGAGGATGCACCAATGACAGCTGCAAGCCTCCTGGAAATCATCCCACAAAACTGAACAGGTGGCTCCTCATTCAAGCTCGTCTAGATATTTCTGTGAAAGCAATACTTTTGCCTGGATGCCTGTGTTTTGGAGATCATCCTTCTAGCTTCCCATTCCTCCCCTTCTTCTACACACAGACTTTCTGTGATAGCATATTTGAGGTGGTTAGGATCATGTGGTAGGAGTAGGCACTGTATCTTCTGTAGGATAGAGGGAACTGGGTGTTATCTCCATGGTACTTAGGACAGCTTAGTGCTAAATACAATCTGATGATGCCTCTAGGAAGTTGGACACATTATGTTTTTTTTTTTCTTATCTCATCTGGATCAAGTTCTAAAGATAATCTAATGTTTTCTCAAAACATTTCAATCTCTCCACTCCTGCTTGAATTTGGTAACACCAGGGCTGTCTACACAAAGTAGTTTGGGATAAGAATCTGGCTCGTATCTAAAATATGTTGACAAAAATGTTGGATGATGAAGCTAAAAGCAAAGGAAAGAAAAACAGCAATGCTTGACTGTAAGAATGGCTATAAAATGTTTGGTTACCATATATACACTTGTATTAGACAGACAGACAGACAGACACACACACACACACACACACACACACAGAGTCATGTTATACTAGAGCTAACTGAGTAAGGTAGGTATGCAGATCTCTTCCCACCTCCACAACTCTGTAGTTACTGGTGTAGAAACAGAAATCAGTCACAGTAGGATGGAAATCCGTCAGGGGAACTGTCCAATGACATAAACCATAGCCATCCCCCATTCCCTGTACCCTCATACTACTTAAGGAATACTGGCACATCACTGTGTGTAGGTGAATGTACTTATTAATTTTTTATTGTTTGAGTTCTTTACAAACAAAATCTCTTTGTGCAGTTTATCTTTGCATCTTGGCTGATTGAACAGAAATTTAGTAAATGTCCGAGATTAATGAATGTGTATATGAAGGATGGGTGGGCATTGTGACTATGGATTTACAATAGATACAGTGCATTTATTAACTAATAATTTATTAATAAGGAGTTCTGCAAACCCAGACAAAAAATGGCAGTGCTGCAGTTTGCTGTGAGCTTGTTAATAGAAATCATATTTGCTCTAATTCCAGAAGCACTGGGCACCCACTTAACCCCTTGCGGTGAGAGAACGCAGGCCTAATCTGAATGAAGTCCCTGGTCCTGGCTCTGCTCGTTACCACTAATGGGTAGACTTGGCGATATAATTTAATTTTGTGTTTATACAAATACATGTGCAAGTGGAAGCTGGCATAGATGATTTCCACACAGTGATGAAAGTTAAGGTGTGAATTTGAATGCTAGAATAAGTTTCTGCTGTCTTCTGGGATTCTGCTTATCTGTGAAGATATAGACCCCCTTCTTGAATGGAATCAGTCTTTAGCTTTGTTTACAGTTTTGATTGTATTTGGTTTAGTTTTTCTTTGTAGCCTGGAGATCAGAATAATCACTGTGCAGGACATTAACTGCCCCATGGATAGTTATTTTGTTTGTCTAGGACCCTCAACTGTCAAAAGCCAGTGTTCTGCCTGCTCACTGCTACTGACTCCTGAAATGTCAGGGTCTATAATATCTGTGGAAACAGATGTTCATTGTCCTCTGTAGTTGTACACACAAAAGGTCTATGCAGGACTTTACTGTATACTCTTTTATTTGTGTGAGATAGGATCTTACTTAGTACCTATAGTTGGCCTGGAGCTCACTATGTAGACTAGGCTGGCCTTGAACTCGCAGAGGTCTGCTAGCCTCTGCCTCCTGAGGTTAAAGGCATGCACCATCACACCCTGTCCTTGACTACTGAATCTGAAGTGTGTGTAGCTGGTGTTAGAGTTTTCTACAAGACATTCCCTATTTTATTACAATTTTAGTAAAATGCAGAATGATCACAACATTCTGAGAAACCGAAAACTACATGGATTTTTAAGAATCCCTACTTCTCCCATGTGTGTGTGTGTGTGTGTGTGTGTGTGTGTGCGCGCGTGCGCGCGCGCGCGCACGCGTGTGTAGGCCAGAGGACAATCTCAGGTGTTACTCCACAGCTCCCCCACCCCCTTATTTTTTGACAAAGGATATCTCACTGGCCTGGAACTTGCCAAGTAGCCCAGGGTTGGCTGGCCAGCAAGCCACAATAATCCTTGAATTCCTGTCTCTGCCTCCCCAGGCCTGGCATTCCATGCTTGGCCTTCTCACCTCCTCTCTCTTCCTCTTCTTCCTCCTCCTCCCTCTCCTCCTTTTAACAAGAGTTCTAGGAGTCAAACCCACCTTTTCATACTTTAAAGGCAGGCACTATTCTAGCTGAGCTATCTCCTCAACTCATAAAAATGTGGCCTTTTAAAAAACCTCAAATAGCCGGGCGGCGGTGACGCACGCCTTTAATCCCAGCACTGGAGGCAGAGCCAAGCAGATCTCTGTGAGTTCGAGGCCAGCCTGGTCTACAGAGAGATCCAGGACAGGCACCAAAACTACACAGAGAAACCCTGTCTCGAAAAACCAAAGGGAAAAAAAATATGTGGCTAGAACTTTCTGAGCGGGTGGATTCTGCTGTTTGGGAAGGAAATGCAGTGTGTTCTGTGCCCCCCTCCTGCCATGTTGGCTTCAATGTAAACAGTGCCTTCTAACTGCCATGTCCTTTCTGTGCAGAACCAACTGTTCCCAGACGCCCCCTCCTGGGAGGTGCAGGCTAGCATGGAGGGTTTGGGGAGGGTAAAAGGACCCTATGTGTTCAAATGATCTTTATGACCCAGCCATGGCTCTGGTATTGGGATGCTGCACCCCCATGTCTCACTAGAAATGAGGAAGTGCAAATCTGAGGGTGTCTCTTACATTCTGGCCCTTGCGGTCAGTAGAAACCATTGAAAAGAAAACATTTTTTTAAAATTCAATATTGATTGATTGATTTACTTTCTTGAGACAGAGTCTTGCTGTATTTTTCTCAGACTAGCCCCATGATTCTCTTCTGAGCACTGGGGATACAGGTATGTGCCATCACACCTGACTTAATTTCTTAATTAGCTGCCATCTTCATACCTTCAGTACAGAAGGTAGGAACTCTGAAAAGCTTCAGTTTTATCCATCATCGGCTTACCCTCAGTGAAGATGGGAATGCTGGTTTGCCTTTTTCGTTTTTTATTAGTTGAGTTGGTGGATGAAACACTTCAAGAACATAAATGCTTCACTAACCTGCTGATGGTAGATTTCTAAGCACGTTCTTTCATGATTTTGACTTTAGGTTTGTGTGAACATCACAGAATTGAACTGTATGCATGAGACTCTGTTACAAAAATGTAGATTTATGAGAAAGCCATCTAACTTCCACAGAAATTCAATAAAACGATGACATACTGAGGAATAGTTTTCTGTTAAAAGGATGAGAAAAATCAAAGGGCCTTGGAGATGGCTCAGTGGCTAAGGTCATTCCTGAGGACTTGTATTTGGACCCTCAGAACCCATGTAAAAGCCAGCTATGGTGGTACATGTCTATAACCCCCATGCTTGGAGGCAGAGACCAGGAAGTTTGGGGGCTTGTTGGTTTGCCAGCCTAATTGAAAGGGCAACTTCAGGTTCTATGAGAGATGCTGTCCCAAGAAATGAGGTGGGGAAAAAGTTGAGCAAGTCATTCTGATGTCCACCTTTGGCTTCCATATGTGTACACACAAAGATGGGGAAATTAAGATGCAAAAAATGTAATGTCCCAGGTGAGTTATTGGTTTTGCTATGGTGTAGCTCCATCTGGGAGTCATTTGCATAACCACATCTCAGAGTTTTTTTTTTTTTTTTTTTTTTTTTTTTTTTTTTTTAAATCAAAACAAGTATCTTAGCAGGCCTCCCGAGGAAAGTGTTGTGGAAAGCAGGAGGCAAATGGCAACATTGTCAGAGTTGATGGTTTCAGTTGATTGGGTTAGAGATTTTTTTCTAAGTAATAACTTACCCTCCCATGATCCACACTTCAAAGCCTAACAGTGTTTATTTCCTGTAATTTTTTTTTTTTTACCCTTTGGCTACAACTTGCCCTTATTGGTCAACATTTTGAGGTAACTCTCCTTCCCTTTCAGAAAGCAGTGGAAACGAGTTGGGTGAGGACCCAGTGCTGGCCATTGAGTATGATCAGAGACCTTCCTGGACCTTCTAAAGATGGGATTTTATTATTCCTCTCTTGTGTTCATGCAAATTTGTGTGGAGAATCAAAAAGCCTTGTTTTACTGCCTGTAAGAACTAAATTCTCCAAGCAAGTCCAAGCTGCCAGCCTGTCTGCCTCTGCGTTGCCCCCAGACATACCAATGGCTGACAGAAAACACAATGGAGCTTTCAGAGAAACTTCCTATCAAGTACACAATTTTCCTAAAGGGGAAACGTTTCACAGCCTTAGATATTTTATGACTTCCTAGGCTGTAACTTGCCATGGAAGCTCCTTAGCCCCCTCCCTCCACTCTGAGCTTGTGGAACAGAATTGATCCCTCCACATCCTCAGGAGGAAGCAGTGACGGGACACCTCATTGTGTGTTAGTGCCTTTCATTAACATAAAGTCTGTGTTCTGGCTCACTTTCCCATGGTTCTAGTTACATTTCTGGATTTACATAGATATTCTATATGAATTTCTGGATTTACATAGGATACCTAAGTACTTTTCTTTTCTACGAGAACACTTTGTCCACATTGAAGCTTCAGTCATGGCTTTCCCCAGCCTTCAGCTTTCCAGGATAAACACTTCTCTCTTGTTTGCCTGTTTACGGATCTGTTAATATCTCATTTGTTTCTCAAAATTTGTCTTTACATTTGTTTATTTTGTGTGTGTGTGTGTGTGTGTGTGTGTGTGTGTGTGTGTGTGTCTGTGTGTATGCATGTGGGCACTTGTGCATCACAGAGACATGTGTAGCAGTCAAGAGACAGCTTTTGGGGGTCAGTTTTCCCTCCCTACACCATGTGGGACCTGGGGATTGAAGTCAGGTCCCTAGGCTTGGCAGGAAATTCCTTTATCAGCCAAACTGCCTTGATGGCCCACAGGTATAGATAGCCCAGGCTGCCCTTGAATTCAGCATCTGCTACCAGCAAGCCTCCACAACCAGCTCTCTCATCTGCCCACCTCTGCTCACGTGACTCTCATGGACTGGTCCTTTGTGAACACACCCCGCCCACAATGCTTATTATTACTCTCTTCTTGGTATGGTTACATTAAAAGAAAAACCACAAGGTGCTATTTGTGATAAGTGTTTAAAAGTCTACTTCTTGAAAATTTAAGGACCCTAAGAAAAAGGATGGGGGTGCGTTAGGCAGGACAGTCAGACCTAAAAGTAAATCACAGACAATTTTATGGGCCACATTGTTTTCTTGGATCATTACAGTTTAACACTCCTGTATCTGTTCAGCTGTCCCCAGCATTTTATTGGTATTTCTTTCATGATGTGGATCACAGTCATCTTTTGTTTTCACAAATCTTTGTGCTGGGAATTAAAGCAGAATCACTTTTTGACTCCCTAACTTCCAGTGTCAGATCCAAGCCCTTTGATGTCTTCTCATCTCTGTCAAGCATTCATGGTCAAACTTCTCATGGGCATAAACAACTGCTCAGAGCTTTAACCATGAGGAGTTGCTTATTTACTTCTTTCCTTTGGAGTCATTATTAACTAAGTGAAACCAATGAGTCAGTAAGAAAATAAACTGTCAGGCAGTGTGGCTGGGTCCCAGATCTTAAAACCTAGTTTCAAAGTATCAGAATTGAACAAGTAGCAATATGAAGAACAAGAATAAATTTCCATAGTGACAACATGGTAGAGAAAAGGCATCCTTTCTCCTATTAGGAGTTCCTTGCACTAAGCACTGCACACACAGGATGTAATTTAATCCCCACACCATTCGCAAGTATGTTAAGAAATATACCATGGGACTGGGGTGATGTCATAGTAGGTAACAAAGCTTGTACAAACAGAAAGACTTGACCTTAATCACTACTATTCACTATAAGCAAAACAAAACACCCACAAAAACAATCAAACAAGTCCAATCAACAACAACAATTAAACAACCAGGCATGGCTCAGTGTGCCTTCAATCCCAGAGTTGAGGGGGAGTGTTGACTGAGATGGGACAATCACTAGGGGTTTATTGGCCTAGCTGAAATGTTGGGCTCCATATTCAATGAGAAAACCTTTTCTCAAGGGCAGTAAGGGAGAGGGAGATAGAAGACAACCAGTATCCTCCTCCAGCATCTGCATGTACTTGGGTATGTGTACCTACACATACACATACATGCATCCAACACACATAGACAGACATACTTACTCAGGCTAACTGCATACAGCCGGGATTCAAATCCAGATCCCCTTTGTTTTGAGCCAGCTCACTTAGCTGTTGTACTATTGGGCTGTGTAGATTGAATAGATCAGATTCTCAGTAAGTATTCATTAGCATTTTCTTCTTCTAATCTTAGTGATAATTTAGTGATAATTATGTATTCTATAACAGCAGCACAAAGAATGGGTGAATATTTGACCCAAGGAAAGACCCTTTTGCTTTAATTAGATCCTGTCATTTTTTTTTTTTCCTAGAGAGGATCTGTAGTTGGCAGTCTATTTGAAATGGCTCATTAGGTTTTTTTTTTTTTTTTTTTTCTGGTCTAGAGGAAGCAGTTCAAAAAGAAAAAGAAAAGATAAAAATCTACCAGAGAAGAATACATTCAAGAATCATGGAAAAGCAATAAACGGGGATGGACTGACAGGCCAGCAGGACTGTGTTGCATGCATAGCAACAGGACTTATTTTGTTTTGTGGTGTGTGAGGATATGGCTGATGTGTCTGGGGTGAGATACAGTGTCATAACTTAATGCAGATCCTGAGGTGGCTTATCTGGCAGCATCCTGTGGAACTCTTACCACCCCTTCTCTGGACATCACCAACCTCTTAACAGATCAGTGTGTTCAAAGCCATTTTGATTCCATCAGTCCCCTTGTACCACGAGTCATACTGAGCTTGAAATAAAAATCAGAGCCCAAACCTCAGGTAATTTTCAGGTGGATGACTGCATGGGAGAACCCACTTTAAGTCCTCATGTGTTAGTTACTTGAACCTAGCTACTTTTAAAATTCATACATCAGTTGAAATGTGTTAGCATTTTTGCCAAAGTTACCAAAATGTAGGCTGAAGTTTCTGTCCTGCAAGCAACTCCCAAATACCCAGCAGCCACTTCCCAAATTATCACACAGAGGCTTATACTAATTATAAATGATCAGCTGATAGCTCAGGCTTATTACTAACTGGCTCTTACACTTAAATTAATCCATAATTCCTATCTATGTTTAGCCATGTGGCTTGGTATCTTTTCTTAGTATGACATTCTCATCTTGCTTCCTCTGTATCTGGCTGGTGACTCCTGACTCCACCCTTCTTCTTCCCAGCATTCTTAGTCTGGTCACCCCTCCTAAACTTCCTACCTGGCTACTGGCCAGTGAGCTTTTTATTAAACCAATTTGAGTGACAAATCTTTATAGTGTACAAGAGGATTGTTCTACAGCACCAAAAAAATGTACTAAACAACTTAAATGAGGAAAGGTTTATGTTTCCTCACAGCTTCAGAGATTTCAGACCATCAAGGAGGGGGTAGTGTGACAGACCAGAGCAGTCTACCTCATGACATCCAGGAAGGAGAGAAAGCATGGGAATGCAGGGAGAGTCCAGGAGAAGAACCTCTGAGAATACTCCATGACCTTCTTCCAACCAATTATACCTCATTTTCTACCTTAGCACTTATCAGTAATGCAGTTATGTGTGGCTCCATTAAGGAATGAAGCCACAGGTAGAGGGTCAGAGCCTGTATGACCTAGGCATCTTTGGAAACCGTCAAAGAGATCCACAGAAGTGTATATCACTTATCTCCTAGATGCTGCTCACGCCAATCAAGTTGACAATTTAAGTGTAACCATCACAAGGTACACTTTGTATTTTTTTTTTTTGCTAGATAAAGTGATATGTTGTTACCTTTTATCCTTATCTATTTGATATCTGCCACTTAAAGCAGCATACACCAGAAGATCCATGGGGGTCTCACTTGAATAAGAATTTGTTATTAAGTTTCTGTTGACTTATTGATCTAGACACTCTGGAGCACAGCTGGAAAACTTAACCTTAACCCATCGTATGCTTTCTGCATCTCTGTCTGTCCAACCAGCAAGCATACAAGACATTTTATAAAATGTCTTCCAGGATTTTACACAAGTGCCTAGAACTTCAAGACATCTGTATTCTTTTTCAATATCAATTCCAGAATTATAGTATTTAGCAATGTATGATCCAGGAGGATATATTTAGTAAATAGTCATTGACAAGGATGCATCTTATTCTCATTGTGGAATAACATCCGAAGAACGTGTGCTATGCTGTTATCTAAAGCCCTCTGTGGAATGATAACTCTTCATTGTATTATTCAGGTTTTTTTTTGTTTTGTTTTGTTTTGTTTTTTTTTGTTTTTTGAGACAGGGTTTCTCTGTGTAGCTTTGCGCCTTTCCTGGAACTCACTTGGTAGCCCAGGCTGGCCTTGAACTCACAGAGATCTGCCTGGCTCTGCCTCCCGAGTGCTGTGATTAAAGGCGTGCGCCCCCACCGCCCGGCAGGTTTTTTTGTGAATTATCTTGTGTTGGGAGGAGTCAGAATTTTTAGTTATTGATGGGCCTTGCCTCCGTGAAGACATCCAAAGAGCTGTAACTATACATTAGAACTTGGAGACTTATGGGCTGAAGAGATGGCTCAGCAGTTAAGAGCACTGGCTGCTCTTCTGAACGACCTGAGTTCTATCCACAGCATCACATGGCAGCTCACAATCCTCTGCAACTACAGTTTTAGGGGATCTGATGTCCTTTTCTGGTCACTAAAGACACTGCATGCATGTACTGCACAGCTATACTTAAAGATGAAACAACATGCACATGAAAATTTTAAAACTGAAAAGAAAATTTATGTGGCTGGAAAGAGCTCAGTGGGTAAAAGCACTTGCTGCTCTTGCAGAGAACCAGGGTTCAGTTTCCAGCACCTATATGGTGCCTCCTCACCATCTGTAACTTCAGTGCCATGGGTTTCAGCAACCTCTCTGACTTCAGTGGACACCAGACATTCAAGTGCTGAGTAAACATCCACGCAGCCAAACCATTCTCCACACAACATAAATAAATAATAAACTGAAAGTTTTGAGTTTTTTTTTTTTTTTTAAATTCTTCAGCACCCAACCCTGAACACCTTCTGATCTTTCCTGACCAAACACCTTTCCTCAGACAGGCTCTTCTCTCATTCTCAGTGATAGTATCTTTGCATCTGATCAAGGAAATTTACAGATCTGTAATTCTGTTGCAGTCATAACTCACTAGTGTACCTCAGATGTAGACATTTTTGCTATGGATACAGGTTCCGCTCACATGCTGAAAATATTAATGGATGACTGAATGATCATCTCAGTGTTGGCTTCTCAGGAAGGCTTGGCTGATGGCTTGCTTGTGACATTTTATGGATATCCAGACTTTTAGTAGAGAAAACATAACAACGTTAAGCACAAATGATTATTTTTACCCCTTTGTGCTGCCCATGTAGGAAATGAGAAACAGCATCATTTCTGAGGAGCAGTACTGTTGGCTCCTATTTCATACTTACTGTTGATTTGATGTGTGAGCCTATGTACAGGTGTTTTGGGGGAAGAAAGAGATCCTATTCTTTCTGGCAGACCAGCTGCCTGAGCATCAGTTTTATTTCTAGGGTTCCATGAAAGACATCATCCCTGTAGATTTATTTTGGGTTGTTCACAAAAGTTAAGGAAAGCCTGTTCTGAAATATCTATAGGAGGACTCAAGGTTTTGTGAGCTTAGTGCTGTAATAAGGAAATGCAAGGCATGGAAGCAGGTGCCTTGCACAGTAGCCAGGCTTTGGAGATGACAAGCTTGCCTGGTTGTCATTGGTTAAGACGGATAGCCTCAAGGGACAGCAGGAAAGAAGAGGTGAGAGCAGGTTGAAGGTTGAAGTTCAGATGAGTTAATGTGGTCAAAGTACTGGTCATTAGAGTGTGGGAAAATGAGTTTGTATTTATACAAAGACTCACTTTTTAATTGGCCAGGACAGATTTTAATTCCATGTTGCAGCTGGAGCTGGGCTTTCAGTTCTGTAGTTAAGCTGGGAATTGGTACGTCGGATTCTCGGAAGTCCTCGGAGTCACAGGCATCTACAGCCCCATCTCTAATTTATATCTCCCCACCAAAGCTCCTTGTTTTGACCTCTGACCGCTGCTTGGCAAGCCAGTGTCGGAGCATCCTTTGGACCAGGCAATCTTTTCTTTTATATTTGAGGATATGGAACTTTCTAGAAGCTAAACGGTCTGTTCAGTGTTGCTAGCTAGAGACAAAGGCAAGACTGAATACAGTCCCACATATGAAGAAGAAAATGTCAACATGAGCAGTGGTAACTCTCTCCTGCAATTCCAGCAAAGGCTGAGGCAGGAGGATCAGAAATTCAGGGCCAGCCTCTGGGTTATATAGTGAGAGTCTAAGAAAAACCGAACTAAAACAGCAGACGTGGTTAAAATGAACAGATCATTGTAAAACACTTGGGTGTGCCATTTTTTTTTTGGTTGGTTTTTTTGAGACATGGTTTCTCTGTGTAGCTTTGCGCCTTTCCTGGAGCTCACTTGGTAGCCCAGGCTGGCCTCGAACTCACAGAGATCCGCCTGGCTCTGCCTCCCGAGTGCTGGGATTAAAGGCGTGCGCCACCAACACCCGGCCATTTTTTTTTAAAAGAATTATTTATTTATTATGTATATGGAAGAGGGTGCCAGGTCTCATTACAGATGGTTGTGAGCCACCTTGTGGGTGCTGGGAATTGAACTCAGGACCTCTGGGAGAGCAGTCAGTGCTCTTAACCTCTGAGCCATCTCTCCAGCCCCCATTTTTTTTTTTTTAAACTTTAAAAGGTTCTCCCTGGTCCAGATGTACAGTACAAGATTGTTTTGTGACAATTCTTATTTTATGAAAAATTTCCATTAAAAAAGCCATTAAATACAAAATCAAATGCAATTTGAGTAAAGGTGTAAGTTATTCTAAAAATAACCCCACCCCACAATTCTAATATGTCTTAGTTTCTACTTTTAAAAGTGTTGGTCACTCTGCCTCATGGACTGTATTGATGGTTGAAGCCCGAGAGCTCCCCTCCCCTTCCCCCCAAAACTCAAAACCTGAGTTACAAACATAATTATCTCATTGGGAAACGTGACAGTAAGGAGTTTCAGATCCACAATTGCTATGTTCTTCTTGTAGGAATTCTAACAATAAGGGCATTTAAAATAGCTGGACATGTATAGCCAGCCACAAAGCCTAAATACACCTAAGTCAACTTTTTCTTGATTACCAGTAACCAATGAGGAACAGCCTCCCAGGCAGATGTCCTGTGGGAAGCAGCCTTGTGGCTGCAGGTTCCCTCGCTGTGGCAATGACTCACACGATGGGGTCCAAGTAACTCACATACTGATGTCCATATGCTTAATTGAATTGTGTAGGTTTTCCTTCTTGCCTCTTGGGTACTATTTTAGACATAGTCTTATGCCAATATGTTTTCACTCTGGGGATGTTTAGTTCATCATCTTTAACATGACAACCTGAAAATATCCATGCTAAATGGATTACAGCTTGTTTTTACTTAGTTCTTACTTTTGAAATTGCAATGTGTGTGTGTGTGTGTGTGTGTGTGTGTGTGTGTGTATGCAGTGTTGCATACACTTGAATGTGTGTATGAAGATGCTTTTGCATGCATGTGTGGAAGTTAGAGATTGAATTCAGGTGTCTTCCTCTATTGCTCTCTACTTTAATTTTTGAGATAGGGCCTCCCAATCAATCTGAGTTTATAGATGCATGCTGCAGAGTGCTGCATGTGGGTGCTGGAGATCTGGACTCCAATCTTTGTATTTATTCAGCAAATGCTTTACCCACTGAGCCATTCCCCTAGCCCAGGATTAGGTCTTATGAAGTTAATTTCTGGTACTGTATGTTTGATAACATTGTGTTTTCCCATGAACACTGAGGTGCTCAGAAGGTATCTGTGGTCTGTCCCTACCAAAGTGTGAGTGACTATGTAGCAGGTGTTGCAGTTACTTCACTTCACCCGTGCTGGGTGTTCCTGTTTCTACAATTATTTTTTTGCTTCCCTGGGGTTTTTTGAGCATCAAGCATTAATGAGTCTTGGGCTGGAGGGACAGCTCAGTCAGGAAAGTGCAATACTTGCTGCCCATGCACGAGGATCGAAGTCTGAGCCTTTGCAGCCTTAGCCATAGAAGAGCTGGATGAAGTGGCCCAGGCCTGTCATCCTATTGCTGGGGAGGTCTAGACGGAGGACCCCAAAGTCTACTGACCACTCAGGCTAGCTGGATTGGCAAGCTCCAGGTTCGTTTAGAGACCTTGTCACAAACAATAAAGTGGAGTACAATTGAGGAAGACAGCTGAAGTGGATCTCTACCCAACACACACACACACACACACACACACACACACACACACACACATACACACACACACACACACACACACTTACACATGTGCACACACTCATACATACAGAAAGATGTGCGCACATATACACACAATATAAAAGTGAATGTATCATTATAACCTACCTTCCATATTTTAGAAGTAAGATGTGGGCAGATGAGGTAGCAGGGCTGCCAAGCCTTGACAACTGATTTCGACCCCTTGAACCTACATGGTAGAAGGAGGGAACTGACTGCAGTTTTCCTCTGACCTTCCCACATGGGCAATGCCCCCCACTCCAATGAGTAAATATAAAAAATACAAAAGATAAATTTCTGTCGTCTAGTTTTTCAATAAACTAGCATGACACATGATGTAAATAAAAATTTGGATAAATCAGATGGATTTTTTTTTAAGAACCAGCTGACCCACCAGTAAGACATACCTGCAAAGTTTGCAGAGCTACTGATGGAGAGGGAAGCACCAGAATAGAGAAGCAGAGAAAGGAGATGATGGCTGGGTGAGTCTGTGTGCGCTTACCAACCTCATATGCAAATTAGGCAAAGGACATTTATACAGAGAAGGTGCATATGTTCTACCCAATTCTTTCTGGAGCCTGAGAAGCACCAAGGCTGAATGGAGTCCCTTTGCTGCTCACTCCAGATGAACTAACACAATTGAGATGCCAGGATGGGGATGGTATGCATTATTTTAAAACATAATCCTAGGTCAATGCACTTGTACTTTTCAGGCCATTTAGTTCATCTTTAGCATTGCTATATGGGAACATTCAGACTAAATGGATATAATCTTAGGAAGTCTATTTATGATATTGTATGTATTATGACCAGTTGCATTTGCTTTCAAACACTGGGATGTGATTTCTACTGTCCCTGAGTCACGTTGTCAATGTGCTGTCGACCAGAGTCTGCTGGGGACCTCTCTGTGGCTGCAAAGCCTAGAGGGAAATGTAGGTTTCCAGTGCTTTGAAGAAGTTCATGGCTTTCCTGAGTGAACTGGTGGCTTCTGGGGAAGCTGACCTTTGCTAGGTGCAGTGGTAAAGCGATTGTTTTGTTTACCCAGTAGATCCCTGCTAGCCTGTATTTGACTCTTTAACAGTGCAGCCTCTTGAATAAGGAGTGCTTGAGGCACTGGGGAAAAAAGAAAAAAAAAATAATTCACAGCTCCCTTAAGCTATCCAGTTTCCTCAGAAGAGTGAGAAAAACAACAGTTTCTAGAAGTTCACATACAGGTGTTCTTTTTCTCCTTCTATTTCTCTCCCATCCTCTCCTCCTTCCCCCATCAATATTTGATGAGAATTGCAAATGAAGAGTACCGTACCGTGTGAGTAGAATGCATCCTGAAACAGAAGAGACACCTGCATAACAAATCCCAGCTGGAAAATCCATGCCAGAATCTTTTCCATGCAGGACATTGTGGGGTCCATCAACTAATCTTTATACAAAGGTCACTAGTGACTCTAATGCTGAGTATACATGTCTCCACCAGGCATGTGTTGCTACTTTCCTATAGGATTATAGGCACCTGCATCTGCTGTGGGCTTAGAAAACACGAAGGATTCCTTGAATCCATTCAGATAGATACTACTGAAAGGCTTCAAATGAACAATACATTTAGTCCTTTAATTACCCTGTTAATACTCCTTTAATTGTCATTCTGTACTTTCATATTTGCAACTCTGTGTCTGCTCTGAATTCAATCAGCAGCACAGGACTAGCCATGTGATTTCTTCGTGATGAGTAGGTTCAAGGGTCTCCTGCTGGCTTGGATCAATGTGATCCCTTAGTAAGAATTAATTTAAAAGAGCTGCATGCCACTTCACATGTCTGTGGTTTTACCATGCTGTGCTCAAAAGTGGTGACTTTAGGGGGAAAAATGGTCACACTGAAGTAAAGAGCATCTTTGGTTCTATTTCCCATGTAACTGGAATTCTTCTGTCCTCCAAATGAGGTCATGGATGGAGACACGTGGACGTCTGTATCTATATCTGTATTTCTAAAGGATGTAGTCATAGCTTTAAGTAGGATGTGATGTGTTATAACATAAATATAGGATGCTCTAACCATGGGAAATTATCACTCATAACAGGTCTTTGAGGTTCTATTTCCATACCATGAGACACAGGGGGCTCAAAGATGAAGTAACTGAGTGGGTCAGGAGAAAGGTAGGTAGGGGACACCAAATGTTGTAAGATATGAAACGTTATTCTGATTTTCTATAGCCCAGTAGGGTAACTATTATTTACATTTATTGGTAATGCACTTCAAACTAACTAGAGGGGTATAAAAGTTCCCAGCACAGAAATAATACATGTTGAGGGGATAGATGTGTTTTTAACCTCGTATCATTATACATTGTATGCATGCATCTAATTATCATATGATACCAGGTAAAGATACACAAATTCTATTATCTCCCCAAAGTAATGATGTTTGCCCATGTCTCTTTGTTCCAAGGGACTACCAGTAAATTAAGTAGCAAGATTGCAAGCTTTTTAAACCTTTGCAAATGATTTGGGCATAGATCAGCCACAAAACTGTGCACAGTGGGGGTTTTAGGATAATCACCAGCCTGCCAGTTAGTGGATGAGGATCTTGATACATTTGGATCTTGACTAGCTCTGTAGCTTTTTTGATGTCTGTTTGGCTTGTTGTACTAATAGCAGTCACCCTCTATGCTGTCTTTTTACTTCCTTTAAAACATTACAACAGCTCACTCCTCTTTTTTTTTTTGTTGTTGTTGTTTTTTTTTTTTGATCCAAATTTTTGAGATTGGAACTTACTTTTGACCTTTAATAGTTGGGCATAGGATCATAGGGTCATCATTGGGCAGGCTGAAGTTGATGGTCTTGAGAGGGGGATTCACTTCCAGTTCCTGAAATTCAGTCAAACGAAGGGGATCATTATTAGGTTGCAAGCCTATCCCTGTTCCATCAGAATGGTAGAGAGTTGCTTGGGTCTTGGAAGGCATCTGTTCAGAGAAAGTGAAATCATGTGCTTCATTTTTTTTCTCTAGCTTATTTCAAGGTGAAAATATCAGAGCAGCTTGGGGAGTTTGTAGTGTACAAGAATAAATGGTATTCAAATGATTAAGTTAAAAAGTCAAAAAGTTCCTTGGATTTTTTGCTTTCTACCTTGATGAAATTTGCGTTTCTGTGTTTTGGAGTAGGTGGCATGTGGAAGTCATTTTCTTTCTGAGCCTTGAAGCACTAATTCCCATCCTTCAGAATATTCTAAGATTATGGCATGAAAACACAAAGCCCGGGCAATATTTGTGGTCCAAGTTTCATGTTTCCCTCTTGTGGGAATTTGCAAATTCCAATACTTTCCTATGCTTTGAGGGTTATTTTTCTAGAAGACCATTGAGGTCCTGACATATGGCTATGCAACATTGGTTTTCCACAACGGCAAGATGCAACCTGATTTCCAAGCTAGCATTTTCAGACACAGCTATACTGCCAGGTATCATTCTATGCAATAAGGACTTTAAAGCTGTTTGAAGTTGGAACACAAAGAAATCTGAGTGTTTTCTGGCATCAAGGGTCAGTTTCCCTCCAATAAACAACATGTGTAACACATAATTGAATTCAAAGTGGCAACATGTGAAACTCCAATGTGAATTGAATAGGTACAAGTGAGAGTCAGACGGTGGAGTTGTATTCATACTCTTGGTATACGAAAAGAACAAGTGGCTGGGAAGCTCCTCTTGGAGATGGGTACATCCAAACAGCCTCTGATGTCATCTATAAGGTGAACCAAGAGCCACATGATACTTAAGTGGCCAAGTCTGCCTCTAACCCCATGGTTGGAAGATGGAGATGGGTGACATAGGAAGAAAGTTAATTTAGTAAAAGAATAAACAGAATCACAAAAAGGAGATATGGAGGCAGGAGAGTGACAGATCTAACCTTAATATTTCCAGGGGAAGGATATAGATTTGGCAAGGGACATATAGCTCTCATCTTCAAAGGAGACATATTGGAGCCACTTGTGAAGAAAGTGAATTTCAAACCACAAGTTTGGATTTCATTCCACAATCAGTGAACAAGAATTACACACTATGAACTAAGGAAATATCTAGAACTATGTCTTAGGAAGTCCTTCTGGAATCTCTTGTGAAATAGATGATAGAAGTTTATTCCCTATTATAGTTGTTGATTCTAGGTACAGTCTGTGCTCTCAGGCCAGCTGTAAATAGATAGGTGGTAATTCTCAGGCATGACCGAAACAGCACACACCGCCCACTTTTCATGTCGCTTGGTGTAAATGGCAAAGTTCTGTGACCAGAGGTAATGATGTGAGAAATGAACGTTGGAAAGACATGGACATTGAAATAGTTAGAAGATTCCTAGGAAGGTTTTCCATCAAGGTTTTCATTTGGAAAGTGACTCAAGTGTGCTGGTGGAGCTGTAGGGAGCCAGCGTGTCTGGAGAGAAAGGTCAGGTTCAAGTCCAGCGGGGCATACTGAAGTGCTTGAAAACAAAGAGGAGAGAACACCACCACCAAAAAGTACTTAGGCTTATTGTAATTTTATTTATTATTTGTGAGAGAGAGAGAGAGAGAGAGAGAGAGAGAGAGAGAGAGAGAGAGAGAGAGAGAGAGAGAGAGACTAGCTTATTTTCTCAGTTCATGTGTTTGGGAGCTATATTGGCAATCGTTTTGATGCTTGAAATGGTGAAGAGCGACTGTTTCCCCACATCAGTGGAATCCAAAGGAATACCCTCAATGACAGTCCAGGTTAAGGGTCAAACTTAGGGTCTTACACATTAGACATGGGCTCTGCCTAATTGAGCTCTACGCTCCCCCTCCAGGACAGGTTCATATAACACCTCTCCCCTCTCAACTTTGGACTGAAAAACTGAATTTGGAAATAGTAATTGTAGCCATGTTAAATCCTTATAAGTTATAATCTTCATAAAGTTCCCCTTTCCGGGTTTCTACTTTGAGTGACAGCCACACAACCTTCCATTATGAAACACTGCTAACAGATTTTTGCCATTTCTCCTGCCCATCCAAGTCAGCAATGTTTAGCGTGTTTTGTTTTATTTTTTAAATTGGGCTTTTGCTGTGTTTACCAGGCTCCTAAGTATGGATCCTCCTGCTTATGACCCTCAAGTGCACAGATTATAGGCATGCACTAATGTGTGTAATTCAAATTATCAATATTACTTTCAGGTTTTTTTTTTTGCATTGATTATTTTTGGTTAAGCAGTTGTCTTTCTAATCTGTATTGTGCTTTATACTGAAGACACAGCTACAGTTATTTTTGTGTCTTTAGAATCCGGGAAGCATGTCTCTATACTTAAGACCACCCTTTGCTATGGAAAGTACATGCTTTAATGTGGCATTGGTCCAATCTATTGTAACTATAGATTTTCCTGCCTATTTCTACCAGTCTCTCAGTTTGCTAAGGAAAGAGACCTCCTGTTTCTCTCTTCTGTGATTCACACAGATCCTGGCACTCAGTGTAAAATATGTTAGTATTTATTGAATGAGTATTCTTGATAAAATTAATATACTGAGCTTATGCAAATGACTGTGACCCTTTTTCTGGTTTGAAAACACCTACTTGGTTTAGCATTCTAGGCAAACTGTGGGTCATTTAAGTGAGAGGAAGAAAAAAGGTCAACCATTTGTTTAAATGATAGAAATGTCAAAGTTGCTTATTCCTTCATTCATCTCTTTATTCAGCAGGCACTGTGCTAAGTCACTTGGGAATAACACACTTTCTATGGTTATTGCGGGGAGGGAGTGCTTACAGTTGATGAATACTAGAGAGCTCCTTCCAAAGAATGAACATTTATAATGTACTGGGAATCTCAGAAAGGCTTTTTATTGAGTTTTGAAGGAAAAATAGGAGTTCCTAATCAGCATAGAGAAAGGTACTTAAGGTAAGAGCACCAGCATTCCAAAGGCCCAGAGTTGGGGTCAGCATGAAGATTCAGGGAACTCATTATGTATGGTTAGGGGAAAGGTCAGCAGAGCATTTTTTTGGACTTTCAAGCATGTTTTAAGGGGCTGAAGGTGGCTCAGTAGGTAAAGGTGCTTATCACCAAGCCTGGTGACCTGAGTTCATTCAATTCCTGGGAGCCAAGTGATAGAAGGAGAAAATGAACTCCTGTAAACTGTTCTCTGATTTACACATACACACACACACATCCTACCCTATACCACACACACTAAATAAATATTAAAAAAATTCAAAATTAAAATGCAAATAAAATTAAAAAATATTTTGAGAGACATTTAATTTAACAAGTACAGTAAATGCAATTATGTATGATTTCTCTCTTCATCTTTATTTAATTTTTTTTACCCATTCCAAGATTAATGCATAACCATGGAAATGTGGTTAATGGGAAAAATAGTTATATGGAGTACTGCCCAGAATTCTACTAGTCAGAGTTCTACCATCATTATAATAGTCTGATATATTTTCTTATAGAGCTCCTCATGCCATTAAGAGATAAAATAGTACATCCTGACATTTTTATCCATACCTGTGTGTGTGGTGCATACATGTGTGCATATGTGTATGGATGGGATGCACTTGTCCATATAGGTGTGTGTGTGGAGGCCAGAGGTGGACATCAGTGTCTTGCTCAGTTTCTCTTCCATCTTATTATTTGAGGCAGTGTCTCTCACTGAACCTGGAGTTCACCATTTCTGCTAGACTGGCTGGGCAGCAAGCCTCCAGGAGCTGTCTGTCTCTGCACCTGAAGCTCTGGGATTACAGATATTTGCTGGCACACGGGGTTTTACATGAGTTCTGGGGACCCGAAAGCACTTCCTCATGCTTGTACGGCAAGAACTTTGCCCAATAAGCCATCTTCCGAGCCCCTTTTGAAGAATCAGAGTCAATTCACACTTTGTTATTAGGTCATTAAAGGGCTTCTATTGTAGAAAGGTGGAGGGCAGTTAGCATGTGCTGACTATATCCTACAATTCTCACATTGAATAATGCCATTCAAGACAGAGTGTGGAGGTGAGATGTACCTGTGGGTGCCACAGTCCGGAGAGCTTCCTCTTGCAGCAGCTCAGGCTGTTGACTCACCATCAAATGACCTGATGAGTCACCTGAAAACCACAGATGACCACATGTTGTTCTTCAGTTGGCATTTATGGACCAGTGCCTTTTATTGGATTTAGTGAATCATCTTTTTCTATCTTCTTTTCCTTGATGTTGAGAGGTAGACTTCAAACTCTTCTCCTGCTGGAGCTGCTTAGTACTGGGATTGCACATGTGCCACCATAGATGGACTCTTTTTGCCTTTTCTCCAGGAAAAAGTCAAGTACCATGCAATTTTATATTTATTTATTTATTTATAATGTTTTATTTATTTATTATTTCATGATAGGTCTTCACTGTGGATCTCTGCCCGGCCTGGAACTCTCTGTGTAAACGAGGCTGGCCTTGAACTCACAAAGATCCATCTGCCTCTGCTGGGATTAAAGGTGTGCACCACCTTGCCAACCTACTTATCATTTATTTTGTTTTGCCTTTTGAGACTCGGTCTCAGGTAGCTCAGGCTGGAATCCAGCTCTCTGTGTTGTTGAGACTGGTCTTCAACTTGTAATTCTCTTGCTTCTATCTCATGAGTGTTGGGATTATAGGGCATACACCACCATGCCTGGCTTATTCTTTGTGTTGAATGGGTTGCTCCCATGAAGACTTTTAAAGATGAAGTAATTGAATAAATAATTGAACTATCAAATACTTACTGCTTTATAATGATGAAAAATAAAGCAAGTGCCAATCATGTCTGTTTGTAAAAGAACACTGTAAAATAAAAAAACGCTCTTGTTGCAAATCCTCATGTTGGAAGTACTTACGTGCTGGCTAGTGCTTGCCTCTGCTTAGACTAATTTAAGACACCATCAAGCATGAGAACTGACTCTTTAAAGAGGAACATTTTGATGCTCTCTCTTGATATGTTCCAAACAACTTAATGTGAGATGGTCAAGATAACTATTATTTTGCGATGTTGATTTTGGAATGGGGAGTTGGGAAGAGGTTGAGATTGTTTCTGTAGCTTAGGTTGGCCTTGTACTTACTCTACAGCTGAGGATGAACTTGAACTTGACCCTCCTGCCTCCATTTCCCAAGCCCTGGGATTACAAAAATGTGCCACCAGTCCCTGCTTCCAGGTTTTAAGATTTATCATCAAAAATGTGATGGTTCTGGGAATGTGGTGCTTGAATTCTAAAATAGATGATAATTTTGATTTTTTTTTTGATGGTGTTAGAATTGGAAAGCCAGGTCTTACAAATGCTAAGCAAGTTTCCTATCTCTGAGTCATACCCTGATGATAAGATATTTGTATGGTTCTTATATTGACAATAATTTTAACCTCTGCCTATATGTATTTAATCATTTGATCAAAATAATTCCCTTCAACTGTGAACTCCTGAATGGCAGGAGACATAGCATTGATCCACAGACTGGACAAGAAATAAATGCTATACTCAGCTCTCAGTTGAGAAGTTCAAGTGAGTCCACATCAGAATGCCTGGAGATTTTTTTTTTAAATTCAGAAGTACGCAAAGCAAGAGAGAAAGCCAAGGCCTTGAAAGGGAAAATCATACAACTAGGATAGCGTCTATGATTCACCATTGGCTGTCAAACATTATCTTGGGCTTAACCAAGGGAATGGTAATGTTCATTGTCCTTGGAAGATTGGTTCAGACCCTAAAAACACACCAGCAGCAATTGGTAGTCCTAAGGAACCAAGTCTCATGCTTCAACATGCCAACTGTCAGCAGTACAGGTGGTTATTCTGTGATGCAATGTTTTATAGGGGGCACATACTCATGCTTGGGTATTCACTGATGATTGTCTGTCCTCAGAACTTTATCATAGTCCTGCTTTGGTGGGATGTGTGGTCCTTAGGGCCATGGGTTCCCAGGGGGAATTCTAGGAAGGCTGTTTCAGGGCTCAGGGTTGGATTCGGGTGAATTGTTGATGAGAGCTGTTGTCAGGCACATGGAGAGACCCTCCAAGAGAAGAAGACAGCAAGGCAGAGGTAGGTCTTTCCTCAGTGGCTTCAGAGAGTCCTCTTAAGCCGATTGTTGGAGACCAGGCTGCCATGAGGTACTGAGGTAATTGATACACAGGAGCCAATTGTTAAATTCTCTAGGCATTCATGTGCTGACTGTTAAATATAGCAATTATCGAATATTAAATTATATAAGTTCATTAAATTATATTAAAAGGAAATAACACTAAGTGATTCATCACTTCTTAATTTTTTTGCTACCTTTCTTCTTTCCTCCCTCCCTCTCTCCCTCCCTTCCTTTCTTCCTTGAGTGTTTTTACTATTGGTCTTAACTAGGTAGCTACTGCTGGGTTCAGCCTGGCATATCTTCTGTCATCACCTCATCATTGCTGAGATTACAGGTCTGTACCACCATGCCCATCTTGTATTCTATAAAAAAGTGTGTATGATTGGCAAATAAAAATCTACCAGTTAGTGATCTTAATTCCCTAATTAAATATCCTCTGTGAGGCTCAAAGGTAACAAAAACCCCTTGGTGCAGAGAAGTCAGCTCCTGCAGCCCTCAACGTCCCAGAGTCCAACGTTCGCTGGGAGAAGAGCTGCTTAGAGCAGCCATTGCTGTTTGTGTTTACATAAATAACAAGGGCAAAGGAGGTCAGGGGACTGGAGTACTCTGCAGTTCTGTTTGTCCAGTTTGGGGAAGCATTCCCTAACACAGTCACTTCGACTCCAGTGCTCATTTGCAAACACAAAGTTGTCCTGGGACAGCCGGCATGTTAGGATTGCAGTTTGAATGAAATGGGACTCTCACACTTACGCATGCACAATGTCATTGTTGAATAAATGAAGGTCACTGTACCCGGACCAACTGAGCCACATAGAAACCAGCAAAGGCCCATTTCTCAACCATCTGCTGGCCCTTTCATGGTTTAGACCTGAGTGTTGAGCCATGCCCACCCCCTCTGGTGATGCAAATGATTCTAGACTGCCTTCTTTCCAGGACCTTAAGTAACCCATAGCAGCCACCCTTGGGGTGCTTTAGTCTATAAGCCTACTTTCATAACCCTTTTCATTATGGAAAGTATGTATTATCTGCAAAATACATGACTCTTTAGTATTTGTATTTCTTAATGAAGTAATATAAAGGAAGCACGCTGACATTTTAATTAAGTTCCCATATTTCTATTTTATTTGCTACAGATGATTATTTTTCAGAATGTTGTATCTCTAGTGCTGTTTTCTTTGCTCATAAGCTCTGTACACTTCACTGTACATTTTGTACACCAAAGAACTGTGTTTATTTAGTATTATTTTAGAAAGGACTAACAAAATATATATTAAAAAGAACATTACAATTGAATCTGGTCCCTGTTTGGTTAGCCATTATACTGAGGCAGTCATGGTGATTTGGGAATCTGTATATGGCAAATGCAGTTGTAATATGAGATTAATTCAAACATTCGCATTTTGTCTTGCCACCCATGCCAGAGAATCAAATGTCACAATCTGTATCGTTCCTCAATTTTCAGTACATCAGGACTCATTTATGGGAAAAGACACTTTGAGAGATAACACTATAGCATAACATTCCTCTGACTTCTATCATTTATCAGCTTGAGCACATCTATCACTGTTTTAATGCTGTATCAGATGAGGGCCCTGGCTAAACTTCATACCCAATGACAAATGTCAGTGCCTTAGAAGGTTGGTTTTGGGGCACTGGGAAGATATCTCGGGGCACGAAAGGTCTTTCTACATAAATGTGAGGGTATGAGTGTGAATAAATCCCCAGAACCCATAAAGAGCCAAGTGTGTAGTGTGAATATTTTTAATTAAATAATTTTTGCAATTAAAATATAATTACATCATTTCACCCTCCCTGTCCTCCCTCCAACTCCCTCTCAGATCTCCCTTGGTACCTCTCAAATTCATGGTCTCATTTTTACAATTACTGTTGTTATATACATATATATGTATATGAAAATGCATCAACATATGAATACAAAGTGCTGAGTCCATTTAGTGTTGTTTGAACGTATACAATTTTAGGGCTGACCACCTGGTATTGGATAATCAATTAGGGGGCACCTCCCTGGGGAAGACTACTTCTCCCTTTTTGAACAGTCTTGGTTGCTGATATTTATTTGTCTAGGAAGTGGACCCTGTATGATTTGCAGCAGGAACATTTGTAATTCTAGTACTCTTATGGGGAGGTGGGAGGTGGAGACAGGAGAATCCCTGGAAGGCTACAGGCTAGCCTGGCATACCCAATGGAAAGATAACCAAGAGACTCTGCTTCAAATAAGGCAAGGACCACCACCCAAGGTTGTCCTCTGACCACTCCATGAGCCTGTAGTCATACACATAAAGTTAACTCCATTTGCGCACGCATGTGTACACACACACACACACACACACACACACACACACAGAGAGAGAGAGAGAGAGAGAGAGAGAGAGAGAGAGAGAGAGAGAGAGAGAGAGAACACAGAGAGGATGGAGATAGGCCATGATATAGTGTTCAGTAATACAAAGCAACTAGAAGAGAGGGATATTGAATGTTTTCCCCAAAAGAACTAATGAATGTCTGAGATGGTGTGTAACCTACGAACAGATCAATTCTTTCTATATATACCAAAACATCACACTACACTGCATAAGGATGTATACTTACTATCAGCCAGTAAAAATTTAAATATTTACATGATTTTGGAAAAAGTTCTGTATCAGAAATTTATTATGAGAAGGTTCCCTTAGTAACCTCCCCACTTCTTTTCCTTAACGAATTGTTATCTCTGTGTGCATTCAACTAAAAGGACCCAAGACAGTGGACTCGATATTAGTACAATGGCTGAGTCACTAAACACGCCTGGAGATCATACCATCAAAGACGGCCTGAGACCTGGTAGAGATGTCTGGGGTTGGGGCGCTTTTCTTATGGTCCTGAAAAAGCCTCAGAGAGCACTTAGCAATCCTTTCTAACTCAGGCCATCTGAAGTGCTTACAGCTGAGCTTACTCCTTCTTGAGGCTCTTATGAAAAGGGCCCATGGATTCCAAACAGTCCCTCTTTGCCATCCTGAAGGGCAGATGTCTAGAGTGTGATGCTTCACCAGGTGAATGATCTCCCTCGGTATCAAACACAAAACAGCTCTGTTTTTGCTGCCATGGGCCTTAGCAGTCAACAAGTTAAATAAAATGAAAATATTCAGAATGCAGTCATTGCAGGCTAATAATTTAGTCATTCTAAACAGGAAACCAAAACAGAATCATCCACACAGACTGATGGGATTGGGCTAGGAGGCCAGGCTGGCCCTCTCTGTTTCCATTCTGGTCACTGTGCCCTGGGCTGCAGCCTACCGAAAGCACTCACTGTCCCCTCACCCTGCTGCCTTCTCCTCATCTCCCTAGCAACGGCAAGGACACTGTTTCTAAGTGGCATCGTTGTCTGAAACAGGCCCTTGAAGGAGAATAAAGATCATCAACTCCAGAGTCATTCCTGATTTCTCCTCAGTGAGGAGGAGAGTTCCCATCCATCCACACGAGTCTTCCACGTGTGTGGAATCACAGGAGTGCAATCAACCGTGGGAGGGAGGCGAACAGCTGAAGTATCACACATTTCCTCATGCCTCTGGTGTCTGGACCCACAGGCCAAGGGTGCTGGGAGTCTTCACAAGGTCAGCCACCAAAGGCTGGGGAGCTGGTGGACAGTCGCTCCTTTGGAAGCCATCCCATCTATTCTGTCACTTATTCAGAGTTATTAGCTGAGCATTTCTTGTGTGTCTGACTCTGGAGACATGGCAGAGTAGCAAACAGAAGTGACTCTTCTTCCTGTGGGATTTCTCTTCCACAGCAGAGGCATTCTCATCTCGACATAATTAATGAATGGTGCCTAGCCAAATGTCTGTTGTATGATGGGTGGTTGGTGGAAGAACACATTCTCATTCTCTATTTTCTAGATTTTAGTATTTTAGATGACAGCTGTGTGTTTTAGAGGGCTTGAATGGTACCTGAAGGTCTTTTTATTTCTCTCCTTTAAGGTTACATTTTATTTATTTATTTATTTATTTATTTATTTATTTATTTATTTATTTATTCATTCATTCATTCATTTATTTATTTTGTTGTGCATCTGGTGTGTGTGTGTGTGTGTGTGTGTGTGTGTGTGTGTGTGTGTGTGTACATCCTGGTGCACATGTGGTGGTCAGGGGTAATGAGTTCTCTCCTTGCACCATTTGTGGGTCCTGAAGGTCAAACTCAGGTCTTCAGAGTTGGTGGCAAGTGACTTTACCCTCTGAGCCCTTTTATAGGCCCTGATACATGAAGTTCTCAGAGAAGTTTGTTGGAATATGGTAGTGAATTGACAGGAATACACTCAAAATGCCTGCTCGCTGCCTTCACTCAGTAGGAGGTGCCTGTGTAATTGATGCACTCCAAACAGCCTGACGCTTATTTTATATTGCACATATTTGCTATTTATCTCTCATTTCAGTTGACCACACCAATTTCCATTAGCCTCTTCGTCAGTGTAGCTCTATGAATAGGCAATAGATTTAGAAAGTATCCCCTTAACCAGTAAATCACTGGGGAGGATCCCAGAGAGTGTGCTTTCAGGACACATGTGGACTGTATTTGGATGTTCTCAGGGTCCTCCATGAATGACTCATTCAGCAAATTGCAAGTAGGTATTAGACAGGAACAGGGCACTTTCTATGATCACATTTATAGCCAAGCTGGGAAAATAATAAACAAGCCAGAGGAAACACAAAAGAATCTTTTGATAAAAACCAATTTGAGCAAAACACACTTAACAGATGGACAAATCCTGATTTGCCTGCTAAGGGCTTCAGTTTCATCTTTTAAAATGGCTTTTCTCCATTAGAGACCATTTTATTACTTTATTGTTAATATGCCATGGGAGGAAATGTGGGGGCAACCAGTCATCTAACATCTATTTGTAAGCTAACCTCTTCGGTTCCAAGTTTGTGTGTGTGTGTGTGTGTGTGTGTGTGACGGGTATATGTGTATAGTGTGTCTGTGTGTTTATGAGTGTACATGCTCATGTGAGTGTGTAGCTATGTGTGTAGGGGGAGGAGTAAAGAGAAAATCAAGATGGGAGGGAAGGAGAGAGAGATCTGACATGTTCTTTTACTTACTTGGTGAAACGTATCAATCTGTCTTTTCTTCATTTTGGTCTTAATTCCATGTTTATAGGCACACAACCATTTCCAGTTGCATTTTGCTGTATGGGGACAGTGACAAGGAATGATACTTTGAGAAGAAGTCACCTTACAGTTATATGTCTATTTCATAGGGAAAAAAAGCAGGGGGGGGGAAGGATAGGGATGGTGAAGTCTGTGAGAGCCATTTGTAGCCCATTCAGCTCTGGGATGATTTTGTCTTGTCTATAAATACACATTCTGCTTTAATGTATACTTTCCCAAATGTTCATTATTGGCAATGGTTGTACCTGAGATTCTGAGTGTGAATAGTCCACTGTTGGACCTTGGTTTAGCCATGTGAGATTGAGTGTGATGCAAATTTAGACCTAGCTTCCTGACAATGCTTCTCTCCTTCCCGCCTCCCTTACTTTTCTCTCTTTCTTTCAAACTAAATCAGGAGATGCCACTTAGAAGTGTTGGAAAAATATATATTTGTAAATTATTTCATTAACACTTAGAAAGTAGCAGGGAAAAAAAACCATTTAAAACCTTTCAAGACTTTACCTAAGGAAACATACAATTCTTTGGAGAATTTAAGCAATTATTATAGTACATAGAAAATCTGGACAGTTTTGAATGCCTTTGAATAATATGTCAGATGAAGTTCATTGTCAATTTGGTTGTTAGCCAATAAAGCATTTTTTTTTCAGGACAAGCCTCCAAGAGATTATGATTATGACACACTGTAATTGTGGTTTAATTCACAAAATACCTGAGTTTTATTGATATCAGTATGTTGTTGACTAGACCTGATATTACCGCCCCTGGACTCTATCAAATCGCCCATCCTTACACATGCAAGTGTTATGGTTTGACTATGGAATGTCCTGCACCAGCTCTTGTGGTTGAACACCTGGTCTCTGTATGGTCCTGTTGTGTTGGGAGGTTGTAAAACTTTTGGGACATGGAGCCTCAAAGCCAGGCTTGAGGGTTTATAGGCCAGCTCTGTTTCCTGCCTGAGCTCTGTGCCTCTTGACCATTGAGGGGTGCAAGCCATGCCTCATGCTCCTGAGGCCACAGATGGAACTCCTGGCCACGCTTTCCTGCTGTGCTCTGTGAACCACAAAGGAAAACAAACTTCTCTTCTTGTTTAAGTCGGGTATTTTGTTGCAGCTGTGAGGAAAACAGCAGACACATAAAATGGAAACTGAAAGGTGATGCGTAGGTCTTGGAGCTGGTTTGTGAGAGGAATGTGGAAAACTCTGGAGTTGTGGGCTAGGGAATCCCTGAGGCGCTGTAAGCAGAGTCTGCTGGGCAATGCCGGTGGGGGGTTGGGGGTTAGACAGTCTATATGCTGATATAAATATGAACAGGAAAGGCTACTCATGAGGTGTTAGAGAGGAGTAGGACTCTATCAGCAATAGTGCTGGAGGCCATTCCTGTTACATTTTAGGCAAAGAATCTGGCGATGCTCTGCCCGTGTCCTGACAATTTGAATGAGGCAGGATTCAGAAGGAAAGGGCTAATTTATTTAGCAGCGTCAGTTTCAAGAAAGAGCGCAGCATTCAAGTTGACACTTGTTCACTCTTTGTAGACTTTGGGTGGTTACGATGTGCTGCTATGGGCTGACTGATTGCAATGAACGCTACGTTTTCATGCAGGATGTTGATAGCAGAGGAGGCTGTGTATGGAGAGAGAGAGAGAGACAGTGTATGAAAACAGGTGCTTTTCCTTCAGTTTTGCTTTAAAAAAAAAAGTCCATGTTTAAAAGGCCTAATAAAACTGGGAGGAGAGCACCCAAATGCCACTTTCGTGTGACTAGCTAAGAGTGAAATGAAAGGCTTCCTCCTGGTGCTTCTGTGTGATTGTACCAGGTTGTTATCTATTGATTTGCAAATAGGAGCATAAATAGGTTTCAGAGTGAAGATTGATGCTTTATTTTGAAATTTTGGAGTGGATTAGATCTCCTAGTCTTTCTGTTTCCTGCAAAAAAAATGCTGGATGTGTAGTCATACTTATTTCAAATCACTTCCGAAATACTCCTGTTGCCATAGCAGCCAAGGCTGATGATGGAATTGATGTAGAAAGCTCTCAGAAATCAGATCTGCCATGGAAGTCTTTGGAATCCTTGGAGACAGTTAGATACGCAAAGTTCTCTGCACTGATTCTAACAACTGAGACAGTAGTATTTTTGAGCTCAAAACACACATGTACCATGTAAGAGGCATGCATGATATGTTTAGTATGTGGCAGTTGGAGAGAATCATAGACACGCCTTGTTTTACAGAATAGTGTCAGTTAACAAGCCTGAACACGTCAGGGCTTAGAAAGGGCCACGAAAGGGTTTTCCCCAACTCCTGGCTCAGTTTACATATTCCCATTTCTTAGGGGACTTCTGCTTTATTTAAACTTGTCCACAGTAGGGTTGGAATGAAAGTGGATAAGAAATCCTTCCTCATGTCTATAGAGATCCCTGTGCCAGCTTGGAGATTCAAATTGCCTCTCTCTTTCTTTGGTTGCTGATATGTGTGGGCAGGCATCTCAAAATGTAAAAGACACACCTCAGTTGACTTTATCAAATCTATTTGTATGTTCTTTAATTGTTTTTATATTTATTTATTTACGTATATGTATGTGATAAGGAACGTGAATAGAGAGGCTAGTGGACAACTAATGGTAGTCAGTTCTTTCCTTCTATGTGCGGGCTCTGTTGATTAAACTCATTATCATCACCAGGCTTTGTGGCCAGTGTGTCTACCCACTGAGCAACCTTGCCTGAATGAAAACAACTGACCTCTTTTTCCATGATGATGTAAGTTCCTTAGAAGATGAGATGAGAATTCTGGAAACTTTTGTGTTCACTGAGACTGCCCTGCAGATTAGCAGTCACGGCTCTCCTGCGGGTAGCGCTGCTCAAGTGTTTGTTTACTCAGCCTTTGACCTATTTGGGAAGAAACAAGCTCTTTCAGGAGGAGTCCTCCTTTTCGGTCTACTTCTTAGGCTCAAGCATTTTCTCCAAAGTTGTGTCTTGGTCCCTCCTCCCATAGAGCATCTCTGTACTCATAGACAGGGGAGACAAGTGTTCCGAGTTCTGTGATGCAGAGAAATGAAGGGGAGGGAGGGAAGGTCTGCCTAGAGTAGGTATGTGTCACGTGGGGACTTAAGGAGTAGTGCATGTCAGTTTGGAGCTTGTGGCTTGAACGATCTGTTCTACTTAGGTCCTTTAAGCACAATACGAGCACTGTCTTCACAGTCTGCGCTCAGGTCAGACTTGGGAAGCTCATCTCCTGCTTATGACATATTCTTATCATGACCATCTATTTACACCCATCTTCCCAGGTAGTTCCTATCAAAACATTCCTTTCTTTCCTTTGTCATCCCAGATGAGTAGTCTGTTCTCATTCATGAGCCTTCTCTTATATTCTATTCGCTACTGTTCCTCCATTTTCTTCTTTGATTTAATAGGCTGAAAGCAGAGTGATTGAGAGCTGAGACTTGATTTTTAGATCTTCCTTGATGTTCAAATTCCCTTTAATAGATGACCTTTTCAAAGAATTCAAAAAACCTATTAACGGTCAGCCGTGGTGTTACTGACCTGTTCTCACAGCTGCATTGGGGATGAGGCAGGAAGATTGAAAGTTCAAGGCCTGCTTGGGCTACAGAGTGGATTGAAGACCAGTCTGGGTGAGTTAGAGACACTCTGTCCTGTCTCAAAATAAGAAGTGAAAATAAATAAACTAAAGAGGGATGAGGAGGCAGCGTAGTGTGAGCATACTCACCTAGCATGTTCAAAGCCTTAGGCTCAATCCCCAGTCCTACCAAATCGTAAACCAAAAAATTCCCAGAACATTTTTAATATCTTACTTTGCTATTCATAGTGAAAACACACCTGTGTTTTAATATTTGGCTTATATTTGGTAGTAATTAAAATTTGGAACAAGTTAGGCCTTCCTTCACCACATCCTTAGACATAATCAGAAATTAAAGTACATTTGTATTTTGAGGTAGGTCCTTGGGTGTTGGCAAGCCCATTCATTGCTTTTAGACCTCTGGAGGAGGTTGGATGACAGTTGCCCAGAGTATGTGGTAGAGCAGGATTACTCACTTCACATAAGAGCAAAACAGAGGAGACATGGCCATCGTCCTACTGTCCCCTTCAGGGCCACACCCACAATGATCAGAAGACTGTCTATTAGACCCCATCTCTAAAAGGTTCCATCACTTCCTAATAGCACCTAGTTGGAGACCAACCACGTCTTACCAAACACAGGCTTTTGGGGAACATTCTAGATCTACGCTATAGCAATGGAAGATCAGGAGTGTGAGTCAAGACCCTCTCTGTTTGATAACTTCCAAGGCTTTTCTCTTCCATTCTCCAATATACTCTGACTACTACTTCTACTACAGGCAGGCAGACAGGCAGACAGACAGACAGACAGACAGACAGACAGAGACACACACACACACACACACACACACACACACACACACACACACACTCATGGGAACACTCTCTCATTCCACACTGAAAGTGATCATTCTCAGGAGCTTGTCTCAGCTAACCCCGAGAAGGGGCAGCAGAAGAGGGAGTCTGTGGGAGCAGAGTTGCTTTTCTATCATTTGACTCTTGGACCGCATTCCGATGGACCAGAGTCTCAAGGGAAAGCACCAGCTACAGCACAATTCCTGCTTCCCTTTAAAGTAATGTGGTTTTCACACACAAAGGAATAAGGCTTTTCAGGTGTAGCTGCTATGGCGAGTGAGTTGGTAGACCTTTTCTTACCTTCCTTTACTGTTGACGTCATGATCTCAAGCCAGAGCCGTTCAATACATAGGTTCCATATTTATTTCAACAATAGGTTTCATATTCTATTCCCTTGTGCTATTCCTGTTTTCCTCCTTCCTTCTGCCTGCTTTTCCGTTTTGCTCCAGGTTTATTGGAGGGTCCCCGTGTCTGCTTATTCACTGCTGCATCCTGAGCACCAAGGAGAGGACCTGCTGAGATTGTTGCAAGAATGGGATCCATATTCTACGAGACAGGGGCCTTCCAAAGCTTTGTGGTTGTAGCAGATCATCTTGCCGTTTGTCACTGGGTCTCTTTGACACAGGCATTTCACATTGAAATCAGGCTTTGTTGGAAAGGGAGCTATTGGGATACAGGTTTATAAGCTGTTTGCATGGAGGCAGAAATAATCTGTCACAAAGTCATGAAATTGTGAGTGAAATAAATCTTTAAAATATGATTTAAATCACCTTATTTTGTGTGTGTGTGTGTGTGTGTGTGTGTGTGTGTGTGTGTTTGTGTGTGTGCCCGCATGTAGGTGAATGCATGTGTGCACATTTGAGTTCATGTGTGAAGTAGATATGTGAAGGTCAGGGGACAATTTATGGGAGTTAATTCTCTCCTTCCACTATGTGGGTTCTGGGGAACAAGCTGAAGTCATCAGGCTTGGCAGCGAGGCAAGGACCTTTATCTGCTGAGCCATCTTGCTGGTCTCAAATCTTAAAGATTCAAAACTCCTAGGTCTAGGGATATAGCTTGGTGGCAATGCTCTCGGCTTTCATGTGTGTCCCTAGGTTCAATCCCCGGTACTGTCAATAAAATAAAAACAAAACTCAAGGACACCAACACAGTAGTGAAGTGATGAATTCCACTCTGTGGTTATGCGCACTTGCCTTATGCTCTAGTTTAAGGTCAATGTTCTGATGACTTTGGAAGAAATCAGTGAACAATTGTCGAGTCAAGGGAAAAATTGGTAAATAACATTATACGTGTGTCACAATTCTAACGAAGTTGTGAAGGCTGGATGTTGGTGTGCGTAGTACTGCTGATCTAACCCACACATCCATCTACTACCTTGACATACTTTTCCTGTACTCTGTTCAGTGATTGTCCCTTTATTCTTAGCGCTGAATGACTTGCCTGATGAGGACCAGGGTCAGGTGACTAGGCTTTATGACAGTTCCCTTATGCACTCACGGTAATATCCTACCGAATCTGATTACTGAAAGGAACGTAATACATTGATCTTCAGCTGGGCTCTTCTCAAGATGGCTTTGCTTGCTGTTGATGTTGGTGCCACAGTAAGCCATAATTAAATGGGTGGTGGACACTCAAATCATCTGAAACATTCCATCAGCCCTTGGACATGAATGGAAGAATAGGTGTTTGTGAAAGAAGAGGGCAGAATGAATGGCTGTTTGCTTCTCCTCTCTTGCAGACTTGCTGTGACTGAGTAAGGCTGGTCACAGAGTCCGTGCAGAAATCAGTTAGGTGTTGGACGTGCCCTCTTTAATATTAAGGAAAGAGCCAGCTTGCTAAAGGAGTTTCTGAGACTCTTCTTTTAAAAAGCAGCTAATTAAAAACGAATCAAGTTAGACTTGATAAATATGTATTTTTTTTTTTAATCCAGGAAGTGAGGAATTAATTAGTCTCTCCTGCCTGCTACCTTGTTGCACGACAGGGTTCATCATTCCTGTAATTACAGAGTATACCCGGAATCAGGTAGTACTTAGACAGGTATATCCAGACTGTGTCCTGCCCAGCCGTGTCTGAAAGCTTAGTTCCATGCAGGCCACAGACTGGGATGCCGTTAGTGCTGGGCACAGTTGGTCTGTTGGTTGCTGTGGTGACGGTCTCAAACTGTTAACACTCCAGAGATGAACCTCCCCAGCCCATCTGAGTGAAGAGAAGTGGCAGATGATTAGGGCACTGGACTCTAGATATGTGTTAAAAATGCCACCCTCGAGGACTATATCTATTCCCACTACAAAAAGATGTTTGACTGCCGTTTCTTGTTGTTGCTGTCTGGCTTCCTATCCATCATCTCCGAATAGCCACCTTGGGGTGGGAAGTATTCTTCACTTCCTTGCACAGCATGTAAGCATCGGTGGAGCTTTACTCACCAAGTTCTTGTGGTGCGGCAGCCCTTGCCCACTATCTGCTTCTTCCTGCTATGGTAGCGGCAACTTTTCTTCTTCTCCTCTGAAGTGTAATCGTTCAGGCCTTCCTCTTTTCCCTTTCCTACTCTTTTTTAAATCCTTTCATCATCATCATCATCTTCTTCTTCTTCTTCTTCTTCTTCTTCTTCTTCTTCTTCTTCTTCTTCTTCTCTCTCTCTCTCTCTCTCTCTCTCTCTCTCTCTCTCTCTCTCTCTCTCCGGACTTCTCTCTCTTCACTGCTTGACTACTGCTCACATCGGATTGTCAAAATGGTGTCTCTGGCTCAGGCTCTCCCCCAAGTAACACATTCACATCTCTCATTCCCAGTTGGGATTTTTCTCAGGACACTTTGTGGTCACTTTAAATCCAACACGTTCAACATAAACTCCACTTACCCTCCCTGAAGTTTGTGTGACTGGTACAGATCTGTGACGGTCCAGAATCCATCCTTCAAAGCCTTTAGTTGTTGCTCCCTCCCCTATAAGCTTTACATTGACCTTGGTTGTTTTGTATCTGATGTTCACATCCCTCTCATGTCCTCCTTTGTCACGAGAAAAATCTGCCAGCCAGGTACTGCCTGATGCTTGAATTTCCAGAGCAGCCTCCTACCTCTCAGACATTTTGTTAAAGACATAAACTTGTAAGAATAACTTTCAAACACCATAGCTCCATTGCAGCATTTGCTAGTATTAAGATGCATTCCTGGTGGAAGAAAACTACCAATTCCTAAAGTGGTTCTCAGTGGCATGTTCAAGGTCTTTTTCATTCGGAGTCCAATCTGTCCTTCCAGTCTCACCGTTGTTTGCCCTTTGACACCCACTGCTTCGAACACTTAGCAGGCATGGCTTGTGCTTGGATTTGCCATTGTAAGCCTTTTTCTTTCTCTTTGATTGTTATGACACAAGGTCCAGCTGGTCTTGCATTTAAAATCCTTTGCCTAGATCTTCCAAGTGCTAGGATTACAGGAATGCAACATGATTCTTGGCTATGCAAGACTTTTCTTCTTTATTAACTGTTACATGAGAACATGAGTACTGATATTTATTGAAGCATGCAATTCATTACAAATAACTATACAAATGTATAATAATTGTGTGTGTGTGTGTGTGTGTGTGTGTGTGTGTGTGTGTGTGTGTGTGTGACTGTGAATACAAGCCTGGGGCTCTGTGTTTGCTAGATACTACCTTACTCTTGCTCTACAATCTCATTTTCCACTGTAGCTTCAAGATCATTGCCTCTGTACTATCTTTTAAGAGCACTAATTCCTTTTCCTTGGGGTGGGAAGTATTTGAGGTTGATTAAATGCTCTGCCCTGGCAAAGCGGCTTGTCCCACGGGGGCCTGAGTCCTTGTTGCTTCTTCCCGAGTGGGGTACTGTGAATAACTTTTAGTCTTGTGGCCTGCAAGGTTCTGTTGCATTACATGAGTCCTCTTCTATCCCTACTGTCTGTCTGTCTGGTTGAAAAAATGGAAAAGTACATGAAATTGTACAATCTCCAGTGTCACCTGCTACCAGGCTTCATCTCCAAAGCTGACCTTACAGAATGACATACCTCTTTGTCTAGACTGTATCCACTCTCCAGAAAGTAACTATTTTCCTAATTGATTCTCTTCTAGCTTGCTTTTTATGTTTCTGGGACTCCATCTCTGTAGGAAGTTGTAGAGTGAGTCATCTACACTAAAGAAGAGGCCCAGGCACCATGGCTAGTTCAGTGGTTGTACTATAGGCAAGAACTCCGAGCTCTGCATTGAACTGTTGGAAATGTCTGAGCTGGAGGGGAGAGTAAGGTTGCCTCCATCCTCACCTAAGCTGCCTTCATTGCATTACCTTAGGCAGTAAACTATATTCTGCCCCAGTTTTCCTTTTTAGGTAATCTCCCAAAGTTGGTGGCTAACGGAGGTCTCCCCAGGATTCTTTATAGCACACTGTCTTCTGTAGCTTCTATCTTTTCCTATATATTTCAACTGAGAGGCCTAATTAAGAAGAATCATGAGCGGCACATCAAGATGGTCCCTCCAAGCTCTCTGAGACTTATCTACAAATGATTCTATTCCTGAAACTGAACCTGATATTCCAAGGAGCTTAGTTCTTCCTCCTTTGTGTTCTCAAATTGTGTGCACCAACTCCACTCTTTTTTTTTAGTCTTCTACAATTTTTTTAAATTTATTTTACAACACCATTCAGTTCAACATAATAGCCACAGATTCCCCTGTTCTCCCCATCTCGTCCCCCTCCCCCTCCCCCCAGCCCACCCCCCATTCCCACCTCCTCCAGATCAAGGTCTTCCCCGAGGACAGGCAAATGGATGGATCTAGAAAAAATCATCCTGAGTGAGGTAACCCAGACTCAGAATGACAAATATGGTATGTACTCACTCATAGGAAGATGCTAGATGTGGAACAAGGATGACTGGACTGCTACTCACATCACCAGTGAGGCTACCTGGAAAACAGGACCCCCCAAAAAACACGGAGAAATGGATGAGATCTACATGAACAGCCTGGTCATGAGTGGGAACAATGAAGAGCGACGGTCGAGGGAAAGAGAGTGGGAGATCCTAGCCGACTCCACTCTTAAAGTGTCTATGTAGCTTGGCCTGATCTGTGCATGTTTATACTTTTACCAACCTCAGTTTCTGAAGGACATGGAAGTTCTGTGTTTTCATTGTCTTTCTCTTTGGACATTCTTTCAGTCTGGTAAGGAGATATGATGGGCATAATAAAATATGAGCGTCCACTCTGCTGTGGGTTGCATGCTTAATACATTGCCTGGGCCACCTCTTACTGCAAGTACACTTTGTCTAGTTGCACACATATTCACCAATCTTTAAGACATAATGATAAACAATAATAAAGAAAAAGAGGCTATCAAATTGAGAGTGGGGGGCATGAGATGGGCTGGAGGAAAGGTAGCTGGGAGGACTGAGAGTGATGGAGGGAGAAAAAAAGAGAAAGGAAAGTGTAGCAGGAATCTTAAAAGTTCTTATTAATAAAATCAAACCTGAGGCGAGTTATTGGGGTCCATGCTGGTAGATCAGAGAGACAGGACAAGCCACAGCTATCTCACCTTGCCAATTCCTCAGCTGGTCCTGTTTCCTCAGACTGGAAGCCTCTGTGTCCTCATCCTGATGGCTCTCAGCTGAACTGCTGCTGGAAAGCCTGAAGCTTAACCAGCCAAATGCTTCTAGCCAAATGCTTCTAGTTTCTCGTCCTCACGCCTTATATATCTTTGCTTTCTACCACCACTCTCTGGGATTAAAGGCGTGTGTCACCATGCTTGGCTTTTTCCAATGTGGCCTTGAACTCACAGAGATTCAGAGGGATTTCTATCTCTGGAGTGCTAGGATTAAAGGTGTGTGCTATCACTACCTAAATAGTGGCTTTCTGTTCTCTGACCCCAGATAAGTTTATTAAGGTACACGATATTTTGGGGAACAAAATATCACCACAGGAAAGTGTTGTGTTCCTATCTTAATTAAAACCATATATTTAAAAGGATAAACATAAAACTAAATTTCTCAGTGAGAATGAATGAAAAACAAACAAAAGACCTAGAGTTTATATGGGTGTGTATGTGGTTGCAAATGTGTAGGTTGTAATCCATGTAACTGTTCCATGAAATGCCAACTGTTATCCCTATTAATAGTTGGGAAAATTGAGACTTATATAAATTATCTAGACTTCCAAAAATTAACAAAAGTGCTATCCAAATTCCAGATCAAGTTTCATGTTCAACTCCATAGCCTCTTTGATACCCTTTCACCTAATCTCTTTTTACATATTTATGCCATGGTATTTAAATTAATGTGCAACTGAACAGATACGTATTCTAGGAGAGTTCACCCTCTTACTTAATCAACCAAGCAACCTAACTCGAGACAAGGGCAGACAGAATTTCCTTCCTACTTCACATAAACAAAAATGAGACAGATGACTTTTTTTTATTGTGCACTCTGAGATAGTGTCACAATGAAGAGATATTTGAATCTCATATAACTCTGCTAATTCTCTAGGCCAACGCTGTCTTTTGGCACACTTTTATTAGAGAAGCCATTCACATATCTTTTTTTTTTTAAATTTTATTTTATTTTACCATTCACATATCTTAAACATTCCATCTGTTAGGCGGCGGACCGTGTTGGAGGGAAATTTGCACACATTCTTTGGAATGCCACTTCATTTTCAGGTCATCTGACTTCCACATCTGGGCACCAGCTGTGCTGTTTCTTCCTTTTGATCTTGCCTGTAGTGGTGCTTGGTGAAATATGATTACATATGCACTCCCTAAATGGTACACTTCTCATTTATAAGCACCTGGACATAAGTCCCACATGACATCTGAATTAAAACAAAGATGTGCAGGCATGGAAGAAGCTAACCAGACTATGAAGATTCCAAAGCAGCAAATGCACCGTTGCTCCATATCTTTTGCATCAATTCTAATGACTTTGCTTCTGTCAAGAAAAAGAAGATTCATGATTAGAGAATTAACTCTGAGTTAGCATAAATGATGAATCAAGGAGAATGTGTTTAAATGACTGTAAATAGAGTTGGGTAGAGAAGGGGGAGGGGTAGAATCTCTTATGGAAAGGCAGACTTGCCCTGTCCAAGATGTGAGGGCTGCTCTGGGACCAGCCTCCCCTTATTGGTAGACGAAATTGGTGCCATGACTCAGTTCACATATTAAGCCTTTGGCAACCCAAAGGCAACAGCAACAGCAACAGCAACAAATGACCAACAAATGACCAGGACACTTGCAGAAGCAGAGTGGATTGATGCAGTGTGTTGTTTTGGTTAGGGCTGGTTTCTAGTGTGTAGAGAATGTTATCCCTGGGAGCCATGTTTGTGTTAACTGCGCTCTACAAAGACTTCCTGTTGAATAGCTGGACTGTAGGGGCAGGGACATGCTTCTGTGGCTAGAATGTCCAATGAAGGTAGAGGCTTTGGGCAGATGACAAGGAAGAGAATTTTTATGACTTTCATTCATAAGATTTTGGAGTCATTAGGAGTCCTTAGCTGAGAACAGAATGGCTTCTTGTTTACGGGTAATGACGTGTAACCTATTTTTTGCAGTTGAACACCTTATAACCTGTGTTGAAAAATCTGAAAGACAGTGCCTTCCTTTGCTTCTCTATTTTACAGTTCAGCCCAGAATTGGATGAAATTGTAAGAGAATCTGCAAACTCTCAGGTCTTCCTATATTTCCCTAGAAAACCTTTTGTAAGGAGAATTAACATGCCTACTGGTCTCCCTATCTAGAGATAAAGGACTCTGAACTAGATACATAAGAACGAACTTCAGGGATAGTAGGAAGATGAGAGATGTTTGACTCTTGTATAACCACAGTAACTTTCTGAGTTAATGTTCTACAAGCTCTTGTGTGGGTCCAGAGTCAAATCCTAAATCTTCTTGGCATTAGCTGTGTGATCTGGGACAGTGTGCTGTGGCTTCTCCTAGCTCATTTGCCACATCCATACAGCACAGAGGAGTCCCTCTATGTAATGAAATTCTAACCACCTGGGCACATAAAATATATGATCTCTCAATGATAATTTCTTCTACACTGCCGAAACTGCTATTTCTCTTGTGGATTTTCTTTGCTATTTTTTTCATAAGTTTCTCCATCTATCAAATATAATTGATATGGAAAGAAGTATCAGCACTAGCTAATTGACATGCAACTTTCTAGGTGAGCTTGTCTTTAAAATAGTTTGACTTTGAAATAGTTTGATCTTGATATTTCTGTCAAAAAAACTTTGACCACCACATTATTTTTGAGCCTAGTAGTCATTTCTTTTAGTATAGGACAGAGGAACCTCATTCCTAATACTGCATATGTTATTTGCCTAATCCAACTCTCATGTGTATGAATGGAACTGAAGATAATCAGGTGGGTTTTCCTTTATTCAAGGTCATTATATATGACCCAAGGCTTTGTGGGTTATAGGAAAATGACACCAGTGGACCTAGAGTCAGAGTCTTGAATGTCATATCCTCTGCAGATGACCTCATCGCCACTTATCTTTTATGCCCCAAGAAGAGTTCTACCTTCTGAGGTCCATTAGGTTAATGGGTAGAGCCTGTTCCTCTGTGCATCGTGCCTTTCTCAGCATTGATCAGTTTAGAATCAGTCTGTCATGTCTCCATTCATCAGTGTCCAGTGGCTTTTTTTTCCCTTAATGCTGTAGTCAACTGGACTTTGAGCTTTCAGGACAGGTTATTTCATTATGACACACAGAAATCCATATGGCTCAGGCTCTCATTTCACAAGGATTTGTGAAACCCAAATGGCTTTGTGGATTGTGGTGGATGGTGTAGGTCACCGACCGGAACAAGGAGGCTGCAAGTGACACGTTTATGGAGCTGTGTTGTCACTTTAATGACATTGTTCTTCCTTGAGCAATGTGGCATAACCTAGAGGCTTCTGGAAAATTACTGTAGTCAGCTTGGCAGCAGGCAGCCACAGGGAGCCGGCTCCTGCTCAGGAAGCTGCAAAGACCTGAGATAAAGATTCTGGTTTTGGCCAGATGGAGAGTGAGGGAAGGAAGCCAGAGGCTGAGTGGGGCTGCCGGGGCAGGTGAAGCGGGTTTGGTGTGATGCATCAGCACCAAACAGGCAGTGCATACTCTGACTTCTCACTGGGGTGACATCCTTGCCCATCTCCTCCCCAGAAGCAGGGCACCTACCTGTCACTGCTGAGGTATTGTCAGAGGAGAGACAAGACTTCCACCAAGGCTGGGGTAAAGAGGACACTCCGGCTGTACTGTTGGTGGACGTTGTAAGGGAAGCGGGAAGAAGCAAACATACTCCTTTTCACAAGTTGGCCTCTCTCTTTGCTTCTGGTCCTAGGTGGAGCGCTCTTAGAACCATCTTGGAAATGCACAGAAAAGTGCTCTTTTCCCATCCTCTTCCACTTTTCTCTACTCTGTGCCTGTGCTCAGCTGTATTGTGGAGGGGCTGTGGTGTCCCGCCACTCTTCATATCGCCTGTAGTGTTGTATGTGGGCTAAGAAGCCTAGGGTGCACACTGCTGGTGTCCCATTCTGGGGAAGGCATGTATGTTGGGAGAGGCCCCGGGGGAGTCGTTGTGATTGTATTGTCCTTTTATCGCAATGGCTGTGCTGATTCTATTATTTTCTTTTTCTCAGAAAGTAAAGAGATTAGAAACAGGAAACAAAATCTAATTTCTGTGGAGCCAGAAGCCATCTGTCACCCCAAAGTATAGTATCTGAGCAAAGGTAGGCAAGGGAAAGGAGTTGAGAAGGGATGTGGGGGAGACATTGAGTTCAGAAGCTTAAGGTGGCAATTCAGTTCTCAAGCCACCAGAACATGGATCTTCTGTGTAGGAATCTGAGTCTGAGAGGAAGAAACAGAATGTGTTATGGGGACCCATGGTGTTGTACGGGGACTGCTACATGAGGGGTCAGCCGTGGGTGTGAGTGAGTGACAATTGACTGCACAGTCATGTGGAGTTGTGGAGCTGGGTGGTGTGGACAGTTCTGCATCAGGTGCTCCCTGAAGCTGCTAGAAAAAAAACCCCAACCTCGAGCCACACTGAGCCGCTCACTAACTCCTGTTCAAAGACACACAATGAGCTGATGAACTGAAGGGGGAATGGGGAGAGGAGGGAGAGTTAAGAATGAGTTCTGCGGAAAGAACTGGGAAAAGAAAAACAAATATAAATGATGTGTGAGAAACACGCACCCACATTTTTTTCCCCTCAAGGCAGAATGTTATTTGTCTTCCAGATATTGGCCTGTCTTGATTTTTGTTTCTTCGAAGAAACAATTTCAAGTATGCCTATAAGAGGGTCACAGAAGAGGGTAAAACCGTGGAAGGTAGAACATAAGCTGCCAGGGAAGAGGGAATTAATAAACAAAAAAAATGGAATATTTCAACTTGAAGATAATTGAAATGTGGATAGGACAGCAACGTATGTGCCAGTCTTAAGAAAAGCAAACAAATGAAAGGTCATACAGGCTAATAACTAGTATACATTTTATACAGTAATAAACATGGAAGACAAAGTACATCAACAAACAGATATCTGTTATCTGCTATTCCTATATCGCCCCAATCTGCCCCCAGACAGGGTCATTCTAAACTGGCCTCAAACTTTCTACATAGCTAAGGATGATCCTGATCTTCTTGCTTCTAACTAACCCCCAAGTGCTGGAATTACAGGTATGCAGCAACATAAAAAAGTTGAGCACAATTTCCCTGCGAAGAGTGGCAGTGAGGATGTGATAGAGTTGATGGCAACAGGTCTCATGTCACACTGAATCAAGACAGAGTACAAGAACAAAAATCAGGTGTAACTTCAGAGGCCTACTTCAGTGACACACTTCCCTAGCCAGGCGCCACCTCATACAAGTTCCGCAGCTTCCTAAGACAGGGGTACCCCACTAGGGAATGTGGCATCAAACCTAAGCATGTGGGGGATAGTTCAGATTTAAGGCATAACAATTGAGAAAAAAAATTCTAAAGATAAGATTTAAGAAAAACTTTCAGTAACCCTAAAAGGTTTCAACCTATGCCAATAAATATTAATACATGATGATTAAAGCAGAACTATACCCTAGTAAATTGACTAGACTTAAAAAGGGAAAGAAATAATATTTTGGGTTGTTAGATGGGCCTAGCCTTAGGCATCCTCACAGGATGATTTAGATTAAAAAAAATAGAAGAAATTAGACCAATCCCTGTAAGGTCATGTAATGACTGTTAAAGAGAATAGGAACTAACAGTCATGATGAAGAATAATTCTAACATGCATTTTGAGGGAGAACCAGGAAGATGGTATTTTTTGTGCATATCTGAAGGAGTACTTCAAACAAACAAACAAATAAAACAAAACAAACAAACAAACAGAAATCTACGATAGAAAGTGTACTAGGATTCCTCCACCAGTCTCTCCCTTTTGATCTATTTCTTTAATTTAACTTTTTGTTTGTATTATTAGATGTGCTGTGAAAGAGGCTAGAAGAACTAGACTTGCTTATTCAAAACATTCAGAGCATTTGTTTATTCAAAACGTTGTCTGTATATGAGCATGAAATGTCACAATTGGATTTCTTCTCCAGTCTTATTGCTTTCTGTTTGACGTGCAAATGGTCACAGGCCAGGCAGCAAACTGTGAGTCCTCTGGGAGACCAGCACTGACAATGATCTTCTTTTGTTTTTCTTCTTCAAAATACCTGGGTCTGAGAGAAGATGCCCGGTGAACAATGGTCATCTGGACATCTTACTAAACTGAAGGAAACAACAAAAGAAGACTGGGCAATGACTCATGCTGGTGTTTAACAAGCGAAGCCAGTAGCCTTGCTCCTCCATTTAGCAAAATGAAACAGGGAATTGAGAATTAGAATCAAAATTATCATGATCAAGCCATTTGTTCTGTGCTTCAAAGATTGTGTCTCTTCCCTCTTTTGCCAGAAAGCCATCTTGCCTTCGAGTGATTAGACATAGCCATATTCAACACTCGGGCTTTATCAAGAGCTAAGTGCATCCAGGGCAAGAGTTGCCCCCATGTTAATTCTGTTGAGGTGAAGCCATTCATCGTCTCTGTTGTCCATTGCTCTTTATTAGAGCAAAAGATAAATGAGCTTCCAAAGGTCTTCTGTTCTCTGATTCATCCTGAGCTGATTTTCAAGTCTGACTCATACTTCAATCATTTCCAGGTTCTTTAGGACCAATCTCACTGTAACTTCCATATTCACCCTATCAACTCAAGAGTTAAGAACAGAATAAAGTTTAAAAAGGAGGAAAATGATAAATATAATTGAAGGTCCTCTGCGTCAGATCCGATCACACTCTCTCAGCCATTAGCACAGCCTCTTGCAGCTGATATAACCCACACAAGTCAGTCTGAGGCACCAACTTAGATTCATTAAAAGTGCCAAATGACTAAGTCTTGTCTAAATGACAAGCAGTTTTTGCCTTAGCTTTTATGTCTCCACTAAACAGAATACATCTTTCTTCTATGGCTTAGATCTTGTTTGCTGCAGTCACTCTTTGAGGAATGCTCCCAGAACCAAGGGATGCATTATATCTAGAATGTGTCGCAATGCTTGCACCCTGGTTACAAGTTTGTATGCTTTCTTGATTCCCTTGCATTTGTTGTCAAAGTAGGTGTCCGTGATGTCACTGGCAAAGGAGTTCCCTGGCAAGCTTCTGTGGGTAAATATCCTGTTTGCTCTTAATGGCTGATTTGCCATTTGAGGACCATTAGTAGAAATCTGCCAGCTGATCCTAATTGCTACAGCAGAGACCAAGAGACTCTCAAGGGTCACCAGTGTTTTCTACCGGGGAGAATTTTAAAGGATCCAGTCAACATCTTGAACTACCATAGAGTGCCAACAGGAAGATAGCATATTCCCAATGCACCCAAGTATCCTGGTAAGGATGTGTTATAACATGTATGTGTATTTTTATAAATGCAAATGTCTCATTGGACACGCTGTTCCTACCAACTTTCCTCAGATTGAAAAATAAAAAGTTTTTGATTCATAATCTGAATTAATAGGTACTCATTGGGCAGTGCTTGTCCAGGGTCAGATTGAAGTACTATGGCAGGACTGTCAATATTAATGTACAGTTGTGGCCAAATCCAAAGTACCTTCCTAATGATCCACTTTGTTCTCCCCACTGGAGCTGAATGTGGGCCAGCTGTATTCACAGAGGTCTGAAGACTGTGCTGCCTAGCCAGCCCTGCCTTGCTAATAGTAATTCATGCTGTCAGTTCACTCATAGTCCACAGGCCATTTCAAAGCCTGCTTCTCCTTTCTCTCTGTAAAACCAGGCAGCTATTCAGATGATATAGGGGTGTGTTTACTTAGCTAAAGTTAAATTGAATAATCAATTCAGCCTGTATAAGGAAATGCCTTCTGCATGCCCTGGCTGTGATGTGATCTGAAAGCACACATCGACAAGAGGAAGGATACAGATACTTCAGCATAATGTCTCAGCTGAACACGGACGGGGGGGACCTGAGACTTGTGATTTTCCATAGTCAATCATGGGGCTGGGAACAAATGACAGGAGGAACGGAAAGGCCTTTCTGGGCAGGAATGAGGCCTTACTAGTAGTATAATTGTATGTATTTGAAATCTGGAAAAGTCATATTTAGTAAACCAGTTCAAACCTTCCATCAAAAGAGTTCTAACTTAATTTCTATATTTTCTACATAAATACATTAAAGTTTGCTTTTTCTTTTTTGGCGAACATCCTAATTATATCTGTATACATTACATTGGTTTTTCTCTATAAAGTCTATATAGGCCTCAGTGCCACTAGATCATAGAAACTCGTGTTAGAATGGGAATGACTCTGGTAGTTCTGTTACTTGTTTTGTCTTCACATTTTCAAAAGCTTCAGGGAAAACTTTGCTCTAGAAGTCTCTGTCCTGGTCAGTATCAGGGACTTCAGTGTTGTTAGTATTATTATTTTCAAGAACAATTTGATTGAATGGGCAACATTTCCCAGTTACTAGTCCAGATGTTTAAAGAGCAGAGGAGAGAGATTATGTTAGATCTTCCACTGCCTACAGGAGCCTATCAGCACATCAATCATAGCATTAGATACACTTGCTACCCAGCATTCTGCCTTTCAAACTCAGAGAGCCTGGATGTTCAGATACAATTAATTCAATTCCAGAAGGTGAAAAGTCATTTCTATACAGTCTCAAGGTGGTATAAATTCTTGGTGAGCTAAGGAAGAAAGAGCTATAATAGAAAAGGGTAGGGGAAGGAGACTCTAGATATAGAAAATCTACCTGCTGTATATTTTTCAAAGATTATCAACAAATATACAGAGGTATTATACCACATGGTAGAATTAAAATAATCTGTCTGATTTGCTAATTTTTCCATGAAACATGAGGAACCATTTTTATTTATAAGACAGGAGGCCACTCAATGCCAGGATTGAGCACAAGAGATAAGAAAAATCCTCCCTAGGTATTGTGGCCTTTATTCAGTGCCTCCCCAAAGCCCTGTGATTGTGAGGAGTTGGGCAGGAAACAGAGTAATTGTACTGAAGTAAGTAATAAGGGCATTCACAGAAGGCTAGACACTGGGTAGTAGTGTTGAGAGAGAACATTGCTGCCCAAGGCACTCAGGCCCAGCAATCATGCTGTGGAGAGAAAAAGACTCACCAGAGACCCAGAAGAAACTGACAGGTGGCCTGGAAAGTAGATTTCCTAGGTCTATCTATCTATCTATCTATCTATCTATCTATCTGTCTGTCTGTCTATGTATCTATCATCTGGTCTAATCTCTGCAGAGAGCTAGAAACTAGATAAAAAAGATCAAAGGGCTATGTTAGAAATGAAAAATCTATAGTATCAGAGAATGACTGTACTCTATGCATCTAACAGTAGACAATAGCCTGCAGAGGAAGGTATCAGCCTTCTTGAAGGAATGTATAGCAATTACCACAGGTTTGAAGGAAGCTCTCAGAGGTAAGCACCTGCTTAGCTTGCATCCAACACTACCATGAAGAAACAAATAAGCAAGATGAAAAAAGACTGAAAAGCTAAGACCAGGCTACTTGAAAATTGGGAACAACACAAACTGGATGAATCATAGGTAACATCTGTGTCTATTAGTTAAGAAACAGGTGCAAAAAATATTTGAAGTAATGATGACAGAGAAGCAAAGCCCAAGGAATAAAGCTGGAGAGAGACTGGGTATGGCCTTAATGGGGTAGCTCATGCCTGTATTTCCAGTGCTTTGGAGACTAAGGCACGAGTTTCAGGTTCCATGACAGCCACACAGTGAGTTATGGATTAGTCTCCACTACATAGTGATATTTCATCTCAAAAAACACAAACCCATCCAGAAGAAAACAAAAGACTTCCTGCATGTGGGGTTAGAGGCTTTCATGGACTTTTCAAAAGCAGCTCATGTGGGATACTGTATCTTGAGTAAAACCATAAATTACAATAGACTATCATGTAGCTGGAGTTATCTCCAGTCCTGCCCGGGCCCACAGACACTCAGACCCAAATAAACACACAGACACTTATATTATTTAAACTGTTTGGCCTAATGGCTCAGGCTTCTTGCTATCTAGTTCTTACATCTTCAATTAACCCATTTCTATTAATATATACGTTGCCACATGGCTTGTGGTTTATTGGTACTTTACATCTTGCTTCTCATGGCAGCGTCTGGCAGTGCCTCATGACTCAGCCTTCCACTTCTCAGAATTCTCCTCTCTGCTTTTCCTGCCTATACTATACTTCCTGCCTGGCTACTAGCCAATCAGCATTTTATTTATCAGTCAATCATAGCAACACGTTCACAGCATACAGAAAGACATCCCCAGCACTATCATGAGGACACTCAAGGCTCATAGCCCACATACAAAAGCCCCCAAGGGGAAGCCATCTTGGAATATTTGAGGAGAGTAAGAAGTTCAAAAAGAGAAAGTTGTAGGAAATAACTTAGAGAGGTCAACAGGAAGGAAGCCACATGTGACCTGGAGTAGACCATCATTAGAAGAAGTTGGGCTTACCAGAGGAACAGAAGCAATAGCACCCACATAGTATCATATAAACATCTTATGTATGTGTCTATATGTATAGATATATACAGTATACACACAACACACATGTAGCTCCTCCTTATGTACAGGAAATACATATCAAAATCTCTAGCAGCTGCTAGAAAGCACATCTATACCAACTCTATTATGTTTTGTTTTCATATATATGTATAAATATATATGAGATAAAGCTTAATTTGTAATTTAGACAGAGTAACATATTAACAATAATTAGTAATAGAGTGATTTCAGTAATATACTCTATTTAAAGTTTTATGAATGTAATCTCTGTCTCAAAATACCTTATTCTGTTTTGACTTTGGCATATCTGAATTGCCATCTATTTTTGTGCTTTGGGACCATTATTAAGTAAAATAAAGGATATTTGAACACAAGCACTTTTGTATTAATATAGTCAGTTTGATACCTGCAATGGCTGTGGAGTCACTAATGGGAGGGTGGTATATATAGCATGAATACTTTGGACAAAATGATGACTCACACCTCTCTGGGAAAGAACAAGACCTTGTGAGGCTTCCTCATGCTATTCAAAGTGGAATGAAATGTGAAATTTGTAAATTGGTATTTTTAGAGTTTTTTTTTTTCATTGAATATCTCAAGTGAGTGAACACTGTTTTGGACCCCCAAGTGATACTGAGGAGTCCAAGGAACTGGACGGGGCTCACTCACACTAATGGAAAGCCATCTACCTTTCTCAGGCTACTGTTTCTTATGGTAATCTCTTCCCCCATCTCCTCCCATGCCAGAAACAATGTTTCTAGGCACCTTTGTGATCTTGTCAAGTTGACACATAGAATTATCCACCCAGAAACATTGGGCATATCTTGCTATAGGAAGCCATTGGGGAATACAGGACATTCTTTGGTGGGAACCATTTGGGTTTACATTTGATTTCCTTCTTAAGGCATAAAAGTTTGAATTCTGTGTGCATTCCTTTCATTGTTTTTCATAGGACATAGTCTCTCCTGGTCAAGCACATCAGGAAGATCTGAGACCATGAGACCATTCTTGGGAATGTTCCTTTTACTTTCAAAGGTTATGAAACTTGTTTACAATTTTGGATTTTTTAGTTCACATTCCAAAGGAGACATTTTTTAGCCCTGTAAGTTCCCACCAGCAGAAAATACACAGGTTCACTTTCTGTGTAGGTCTTAACTAAGATGAAGACTATTTCAGCTGTGGCAGTGATATTTTAAATGGGGGCTGTGCAGAAGTTAAAAGAGAGCTTATGTCTGGTAGGAAGTGGGGAGCTTTGTTTCCATGCATGCTGCTTCAAAGTCATTCTGAATGTCAGATGCTCTGTATTTCTTCTGACACAAGACAATGACCACCTCTGAACAGAGAGGAGCACACTTAACCAGAGCTCCATCTGGTGCTTGTTTTCATTGAACTAAGGCACACACTTCATCATGAGTTGTTCATAACAACTTCATGATTTGTTAGTCTATTTTCCAAGGGTATCAGGATAGAATTACTTTGGTTCCTGGGTAAGCCATGAGAGTATGGATTATAGTTTGTCTGTTTAAAAATGTTGGTGTAGATTTAAGGTAAAGTGTTATGCTCAATGATTTGTAATGCTCAAATTAAAATGACCTCTAGAAAGCCCAAGTTAAGAGATTATTTATATATCCCAAGTTAGATGGAACAAATGCATTTCCATTGTTTCTTGTATCTAATTTAAAATAGTATGCTAGTCAGGTCAAGGACATGGGATTCATTGTTGTATTAGTTATTTTTCTCATTGTGGTGACAAGATATCTAAGAAAAGCCCTGTAAAAAACAGAGAGGTCTAGTTTGATCCATAGTTTAAAGGCACAGTCCATCATGGTCAGGGATATAGGGCAGCAGGAGTAGGAGGCAGCTGGTCACATTGGGTCCATATTTGGAAGCAGAGAGAGATACATGTGATTATCATAGGGATGCTGCTTGCATTTAGAATGGATCTTTCCCTTTCAGTTAACCTAATCTAGAAACTCCCTCACAGACATGCCCCAAGATTTGCCTCCTAGGTGATTCTAGATCCTGTCAAATTGACATCCGATATTTACCATAACACTTGTGTTACAGATTGACAGCTCATGCTACCTGACCCAAGTTGTATTAGTCAGAGTTCTCTAGGGTAAAAGAAGTTATAGAATGAATCTCTCTCTTTCATATATATATATATTGGAATGTCTTACAGGTTGTAGTCCAGCTAATCCAACAATGACTGGCTGTCAATGGAAAGTTCAAGGATCCAGTAGTTGTTCAGTCCACAAGGGCAGATGTTTCAGCTGGTCTTCGGTAGATGCTGGAGTCCCAAAGAAGTAGGGCCTAATGCCAGTGAAAGGATGGATAAGCTAGCAAGGCAACAGCAAGCAGGCAAAGAGCAAAAGCTTCCTTCTTCTATATCCTTATATAGACTTCACACAGAAGGCATGGCCCAGGTTAAAGGTTTCTTCCTGCCTCAAGGTCTGGATTAAAGGTGTCGTTCTTCCTACCTCAAATGTCTGGACTAGAAGAGCATTCACCCACTTCAAACAAAGCAAAAGTCTCTTACAGGTGTGCCCTGCATTTCTGGATTGTAGTTCATTCCAGATTTCGTCAAGTTGACAACCAAGAAGAATCATCAAATCAGTGAAGCAAAGAATTTCAATTAAAATGGGTGTCATAGGAGAAAGAAAGCCACAGTCAACCCAGGATTAGTGGAAAGAGGTGGGGGTAGGAGGTAGGGGCAGGTAAAATAAACAGAGCCAGTGGGGAAGCCAGGGCTGCCACACCAGGTCACCAAGAGAAGTTGAGGTTTAAGCATAGTTCTGAAGAAAATGAAGTGGATTAGCCAATTTTGGAATATTCAATGCCTATGAGTTTATTATTTTTAAAGATTCACTTTTATTTTAATGTACATGCATGGATATTTGTGCCTGGTATGTGCACATGAGTGCAGGAGCCCATGGAGGCCAGAAGAGGGCATTGAATTCCTTGGAACTGGAGTTACTGAAAGGTGTGAGAAAATCTACACAAGTGCTGAGAACTGAACTCAGATCCTCTGCAAGAGCAGCAATCACTGTTAACCTCCAAGCCATGTCTCCAGCTTCTGGGTTTATTTTAAAAAACAATTTTTACGCTTCTATGTGCTGTTCAACTCATTTCACTTACCACCAGTTACTTTGCCAAAAGCAGAGAAGCCCAGAAAGAATGAGCTATATTTAATTCAGCTGTATAAGATTTCACATTTGTCAGCCAATTTTTAGTTCACAGTCCTAAATGGCCACGGTGATGTACAGTGCTGTGGAATCCACCCCTGTATTGCCCAGGCAACAGTGCAAAAAATCGTAGCTTATTCTTAAATGTATATCTTTTATTAACTCCTTAATAATTCATCTCCTTATACAATGTATTTTAAGTATATCAAACCCCCTCTTCTCCTGCAACTCCTCTAAGGCTCTCCTAACACACATCCCTCTTTCATCGCTCACGGAATCCGATCATTGCTATCTATGTGTCTATGTACATGGTGGCAGGATCATGCACTGGGGCACAGGCAACATAACACGGGCCACTTCCCTACCTCAGCAACCTTAAACTATCAAAACTCCTCAGCTAGGGGTAGAGCTGTGTGAGCCCCTTCCCATATCTCCGCTGGATTTTCAACTGGCCTGATACTGTGTAGGTCTCACATCCACAGCCATTGGGAGCTCCTAAGTGGAACAGCCCCATCTTGTCTAGAAGACACTATCTCACAGCGGTCCTCCCTCATGTCTGGCTCTTACAATCTTTCTGTTCCATCTTCTGCAATGTTCCCTGAGCCACACTGGAAGAGGGGTGTGGTGTAGATGTCTCATTTAGTGCTACACACTCTACAGTTACTCATTCCTTACATCCTGACCAGTTGTGGGTCTCTGTACTAATAGCTGCTCACTACAAAAAGAAGCCTCTCTGAAGAGGGTGGAGAGCTTTAATGAGCTTTGGGTTTAGAGATAAGTATTTAATTTGCTTTTAAAAGCCACTGAGTCTAAGGACACTACCCATGATGTCTTTAGATGGAGAAGATGTATTAATGGGCTGAAAACAAGCAGATCTCCCCCACTCTGGACTTATCTTTCTTTTTCAACTTATTTTTAACTTCTTTCTTTTACATTTTTTCTTAATCCCTTTTCCTTCTCTGTTCTTTTTTCCCCCACTCAATTTTACTACAGTCATATGGACATTAAAGCTAACTATATACTAATGACAATTATTCTTGGGAAATGCTTAGCAAATTGGATGATAATTAATTATATTACTATTCTTAACACCTAATAAAAATCTGCCGTGACTTAAAAAAAACATATACAGTCACCAAGTATGCAGCTCAGTGGTACCCTATGTGGCCTCAATTTTCAAATGAGTACCAATAGATGAATACCAACTGCTGGGATTACAGGTGTGTATTGTCACATCTGATTTATGAAGTGCTGGGGACTGAACCCAGGACTTCAGGCATGCTAGGTAAGCTCTCTACCAACTAAGCTACATCTCCAACCCTGGAAGAAATTTTTTTAAAAACAAAATATAATTTCTTTTTAAAAAAGGAAAACAATATTTATATTAACTTTTGAGAATGTATTTAATTGACAGAGATTTTTAAAATAGGTGCAAAGATGTGTCAGCTCTTCCATTTTCCTTACGCTATTAATCTAATCTAGGAAGAGGAGATAAATTGCTGCTAAGTGAGGAAAAAAAATATATAGCATGGGCAGCCAGTATCACTCAGAATCTGTAGGGTAATAATTGATAGATGTCTCCATGTGTTTATCTAAACAAACAACAAACTAGATAGTCAAACATGCAGAGTGACAATTCAGATTTGAAAGTAACAAACACGTAATTTGTCTCTCTCCAGAGGACCATGTACATGTTAGTGTAAGGTATAAAAGCCAAGCCAGCAATGAGGAGGAATTAGGAGTGGGCTCGTGAGGACACATGTTTTTATATTGTAGAGTTTGAGGAATGGAAACAGCTTTAGCAGAAAGGGAGAGTTGAAACTGGCCTGCTGCTGGCCACCACTGAGCAGCCTTTTGTCAACCCTCTTAGCCTCCTGTGATCAGGGGTTTCTGGTATCTTCTACAATCAGGATCATACCTGCGGCAAATTGTGGGAAAATCTACACAGATCATGGTTAGACCCTTATGTTCTCTCCTGCATCCTTGAGCTCCAGATGTAGCCCTGCTTTGCCTCTGGAGGAGTTTAAAACTTTGTAATTGGAGTTATAGAACAGAACCATGTTAGCCTTTGCAGAGCCCAGAAGCCCATGCCACAGGATATCTGGCAATGTGTGTAGATATTTTGGGTTGCCACACTTTGGGGTGCTCCTGGCTCTATTAGACATCCTCCAGTGAACAGAATGGCCTACCACTGTGAAGAATTACGTTTTTCAGGATGTTAGCAGGATCAAGCCTGCAGGGACCAGCTTGGAGGTGAGGAGTGGCACAGGGCTGGAGATGGAGTAAAGCTAGTATCTGTCTGTTGAGCAGTGGAGCCCACATTTGCTTCCAGCCAACTCCCAGAATGCCATTTGGCTTGGTGAGTCTTTTCTGTAAAAATTCTAGACAGAGACTTTGGAGGTGTCTTAGTAAATGGGGGGGGGGGAGAGAAAGACAGAGAGAAGGGGAACAGGAGAACTCTCATTTCCCCATCAGCCAACATCCAGGCTCCTATCTGAAAAGACTGTCAATGCACACGGTGCTCTCGTCAGCTTTACAGCATCCTCATTTCTAATATAAGCAACATGCAGGGATTTTAGAAATTTTTAAGAATCAGACATTTTAGAATAGCCTCTACAGTAAAAGGTGCATCCTCTTTTCAGCCTTTTGCCTAAGATCAAGTATAAAAAGGCACACATACTCAACTAAGTCAGTAAAAGTTTCAAACGTGTGAACAGGAAACCTAACAGATATAGAAATGAGAATGTATCCCAAAGCCTGGGAGACATAATAGAAGATTCTGTATATTCTGTGCTGAGAATAGAAATCAGAGGTTTTGAAAGAATGATCTGAATTCTGAAGTGTGTGCTAAAACGGAAGCAGAAGAATTCAAAGATAAAGCTGAACAAATTTTCTGAGGAATAATAAAAGGCAAATAAAGAGGGGAGAGAAGGTAAGATGCCCCGGGGGTGTTAATGTGATTGCTGGAATTTCCGCAGAGAGAGATGGCCATAATAAGGGAAAGAAATGAATGAAATCGACAATGCCTCAAAAATTCCTTAAACCCGGAAATGGGTCTACAGAGGGAAAAGTCTTCCAATTTGCTAGCACTTGAAACAGAGAGGAGGAAAAAGTTCCCAAATTACAAATATATCTTTAAAAATATATTTGGAATGGATGGCAACAGAATGGGGACAGCAGAGGAGGAGGACCAATGGAGGAGCAGGACCAATGGAAGAGCAGGTCCAATGGAGGAGGAGTACCATTGGAGGAGGAGGACCAATGGAGGAGCAGGACCAATGGAAAAGCAGGACCAATGGAGGAGCAGGACCAATGGAAGAGCAGGTCCAATGGAGGAGGAGGACCATTGGAGGAGGAGGACCAATGGAGGAGCAGGACCAATGGAAGAGCAGGACCAATGGACAAGGCGGACCAATGGAGGAGCAGGACCAATGGACAAGGAGGACCAATGGAAGAGCAGGACCAATGGATGAGCAGGACCAATGGAAGAGCAGGACCAATGGAAGAGCAGGACCAATGGAAGAGCAGGACCAATGGAAGAGCAGGACCAATGGATGAGCAGGACCAATGGAAGAGCAGGACCAATGGAAGAGCAGGACCAATGGAAGAGCAGGACCAATGGAAGAGCAGGACCAATGGAGGAGCAAGACGACACAGAGAGTAATGGGGTGATTATAAGCAAAGTACAATGGTGGACATGGATGAAAACATCAAAGCACCATTAACATCTTGTATGCTAGTGAGGGGGAGGGAGGTCACACAGAGGACATATGCAGAGGGATGCTCTGGGAGCTTGGAAAGTACCCAGTCAAACCTGGAGACAAAAGCGGAGGCTCCTGGGTTTTCAATTCATGCTGATTTGAGCTACATTTTTTCAATCAGTACAGATCCTGAGCAAGGCCCTCTATTCTAGTTATCATCCTAGAACCAAGATCTGTGGTGACTTTAGGTAAAGGAAGAGAGTATTAGATTTTGCTGTTGTTTAAATCTTAACTGACTCCCAAATGTTCATGTGTTCATGTATTAAAGAATTGCTTCACCATGGTGATCCTGTTGGGAAAAGGTGGGACCTTTTGGAGGTTGTGCCTACTGGATGGCCCTCAGGTCACTGGGTGCATGCCTGTGAGGAAGGTTGTGGGATCCCAGCCCAATATCTACTTAAGGATGAGAGCTAAGCTGTGTGCTTCCCCACATTCCTTTCCTACACAGTCCTGATATAATGTACCACAGGCCCAAAGCAACAGGACTGCATAGTCCTGATGGACTGAAACCTCTCTTTGTTACTGTGGCAGAAAGCCAACACATTTTTGCGGACACATTTAATATCCAAATGGAGAAGTCACATCTCTACCCCCGCCAAAAAAAAAACCCTATTCTTTATCACATTCCTAAAGCTTTTAACCAATGCTTAGCAAGTATTAGATATGCCATGAATGAATATTATAGAAGTGGATGACTGACTGAATACTTAAAATGTGGATCCCAGTCCTGAGAAGCTTGGAAGAATACAGAGGACTTCACAGAAGCCTTAATAAATATGTTTTGTTCCCTGAGTCCTTAGGTTTCAACTAACTGTGGATTGAAAATATTCAAAACAAAACCCACATTTGTATTAACATGTACAGATAATTCTCGTCACTATCCCCTGAACAATATAATAACAACCATATACATAGCACTGACATTGTATTAGGCATTAGAAGTAATCTAGAGTTGATTAAAGTATACTAGAAGGTATACATAAGCAGTGTGCCAGTTTGTATAATGGACTTGATCATGAATTTTGGTCCATGGGAGTCGGGGGGGGGGGATGTCTATTCTTCCATGAGCTCTAAGGGGAGGATTACATTTTCAGTGAAATAGGTCTGGCTCCCACAAGGAAGTGAGAGAAATGAATGAAGACTCAATTGTACTGAGAACTGGATCAGGTTTTTAGATTAGAGGTGAAAGAATGGAAAGGTTTAACCAATTATGGAGCCAAAAGAATGGCGACAAAAGCCACTTTCAGAAATTAGAGAATGGAGTAAGCGTATGATCTTGACAACAGTCAATCCAGCAATCCTCAGGGTTAGCCGTTTCATCTAATGAGGTACTTCCAATTACTGTGAAAATCAGGGAGACCTGGCATGATACCAGAGCTGTGCCTAGGAACTGTAAAACAGTATTTTAAATAGGAGAATAATAGCCTCGTAAATGTGGTATTAATTCTGGGGAACAGCCACATGATTAAAATGAGATAAGGGCGGAAGAATGGCAAGGAGAGCTGAGGTTCTTTAACCCCAAGAAGGATTCTGAATTTTTCATGGTTCACAATTCTTCCTGAGTGTCCCTCAGGCTCCCTCTATCATTCAATTCCCTTCCCTGGAAATAAGTCTGTCGTATTTATTGAAAGGCAGGGAAGAGAAAGGAGGTGAATATAAATTGCTCTAGTCAATGTCTCAGACGACTTGGGATCAAGGTGACCTGCCTGCTAATATTTTTACCTCATGATTCAATCTGAGCAATCAGAACTTTGTTCTTTTTTTCTTCCCCCCTGAGGCTGAGTGTCCATTGACTCATTTATATCTGCTGCTGTCCCTGTCTCAGTAACTGGTCCAAGGCTGCCTTAGTTATGTTTGCCTGACCTAACCATAACTCATCACTGTTCCCAGCCCATCATTCATGCCTGAACTCTGTATCTTGGGCTTATCTGATCTTCTCTCATGGCCTCTGGCCTCTACTGCCTCCCCACTCCTCTGGATGACATTTACTGCACTGACTTCTCAACCCTTCATGGATTACCTTTGTCCATGCATGAGTCTGTCTCCACTGCCTTCTCTTCATCCATTGATGAGGCAGTATTCTATCTGAGGATTGTGAGAATAGCCAAGAATCCAGCACTTAGCACCCAGCACTGGACAAAGGACCTCAACAGCATCTTACTGTATCTTTATAGCCTGGGGGTGAGGACTCCATATCAGACAGAGCCATATGGTGACTGCTTGTGGATGTTGAGTGAGTGGCGGGAATGGAGAAGATGCAGGCTTTTGGATGTGACTGAGTTGTCCGAATACATCCATGGTGGGAAGGGAACAGAAGGCTACCACTCAGGGACAAACAGGAATTGTGTGTGTCCTTCTTTAGGGAGGACGGCTGGCAAGGAAGGGATCTTGAAGTCAGACCATGTGAGGTTCTCCTGTTTTTTCCAGATGACCAGGCATGTGTGTTATCAATTTTTGATTTTAGGTCTTCATACCACAAGAGCCTTAATGGATCTCCTGCTGTGTTTGTGTGGTCACTGCATTGCACCTTCCATCACTTTCATATCACGGAAGAAAATAATCTACACTTACTGCATTGATTTACTTGCTGTTTATTATAAGATGGTATAGCAGGATAGGCATTTCAGGATTGTCCACTAGGGGACTGGGGTGATGGAGTACCCTGAGTTCTGTGGCTTCTGACTTGTTCCTGCTACATTATCTATCAGTATGAAATCATCCAGGCTAATTCACCTCTGTTTGGCCTTCAGAGTCTGCAATATCAGGATCTGTAGCAGTTTGGGAAATCCAGGCTCCCTGGTGCTGCTGTTCTGGATTTGTTTCTCTCTGTTGTGTTATTTGTACTTCATCATATCCCAAACACCTGTAACATCGTCTGATTAAGGAATAAATTAAAGAATGGTTTCCATACAGGTCCATCTGCTGCCAAAGCTTACCTCCTAAGCTAGCAGTTTTCAGCCTGTGGGTTGCAACCCCCTGGGTCGCATATCAAATATGCTGCATATCAGAAATCTATATTATGATTCACAACAGTAGCAAAATTACAGGTATAAAGTAGTAATGCAATAATTTTATGATTGGGGATCATCACAACATGAGGAACTATATTAAAGTAAGGTTGAGAGCCACGGTCCTAGGCTAAGGGTTATAGAGCCCAAGTGGTTCAGACAAGTTTGGTTTCTTCTATCCTTGTGTACCTGATAGTCATTGGCTAATGGATATGAATGCTTTTACAAAAGAAGACAGACAGGTGCCAGAGATCAGCATTCTAGTCTGTCACTGTACTTTCTAGAACCAATTCAGTTAAAATTACAGTTTCCTAATTGGTCACCTATTTGCCAATGTCGAGACAATTGGAAAAAGCAGGTGGAGAAGTTGTAGGAATATGCCCATATAAGCTATTAATGCCTTGGTATCTTCCTTCCTCCTTTCCTCCACTTCATCTTTACCTCCCTTTCTCCTCCCTTCATTCCTCCCTAATTGTCTCATTATATACCCTGGGCTGCTTCACAATATTCCTGTTCCAGCCTCCTGAGTGTTGAGAATATACCACTTCTAGCTTGTTGATGACATTTTATTATTGTATTGCTGGGGAGTGGACCTAGCTAGTCAGGCCCTATAATACACCAAACTCAACACTCATCCCTTCATTTTAAAATAAATGAAACAAATATTGTGATACATTGGTTTTCCTATGAAGTATAACTAGAAACTTAACAAAAGCCAAGGCTACTCAAAGCTATGTGTGACTTGAAGAAGGGCACTGTCTCTCTTTAGAAATTGGAAGAGATAGGATGAAGGGAGGTCTCTTGTGGGAATATCCAGCATGTATATTTTAAACTCTGTGATTTTATAATTATGCTGCACCTAACTATAGTAATAATGTGAGACAGGGCCCTGATTTTGAGCTATTGATTGCGAGGTTAAGCTTGCCTCTCATTTTGTTTTAAACCTCACAAACAAATATCTTTTCCTGAAGAGCTGTGCACTAGGGACAGGTGAAACAAATTCTCTCAGGAGGCTTGTTGATGTTGATAGTGCCCACGAGCTATTGGCCACCCTTTAGTCAAAAGGCATTGCTTCACTAGATACAATACTCTCCAGATAAAGTATTAATTTATCTGATTTACAATAAGATACTTTATTATTTCCACCCAGGAATCATAGAGTAAGTTCTTCCCAGCTGAAAAGAGACCCTAAGTATTTTAGGAATGACAACAATGGGCTGTCAGTCACAGACCCACATAGCTCCCAAAGCTTTTGCAGTATTTGGAATCTCTCCAGAGTGACCTCTTTCCATCTTCCTTGCCAGGCAGTGCAAAGAGGGGGCCAGGAGTTGGGTAGGTCAAGGGCTCCAATTGGTGTGCGTAGTGTGAAATTCAGAATTACAGGTTATCTAAAAGGTGCCTCTGTGTGGATAGTAATTTCATTCCACTTGAAAATTCCTCTTGTTTACCAGACCTTTCGAAACAACTATGCTTTCTTAGCTCATTTGCATAGTATATATGCAATACATATTTATTTTAATTTCAGTAAAGAAATATTGCTTTTTCTACTTGCAAGAGCAACAAAATATCCCATAAAGAACCAGGGTAAGTAGGATTAATTTTTTTCTTCTTCTTTTACTGACCATCATGGTGTTCTACAAATCTTGGATCACTGGGAAGATGTTTTTCATTGAGCACTAAGTGAATTTTCTTTTTGTTAGCATCTTAATGACTGGCCCGAATGTAGCCTCTCTTCCGACTATAAAAAGTTAGGGTAGAACAATGGAATTTGATAATCACAGAACTCACTGGCTCCACTTGCTGAGAAGAGTGCCAAGAAGCATAGGAAGGCTCAGAATGAGATTAAATCTCCAGTTGTTTATTTCCCAAGATCCACCAAAGCTGTTGAATCCCTGGCATAACTGGAGGTGCCAAGGGAGTTGTCTTTTCAAATGCCCACTCCAGTACCTGTCCCAACCTTTGAAGGCACTGATCCTTTGAGGCTTGAAAATAATTCTATGCCACAGGTCTCCTGTTGGGATACTCACTTAAGGCGGAGTCCCATGGTACTAAGTCCATGCTGGTTGACTCCTTAGCAATCTGCTACTACCTACCCAAGAATTGATAGAAAGTCTTTGACAAAGGGTGACCCTGAGGAGACTTAGTGTGGTTTCTACTTACATTCACGGCTGTCTTTAATCTTTACAAATAGAGATAAGGAGGGCAAGATTCAAAGAATTAAGTGTTTGCAGAAGGTCTACACACATTTACCGAAACTCAATGCACAGGTATTCAAAAACCTAATGTTCTCACACTTCACTTTTTCCCCTTACTTACATCTGACCTGATCTTTCGGGATCTTAAAGCATGAGTGTGCTTTGTAAAGCTGTGCTGTGTAAAGCAGGGTGTCACTTTGAAGACTTTCACAAGTAGCAGGTATTTGGTTCACTCAACCTAAATGGACAGAAGTGGTAAAACCTAGCTGATACTGTGCCAAGGAGAGTGTCAGCCATGTTTGCTGTTCCAAAAATATGGAATTCAAGGAGAAATTGTAAATATTTTTTCAATTATTTGAAGTAGTCCTTAGGAAGGAATGTTACTAATTTGGAGAATATTGGCCACAAACTATTTAGGGGCCCTAGTAATGTGGGGGAAAAGAAACTGGACACTCTCCTCTCAATCTCCATAATTTTCTTGTTATGTGATGTGATCCCCCACTGACATTGACATTATCTATCATCTGATCTGGTCCATCATGCAGAAATTAAGAAATGAAGGTGTAGAGTTTAGATGAACTTTCTGTTTGACCCTCTGGAAAGATGGGTTACCATATTGCTAGCCAAGTTCTTTGGTGTAGAAAATTTCCTTTGTATCTTGCTTTTCCTAAAATATCATTTGAGTAGGGTCCCCCTATCTCTTACATTTTTGTTTGCTACAATCGAAGCTTCTTTGGTGATGTTTATAGACTTGCTAGTCCCAATCAGCTCAATTAAAGACTCCCAGGAGTGCCTGCTCCTTGTTAAGCCTGCAAATGGTCTGGCCTGTGTAACCTTGGGCTTTCTTATTGGAATCATAGATTCAGCACAAGCTGTGGCTGGCTAGAAAAGGGAGCTACTTAGTATTCCTTCTTATCTGCTTGGTCCTATCCTTTAAAATATGTAGTATGTACACATAATGAAACTTCATTAGCTCTCACTAACAATGCGAGCAAATTAATTGCTTTGGAAAAGGTCATAGATAGTTTAACATAATAAATTATGAGATTCAAGCAAATGAAATTCTGCCTTAAAATATCTTGATAGTTTCATGTGTCTGAACCATAAGACCTTTAGTGTAGAATCCTTTTCTCATTTTTCTCCCACCCACGTTGCCTGTCGATATGTTTTATCTACATTATGTCTAGGGCTTTTTCTTCATTTTCCCAGAGGAAATAGGATTCACTGCAATTATCGAAGTGCACAATTAATGCCATTCACTTCAGGAAAGGGAAGTTCCATAAATCTAAATGAATGAGAGGTGAATGGAAGAATGCAAGAAATCCTATGCCAACACAGTGTGGGAAACGTCAGAGAGGGCAGAACTCTCATAGTTGGATTTAGTGCCTTTATCAGAGAAGCCACAAGGAGTTCTTACTCTTTACTCTCCACCATGAGGCATGCCTGGCGAGAAGGGAGCTGCCAGAAACCCAGGTGGGGGTGGGGTGGGGCTTGCCAGACCTGGCAGCACTTTGATGCTGGATTTCTTAGCCTATAGGACTGTGAATAAATTGATGTCTATTTTATGAGTCAGCTTGTCTACTCTCTTTTTGTTAAAGCAGCCTGAACTATCTAAGACAGCCCTTTGGAGAAATAGTGAAAACTAGACATAGGTCACCCTAGGAAATTCCACACAGTTACAATGGGTCCTTGTCAAGGATTGGTGGTTGTATATTCAATGACAACAGTTGTATGATATTTCTTTGTGCAGGAAGGTTCTTTGAAATAATGCCAGATATTGGACAAATATGGTATTCATAACACAAGGGTATTTAGAGTATTTAAGAATTACTTCCTATCTCATTGGAAGAAGAACATACATGTTTATAGGTAATTAGGGCCCTTTTCAAAATTCATACTTTAGATTACATATAAAATTCAGAATATTGACAGCCAGCTTCTTAGCCATCAGACATAAATGGGAAATCATGGATTCAGATTGCTGTGTCTGGAGGCTGATAGAAGCACAAAGTGGGATCTCCCAACCAGTCAACCAGGATCTTCAATAGTCTTAGAACTTTACCTGGCTTGTGTCAGTCATGTTATTATTTCAACTTCTTCTTGCTTTAGTTTGTGTCATTTTTTAGGGACTTCTTGGGGCCTTCATTCTTTTACTTCCAATGTCTCAAATTTTTGAGATGTGGAGATGATTTCAATTTTCTTTTAAGGTTTCATTTATTTTGTTTTATGTATGTTAGCTTCTTGCCTATATGTATGTATATGCACCACATGTGTGCCTGGTGCTTGCAGAGGTCATAAGAGGTTATTACATCCCCTAAAAATGGAGATACTGGATGGTTGTGAGCCACTCTATGAGTTCTAAGAACAGAAAGAAAGACAAATGCTCTTAACCCATGAGCCATCTCTCTAGCTCCCTAAAGATGATTTTTTTACAAAGATGTTTTTGGGAATCTCAATTTGAATTTCTGGTGTCTTTGCTGATGGAGTTACCCAAGTTCTCTTGGTGCATTAGTTCATCAGTGAGCACTATTTGGGAGCCTTAGTCAAGTGCATCAAGGCAGCTACCAGTGTCTTTTCAATAAATTCACAGTCAGAGTTCTTTCCTCTTAGCACCTATCTATGGGGAAGCACTTGGCAAATCTATGAGGTACTAAGTCCTGCATGCTTAAATTTGAACATGGATGGCAATTCCTCTTCCTCCCTTGCCAAGCTTTGAGGAGTGTTGGTGGTGGCCTCTCCGACCTAGGGCCTGCTCATTTCCCTGCCTGCCTGGAAAAGGCCTTTTAGTTGGCTGCAGCTTTGCATCACACACACACTGCTTGTTTCTGGATTCTGTCTGGTCCAGACCAAACACCATGGACTCCGCTAACTACACCTGACAGTGATGTGGGGGCAGTTTTTAGGGGATGATTAATGGTAATCTCTCTTCTACAAAAGTCAGTTCTAGAGTTCTCACTCCCCCCAAAAGTTCAAAATACATTTATTTATATCTCATAAAATTGGATCTGCTCATTTGGAACTGGCATGGCTCTGCTTGTACTCATTCACATTTATCACCCAGACAAATTGGAAAACAGTAGCTGGTGAGTAATAATTATATAACACACATAAGAGAAGGTGTTGTTCACTTATTTACAAGAGTAGTGAGAAAACAGCGAGGACTCTCTAAGATTACACATCTATCCTTGATGGACATATAATCAGGAGATGATTTTACAGTCCCCGCCTGTTCCCTATAGGCTTCTTCATCTCTCAATGGAGGTGATGCAGCATTGTCTCCTGGGTCTGACATTCCACAATTCTATGCTGTAGGCTTTTCCATTCCTACACTTGAAGTACACATATTTCAGAGAATTAGACACAGCTGAAGAGAACAGGCAACACTATGTTAGTTGCCCATCTTAGTTGGTGGGTTTTAGCATCTGCATCATGAATTGAACGTTCTTGGGAAATATCAGAAATGTTGTTTTCTACCAGTTTCTAGATGGTCAAATACCAAGCAATATTGGATTTGCGGTATCATTTGTGGATGTACCATTTACTGAGATAACATATTGCTCTGCAAATCATAGCCATCTTGTAATTAATTAAAAGACTTAAATAAATAGGCTTGTTTGCACTCATAAGTTTTAGAATTAAACTGCATGAGCAAAGAGTTGAGAATATACCTGCCTGTCAACTATAGGTGGTGTTTGGCTACCCAGACTAGGAAGAAAATAAGTAACCATTATAGAATTCTCTCTTGAGGTTTATGTTTGATTTGGGATACCATGTATTAGCCATAGTTTCTCCAAGCATTTAGAGATTCTAGAATCCTCAGAGAGCAAGTATTGCCAGTCTCACAACAAGACAGCAAACCATGCAAGCACAGTCAAGGTCTTTTGCACTTCCCTATAAGTTTTAGAGTCAGTTTCTTGGTTTCTACCTCCAAAGCCTGCTGAGATTTCAAATGAAATTATTAAGAATCTTCAGATCTTTCAGGGGATAAATGATACCACAATATCATGGCATATTATATATTCAAATATATGTATGTATTATTGCTCAGCAACCTCTTCCTAGTTTTATATATATGTATAGTATACATACATATGTATGTATGTATATATATGTGTGTATATATAAATATGTATATATACATATGTTAAAAACATTTGGACAAGTATACCAGGAGGTATAGATAAATATGCTTCTAGATTACTGAATATAATAGAATGTTGCCAGACATTTTTCCTTATCTCCTGAAAAAAGTGGATAAATCTGGCATATTAACATAAACAATTATGGGCTATAATAATGTTAACAGTGATGTGACTGATAAGCATAATGGTTATTTTTAAGAATGGGAACAATATTATTATATCAATTACATTAAGGAATATGCAAGAACAGTGGTATATTATTTCAGAATGCAAACATATGTGATAAGCTTATATAAAAAGAGCTCACTGTGAACCACAGAAAAACACTAACTCAAGACAAATCAATTAATGAGAATCAAATAAAAAGCTCTTAACCACCCAGAAGAATCTTAGTGTCTTTAGGTTTGACAACATTTTCTTGCATAGAACATAAAAAGCACAAACTATGAGTGAAAAAGAAATCCAAAAGTTATACTTAATGAAAGTTATAAATGTTTCTAGTAAAAAGTATCTTGTCTGAGCCCTTGAAAAAAAAGAAATTCACCCCGTGGAGCACCATGCAAAGGAGGTGAACAGTCTGAGAATGTTCTTGGCCCACACATTCAAATGCATGTCCAGCAAAGCACTTGTACCTAGACTGTATAAAGAACTGTCAGAACTCAGCCCATGGCAAGTGTGAGTGTGCTCTGTTCTGAGCATTGTGTGTTCCCATCAAAACTGAGAAGAAATCTTTGTTAAGATAACACTCTCCCTGTAGAAAATTGACATACTCTCCCTGCAATTCTATCAGCTTGTCCAGCATGGAGAACTGGTGAGTTTATTGGGCTTGCTTACAGAACATGAGTAAAGGGTTCTGTCCTGGAACGTGGATGACTCTAAGAAGTCCCACGATCAGAAAGCCTCACTCTAGCATTGATGATGACTTCCCTGTAGCTTCATAGATAGGGTCCCCCCTTCAGTTAACCTTCCATACTCTACTACTTTAGCACTTCCCCAGACCATGCAATATCATGGAATTAGGGCAGAATTACATATAAATGGCCAGGAAATGCAGGGAAAAGCTGCCAGAATCCCAGTGGAGGATTCCATGACTCCTCACAACCTCTTTCTATGAGGGAAAGTCAGTGGTCATTAAGTCTTATCTCACAGGTCTCTTGCAAGTAGTTGTAGGTGTGATGATGATGATGGTGATGATGAGATGATGATGATGACGATGACGATGACGATGATGTTGATAACTTTGGCTCAGAGAATAGTCTTGTTGGGAGATGATGCCTTGAACGGGCATTGTGGCTTTGAAAGAGCTGAATGCTTTTCTCTTTTCTGGTGGAAGCATCTTCTCATTCATGGAACTGGCTTTTTTTTTTTTTTTTTTTAAACATGAAGGTGCATTCCTGTAAAGTGAGCCTGACACTTAATTTCTTACGTGTGTTCTTCTGCATTGAGATTCTTCCCTTTTCTGCTTATGCTGAACCACAATAAGATAATTATTAGAAACAAAGTAGAACTGCTGGTACCATGCTCTTGAATCTTTTGGTCAATGAATTAAATACCACTCTTTTGTATATTAAGTACCCAGCCTCAGTTATTTGGTTATGGCAACAGAAAAATGAACTAAAATGCAGTTTTTAGCTGTCAAATTTTAATATGTCTAAAGAAAGAGTACTTATAAATCAACAAGGACAAAGAATAAACTTATGGAAAGATACAGATAGTACGTAGTTAACATCAATGACATAAATACAAGTGAGCAATAGATCAACATATGTAACTCCATGAAAAATCAAATATAGGCTGAGAAAATTTTCCTGGACAGGGGGCAATGAGGAAATTGTGGCTCCGTGTAGTGGTAGAATTTGGCAGGACTGATGGATGACTACACCATTTTGCTAATGTTGACAGCTGGCTCAGGGACTAAATGAGCTTCCTCTTGCTGATATCATCCCCCAGAAAGACAGATATGTGCAAGAGAGGCTTTTATAAAGGACAAGATTCAGATCCAAAGTTAATAGTTAACTTGAATATCCAAATGGTGTTGATGTCATTTTTACTTATTGATTGGGCTTTTTTATATCATATGAATTTACTCCACTGTGAGTGTTTAGCAAACTCACTAAAAATCTCTAAAAAATTAGGTGTCTAGTGAATTTATTTTCTTCTCCTTTTTTTTTCTCTTTTTTTTTTCAGGGCAGTGACTTGAACTCAGAGCCTCACGTATGCAAAGCAAACTCTGTTCCATTGAGTTATGTCCCTAGGCCTTAACTTTTTTTGTCCTGTTAATTTCCCCCAACAATCAATCAATTTTTTTAAAAAAAATTAAAGATGATTTAACAACGGGCCATTGAGTTGATGATTAAAATATTATTTACAAAACCCAAAGCTTATTCTAATAAAATACCTTTAACAATTAACCTCGCTCACGATGTTCATTTGTGATTATTGTGGTTCAGTGTGTCAATAGACACTCTGTCCTGAGTTCTTGTAATCATTTAAAAATTGAACTCTGTAAAGAAAGCTCCCTCTTCTCTAGCCTAGAAATGTCATAGTTCTTAAGAAAATCTGGGGATTTCTAACTGCTTCTTCTGCCCTGGTGCCTCTTCCATTTTCACCTCCCTAAGAATTGCCATAAATAACAACAAAGTTATTAGGATTTCTAAAAATGTGTGTTTTGTCAAAAACCCTCCCCATGAGCTCGGAGATTATCACAGAGATGACTAACAGTTTCTAATCTGCTTAGAAATTGTCTTGAAGTAACCTTCATTACAGAACGGACTTAGTAATGTTGACCCCCATAAATCACTTTGAGAATTTCTCCGGTGATATAAACTGGACAACGTTTTATCTTGATAAATATGATCTTGGGCTAGGGTTCAGTAAGAGACCCATATCGAACCACTGTAGGGAAACCAGAAAGGAACTTAGGCTCAATGAGGTTAGGCTGTGACCATATGAGACCCTCCCTGGGGGAACATGATCTTTGGAAGAATTTTACCTAAGTTTTACAAATCCTGTCACAACTTATTGTGAGATGTCCTTCCAAATGTTTATCAATGAAAAGAGAGACATTTGAGTGATTTTTCAGAAATTATTATAATCTTAAACAATTCCTTGTATGACAATCCTGAGGGTTCAGTTGCTCTAAACTCAACTTCTAATTTCCTAACACTCACCATATGTTCTTAAGCCAATCATTCAAATTTCATGACTTCCATGTTGTTCCCCACTGATCTGTAAATATTCATTATTTATCTTGTTGATTTTGTGATATAGTATAATGAATAATAGGCATGAAGTTATTCTGAAACTTAAAGATAAGCAATATTTGATTTAAAAACAAACAAAACAAACTTATCCAGTCCTTCAAGGAACTAAAAATTCTGAGTTGCTAGTGATATGGGATAGCTTTAGACTTAATGCTAGAATTGTTTGACTATTTCATGTGAAAAATTAAATGCGATATGACGCATGAGACCTGGTGTGACTCATTCTCTGGTATCATCTTTAATATCAGAGCAAGCATAGGTATGCCACATCCTCTCTGTGCTCTGAGGTTTTCATTCATTAAGTGGAGATGAGACCAGGACTTTAACAGGATTGTTGTGTCATGTGAAATAATAGATGAGAAGGCTTTCTGAACAGCAGTGGTCTGTGTGTAGAGATGTCTAATATATTAGATGTTTCCCCAACTTAAATAGAACACACTAGATTGTAACCTCACTTTAAAAATACATGTGTAGAATTCCAGGAAGGTGTTGTCAATGTGCTTCCATGTCCTATGCTGAAATACAGCTGTAAGCATCTCTGCAGTTGTGGTTTATGGAGTGATGAATACTAGCTACCATCCACACTACCGAAGCATACAGCTTTCCCTGTGCCAATTCTGAGATGAACTTTAGAGATTGGAGCACACACAGCATGAAGCAATGTACTGGGGGACTGACTGTAGGATTGCTAGCATATTTGGGCTACCATTTTCTGCAAAAATTACAAGCACACCTCTTCGTATGAGGACATATATGGTAAAAATTTGAGTTTCTCATTTTCAAACCCTACAACACTGAGATGGGAGTTGATTGTAACTTCCTCATATCTTTTCTTAGAGCTTCACAGATATTCTGAATTCTTCTCTTTTTTTCTCTTGTATTTTCTATAATGCTATCATAGCAGCTATGAAGGCCTTCTTGCTCTGAATGCAGCTGATATCTTTATTCAATATCAATGTTCTATTTTTAAAATAATTTTTCTATCACTTTCTTCTGCCCCTGATGTATGTGCATTTGAGCTCAGATGTGTGAATATGACTGTGTGTGACAATCTTTAGCCTAGTATAGGTCCTGTTAGCCTACCAGAAACTTTGTTTTTTTTAAATACTAACAAAAGTACTACATGATCTAGGCCAGTTGGAGTGCCTTTTCTGTGTTCATTCTGTAGCTGGCTCCCAAGGCCAACATCTTTGCTAAGAAAACAGTGGTGCATGCCTAAATGTCACAACAAGCTATAGTTTCAAGAGCCTGAGCAAAGCTCAAGCCAAATTAATAACCTTATCTCTGAACATCATTATAAAACTCTCACAGGCAATAACAAATAAAAACAGAAGTCTTCAAAGCTGCCACCCAAACCATTATTGACACACAGGAGATACTGATGGAACCACTGCTGACTTCTCCCCTAGCAACAGAGAAAGCCAAATGGCAACAAAACAGCTTCTTTTAGTGCAATGACAATTTCCCCCAGACAATGCTTAAAGGGTTCCTAGCACCCATATGATGACTCACAAATGTTTACAACTTCAGTTCCAGGGGATCTGATACCCTATTCTGGACTCCATGGGCAATAGCCGTGGTGCACATTCATACATGCAGGCAAAACACTCAAAAAAATTCTTTAAAAAAAAGAACTTAGCCACTTTGTCTTCTGTTTGTTTTTGTTGCTGTTTTATAGAGGAATAAAAGACAAGAAAGTGCCAGGCACAAACTACACCCTTTTAGAGTATGCTCCCAGTGACCTACTTCTTCTAACTAGAAGTTTCTAGACGAAGAAACTTCTTCCTCTAGAAGTTTCCACAACCTTGCAATAGTTCATAAAGTCATGAGCCCACCAGTGGATTACAGCACTGAGAAGGTCATTAACTAATGACTTGAGCACACTGTATAATGGGGACCAAGACTCCAACAAGTGAGATTTGGAAGGCAGTTTAGACCCAAGTCCTAACATTGTCTCAAGGATGACTTTTTAAGGCCACTTTCCTTTGAACTTTCTGCTGGTGATTAGAGATTTAGAATTCTCATCCTTTTTCTTTTGTTGGGACAGAGTCTTAGCTATAGGTTACTCAAGTTCAAGCCATTTTGGTTTTCTTTCTTCATGGCCACACATGGCACATACAGGGTTGTATCCTATTTTTTTTTAAATGTCACAAAATGGGCATGGTACTGCACATCTGTAATAACAACACTCAGGAGTCTGAGGCAGGAGGATGAAGAGTTCCAAAGCCTACTACTCTCTGATTCTCCTTAGCTGGGTGGTCGCTGACATCATCACTAAAGAACTATATCATGTAGTCAATCTTCTTTGAGGGGGGTGTTGTTTCTTTGAGTTAGAGTTTTTCTATGTATCCACAGCTGGTTTTCTATTCACCATGTTGCCCAGACTGACCCTGGACTCAGAGAAAGCCTTCTGCTTTGGCCTCCCAAGGTTTGGGATGTCAGGTGTGTGCCACTATGCCCAACACCTTGCTAATGTATGCTGATAGAGTCCCTGACTCCATACTATTGCAACTCCAGGTCTTAACAATGCTACCTCCTCCTCATATTAATAATACTGGAACTCCTATGGATTCAGAAAGTACAATGTGGTGATTGTTTAAAATAATTTGATCCATTTGAAATACAATGTCTGACTCAAGGATATCTTGCCATTTCATTCAGATATATTCAGGTCCTTTTTGTATGGCAGGTCCTTTTTTTAAGATGAGCTTCCAAACTAGGGGGCAGATGGGCACATGCTCCAGTTGTGTGTTAGTGCAGCGTCTTCTAAAGGGCCGATGTAGGATGTTTGCAGCTGCCTTCTTGCCTCAGAACAGTCAGTTTTGTGAAATTACATACCTAGAGCACAAAGGAGTGTTTCTGTTAATACATTCCTCTCTTGATGGCTGCTGTTCTTCTGTGGTCTTGAGGGCCTCTGCTGTCCTCCAGGCCTTCCCCAGTAACTGCCCTGGCTCCCCTGGGTGTCGGTCTGTTCCCCGTATGACCATCAATCTTCAAGATTTATAGCATGTTCAGCAACTACAGGCAAGGACAACAGTTAGTTTTGGTTCTAGAATGTCCTGTGCATTATGGAAAACAGATAATTATATTCTTAACTAAATAGAAAATGCTGGAGTCACTTATAATCTTTTAAGCTTCCCACCTAATTTTATTTAAAGTAATAGCCCTCTATATTGAAAACTTAATTCTTGCCTGGTTGTGGTGGTACATGCCTTTAATCCCAGCACTCAGAAAGCAGAGGCAGAAGGATATCTGTGAGTTCAAGGTCAGCCTGGTCTATAAATCGAGTTCCAGGACAGCCAAGGCTACAAAGTGAAGTCCTGTCTTAAAAAACAAAACAAAAACCACAAAAAAACCTTAGTACTTTATTTTACACTATTTTTTGTTTCTTTAAGTTAACAAAGTAATACGTTTTTCTTATGTAGTTTTCCTATGTATTTTTATTTATTTGCTTATCAATTATTTTAATTGTGAACTATGTAAGTATTTTGCTTTCATTGATTGTTCCCAACTCCTCTCCTCTATTCTTTTCATTTTCCATCCATGTCCTTCCTCCCTCAGCAGCCCTCTTCTCTGGTCATATCTCACATATTCTATTACTCTCTCTCCCTCACTCCATTTAAAACCATTTTTTTCTTCATGTGATCCCCTTTATAATTTTATGACTTGCATCCACATATATAAAAGTTAAAATCTAGGATCCACGTTTAAGAGGAAAATATGTGGTATTTGTCTTTCTGAGTCTAGTCTACTTTAATAATTAACAATTCAATGAATTTTCTTGCAATGTCTTGATTTCATTCCTATTTATGATCGAATAAAATCCCATTGTATTCTTGTACATTTTCTTTATCCATTCATCTGTTGAGGGACATCTAGGATGATTCCATTTCCTAGAGAGTGAACAGAGCAAAAATGAACATGGATGAACATCTTTGTAGTAGGGCACACAGTCCTTTGGGTATATGCTGAAGAGTGGTACGGCTAGATCGATATGACAGGTTTTTTTTTAGTTTTTTTTTTTTTTTTTTTTGTAGAGCCTCCATATTGATTTTCATAGTGAATGCACCAGTTTACACTCCTACTAGCCGTCAACAAGGGTTCAACACTCCTCCAGCATCTGTTACCCATTGTTTTCCTGATTAGAACTTCTGACTGAAGTGTGATGGAATCTCAAAGTAGTTTTTATTTATATTTCCATAATGGCTAAGGGAGTTGGACACTTTAAAAAATATTTATTGGTCACTTGTGCTAACCTTAATACTTTAAATGAAGAAATTAATCTCAATAAGAAAAAGTTTTGAGTTTTACTTGCAGCTTGCTTAGCCACACAGAGTGCTAATACATGATGGGATCTGAAAGTATGGGCATGTAGCAGCAATAGAGGCCATGTAGTATAAAACTGGACAAATAAAAACATATAATAAGATAATTAGTTCTTTAAATATCCATGCATTAAAAATAAATCTACTAAAAACTCAATTTATACACAACCTTTTAAAGCCCCACCAGCTAAAAGAAAATGAGAGGTGAGAATTTCATACACTAAAGCCATCATCATGTTTTAACAATTCAGAAATCAATGGGCTCCTAAACTATTGAGAAAACAATTTAAAAGAACCCATAGATGTATCCTCACTTATCAACAGTCACTCTACTCCTATAGCTAATAACCTATTTTTCTACTGCAGACACTAATTTGTATCTTCTCAAAGGATTGTTCACATGCAGTTTCACCCACTCAAATGCAGAGCCATGCCCCCTTCAAAACTGAGGAAGACAAAGGTTTGTGTTCACCTGCATCCTTATCTTTAAAATAGACCTTAAATTTTGCCTTAGAACCAGAATGGCTCTCTCCTTGAAATGCAGGCAGTGAAAATATATTCACCTCAAAGAAGTGACATCCCATTCCTGTGGGCACAGAATTTTGCCTCAGGATTTTAACCACACTAACATGCCATAATAATAACAAAGCACACTCTCTTTTGTTTCTGCTTCTTCCTTCCATCTGTTCTCTCTCCCTCTCTCCCAATAAAGCTCTAAGAAGGTAAAAAAAAAATCACTTTACATATCCTCTTCCTCCTCCTCCTCCTCTTCCTCCTCCTCCTTCTTCTTTGCAGGGGTGGTAATGAGGGTCTTACTGTGTTTTCTAGGCTGATCTCAAATTCCTGTGCTGAAGTGATCCTCCTGTCTCAGCCTCCCAAGTAGGTGGGACTGTAGAATCACTCCACAGTGACCAGCTCTTATTCTTTTGTGAGCTACTAATTTCTGATCTCTGTGATAGTCTATCCAATTCTCATCCATACCTGATCATCACAGACCATACATTTTCTATGAAAATAAGATAATGCACTTGTATAGGGCAGCTGATATCCCTACACAAAAAGGGAATTTTACTCAGAGAGGCACAGTCTGCAGGCATTCCTCTCCGCCACCACAAAGGAACTCTTTACGTCATCATGCTCATATTTATAGCTTTCAACACCTCTGCATCCAGAAAAAAAATGAATCTTTGCTGTGCATTTGCATATCTCATGGCCCTTCTGAAATAAAAATCTCTGAGTAAGAGGTGGTCTGCCTCTGAGACAGAGGCAAGTGTTCTGCTGGTGACTCCCATCCCAGGGATTTTCTATTCTTCCTTTCCCACTGGAAGAGGAAATCATCCTTGTTCATGTCTATCTACATGTTTACTGGGCATCTGAGACAGAACTCTAGATTTCTTCCTCTTGTCTGAATATCTCTGGCCTCCATGGACCCACAACATTCAAGGGCAACCCCAAGTCGGTCAAGCAGAAACCTGGATGGTGTCTTCTTGATTCTCCTCTTTTCTTACCACTTCTTTTCCTTCCATACAAATCACTAGCTATTATCTTATTTTCTTCACCTATAATGTATCCCAAATCCATCCATTTTCTTTCATCTACTCATGTGACTTAGTATTTACTGCAAAGTACTTACAAAAAATGTAAATAATTGGTCTCTTTGTCTCTATTCTCTAGAAGGATATTTATATAGATATATAAAGATATCTATTTCTCTATCATCTATCTCTCTCTCTATCACTTTATCTATCTACCTATCATTTATCTATATTCACCATTCAACCATCTGTCCATCTACACACACACACACACACACACACACACACACACACACACACACACACCTGTTTGCTCCTCTATCCATCCACCTACCCACACATCCATCCATCTATCTATTGGAGACAAGAAAACACTATGTACCTCTGATTGCCTGAAACTTACTATGTAGACTAGACTGACTTTAAACTCACAGAAATCTCTCCTTTGCTTCAAAAGTACTGGTATTAAAGACATTAGCCGCCACACCCAGCAACTGAAGAGTATTTTTGAAGTGAAGTTCAAATCATATCCTTCTTGATAAAAACCAAACAATGGTTTCCTACTCAGGTAGGAAACCTGAGTACCAGTTCTTCTGTAGCTTGGAAAATCCTACATCATCATCAGTACTTGGTGAACTACAGGCTATGGGTGACAGGAAGTATCAGGATTCTTTAGAGTCGTACTTCTCAACCTTCCTAATGCTGTGACTCTTTAATACAGTTCCTCATGTTGTGGTGAGCCTCAACCATAATATTATTTTCATTGCTACTTCATAACTATAATTTTGCTATTGATATCAATTGTAATGTAAATATCTGTGTTTTCCAACAGTCTTAAGTTACCCCTGTGAAAGAGTCATTTGACTTCCTAAAGGAGTTGTGACCCAAAGGTTGAGAACCACTGCTTTAGAAAATATTCATGGTCCCAAGGACACTCATCAATCAATTTCTTCAGTTCAAACTTTGATCTCTGAGTAAGAATAAAGGTTATATAGAGATCATGGTTGGATTGGGGAGTCAGAATGAAAGATCTGAACAAATACAAAAAAGCCTGAAAGAGAACAACAAGACTACTGAACATGAGAATAAAGGGCTCCAGGGGACACAGCACCCTTACTCCCAAATGTAATCTCAACAGAAGAAGAATTCCTACTTACACTGGCAGTTCCCACTACACTGTGGAAGAGAGCAGACAGGTTGAAGAAGCAGCTGAGAAGTTCAAGAGTAGCCAAGGCAGAAAGAAGGAAATAGAACAAGGCTGAGAGAGAGCAGAGAGCCAATGAAAACAATGGGTCCTGCAGGCCCTGGCCACTGTGAGAGTTCCAGTGAACTGCCTGTCAAGTTCTCAAAGTCAGGGTTCCCAGACCCCAGGAGAAGTCCACTTTCAAGAGCCGAGGGTCCTGATACCCAGAGCTTGCATGGGGACTCTAGCAGGTGTGTGCGGTTAAGAGTCCTGGTACCTGAGCTTGCAGGGACTGTTACATTAGAGGATGCTTTTGCAGCTGCTTCCACTTGCCTGTTGGTGCAGGCAAACACCAAGGGGGCATGGAAGCTGACAGAGATCAGTATTCACAGAGTGTTTCCTTGCCTACCCACACCTTTCATCCACATTACAGCCACTCTTCCTCCTCTTCTTTCTCCTTTCTCTAGACCTCTAGAACATGTAGGCATGCATGCATGTATACAGTACAGGACTGCTGCGGCTGCCTTGTCCCCTCTCCTGGTTCCCTCAGCACCTGCACTGAGCTTGGGTGTCATTTCCCTGGTGCACTTCAAGGCTGATTGCTTTGTGCACTGCTGGCTCCAGTCAACACCGCAGCATCTCCCGGGGAAGGAAGGCACTCTCGCGAGAAAGGAATCCAAGAAGGAAATCATCCCTCAGCTTCTGGCTTCGGTTCCAGAATCTGCCTTGGCAGATGGGGATTTAAATTCACACAGAGAAAACTATTTGTTTCGGGTTATTGACAAGGCGCTTTGTAAATCTGTCCTTATCCAAGCTGGTTAGATGGCTCTGAGGAGATACCCCTCCCAAAGTTCCTTACCAGAAGATTTGATGGTAGAGCATAAAGCAACTTTGACATCTTTCCCGCCTCAAATTACAGTTTTATGGTATATATAGAGTCTGTAACTTTTAAGGTTTTTTTTTTTTAACATTTATTTTTGTAGGAGAGGTACTGTGTATATCAGATAACAACTTGTGGGAGTTATTCTCTTTTTCTTACCATGTATCTTCCAGGATCTCCAGGCTTGGTAGCAAACAGAACTTTTTCCCCATGGTCCATTTTCCTGGCCCTTGGATCTTTATTTTTTATTCACCTCTTCATAGATTGTATTCATCAGCACACTGTATAAACCCAGTCTGGCTGCTACGGCAGACTGCCTACAGGCTCCCTGCCTTGTCTTTCTTAGTGGAGCCTCCATGCAATAACAAGTGGTCTTTCTTCACATCATTTTCAAAGACCTATTTAAAGAAATAAAATATTTTAATGGAAAAATCAAATTGCGCAGTGAGATTTTAAAATTTATCTTCTGTGCATTTCCTGCCAAGAAAAATTGGTAGAATCTGTTTCTGTGGCTTATATTGGGGCAAATAAATAGCATGCACTGATTAAATATACTTTCTCTTGGCAATTCTCTCACGGGAATGCCCATGGGGTTGCCAGCTATGTGGGTGGGATTTGAAGCTATTGATCCAGGTCACGTGCACAATTCACTTTGGTGGGCAAAGGCCCGTGAGAGCCTGCCTAGGGCTGACTTCATCATATTAATCCAAGCAAGGATAAATGTGAGCTGAGATCTTAAATGCTATTTGTTCCCTACATTATACTATAAACTAGTTTTAAATTAAATGGGAGTACATTCCACAGCCCATATTGTCTTGAATATTTTAGGAGTATGTCAGAATATACAAACTTCTGAGTATGGGGTAAGAGACGCAGTTGGGTTATTAGCTCCTGTTTTTCCATATTTTCTTTTCCTTTGTTCTGTGTTTTTCACAATCCCCTTCCACCCAGAATTTATCTGTGCCTCTTTATTCTTTCCTCCACTGGCCGTTAATAAGGCCTTGATCTATGCTTTTGTTTTCTTTCTTCCTTTGCCCTTCTTTCCCTCTGTCTGTCCCTCTCTCCCTCTTCTTTCTCTCTTTTTTCTCCCTTCCTTCCATTCTTTCTTTCTTCCTTCATTCCTTCCTTTCTCATCTCTCTTTCTAAGATTAACTAGGCGTGGGTTTTGCCCCAAGGTTTTATATACATTAAAGGTCATATAGATTTTGTCTAGTTCTTAGGACTCTACAGATCTTGAGTTGTGACATGCTTTTACCACTCAGTCCTGTATTCAGACACTAACCTGTATCAACTGCAATCTCAAACCATGCACATGTTAATTCTTTAGTGATACAACTGAGTGTGATGGGAATTCGGGAACTTACAACCTGAGTCTGCTTGCTCCTATAATCCTCATATATTCTCAAGTCAAATAATATTCGGTACAAATTTGACTTGCCTTGTGGGTTGGAAATAGATAATGTGCACTGTTTAATAAACTAGGAGTCCCTTCTTGTTCATAACCAATGATTTATAGATTAGAAATATAAAATCATAGATTACATAAAATAAGCAGGAAATAAAAATCACAGTATACAGTGATAAAAGTATAGAGATGTCTTTAGGGCCAAACTAACAAAGAGATAGTAGCATCTATGACAGTTCTAACTGGTTAAATTGGCTTGGCTAACTCTGTACACTTTGAAAAAGAAAATCATTGAATTGTGAAATTGCATATTATATAATAGAGTCTTTTCGTGTGTATTTTACATTTTATTAGTTTTTCCCTGAGAACACAAACTAACTGGTTGCTATGTTTTGGAAGTATTGTCCCAAGTGGTTGCTTGTTGGAAGCTTCATCCTCAGTCTGGTAGTAAACGGGGGAGCAGAATGGACATGGGGCTTGTGGGGTGTTGAAAGGTCAGTGCAGCACTCCCTCAAAGGGATCAATATGGTTCTCATGAGAGCTGTCCTGAAAGTGAGCTTTTTATATGAGCAAGTCCAACCCTGGAATCACTCTGTTGCTGTTCTGTGACCCACTCTCCCTCTTATAAATATGGTCTCCTGCATGCCATTCTCTGTGAAGTACTCACTAAGCTGAAGCTGATCTTGAACCTCCAGAACTATGTCCCAGATAAACCTCTCACCTTTATGAAGCTAGATATTGGCATCGCCATTTACAGTAGTGAAGGGGGAACTGGTGTGCCAATTCCTTTCTAAGTGCTAACTCATATACTGACAATTGCTTCGTAATTGTCATGAACTCGGTTACTTATTGATATTGTTATCATGTTAGCAGTACAGAATACTGCTACATGGGTGAATTACGGGCATTTGTTATATGGGGGAATCCTGTTTCCCTCTTGGTGCCAGCAATATTTCAATGGGAGAAGCAAATCAACAGGCTCACCTTCATATAAAAGGAAGCCTGAGGATGTCTATTCCTTCGGTTGGTCTGGTCTCTGCACTTCCACATTTTGAGAAGCAATCACAAAATCCAGAGCTGGTAAATTAGACCCTTTGTCAACGATCTTAGAATCCTTCTTTATAGCTGGAAACAGTACACGTCCGGCTTATTATGAGTACAAGAAAATGGAGGATGCCACATAATGAGATCTGCAGGGAGAGCTGAGTGGTAGGGCTGGGCGCATGGTCCAGTCATCATAGAGGACTCAGCTGTTTTATAACATTCTTCCAACTATCCTTAAAGAACTGGCTCTTACTTTTCTAACATGTCATCTCAGGGTCTATAACTGCAGCATTTTAAAATGCATAAACAAATCTTTAAAAATTATAAAGACAGGAAGCAAGGGGCAGCCAGAGAAAACAGATAGTTCCTTCTCTTTGTTCCTCCTCTTGCTCATTTACTTTCCTCACTTCCTCCTCCTCCTCTTCTCTCTCTTCTTCCCTCCCCTCTTCTCCTTTTCTCCCCTCCTACTCTTTCCCCAGACATCCTTTCCCTGAAGCATCTTCAGGAGCCTCCTTCTCATGTCTCGTTCCCTACACTGAGTTAAGGGAACATGGATTGAGGAATTCCCAGCTAACTTCCAAGGCACATGTTCTGCCAGCCAGGCAGAAAGAGGGAAGAGAATGGCCATGGAATGAAAAACAAAATAACAGTAAAAATTGCTGCAGTTCATTCATTCATTTCGTTGATCACAGCAGCATGAGCCCTGTAACTGATATTGCCATGGAAACCAGGCAGGGGCAGAGATGCTGGCGCATGTGCCTTCCAGGCTTTAGATCTCCTGAATCCTCACATTTTAAAAGGTCATTTTGCTTACTGCTTACGTTAGTAGTTTGTTCCCAGTGATCAATGTTGCCCTAACCGACTCCAAGAGTACGCAGTGGGAAGCCTGATTAAACAGGTTCTGACATCAGCCCTGCCATTCCACATTTGTGTGACCAGGACTTAGCCATGCCGCGTCTGTCCCTGAACCTCAGTGTTGTCACCCGTGGAACCCAACTGTCCAGCTGCTTGAATCCTATTGTCAATGTTGCTTCTAGGATTTTTTGAGATATATTATGATAGTCAATTTCAGCCTTCTGGCTCTTGAATGTCCATGAAATTATTAAATAAATTTGCTTTCTTCAGCAACATTAAATCAAAGAGCTTATTAATGTTAGGATAAATAGAGGAGAAATTGTGTTCAAGAACCTGGGAGACTTCTGAAGGCAAAATTTTATACCAAAAATAGTCTGGCTTTAGTGTCCTGGGCATAGATTTGGTGACAATGTTAAGCTGCATGGGATGAGAATCAATCCTTTTGCTACGTCCTCACACTAAATCAAGAAATGTCACTTAAAGATTCACTCAGTATTAGGCACCGCACCATGTCCTGAAGTGGTATCAAATCTGATTTATATGTCTCTTTGGATTAAGTTTGGTAACAGGTAACAGAGACCCGAAGAAACATCAGTTTAAGGTAAGAACTGTTTGCTTTTTAAAATGGAAATCCCAGAAGTAGGGTCATGTATAGAGATTTACATTTTTTTCCCAGCATATCTGCCTTGTGGCTGCATGTGTCTCTCTATTCCTCAGGTGGCCTCTTCGTGAGGATCTCTGACAAGCTTTACCTAGCAGATCTGATTCTAGCCTGCAAGAAAGAGGAGGGAATATAGAAGGAAAAGAAAGAAGGGTGCTTTTAGGTGCTCTTTAGAGAAGGTTCATGCTTTCTGCCCATAAGAGAGTCATATGTCTGACTGTGACTGTGGGGGAAGTGGAAAGTAAAAAGTGATGCCCTCTGTTTGTAATCTTGCTATGTGTCTATAAAATATTAGTGCTTCTATCACTTTGGACAAAGAGGATGGGTACCAATGAACAGCTAGTATTCTTTATATACATGATGGCTCAATATCCTTGATGTACATGTGAGTACTCAGTTAAAATGCTTCATAGAAATAACAAAATAAGCATATATATATATATATATATATATATATATATATGAACTTCAATGGAGAGTAAATTGTAGAGAAAGGTAAAGGAAAATCTTTGAGGATGAAGTCATATCTAAATTGAAGCAAAATATTTATTTTACAATAAATATTCTTCCAAAAGGCAGCATAAAGGAGCATAAATTGCAAGTTACAGATTTGAGGAAATGATGTCAGAGTAGGGAACAGAGATTATGTCATGGAGTTCACTTCATATCATCAGAGGAGTCCTATAAAAGAGTACTAGCTTTTGCTTGTAAGCCAGTGACCTACAACAGTAATTTTAAAAGTATCCAGGCAATTCAAAGAAGGTAAATGTAGTCATTTTCTTTCCCATTAAGTAGTAATAAGATAATTAGATATCTACATGTAAGCAGTGAATTTATATCTATCTCTAATATCATACACAAAATTAACTTCAAATAGTAATAGACCAAAGCATAGCATCAAATTATGAAGCTTCAGAAAGAAAAAGTAGATTTTTTTGTGTGTGATATATTGAATAAGGCAACAAATTTTTAATTATGATGCCAAAATATCACCATCCACAAAAGAAAACAAATAAATTGGACTTTGTGAAAATGAACAACTCTTGCCCCTGAAAAGATACCATTAAGAAAATGAATAGACAAACCACAACATAGGAGAAAATGTTTGCAAATAATTTATCTGGGGAAGATACATATTCAGAATATATATAAAAATGTTTCAAATTAATAAGATAATTCATTTCCAAAGTGGGAAGAAACCAGAATTGATCATTCACCAAAGATTATACATGTATAGTTTTTATTTGTCACCAGGAAATTAGACATCACTACCACAGTGAAGTGCCGGTTCATACCCCATAGAATGCCCACCACCATAAAAGTGATTAGGAGTTGTGGAGGATTCAGAGACATGAAAGAGTTATGTGCACTATGTATAGTAGTTAAAATGTCTACTCATGACATAACTTGTCCCCACTCGATTATAATAGAACTTCTCATAATAGTCTAAATGTTCATCAAATGGTGAATGACTAAAACAAAATTGTGGTGGTATTGTGTTCCCCAAAATATTGTGTACTCTTATAAATTTATCTGGGGTCAGAGAACAGACAGCCACTAGATACAAAGGCTAGAAAAAGGTGGCACTCACACCTTTAATCCTAGCATTCCAGAGATAGAAATCCCTCTGGATCTCTGTGAGTTCAAGGTCACATTGTAAATAGCCAAGCATGGTGACACACGCCTTTAATCCCAGAAAGCCAGCCTTTAATCCCAGGGAGTGGTGGTAGAAAGCAGAAAGATATATAAGGCATGAGGACCAGAAACTAGAAGCGTTTGGCTGGTTAAGCATGTAGCTGGTTAAGCATTCAGGCTTTTGAACAGTAATTCAGCTGAGACCCATTCCGGATGAGGACTCAGAGGCCTCCAGTCTGAGGAGACAAGACCAGCTGAGGAATTGGCAAGGTGAGATAGCTGTGGCTTGTTCTGTCTCTCTGATCTACCAGCATTGACCCCGATAACTAGCCTCAGGTTTGATTTTATTAATAAGAACCTTTAAGATTCCTGCTACACAAAATGGGGTATGCACACATGCTACATGTTATTTAGTAAATAAAATTATGTAATGTGTCACTGTTGGTCACTACTGTAACATAATATCAGAAATGTTAGGCTAAATGAAAGATACCATATTTTACAGACTGTAAGTTACAGAGTGTCTTAGTTAGGGTTTCTATTGCTGTGATAAAGCACCATGACTGAAACACCAAGTTGGGGAGGAAAGGGTTTATTTGGCTTCTACTTCCACATCACACACAGTTCATCACCAAGGAAGTTAGGACAGGAACTCAAACAGGGCAGGAACCTAGAGGCAGGAACTGATGCAGAGGTCATAGAAGGGTGCTACTTACTGACTTCCTCTCCTTGACTTGCTCACCCTGCTTTCTTACACAACCTGTGGAGCTAGCAGCCACAATGAGCTGGGTCCTCCCCAATCAATGACTAATTAAGAAAATTCCTTACAGCCAGATCTTATGGGGAAGCATCTTCTCAGTTGAGTTTCCCTCTTTTCAGTGACTCTTTTTTTGTGTGTCAAGTTGACATAAGACCAGCTAGCACATAGGGTCACATTTGTATGAAGTAACCAGAGCAGGCAAGTCTACAGGGTCAGTGGCAGATTGTTTTTTTGGGGAGTGGTGTTAGCAAGCAGATGTCACCACAAACAGGTACCAACTTTCTTGTGGAGGATGATAAGACTATTCTAAAACTAGATTCTGACTATTATTGCTTAACAGGATGAAGTCACTTAAAACTGTCAACTTATACACTTAAAATGGGCAAATTCTTTCTTTCTTTCTTTCTTTCTTTCTTTCTTTCTTTCTTTCTTTCTTTCTCTCTCTCTCTCTCTCTCTCTCTTTCTTTTCTTTCTTTCTTTCTTTTACAATACTATTCAGTTCTACATAATAGCCACAGATTCCCTTGTTCTCTCCCTTCCTGCCCGCCTCCCCTTCCCCCCAGCCCACCCCTCATTCCCACCGCCTCCAGATCAAGGTCTCCCCCGAGGACTGGGATCGACCTGATAGACTCAGTCCAGGCAGGTCCAGTCCCCTCCTCCCAGATTGAGCCAAGCGTCCCTGCATAAGTCCCAGGTTTCAAACAGCTAACTCATGCAACAAGCCCAGGACCTGGTACCACTGCCTACATGCCTCCCAAACAGATCAAGCCAATCGACTGTCTCACCTATTCAGAGGGCCTGATCCAGTTGGGGGCCCCTCAGCCTTTAGTTCATAGTTCATGTGTTTCCATTCATTTGGTTATTTGTAAAATGGGCAAATTCTATGGGATGAAAATTGTATCTCTAAAAATATTTCAACAAAACAACAACAACAACTACAACAAAAAATCTTTTTAAAAATTTATTTTTAGCTTTGTTTGTTTTCCGAGACAGGGTTTCTTTGTGTAGCTTTGCACCTTTCCTGGAACTCACTCTGTAGACCAGGCTGGCCTCAAACTCACAAAGATCTGCCTGCCTTTGCCTCCTGAGTGCTGGGATTAAAGGCATGTGCCACCACCGCCCAGCTATTTTTAGCTTTTTAATTAAAGTACAATAACATTGTTTTTCCTCTTCTTTTCCTTTCCTCAAGCCCCTCTCATAATTCTCCCTTCAAATTCATGGCCTCTTCGTCTCTATTGTTCTTATTACATTTATACAGGTAAACAAATAAATATATAAATATATAAATACACCCTACTGAGTCTGTTTAGTGTTGCTTGTATTTGTATGATTTCAGGGCTGACCATTTAATACTGGGTAACCAATTAAGGGGCTTGTCCCTAGAGAAGACTAAGTCTCCCTCTCTCAGCATTCCTTAGTTGCTTGTAGTTCTTTGTCTAGAGGTTGGGAGGGCATTAGATTCCCTCCTATGACTTTAGCATGTCTACTGCTGTTATTTTTGTTCAGGTCTTGTTGAGGCAGCCGTATTGTGGTATCATGGGTGAAGTTCCCTGTCATTTCTAGGAGACACGATCTCACAGAAGACAAAAGACATGTTCTTAATTAGAGTGGTTTATGATCCCAATTACAGAAAACAATCAGGAACCCCAGGAAGACTTCTGAATGTACTCTTGTTCACACTCTACTCCGGCAATTTCTATTCTTGATGTTTAGGTAATGATTCTATGAAAATGCTTCTAGGTGCTTCTAATGTACATCCTTAGATAATGATGTTGGAAGATATTTAAATTTGAAATTAGGCTCACATATGATATTTATTTTTACCTTGAAGAGTCTTGATATATCTCCTAGATAAGACTCAAATTTGTAATTTTCCTGCCTCCTCCTTCAGAGACCCTCTTTACAGTTAACATGATTATTTCATTGACTGGCTTGAGAGCCCTAGATTGGTGAAGCGTGCTTGTGGACATTTCCAGAAGGCCTTTCCAGAGAGTCACCTGAAAGAACACAAGCTCTCAGTGTGGGCAGAGCCATCCCATAGGTCAGAGGCGCAGATGGAATGAAGGGAAAACAGCAGACATCCTCACTTCCTGCTTCCCACATGTGATAAGAAGAGGTTCCACAGTCACATAGTCTCACTGTCATGATGTTCCCCAAGTGCCTGGAGCCAGGTGACTGTGGATTAAAATCTCTGGAAGCAAACTGAGTCAAAAGGTGTTCTCTTAGGTATTCTGTCACACTGATTCCAAATTTTAAGTGCTTACCTCTGTTGTTGAGATTTAGATAAAAGGTAATGTGCTGAAGGACATTATTATTATTATTAATTATTATTATTATACTTAGGATTGTGCCCAGGGTCTTTTGTGTGCTAGACAAGTACTCTACCACTAAGCCACATCCTCATCCAGCCCTCTTTTCATTGTTTTTTATTTATTTTGAGACAGGGTCTTATTAAATTGTCTTAGTTGGCCTTGAACTTACAATGTAGCTCATGCCAACCTTGAACTTGTGATCCTCCAGCCTCAGCTTTCCAAATAGCTGGGATTCCTGGCATGGACCTCCATGCCCTGCCCAAGGATGGACTGAGATAATTTGTCTGTGGAATTAGAGACTCATTACATTTATTCAAGGAGTAATAATGATGATCCATTTGGGGGAAGCTGGAGTGATTATTTATCTATAAGATGAGGATAATAAAGCCATTACATTAGACAGTGCTTCATGAAGTTGTGAGGATTAAATGTGATACAGGAAGGAGTTAGAGTTGCTCCTGACACAGAGCATTACACAAGCATTTGTGGTTCTTATTACTATCATCATTACGTTTAACAGTAATTGCTTTGCACCTGGGATCATTAATGGAGAATTGGATAATCACACAAATATGGTCACATTGGCTCTGTAAGAGAGAAGAAATAGAAGAGGAATCAGCACCTCTCCCCAATCAGGCTTCTATGTTGTAAAGCCATGACAGGTGCATGCAAGATGCCTAGCTTGCCTTTGGTCTGATTCCTTCCTTGTGCTTAGGGAGAAAAAAAGCAGATATATTAAAAAGGCCATGGTAGTAACACAGAGAAGTAGTTTGTTATGAATATTCTTATTTCTGTACATTTCAAACTTTGCCTCTGTGAATATGTCTGTTTGCTCTTGACCGGACCCCCTCCTGTCTTCCTCATTAACACCATCTAGAAGTCATTCCTTTTGAAGTTCTGTAGACTCTTGTCTCATTTTTTTAGGTCAGAAATTTCTCAAGTTGCTTTTGGTAAATCTAGATTGGAAATTACTTCCAGTTTATTCATTTATCCATAAAATATCCAGTATGACTTGGTAAGAGGATGATATAAATGACCCTTGAGACCAGCCAGGGGAAACTCTGCCAGTATTTTTTCATTTTGTAAAATGAAAGAGCATCTATTCATTTATCCATTTCTAGGACATAAAATATAACAATCAATTTAATCAGAATTAATTGTGCCCACTTTAGTTCTAATGAAAAATTCATTTATCATGATAACATCTCTGTAAATATGAAGTGTCTTCTTCATAATGATTTTCCAGAACTCCAATAGCAGAATCACAAGATCCCTTGGGGACGCATGGACAATCAAGGCCTGATCAAGTGACTGTTTAGAGGTTTGGATTCTTAGTTGATTTGACATTCTAAGGAGACAGTAACAGGTGATTTGCTTTCATCCAACAATTAAGGAAAGGTGTAAGAGAGAAGACTGTAACTTGGTCAATATCCAAGATGAAAAATGGCACATAGACACACAAAGAAGATCTGCTAGAATTTCCAGGGAGCACACTGGGGAAAGTTGACAATCAACTATCAGAAGAGATCAGGTGATAGCTGCAGTCTCTAGCACAATGGCATTACAAAGTAGGGAGCCTCATAATGCATAACAATAAAAACAAACCTTCAGATTCTATCCCAGAGGGACTGCCAGGTGAGGAGCTGCCCCCTCCCAGAGGAAGAAGGACCAGAGCAATGCTGAACACAGAAACCCAGAAAATTACTACTGTACTCTTGGTAACAGATTATTTAATAGAGAGAGAGACAAGAGAGAGGAGAAGGGAGACAATGTAGGGATGGAGAGAGAGAGAGAGAGAGAGAGAGAGAGAGAGAGAGAGAGAGAGAGAGAGAATATGAATGAAGGAATGAGTGATTTGTAAATCCTATCCTCTTTGCTCTTGTCTGGGGCAAGAGTGAGATGCCATCTTCAGAAGGCCAGGGGTGGGGACTGCATTTGCAACTTGAACTTTGAAGATAGTCTATCACAAAGGTTGTAGCTAGCATTCAAACTGTACTCCTAAAGGGCCACCTAATAGTGTCACCACCACCTGTGATCCAATTTGTAAAAGACTGCCCATTGATGGATCAGCATTAATGACCCAACAACCATGCAAGGTACTGACATCAAGAGTGTTGAGAATAGAACTAACCAGCAAGCAAGGTTTCATTTACTCTCTAAAAGCCTTGTTCAGCATCCAACTCTCACTTCTTTATGTTTACTGTTTCTTTTATTAATACCTAATGTTAATTGAGAAGACCAGCTTTCCATGCTTTGATCTCATCCCTCCCTCCTTCCCTCTCTTCCTTTTTAAAATTTTTTTTTCAATTCTTTCATTTTTTAATTTTGATTTTAATAGACTTTTCCAGAGAACATAGGCTAGCCTGCCTTAGAGGTCTCTGTATCTGAGCATTTGGAGGACCAAGATAGCTTTAGATTGTCTGTTTGAATTTTTTTAATAATGATTATTTGCGGGGGGGGGGGGGGGCGCGGGCGGGAGGGGGACACAGTATTCTACTCTCTGAGGAGTACTGGGAATTGAGGCTGGTGCCATGAACACAAGGCTAGCAGAGGAAAAAATTATACCTCAACTGTACTATGACTTAGTCTTTCTTGAATGTTGCAAATATTTCTACTAAAAGAGTAACTAAGATTAAAATAAATGAACTAATGACCTAACCCCAGTGCACAAGACCCAATATAAAACCACAAGAAACATGAAAAAAAAAAAAAAGAAAATCAAGACAGCATGACTCCTCCAAACCATGCTAAGCTCATTGTAATGGGCTGTAGGGAGAATGAATGGGATGATATCACAAAGAAGTCAAAAGAATGATTTCAAGTATGCTCTGAGAGATCAAAGAAGACAGACTTCTGAAAGAATTCTAAGACACAACAAATAGCAGAATTAAATAAGGCAGTTGATACAGGATATGAAAGTAGAATTCAATAAAGAGATTGAAATTTGAAAAAATTGAAATATTGGAAATGAAAAGTTCAATAAGAAAATAAGCCCTACACAAAGCCCCATGAATAGAATGGATGAAGGGGAGGCACAGATTAACCTCAACATAATAATGTAAGTTACTTCAACATTCCATTTTCACCAATAGAAATTTCATCAAAAAATGAACAGAGAAACATCTGAATTAAACAATATCACAGATCAAATGGACCCAACAGACATATGCAAAACATTCCATTCAAACACTGAAGAATATACGTTCTTCTCAGAAAACCATGGTACTGTCTCTGTAACAGGCCCTATAATAGGACACAAGAAAGTCTTAACAAATACAAAAAAAAATTAAATGGTTTCTTATCTTCTGACTATGATCGAATAAAGCTAGAAACCAGCAAGAGAAACTGCTGAAAATATGCACAATCATGGAGGTTGAACAACACACTATTGATTGACGATATGATCGTCAAAGGAATGAAAAAGGAAAGAAAAAAATCACAGAATCAAGTGAAAATTAAAACACAACACCCCAAATCTGTGGGATGCAGTGACAGCAATCTTAAGAGGGAAGCTTGTAGCTACAAATGTTTACATTAGCAAACTAGAAAGAGCTCAAATAAATAACCTACCATGGAACATTAGTGCCTAGGGGGGGAAAAAGAACAAACCAAACCCAGTATCAGTAAGTGGAGAGAGGTAATTAAGATCAGGTAGGAAATTAGTGTAATGAAATAAAAAAAAAAAGAATTTAAAGAATCAATAGAACAAGGAATAAGTTATTTGAAAAGATAAAAACCATTGATATAACCTTAGCCAAAATAACCAAAGAAAGGGAGTGAATGGATACCCAAATTAATACAATTGGAGACAAAAAGAGAGATTCCAACAGGTGTCAATGAAATTCAGAAAGTATTTCAGACATACCTTAAACCTATATATTCCACTAAGCAAAATGGATAAAATTCTAAATAAAGTGGATTCATTTTTAAGTGTATCTATAATCAACAATGAGATTGAAAAAGTAATAAAAAGTACCTCTCAATTAATGGAAATCCAGGTTCCAGAAGGACTCATATTCCAATTTTTCTGATAAATATAGATATAAAAATTCCAATAAAATACTTGCAAACTAAATTAAAGAACACAGCCCTGTTATTTCTTCCCTTACTACTGTAATAAAGTATCTTTAAAATGCAATTTAAGGCAGGATTTATTTTATCTAATAGTTTAATGGTACAGCTGGCGTGGCAGGGAAATCGTGGTGTCTAGAGTTTCAGACAGCTCATTGTATTGCAGTTGCATTCAGGAAGCAGAGAATGGTAAATGTCAGTACTCAGCCTGCTTTCTCTTTTTTGACTCAGTCGAATGTCCAAGCCAATGGAGTGGCAAGCTTGCCAGTTCAATTAAACAAAATCTAGCAACTCCTTCATAGACATCTTCAGAGATTTGTCTATTTATTTGTCTTGATCATGATCAAGTTGACTTCATTCCAGAAATATGGGGGTGTATCAATAACTATAATAGGTCACATAAATGACATCAAAGGCAGGAGTTACAAGATCACCTCAATAGATGCAGAAAAAGTTTTTGACAAAATTTCACATCTTTTTTACAATAAGTCCCTGTAAACACTAAGAAAAGAACAGCATATCTCAGAATATAGGACAAGCCTGTAGACAACATTATTCTAAATGCCTAGTGAAGACACCGCCTGCAGAATGGGAGGTATTCCTCTGACAGAAGACTAACATTTAGAATACATGAAGGACTCAAAAGCAAAAGAAAATACCCAAACCAAACAAGACATCAAACAACCCAATAAACAAATGATCTCATGGAATGAACAGATGATTCTCCAAAGATGAAATACAAACAGTAGTAAACACACAAAAACATGTTCAACTTCTCTGGCCACCAGAGAAGGGGAATTTAAACTATATTGAACTTCTCTCACCCCAGTTAGAATGACAGTCATCAAGAAAACAAAGGGCAGTTCATGCCAGTGAAGATGTGGACAAAGGGGACAAATCACTTACAGATGGCTGGGAAGGAAGTAAACTAGGGTAGCCATTGTGGAAATTAGCAGGAGGGCTTCTGAAAACACTGAAAAATAAAAAGTCTACCATATGATCCAGCTGTCCCTACCCAGACATTTACCCTAAGAACTCCCAACTCAACATATTACAGTTATTTGACAATCAGTGTTTACTGTAGTACTATTCACAGTCACTAAGAGGTGGAACTAATCTAGGTGTCCAACAGGAGAGAGACAGGTAAGACATAACTTATATATTATATATACTATGGAATATTTTTTTCAGCCATGAAGAAGAAAAAAATGATTACATTTGCAGGAAACTGGATACAACTGGAGATAACCATATTAAGCTAATTAATTCAGTCTCAGAAAAACAAATATTACATATTTTCTTTAATTTATGGTTGTGAGATTTTGTATAGATATATAAAACCATATTTGCATATGTAATGTGAAAGGAGAAAAGAAGCTGCCTATGGAACAAAGACTAATTGGTGTGTATGTGGGGATATGCTCAAAGGATAGAATGACCTTATGCAACACAGTCCAAAGTACAATGAATATACACAATGACGATTTAAAATAGAGCAAATGATTTCTCCCACAATAGGAAAAGGTAACGGGAAGAAGAAATAATTGCATAACTAATTACCTCACTTTATCTACCTTGAGAATAGTTATTCCCAATTATATACAATTTTGATTGACCCTGAAAACCCACGGATAATTTCCAAAGAATAGAAATTAAGTGAAACTGTTTTTAACCCTAGAGAAATGATCAGACATTGCATAGTTATGGTTTGAGTAGGAAAGGCCCTCAGCGGATAACCCTGTTTTGAGGGGGTGTGGAATCTTTAGAAGGAAGTGGGTTGCCACGAGCTGAGCCTTCTGGGTCATAGCATAGCCAAGTTTCAGTCTTTCCCTCTCTGCTGACTGACTGTTCCCATCACATAACCAACAACCTCATCACTCTCCTGTGTTCTGACCCAAATCCTTCCCCATTGTCTTCCCCATCACAAAAGACAAGTACCCTCTCATCCATGAACCAAAACAAATCCTCCCTCCTTTAAGTTGATTCTTTTGGGTGTTTTATCACATGCAAAGTGTGATGAGGAAATTAATTAGTATACAGCCTTGAGCCAATGGGAGGATAGAGTTGTAAGGGTGGAAGATAGCTCTAGAGCGTGTAGACCCTATGGCATACTCAGTGGTTGCTTACAGAAAAAATTAGCTCCTGTACCTAAGAATGAGTTGTGTGTGATGGCTAGAAGGACTTGCATTAATGAGGAATTTTCATGGGTCTCAGGATAAGGACTGCAAGCAGAGTAACCCCATTATAACAGGGATGGAGCAATCTAGTCAAAAAAGAAACTCTGGGATTGGAGAGATGCCTCAGTGGTTAAATATGACATACTGTTCCTGCAAAGGATGTGAATTTGCTTTCTAGCACCCTCCTGTAGTTCATAGTAGGGTGTAACTCCAGCTCCAGGAGAGTCTCTGGCTCCTGAGGTCAACTGCACTCTGGTGCACCCCACCACCACCATACACACATAGTTTAAAAATTAAAAGATCGTTTTTTGTTTTTGTTTTTGTTTTTCCAGAAAGAGGTCTGGCATGTGGGTTGATATGGTGTCTAGTTTTGTGAACTGATGGGGGCTGATCCTGTGGTCACAGGGCTGTCTGTGAAGCAGCAGTCTTTGCCATGGACTATAGGCGCTGTTTCATGTATTAGCTCCTCAGCCATGGATCTAGCATGTGATTTCAAGGGAGGAGGCTATTCCTGGGGCTGCTCGGGACATGTAGCAGCTTTGTCTTCACAGGTGAGTTTTATGAATACCCCCCAGAATTTTACAGTCTTCACTGTCAAAATTATTTTAAAATGGTTTGGGGGATTTCCTGGAAGTTTCTCCTTTACTCTCCCTGTTATGGTATGGCATAGTTCCCAGACCAGTCAAGTTCAATTCATATGGTAAACCGAGAAGACCCATCTTTCCCCCAAGGATGAAGAAGGAAGTGGCCTATGGTGCCTTTAGAAAAAGGCTCTTTAAATATTTTATTAAACCTTCACTGGTACAAGCCCATTTCTGTCTCTTCAAATATTTAAAGCAGCTCACTTAGCTTGGGAAGGCAGCTTCGGAGAGCTCTTGCTGGCTGTTGGCCGCAGGCATATAACAGAGGTGCCCACCTACAGAGGAGGTATATCCTCAAAAGGAGGGCAAATAGTCCCGAGGAAGCCGCAGGCATGAGGACTCCTGGCAGTCATAGCTTGTGGCTGCCAAGATCCCAAGGTCTAAATAGAGGCTTAGAGATTCTACCTTTGCAGATGGTTCCCATCATCTGCTTCCTAAATTCCTTTTCTCAGAATGTCCTGGGTGCTAAGCTATAGTCACCCTATGGGAGGACCCTTCCTTGGAGAGAAAGCAGGGTCTGAGCTAGAAGTCAGTAGGCCATCTGTTCTGGCTTTATCAGTGATTGAGAAAGTCAGTGGCAAAGAGAATGCAATATGTGGAAGCATTACATTCTCCACGCTGTCAATAACCTCTACCAGGAGGCTCTCTTTCCTTTCTGTTCTGTTCAGTCCCTCCCTCCCCTCCCCTCCCCTCCCCTCCCCTCCCCTCTCTTCCCCTCTCTTTTCCTTCTCTCTTCCCTCTGCCCTCCCCTTCTCTTCCTTCCCCTCCCCTTTCCCCCTCCCTTCCCCCTCCTCTCCCTTCTCTCCTCTCCCTCCCCTTCTCTTCCTTCCCTCCCTTTCCCCCTGCACCTCCCCCTCTTCTCCCTTCTCCTCTCCTCTCCCCTTCTCTCCTCTTCCCTTCCCTTTTACCTTCATTTTCTCCCTCCCTCCTTCTTCTCTCTCTGTTTCTTCCATTTTCCAAGAAGCCCCCTTTAAAAATGTAGTTTTAGACTTGTACAAAGTGGCAAAAACAAGGAATTTGTATTTCCCCTCACCTAGATTTTCCTACAATCAACATATTAGGTAATCATAGTTCAAAAACAGGAAATCAACATTAATATGAATCTATTAAATTATAGGCCTTGTTCAAATGTCCCTAGCTTTCCTGCTAGTCTCCTTTCTCTGAATCCCTCCTATTTAGAGTCACCCACAGAGGATTAAGTCAACGTGCTGAAGGATCTAGTGAGCTTCAACTTCCTTCCCACACATGTGGATTGTTTTTCTTTTCACCGTGTCATTCCATATCTAATATTTTGGAAAGGGTTATTCCAGGAAATCTAAACCTCCCCAGGAGTTACTTTACTTACTATATACCAGCATCCTGATCCTTGTTTCCTCTGCAGCAGTGCCCTCTGATGTATGTGCATGGTCACCTCGTTGCCATGGTTCTTCAGTGCTATTTGGGATTCTGTGATAGAACTTGTTTGGTCTGTTCGTGCTTTGGGTTTATCATCTGTTTGCTGGGCTCACTGGGCCTAACCTTTATGGGGAAAATGAGATAACATTTATTTTTTGCAATTTACTTCTAAATAATGGAGTCCCCTCCAGCTGGTACACCTGTCTTATTGTGCTTACAGCATCTGTGAGTCAGGAATTTGGACATGGTATAGTGAGATGATTTATTTCTGCTCCAGGTTTAGTGGTGGCCCTGGCAGAAGTGACTCAAAGCAGATTGCTTATAGAGTAGCTTGTCCGTTTTCCACATTTTCTACATCTTGGTGGGGTGGGTCCAGGACTATGCCTATTTGGGACCATTGTCTGGAAATCTGAGCACAACCTCTCTGGTATAACAATGCCAAGGTCACTAGTCCTATTCTTTGGTAGATGACTATGCCTGAGCAAGTATTACAAAACCACCAAATAGAAGCCCATGGCTTTTTTGACATAGCCCATGAATCCACTCAGGGCTACTTCTTCCACATTCTGTTTACTAGGGATATATGTGGTAGCTTGACTTTAAGGGAGACATATGGGACTTGACCCTTTAATAAAATATGACTGACAAAATTCCACTGTAGAAGAGTCCAAGATGGGGACATAGCAGGGGAACGTCTTTGGAAAAATACAACCCACTATAACATTAAATTAATAATGCTAGCAACGAGCCCTAAGCCAGAGTTTAACCCTTTATGTGCCTCTTAACCACATTACCCTTTCTTGTTAAGCCATTAGAGCTGGTTGTAGCTTTTGTTTCTTATTGACACAGAAAAATGATATTGTTTTGGATAAACAATAGCACTAGGTCTGTCCTGGGCTTTCAGATGCCACACCCATTACTGTCAGTTCTAGCTAACAGATCATACCCACTCTCTCTCATTTTGTCATAACTCATTTTGCCTGTAGATAGACTTTAATCACACTCCCATGGACATTGATCCAGCCTTTAGTAGGCTCCCTGATTGTTCTCTATGAGCTTTTATGTGTGGTTGGAGAAGTTTAGAGTAGGTGGATCCCTTGATCCTCTACAGCTCTCCTGTTCCTCTAGAACACTGTATATGTAGAGTCACCCCTGTATATGGTCTTATTTTTGCCGTGGGTTGATCCTTCCCAGAACAACATTCCTCAGCATGTAACAGTCTTTCTCTCTAAAGTCAACTAAGCTTTCCATTGTCAGTTCATATTATAAGGACCTCTTCAGACCGTTATGTTCTGTCATGGGTGACAGTGTCTCCCACAAATGAAGGCTCATCCTTTGTTTAGTTAATGCCCAACTCAAATGTTCCTCTTTTGGGAATTGACTAGGTCAGAGTTCCCCATCAAAAAAATTTCTAGTGCCTCTGTTTTCTAATAACACTCATTATAATTGTAATTGAGAAAGCTGGTTATGGATTATCCTCTATGTGTACATGTATGTAAGCTTTGTGAGTGTAGAGGTGTACTGGCTGTATCCTGTTTCCCATGAAGAGTTCTAATAGGTGATGGGAAAAGGCAGAACATCAGAGCAAATGAGGTTGATATCACAGTCTTTTGGATTGAAACAGACAAGTGATCCATTCATCCTTTTCACTAAACCCTTTGCTCCGTGCTTTCTCTCAAGCATGGCAGGAACAAGCATTCACAGTCAAGGACACTAGCTTTCCTCTCGCCTCTGTTCAAGGCCGGCATCCTGTGACAACAGAGGATTTATTGCCTTGCCCATTTTGGACGAATATTTACTGTCTGTAGCAAACATTCTGTGTTTTTCGCCTAGAGGACAAGATGGCCTTCCTTACCCCCAGGCACTATCTTACATTAGCTAATGCTGCTTTCCTTTGCAGATGAGCCTATGAAGGGATTCTTTGGCTTCCATAACTCTTGTTCTGCTCTTGAGCCATGTACTGCCCCTGTGAATGATGTGATGCCCTCTAGATCATGTGCACACTTTGCCGGCCTCTCTCACCCATGTTTGGGGTAGCATTCAAATGCCAGCTCTCTTGAGTAAGTCTTGAATGTTAGCACCAGTGAATGAACTTTTCTCATCCTCTCCTTGCTGCTAAATGGCACTCTTTCCTCTGGCTACAACAGAGAGCCATCTTCACATGGAAACTGCAACTTGAAAGTTGGCATACAACTCCTGGTTGATAACTAGCGCAGGCTGGACTGTTACCACTGTTGATCACGGTACCTCACAAGTCAGAAATAACTAACTCAAGAAAGTATTCATACTTCACCCTCTATGTCAACATGAACTTTAAGATACTAAATAAGTCATATGCTCCAAGAGAGACTTGTTGGAAACACAGTCACAGAAAGGCCTGTGATATCTTGCTGAAAGGCTCATTGAGCATTTCCCACTGAAAGTCTACCCATTCATTCTCTCATTCATGCTTTCAGCTATTTTGTCAATATTTGCAGAGCTGATACTTGGTGCCACGTGTTAGGCATACAGCAAACGAGAGTAAGACCACCCTCTCTGCTCCTTGTACTTTTGTCACATGTATAAGAGAAGATGCTGAACATAAACTCAACAGTTCATTTTTAAAGAACTCTGCTAGTTCTCAAGACCATTCTAACTACTGAAAGGTCTTTCCAGGTCAGGGATTAAAGGTGCTTGCGAACAAGCATGGTGACTTGAGTTCAATTCCAGAGCCTACATGATGGGAGAGAACAGAAGCTTGCGAGTTCTTCTCAACTTTGTTGCATTTCTTCAATAATTCTCTTTCTCTCTACTAGGCAAGATAACTCTCTCTCTCTCTCTCTCTCTCTCTCTCTCTCTCTCTCTCTCTCTCTCTCTCACACACACACACACACACACACACACACACACCACACTCCAAACCCTTCCATTTTGTTTATGTCTGACACTTACAGCAGTGAATTCTGGTGCATTGTAACTTAAGGCGAGAAACATACATACCATTTGTGTCTCTTGAGAATTGCAGGTCGTATTTACATAACTTGAGCTTGGTTCTTCTAGTTTCACCTAATATAGACTTATATAAAGAGCACATTTTTTTCTATGTTGAATCTTTCTCCCAGTTCTTTATACACTGACTGTGGGACCACTAACAACTTTTTTGGGGTCTAGGCAACCTCTAGATCAGACTTTCGTTGGGCTCATTTTGGCTGAATCACAATTGCCATGTAGGGGATTCAAATTTTAACAGGCTCGTTTAGAAAAAAGAAAAGCTTTGATGGAGACAAGACAAGGCAGATTTAAGAAACAGAACAGAATGTGGACATGCCTAAGGAAGAGAGGCAGGGGTCTCCACTTGGCCTCAGGAATTATCCTATCCCAACTATGCATTTGACAGTTTTATATTCACATAAGTTAGACATTTTCTAATCTATTGAACACTGAGCAAACTGCCGTTGACTAAGGGTATCTCGTGTCTTTTCTCTGACTTTGTGACAGTGAAGAAGAAGCTATAGTTCCTGTGAAATGACTCGGGAATCTAGCTGTTAAATAAATATGTGGTATGTATTCTGTTTCACCTGCACTTAGAGAAGAGATTTTCCAAAACACCCCTTCCTTGGAAACCTAAGATATGTCAGGACAGGAATGGGCTCTATTGACCTACTCTCTGGTCACCGTCCTCTGCAGAACCACACTTTCAGAATGTACTTGAACTTTTCACCAGATGGGCCCTTTACAAATGCGATAATAGAACCTAAAAATTCTCAGTCTTTTTCATGCTTACAAACAACACTTTCTCATTAAATTCTCCCAGCAACCCCTTTCGTTCTTTTCAGTGCAATTCCAATTATCAAAAGGCCTTTTTGGGCCAGCAGGATGGCTCAGGGGGTAAAGGTGCTTGCTGCCAAGCTGACAGTCTGAGTTCGATAACTGGAGCCTACATAGTGGAAGGAAAGAACAAACTCCCCCAAGTTATCCTCTGACCTCCATGCTTGCACTGGGGCATGTGTGTCTGTGCGCTCACGCACGCACGCACGCACGCACGCACGCAAACATACATATGCATGTGTGCATGCACACACACAAATAAATGTAAAATGTAATAAAAAGAGAAAGGTCCTTTCACATTAATTAATTAGAACTTTCTTTTTTTTTTCTCATCCAGTTGATTTTCCTGATCTAACCATGTGGACATCAGTAGAATAAGCTAATTCCTACTTCCGTGTTTCTTATTTAAATGCACTATCATGCTGTATTTCTCCAACCATTCTTTCTGCTCAGCTAGTTAATTTTGCCTCCCACCATCAATCCTTCCATTCTCTTGGTATCTGTCCATTTTGCTAGTCAAAATTGCCAACAAACTAGTTGTTCCCTCTGTGCATAATTTCCTAATTTATTTTGATTAAAACATAATTATATCACCTTCCCTTTTCCCTATCTTCCCTCTAATTCTCCTATATCTTCTCCCTCCAACCCCTCCCACATCTCCCCTACTTCTTCTTAAACTGATATTCTTTCTTTGATTATCATTGTTACATATATATAGGTATATATGCAAATATATAAACATAACCTGCTGAGTCTGTTTCATATTGCTTTCATGTATGTGATTTCAGGGCTGACCACTCTATTGGATAACAAATTAAGGGATCTTCCTGGGAGAAAATAGTTTCCTGTCACTCAGCAGTCATTAGTTGCCTGTAGTTCTTTGTCGAAGGATAAAATCCCACAAGATTATCCTCTTCTGCATTGCATTAGCATGCCTACCAGTACTGATATTGTTCAGGTGTTTTTTTAGGCAGTCATATTGTTGAGGAATCATGGATGTAGCTTTTCTGTTATTTCTAGGAGGTACAATCCCACAATAGACTTCCTGGTCCTCTACTCCTTCTAATCTCTCTGCTTCCTCTTCCTCAATGCTCCCGGAGCCTTAGGGACAGAGGCAGTGTTGGGGTTATATCCATGGGTTCTTGGATCCTTCTAATCAGTTGTTCTCTGCATTGTGACGAGTTGTAGTTTTCTGTAATGGTCTTGGTTTGCTTCGAGGAGAAGATCATTTGACACAGGATGAGAACTGGACTTACCTCAGGGTACAATGCTATTTTGGAATGCAGTTGGGAATTTTGCTGGTCTAGTAAAGTGGCAGCAGTGTGTTCTCATCTAATCCATGACCTCACTAGCCCCAGGGAGTTGGCTAAATTTCAAGTACTCAACCCCTGTTGAGTGGAACCTAAGTTGAAGCAGACAGCTGTCAGTCACTGCCAAAATATGAATGCCACTATTATACGGTTAGGGATATCCTGCCTGCTGTGGTGTTCATTGTGATTCACAGGCATCACAACTGGATGGGACTGTTGATTTTTTTTCCCATTCTTTGGTGGCTTGCAAAGCATCTCATACTTGGAAAGTTAGTCGTTAGAAGATTTAACTTCAGGTTAAATCCATCTTGTACTTTCCAAGTCCTGAATCTATACTGTGCTGGGTCTTTAGCAGTAGGGTCTTATCTTCAACCTTTGGGAGGTGAGCAAGAACAATAGCAATGGCCTATATTGTTTGAAGAGTCACTTAGACTACCCTGACCAGCAACTTAGACAAAGGTTTCTCATACTTGGCACGGGGTTTAGTTAGATTGTCTATGACTCTTGTAGGGACCATTGTGAGCATAAGTGGCATAACTTCATTTAATATATATATATATATATATATATGTATATATGTGTGTGTGTATTCACTTCATTAATATGCATTACAAATTATATATGTAATTTATGATATATAATTACATATTTAAGATATGCATAATTATATGTAATTTTAGATAAATATAAATTAATATGATTTCTTGAGGCTTTATCATCCTTAGAGTTACTTGTCCCCTCTTTCTCCCTCTCCTTCTGCATTGACTTCCCTCCCTCTCCGTTCCCCAAATTTTGCTGTCATTTTCTTTAAACTTTGACTCTAGAGACTGTAATATTTTAGGGATCTGATGAATGATTGCATAGTGATAATCTTATCTTACTCAGAACATTTTCTTTAGGCTAATGGGATGTGTTACAGCTTAGGGTTCAGAGCTTAGACACTCACTCTCCTGCAGCTGTGTGATCTTGAACCATTTGCCCTACTTGGCCATTTAAGCTTTGGTTCTCATCTTTAACACAGGATCATGCTGTTTGAGAAACAGCTTTGTTGCAAGGATTTATAAGGATATGGGGATAATGCATGTGATGCTGGCTATACTAAGAACATTAACGAGTTTTGATTTGGTAGAATGCATTCCATGCTGATCATTCATATAGGAACTTTTACCTATAGACCACTGTTGATTTCTCTTCTTTGTTAGTTTCTAAGTTTGGTCTCTGTCATCCCTTAGGCCAATGGTTCTTCAACAGATCTGCATATAAGAGTAACCTGAACAACATTTAGAAATGTCAGTGACCAGGCTACACTTCAGATTTCAATGGAACCATCATATTTTGTTTTGTTTTTATGTTTTTTGAGACAGTGTTTCTCTGTGTAGCCTTGGCTGTCCTGAAACTCACTCTATAGATCAGGCTGGCATCAAACTCAAAGAGATCCACCTGCCTCTGCCTTTGAGTGCTCAGAATAAAGGTAGGCACCACCACTGCCTGGTGGAACCATCGTTTTTTATGAATGATGCTTCATTTCATTTCATTGGTGTCCTCAGGCAGAACCTTAGAACCATTGCTGTAGAACTATGCTTTCAAAGGGGACATCAATGCCATCAAATTCAACATATGCTCTGTTAGTCACATTATGTAAAGCTAGTAGGGCTGAGCATGTAGCTCAATGGTCAAGCACTTCCTAATATGCAGATATATACATAAGTTAGTGACTACAACTAACTAATCCAAAAATCTCAATAGCTTTACACAACTTAATTCATTGGCAGTTTATTTGGTATTCAGAACAAATCCATTATGGACATTTCTGGTTGGCAAGTGGGTTTTGAACCCAAATTCTTTCCATCTTATATTGCTAATTCTTATAATTTTTCCTAAACAATTGTTGCAGTAGTCAGAAATTTCAGAGAAATAGTTCAGAGTCTTCCTGTAGTACACAAAGTGTGTGTGTGTGTTTGTGTGTGTGTGTGTTTGTGTTGAGAGAGAGAGAAAGACAGACAGACAGACAGAGAGACACAGAGAGACACACAGAGAGAGAGAGACAGAGAGGGAACCAGAGAGAGATTCTCTTGTGACAAGATGGGATAAAAGGTTAGAGACCCAGAGTAAAGCTAAAACTACAGTTCAAATCCAGAGTTACCCTGCCCCTGAATCTTTCCTGTTCATGAGAAAGCATGTTTTTATTCCATTGTATGAGGCCAGCCCACATCCCAGAGAGTAATCTGCTTTACCCAAAGCCTATCACTTTTTGGGGTAAATGTCAATCAAACCTAAGAACATCCTCAGAGAAATGCACTGGATGATGTTTGACCTGGATGTGGAAATGTAGCCTGGCCAACCTGACACATGAAATTAATCACTACAGTCATGAACGAGTACATTTCAGTTAGTGGGCCTAGATATTGTAGCTGGAAGTTTTCCTGTGTCCCAACCGGCCCTGCAGTTCCACAGTCCCAGAGCCATTTATAAAATAATCATTCAAAGCCTTGTCGTAATTATGAACTGTATGACCTATGGCTTCAGCTTCTTGTTAGCTAGTGCTTTCATCTTAAATGAACCCTTTCCTATTAATCTATATGTTGCCACATGGCCGTGGCATTACAGGTCTGCTGGCATCTTGTTGCTCCTTTGGCGGCAGCTGGCATCTCTTTTCGACTCTGTCCTCCTCTCTGTATCTCTGCTTGGATTTTCCGCCTGGCTGTAAGCTTCCTTGCCATAGCCCAAAACAACTTATTTATTATCCAGTGGGAGCCACACATATTCACAGCATACAGAAATACATCCCACAGCAGGATGTGGCCTTTGTACCACCAAGACGACCCAGCAGATAACTCACTCTGCCCAATAAGGGACAGACACTATAAACTATACTGAGATATGAGCCCAGGAGGAGAGGACATGGGCTGTGAGTGTCTACCAGGCCACACCACATCTGTTTCAGGAACTCTTCCAGTCCCAGCTTTTCTTTGCCAGAGACAAGAAGATCCTTTGGGCTCAGGGATTCAAGACCATTGTGGTCAATTTAGCAAGAACTGTCTCAAAATTTAAAAAAAAAAAAAAAAAAAAAAAGCAGGTGCTCAGTACTTGAGTATTTGGCTAGCATGGGTGAGAGCCACATGAATGAAAAGTTAAAAGGTGAGGTTTTCAGGCTTTTTACAGTTGCTACTGCAAAAAAAGAAAATTGACTTTTTTGTTTGTTTTTTTTAATCTATAGTTCAGAAGCTGAACTTGGTTTGGACTTCTAAATTTTGAGTGATAGGGACAGAGGGTGTGCACGTGTGTGTGCATATATACATGCTCATGCATATGTGAACTAGAGGACACTGGGCACCCCTTCTATTGCCCTCCAGCTTACTTCCTTGAACCAGGGTTTCCAGCCCTACCCCCACCATCAAGGTTGGCAAACAGCAAGCCACAGTGATCCTTCTGGCTCCCACTTGGGTTCCGGGCACATGGGGCCACACTTGCCCATTTCTGTGGGTGCTGGGGACTCTGACTCAAGTCCTAGGGCTTGTACAACAAAGACTCTTAGCCACTGAGCCCTTTCTCCAGTCTACTTTTAACCTTACTTTGTTCAAATTGTTTTTAGCTTGATTTCATTTGTTCTTAGTGAATCTCAATCCTGAATGTGCTCATAAAGGGTTTAGCAGTATTAATAATATTAACAACTGTGCTGCTATGTGGTGAAGAGCTGCCTATCTGCAGGTTAGAGACATCCTGGCATTAGAAACTGTACCCAATTTACATAATTTGAACACAGGTAGGGTAGTGTTTCTAGTGGAAGGTGGGGGGACTACTTTCTCTATGGGAGAGACTCTAATTCCCCCCCCCCCGGACTGAGCATTAGACACTCCTAGGGAAGGCTGAGGGTACTCTTGCCATATACCCACACACCTACCTTGAGAGAAAGAAAGGAAGGAAGGGAAGGAGGGAGAGAGGGAGGGAAGAAGAAAGAGAGAAAGAAAGAAAGAAAGAAAGAAAGAAAGAAAGAAAGAAAGAAAGAAAGAAAGAAAGAAAGAAAGAAGGAAAGAATGAAGGAAAGAAAAGAAAAGAAATAATCCTTTGGAAACACATGAACACTGTTTTGTCTGGAAACACATCATGAACACTGTTTTGTCTGGAAACACATCATGAACAGTGTTTTGTCTGGAAAAACATGAACACTGTTTTGTCTGGAAACACATGAACACTGTTTTGTCTGGAAACACATCATGAACACTGTTTTGTCTGGAAACACATCATGAACACTGTTTTGTCTGGAAATGTATCATGAACACTGTTTTGTCTGGAAACACATCATGAACAGTGTTTTGTCTGGAAACACATGAACACTGTTTTGTCTGGAAACACATCAACCTCAGATAATGTTTTTGGCCTGGGCTGCAATGGCTTCATTTTGTTCTTTTTATTGAGATGGGGAAAAGATGGTCAGGCAAATGGGCCCAGTGGTAAATTTCATGCCTCTAACATCTTAAGATGAAGGGACCAGTTAGAGTTGCTTCTTTCAGGCAGGGGTTGCTTCCTTTCAAAACACTTTATTCCCAGAGTTAAACTTCAGAGTTGCCAATTTGTTTGGATATATATTTAAATATCACACTGAAACATGGTCTTTTAAAATGAGCAGCACAGGGCAAGGACTCCCCTGGGGAGTCAGCCCAGCCTGGTAGACTCAATCCAGGCAGGTCCAGTCCCCTCCTGCCTTCACCCAGGCTGAGCCAAGTGTCCCTGCATAGGCCCCAGGTTCCAAACAGCCAGCCCATGCACCAAGGACAGGTCCCAGTCCCACTGCCTGGAGGCCTCCCAAACAGTTCAAGCTAATCAACTGTCTCACTTATCCAGAGGGCCTGGTCCAGTTGGTGGCTCCTCAGCTATTGGTTCACAGTTCATGTGTTTCCACTCGTTTGGCTGTTTGTCCCTGTGCTTTTTCCAATCATGGTTTCAACAACTCTCGCTCATACAATCCCTCCTCTTTCTTGCCAACTGGACTCCTGGAGCTCCACCTGGGGCCTGGCGGTGGATCTCTGCATCTCCTTCCATCAGTCATTGGAGGAGATGGGAATGGGGGGTGGGTTGGAAGGAGGGCAGAGGGGGGCAGGAGGACAGGGGAATCGTGGCTGATATGTAAAATTAAATTAAATTATAAAATAAAAAATTTTAAAAAAGGAGCAGTACAGCAGAGTGAAGCTGACCACATCGCAGTTAGGGGATAAAATACAGATGACTGAAGGTCTAACTGTGGTCCTTATTTACAATGGAATTGGAGATTAACCAGTATTCTGGGAGTGGAATTCAAAGGCTTCCTGTGGTATCCCACACATCTAAAGGGAGTATGGATTGCCTTATTAATAGCAATTTAATGTCTAGGTGATTTTTTTTTAAAACTGTAAAGCCCAAAGTGTTCTTTGACCTTCTTTGGAATCATCCCTTAAATTTGAGGCTTTGAGATTTAACTAGATTAAGAACAAAACATGAAGGACTTTTTTCCACAATGTAATTTTTTTATACCCACTAAACTTTTTAAGTAGGGACATATGGTGAATAGAGGTAATATAGTAGGTTAATGACTATCTAGCAAAAGCATGTTTTCCTTTCTGTTTAAAACGTTTGGACCCCACTTATCCTCCTGCCTCTGCTCTTCCCTTGAGAGGTAAAGATGGAGGAGGTCCTGAGGTCATATTGTGCAGCTGACACCTAATAGTTCCTGATGGGTACTGGTCCTGGACCAGCATTTGTGTGAGTACTTCATAGGGAGCTGTCTCTCAAAGAAACGGCCCCCAGAAGGCTACATCTATAGAGTCATCACAAAGGATGGGTGGCTTGTGGCACCTGAGCCAGAATGTCCTCACACCTGCTGAGTGTGAGTTACAGCTACACATGTGTAGATATAAAACTGCAGGGAGCCCTCCCACTAAAGGAGGGTTATACCTCCTGTCCTGAGTTTCTTAATCAGAGGTCTCAAGTATGGTTCTCTAGTCCAGTAGCAACATTAGCCCCAGGCAACTGGACAGAAATTCGAAATCTAGAGCTGGACCTCAGGTTACCAGAGTCTGAAATACAGATGGAAAGAGAAAGACCCAGAGAAGCACTTTAGACTTTAGTCCAGCAATTCTCAACCTCCCTAAGGCTGTGACTCTTTAATCCAGTTCCTCACGTTGTGGTGACCTCCAACTATGAAAGTATTTCATTGCTACTTCATAATGGTAATTTTGCTACTGTTATAAATCATAATGTAAATATCTGGTATGTAGGATATGTGATATGTGACCTGAAGGGGTTTCGATCCACAGGTTAAGAACCACTGCTTCAATTCCTCCAGGTGATCTAGAAGTAGGCTCAATTTAGAACCATTGCTTCAAGGAAGCCTGGTGGCCCTGTATTAAGAGCTTGGTCCCCAATCTGTGGTGCTATTGGGAAGTGGGGAGGGGGCCTAATGGAAGTTAGGTCATTGGGGTGTGCCCTTGAAGAGGAAGTTGCAATCCCAGCTCTTTCCTGGCTCTTCCCTTTCTGGCTACAACATAAACAGCCTCTTCCCTGTGATTCCACCATGGTGTATGGTGAAGCCGTAGGCCCAGACAACAAGGGCAAGTCACCCTGAACTAAAATCATTTCCTCCTCTGAAGGTTGGCATTGGTAGAGCACCAGAAATCTGACTAACGTAGATAACTATGATGGTAGTTTGAAACTGCCTGAAAGTGTCTCCTCTTGTGGAGAGCTGTTCATTGCCATTTTTGCTGTGAACCTTCTTGTGCCATGTTTCAATGGTCTCAAATGGCCTGGTCTGATACGGGTCTGGACTGAGCAAAAGGTAATTGTTTGAGGCTTAATGCATGCATGGTTAAGTGAATAATTGGTGCCAGTCATGTGATTGCTGAGCCCTCTAGATTGAATTGAAACCTTTGTTTTTGCCAGAGAAACATTTGAAAAGGTAAAACTGAGAGTTTAGAAAGTGCCTGTGAGTGGCCTTTGTTGGCACCCTGCATTTTCCACTTCAGTGGAATCTCTTGCTGCCCTTGTTACAGGCTCTTTGGAATCATTTGGGATTTAATTGAAGGGAAGGGTGCTGCTGGCAGAGGGAACTGGTGTGACAAGGTCACAATTGCCATCTCTCTTTGAACCTTACTTCCTGGATTGCTCAGGACTCATAGTTTTAAGTGACCCAAACTCTACTTGGCTGCTGGGGCTACTGCAAAGAAAATCCCACTGCTTAACAGCAGGCGTTTATTTTCTCACTATTTTGGAGGCAGGAAGCCCGTGATCAACAAGCCGGAATGTGCATTTTCTGGTGAGGGCTGCCTTCCTGTTCTGTCCCTGTCCTTACATGGCCTCTCCTTCTGTCTGTGGAAAAGTGAAGATAGATCTGGCTCTCTGGAGTGTCTCCTTATTAGGCTGCCAGTCTTGTGGGACCAGGGCTCTGCCCTCTGACTTCCTTTACCCTTAATTACTCCCTTAGAGCCCTTCCTCTGACTGTAGCCACCCTGGGGGTTATGACTGCAGCATAGGGATTCTGGGGTCACAAATACTCATTCTGTATTTCCACCTCAGTGAAATGTCTCACGGGCAATTGAGAGTAATTACCTTGTCAAGTAATAACTGAAAGCTTGGGAGCAGCCATCAGGATTGCTGGATTCAGGTTGAAATGGAGTCATCAGGACTCTGCCCTGTATTTCTCAGTGTCTGTTTTCATTCTTGCTTCAAAGATGTGCGTGCGGTGTGTGTGTGTGTGTGTGTGTGTGTGTGTGTGTGTGTGTGTGTACATATGGGAGTGTGCATGCACATGAGTCCGGGTGCCTGTGGGGACCATAATTATTGGATCCCTTGGAGCTAGAGATTCAAGTGACTGTGAACCACCCTGCATGGGTACTGAGAACTAAACTTGGGTCCTGCATTCTTTCTTAACCACCAAACCATCTCTTCAGCCCCTATTATAATTTTTAAGGGTGACCGAATGGCCACATCGGTTTTAAGTACCTATCCTACCATCTACCTCTGTGAAAACTTCAACTTAAAAATGGTTTAATTCAAATTCCCAGCATCTTGTCTCTCTCTCTCTCTCTTTTTTTTTTTTTTGTGCCCCGAGCTTTTTCTGGAATCAGTTGACTAGAAAGCCAGCAATGTGGACTAGAGCTTTGTGGCTGCACAGCAAGGCTTGGGGTATACATGTCTGACAGGATGAATGGAAAATAAACCTAGAATAAAGACATAGTACATACTGTGTGTCCTTCACGTAGAGACCTGTCCTCAGAAAACTACATCCTTTATCCTACAAATAGAATTTCTAGTGAGAGGATACTTTTTAGTTGGTGGGGACATGTTTCTAAAACTCAAATGGGTTAAGCACCATGTAAAGAGTTAATCATGGTAATGTATTATCAAATCACATATCTTTTGAATTTATGAGATTGATCTGGTTGCTTTCTTTTTCTTTTGATGTTTGATAATGTTCTTATTCTTTGCATGAGTTGCACCACACAATTACTGGTTTAATTAGTATTGTCCTTTAATAATCTATTCCAAATTCCCATATCTGTATTTGTGGACATTTAGTTTTTCCTCCCAAGCAAATTTACATTGAGGTAAAGGTCAGATCTTTGGATTTTATTTGTCTTATGTTGGCTTATCCAAGCTTCTAGCTTCCTAAATTATATGGCACTTTGTAGCATGAATTCTACATCAGTTTATCTTTGAAAATTAGTGGGCATCAATGGGAGAGGTTTTAACAGTCTTGTATTGGAGGAGTCTACTTTTCCTAAATGAGATTTAAAAGCCCGTTTATCATATGAGATGTAAGACATTTAGGCTTTGTATAGTTATCAACTAATGAAAGATGTAATAATAGTGACATGTGTATCACAACTGATTAATTTACTCTACTCTTAAGAAGGGGACACCCAAATAGGCATATTCTCACTAAAAAAAGTATGAGATCTGAATATGGTGAGCATTGCTTGTAAATAGTTTAGCTGTCTGTGAATGTAAGACTCAAGTAATCTTCAAAAGAAGGTAAAAGACTCTAAAATTTTACAATGAATAACCCACTTACATAGCTATATTATGTATAGTTATTTTGATTAGGGTTATTCAAAATTACTGGTCAGAATCAAGAAAAGCTAACATAAAACATATTAAAGGAAAATAGAATCTTTCTATTGCAACTATCTGACAAGTAGTTTAAATTAGCTATCAGACACACATAGAGAGTTCACAGGAAAAGACAAAAATGGGTAAAGGAATTGGGAATTTCAAGATAATAAGAAAAAATGTTTAAAAAAATCTTTAAATGAACAGATAAAAGTAAGGAAAAATATAATAACTAAGGTCTTAGAAAATTTACACTAAGATGAAAGATATTTGGTGAAAAGTCTATAGAAGTCATCTAAAGTGAGTCACATAGACAAAAATAGAAAAGAACTTCCTTATGACTTCAGGGTCATGTGACCTGAAACTATTAACATAATTTTTGAACTGAAGAAGAGACATGTTAAGAAAAAAAATAGTTGGAAAATCTTAGAAATTTTCAGAAATTGGTATAAAACAAGAATGTACAAATCAAAGATTATAGTTTTTGGATAGTTGGGGTTTTTTTTTTTTTTGTTTTTAAATGAAACATCCCTTGGCATATTTGCTGAAGTCGAAAGGCTAGAAGGGAATCTCACTGTCAGCCAGAAGGAAAAGAAACATCTGTTGGAGCAGAATGTGTAAGTTGCTGAGAGTAGAATAATGGTCTCTTTTTCATGGTGAAAATGTACTCCGTCAGTCTCAAAGTCCATATTAGAAGATAACAACATGCTTCTAAAACTGAAGGCTAAGAAGGAGCACTTCCAGAGGATTAAACACAGAGAATTTAGCTCTGTGGTACTAGCCATGCTCAAATGGAGTTCTGCCTGGAGGGAAATTCTACCAGATGGAAACAGATCTACTGGGGATAAAAGGCAAATAAAGGGCACTGCTATTATGTAGCTTAACTTTTTTTCCCCAATTTATTAAATGAAGTCTTTTAAAAAATACCAAATATTAATTGTTAAAAATAATAGGCATTGGGACATATTCATACCTGATTACAGTCATTGGCTTGTGTTTGCCCCGATGCCCTCTCTTATACCTCCTCCCTAGTCCTCTTTCTTTGAGAGTTTTTTTCCTAATTGTTTAAAATCAACCAAATGTTCACACATTAATTAATGGCAATGTATTGTCTAGTTTACAGTCCTGGTAGAAATAAATGTTAGACCATAGCAACAGGATCAGGTAGTCTGTAGGCGGTTTATAGTGTGAAACAACTCTTATATCAACTGATTATAATGGTATGAACTAGTTGTAAGAGCATCACCAGCTTAGCCATGTATATAAAAGTATGAAAGTCCCTCTAAAATTAAAAATATCCAACAATTCCACTACTGAGTATATGAAAGAGAAAGAAAGTCAGTATGTTGGAAAGACGAGTTTGTTTCACTGGTCGTTATGGCCCTGTTCACCACAGTTAAGAAATGGGGATGAGTGCCTAGCTCTCAGTGAAGCAATAAAGGGTGATACATATGGGCAATGGAATAGTATTCAGCTATCAAAACATCCTGTCATTCATGGCAAGGTGAATGGAACAGGCAGCCCTTACTTTAGTGAAATAAGCCAGGCAGAGACAAACAAGTACCTTGTGATTTTACTCACAGGTAGAATCCCCAAAGGCTGATCTTTTAGAAGGTTAGTGTAGAATGGTACTGACTAAAGTCTGTAGAGAGTAAGGTTAGGGGAGGGATGGGGAGACAGTGATCAAGGAATTTGTGGTTAGATAGGTGCAAGAGATTCCGGTATGCACAGTAGGATGACTGCACATAATAGTAATACACATTTCAGAGGAGGGATGGGCCTTTACAGTTTCCACCATACGGAAGTGGCAAGTAGTTAAGCTATACTTCGATTTGAACATTATGGAATACATATTTCAAGGCATCATGTGGTGCTTTTCTAGCACGTGCAATTTCTATATGTTCATGTATGAATGAAAAACTTTTTTTATCAGGAATACATATTTCAGTTACTATGGCAACAATTACAAGTCTAGAACAAAAGGAACACCTAAGGACTAGGAATGCAGTTTCGTTGTTACAGTGTGTGCCTAACATGCTCCATGCCTTGAATTTGATCCCCATCTAGGTGTGGTATAGTCCAAGTTTTTAGTCATAGTACTTTAGAGATGGAGAGAGGATCAGAAGTTCAAGGTCACCCTCAGCTACAATAGCACTTGTCAGGGTAGCCTTGGGTATATAAGACCCTGTCTCAATAATAACAACAAAAATAAAACAGACCAGTGGAAATATCTGAAGATGATAAAGGGATGCTGGAAGATGCTGACCGAAGAGGTGGGATGCTAAATGGAGAGTGGGATGCTGAACGGTTCTGACACAGGCTTCATTCCTATGGTGGACTCTCCTGTTCTCTCTGGTTTATAGTTCTATGAGTTCTGTCAGCTTGATTCAGCCAAGATTAAAGACGACTTGCATCCTGAATTTGCTCTGATTTGTATGCAATGAGCATCAAGCAATGATTGGAGCAGAAGGCATTTCAGATGCTTCGCTGCTGCCGAGTCTGATACCCAAGGACGAGCTTGTAAACAAGACATTATCTGTCAATGAGTCCTCAGCCTTTGGAAACATTTTAATAGATAAATGACACAACACCCCAAATGTGTTCTGAATCAGCACCATCACCTCACAGCCCAGAGCATAGCTTGAAGGTTATTCTCAGGTACATCTCACCAGCAGGATGGTGATAATTGAGGCTACTCGTCAAAGAACAGCAGCGGCTACAGCACTAAAGCCACCAACGCACAGATGATCCCATTTTCTTGGTGACTGATTTTCATGGGCTTCAGAAAAAGAAAAAAGTGAGAATCACCATATAAATGGAGCTGTGGTTCCCAGAGCAGTAGAGAGAGGTGTTGATGATGCAAGGCATGTCTGTGATGTGTCACATAAAACTGTCCTGTGACCATTGCTTATGTTTCAGGGTAGGTCATCTGTTAAGGCAAAATGTAGCCAGGACAGCACTGGTGAGCAAGGGACTGAGGGCAAACTGGAGAGATTCTTGGAGTCTCAAAAGCAAGGTCCGAGTGACATCTGAGGTGCCTAAAATTCTGCTTCACCCATTTTCTCCCTGATAACCAGGAGTATCCTTCTTGGGGCCCCACTTTTCCTTATTTCCCTACCCCAGACACAGCCTTGCTCAGCACTGCAGGATTGGCTATCTAGCCCATGCAGGTTAATGCAAAATGAAGGCACAGGGTACCTTGTTCTGACACCTCCGACTGACCTTCTGAACTCCCCTCACACTAGCACACGCTGTCTGCCCTCCTTCTCTTCTGGAGGTCCGAGCCCACCATCTCTCCCACTGACCACTTCTCTAAAAAGGATTGCATTCTTCCTTGTCTGAGCTGCTTCCCTCAGGCTTTATTTTGCCCACAACAAAGAACATGAAAACCTCAGTTCGGTCTAATGTGAACAAAGGAGACATGACTTACTCTCTGCTTGTTCTATTATTACTGTCTCGCTCACTATTCTCAAGCAGTAGCTAAGGTCATATTGATGTTTTTGACAATCATATCACATTAGTTCATTTGGTTATATCCATGTACCTCCATTTCTTCCCTTGTTGAATGTGGCTTGGTGAAGATCCTGTGAGTTAATATTACATTGAAGGAGGTAGATGGTCCATATCTGTAATCCCAGGACTCAGGAGGTGGAGACAGGTGAACCCTGGGCTTGAGACTAGCCTAGGATACACAGTAAGACCCTGTGTCAAACAAAACAAATTGAAACAAAAGAATGACAAACAAGCAAAACATATTTTAAATGATTAGAATAAGACAGAGGACATGGTAAATGCTCAACAAATGTTTGCTGCCGCCACTCTGTGACTACTGCTATGACCGATGGCCAGTGAAAACACTAGACCTTAATTGTAATGATGGTCAATCACAATCCCCCCCCCCCAGTCCCCCATGCATTTACCTTGAGTTTTATTGTCATTTTGAGAGTAGGTTTGGGATATTAAATATCTGGTTAAACTTTCACCATGGGACATGTACTCTGTGTTCCTCTAGGTTTTGTGTTCCTGCACTCTGAATAGCCTGTTACCCGTGAGAGCTCCAGCAGATCACATCCCTGTTCAGTGTCAGGATGGACAGTTCCTTGAACATGCCCACAGTAGGCAACTTAAAATGTCTCTTTAGGTTGGCACTAATTAAATAATTCAGTTCAGAGGAGATAGAGACTCACTTAACAAGAAGCTCCACAGAATTCACCATCCTCCAACCTGGCCCTGAACCCTCAGAGAAGAGAGATTCTGTGTGTGGAGACAGCATTGGCAAGGCAAGGTCTTTGCCTCAGGATTCAGACTCTCCTGGCCCACAGTGGCTTCTGCATATTCTCTCAGCATCAGATAAGAGCTTAAGACAAGCAAGGACTCTCTTGATGCCAATCACTCTTGGCCTGTGAGTTTCAGGTTTTAGTATCTCAAGGGTTCTAACTCTTGTTTGCCAGTCCACACAGGCAGATTCTAAAGAACACGAGGTAACTCACTTTACTCAGGAGTCCAGGGTGGCAGGACCCTAAGTTCAAGGCCTGCTGGAGCTAGAGGACAAGTTCAAAGCCAGCATAAGTGTTGGAGCCCATTTGGGTTTCACAGTGGCTTTACCCAGCAGGTCTACATGAAGAGGATGACTGGACCACAGGCCTGAGTGCCATGTGTCTGAGACAGTCTGCACTTGGCTGTGCTGCTGCGGGGAGGTCTTTTGCACCATGCTTTGGCATTCCTTTAAAAACCTTTTGGCAGAGACAGTAAGGGCCCGATGGATTAGGGTCCAGGCTGTCCTGTATTTTCTATCTTTTTTCTCCCCTTTATCCTTCTGTCTAATATTTTCTGCTGCCTCTACTCAAGAATACTCTGGGGAAATGTGGGGGTGGGTTCCCCCCCACACACATAATCCACTTAGTTCAAGTGTAAAATTAACAGTGGGTCTGGTGCTCCTGCTCGGTGGTGGGGTACTTTTCTAGAATGTAAGAGAAGAAAATGACTGCTTCTCCAACAGGTTTTGTGTGGCTGAGGATGGAAACCTTATTTCTGATTTTGTGGTGCTCGTCTTTGTCATGGCGGAGGTAACTGCAGAGGGACAGGGCTGACTAGAGAGGATAAGAAGTTAACTAGACCAACTCTGGGAAGTGCCCCCTGTCACAGGAGCGACAAGCCTGAGGCAGAACTGGGAGGGGAGGGCTACTCTGGTGGGCAGAGCACACTCAGCGTCACAGCATAGCAGGCTGAGTTGGGCCCATTTCTCCATTTTTTTCTTTTCCCAGTTAGAATCCTGGTTGAGTTCCACAATGCCTCCCGAACCACGGGTATCACAAGTCCATCCTGGTCCTTCATCCCTATGACCAGGCCAGATTTGGACATGGGCATGAGGTGCATGGTGTGGGACTGAAGCCAAATTAGAGGGATTACATCATCTGCCCCCCCCCGAAAGAATTTCTTCTATTTCTGTTTTATTAAGAGGAAGACAGAGAAGTAGGAGTTTTGACTCTCTCCCAAACAAGGAAAGCGAAATGTATCAGTCTTATTAATCTCGAGCATCGATCGAGCCATTGTTCCCCACCCCACCTCCAGTGGCAGTAGCTCTTTGAGCTTTCCATTTGTATGTTGTCTATGGAAGGCTGCTTCTGAATGTGTCCAAGGTCTTGGGGAGTAAAGAATTTAAAGAAATATCTAGCATTTTCAACTGGAAATATCAATTTCTTATTTGGTGCCTTGGCTAATGAACCATTTGGAGCAAGCCATCCTAACTCCCTTTGATATTACCTTTTTAATTTCATTCCCAGCGGTTGCCACAGCCTTCATGGTTCTTATCTGTTCATGCACTGGTTTGTTCTGTATTGCCCTCAGTGATTGATAGGCAGCTCAAAGACAGGGAATGACCTTGTCTGTCTCATATTTCAGTGCCTCGAAAATGTAGGTGCTTAGTAAACATTCAGTGAATGAATAATCAGACCTGGTTGCTGTTTTAAGGGTATCAGCATATAAACTATGTATTTTAGTAAGTTTTATAAGCATCTATTTACATTTATTTTTAAGTTTATGTGTATGTCTATGTGTGGGTATGTGTATGTGTGAGTGGTGGTACCAATGGATTCCAGAAAAAGGGCATCAGATCCCCTGGAACTGGAGTCCTAGGCAATTGTGAACTGCTCAACACGGGTTCTAGAAACCAAACTCTGGTCCTCTGTAAGAACAGTACATGACCTTAACTGCTGAGCCATCTCCCCAGCCTCCATGTGAACACTTTTAAGTTGTTTTGATTTTTGCATAGTTGTAAGCAAAGTACTCATAATTCTTAGTCTTTAGAAGAGGAAATCAAGCAAGAGAGTAGGAGGGAAGTGAGGGAAAGAAGGGGAAGAAAAGTCATTCAAGACATTAAGTGATATGGTGGGAATTCAGATTGAGCCATGTAAAGTGCCTGGATTGTTAGGTTAAACGGGCTGTAACGTTAGACGGACCTGCAGAGGTGAGGATGAAGGGAGTTCCCAATTGTGTGACTGTGAATCACATGCCCAATGGAGAGACTTGCGTTGGTGTGGAGGCAGAAGGAGCACAGTAGGTGTAAAAGAGAGTGGTAAGGAATGGAGTGGGACGCACAGACGGGGTTCCATGAAGCACTGCCTTGGAAGCCAAAGTGAGGAGTTTCTTAGTTCCTGACAGCCTTGGGAAGCCAGCAAGCACCCTTGATAAAGGAATGAAGCCGTCTTGATTGGGGTTCTTCAAGTTCCATGCACCCAGGTTAGTCGTTGTCAATTTCCCTGAATTCAGACTGGGGGTTCTTGGCCCTTCTCTCTCTCACCACTTGAATCTCTGTAATAGTACAGGTGTCTTCCAAGTGAGGAACAGCAACTGTCAGGATACTACAAATACTGATTATTTTTCTCCACTAGTTACTAATTTAAGAATCAGACGATACTGTGATAGTAATGGCCTAATGACTTTGGGATCTTACTATTAATTCATAAATTTCACTATAAATCATTGAGAAGAATGATTCTACTGGCTCCAATGGATGACTGAATATCACCCTTGTGTATTGCTATGTATATATACTAGGTGTGTATGTCATGGTATATTTTTATGCACAATATTTTAGACTCAGTGGTTCTGATAAGCAGGCACTAGTGTTGGTTTTCTTATAGCTGAGATAAACATATAAAAAAGGACATGATCATTTTAGTACACAATTGGAGAGGTTTTAGTTATGACCACTTGGTTCTGTTGATTTTGGGACATGGCAAAAAAAGAACATGATGGGAAAGGTTTGGTGGGGCAAAGCTGTTCATCTTATGAATGCAGAAAGGGGGAGACTGTCAGGTAAAGCAAGAACACACCCCCAATGACCTATGTCCTTCAACTAGGTCCTACCTTCTAGAGTGCTCCCCACCATCCAATAGTGCTCTCAATTGGGAAACAAAGCTTTCAATGCAGCATTTAAGATCTACAGCAGAACAATGCGCAAATGTGGATTTTTTTTTAAGACAAGGTATTTAAAGTCATCAAACAGAGTATTTCATCTCAGATACTCTAATTATATCATCCAGCTTGCGGCTCCTCCCCCCCCCCCTTTTTTTTTTGCTGCTCTATAAAAGAGCCTATTCAAAGCATTAGTGGAAACTCTGGAGTTTGCAATCATTACCATTGCTTTAAAGTATTCATTCTGTTTCTGTGGGGAACAGGAAGAGAGTAAAACAACAAAGTGACAATTGAGACAATACCCTCTTCTCTTTTGTTGATAGTCTAGCTGAGTTTTGAAGAGAGCACTCTCCATTAGAGTCTTTTGTTTTTTAAATATTTCTGTTCTAAATTGGCAGACATTGCAGTTATTAGCTTTCTAGAGAGAAGGTAACACAACGCTGCAGTTACTTGAATTATTTTTCCTTTGCTAAGTGAATACCTTCTCTATTCACTAAGAAGATTATACACTACTCATACAATATTTGTGGTACATTCATGATGTGGTTTGAAAGAATAGAGAACTACTACCTACTTGTACCCATCCCTGTGGCCAATAGGAGAAAATAATAGCAAGAGTATGAGGGACAAATGTATCCTGAGTTTGGCCTCTTTTTCTCCAACTTCCTCTGGGATTTGTGTGTGTGTGTGTGTGTGTGTGTGTGTGTGTGTGTGTGTGTGTGTGTGTGTGCGCGCGCATAAAATTGTTTACCCTCTTTGTGTGTGTGTGTGTTTTAACTCTGATTCCTTAGCTCTTTTCTTTATGCTGTTTCTAGAACACATCTGTTTCCATCCCATGATTGTCTGAGTATTTTACACCATCTTGGTCAATTTTTTTTCCCTTAGGCTCTAGTGTAACAAAAAAGAAAACTCACACTATATTGACTTTAGGTAATCTTTATCATTGACTCTGTACTAATTGTTGGTCATTGTTTGGAGGGCAGCGGAGTCTCCTCTTCACTTTGATTCCTTGGCAAAGTTTCCAATGCCCTTCTTTGTCTAGATCATGTGTGTTGTATCCTTTGGTTTCCTACAACAAAACCTCAAAGAATTATAAATTTTCTGAGGATTAGGCTCCACCTAATAAATACACCATTGTGTCCAGAAATACACTCTCCAGGACTGAATGGATAAATAGAAATAGAGGGACTATATATATTAAACTGAAAATAAATGGAATGGGGAGGTTAGGCCACTGTTTGGTGATCTCCCTGAATTGGAAGAGATGGGATTCTTGACTTTAAGCCATGACTTACTTTGATTGGCATAAGTAGAAAAAGGTCTATGGAAAGGATGTTGTCGGGGAATTCTGTGACTCACAGAATCCCAGCAAGATGAAAGGACCTGAGCAGTCCTGGATAGAAGCAGGGACCAAAGGGCTTCTTAATGGCCAAGAAAGCCAGAAGTGCTGGTGACCTCTTTTGGAAGAAAGGCCATTCAGGGAGAAAGGACATCCTGAGTTTGACAGAGTGGTGCTACCTGCCAAAGATAATGGTCCAGGCTGCGATCAACGGCCACATGGTCAAAGTCAAGCAGTTGGTTGAGGATAAACCCTTTATGGGCTTGATTCTTCCCAGTTACATAAATATATCTTTGTCTCACTGGCGAGCTGCTTCTAGCCTGCTAAATTCTGCCGCTGATGTCATGTTGTTGTCTTCTGTGCTTGGAAGTTTCACAGGGATAGCAAAACAGATGCTTTTTTTGTATTAATATTTATAATAAGACCAGCATGTACAATTTCAATGAATCTTAATATGCCTATATATTATCTACCCTTATTCATTGACAAACTGTTGTGCAAATCACACAAGTAGGTGTATGTAGGTGTGTGCACGCGCGCGCACACGCACACACACACACACACACACGTGTATGTGTGTAACACATCTAGGGTGTATGATAGAGGCATGTGTATTTTTGCTGGGATAAGAGTATGGACTTATTCTTAGCTCCCAAAGAGCTTGAAACATTCTGAGGGAGAAATGTGTAAACAACCAACTATATAAATTATTTAGCAAAACATTAAAAAATTGACATTGGAATTGCAGAGTGCTGGATTTGGATCCTGGCTTCCATGTGGCAGTAAAGACCTGGAGATGAATCACTTAGTGAGAACTTGCCCATACATCTCCAAAATATAACGTTGCCATGGGGATTACATTAACAAGGATGGAATGAATCATGGTGTGTAAAATGCCTGTTAGAATGCTTGGTGCAGGGTGGTTTTATCTTTTAAGTTCTTATTTATGTATGTTTTTAGAGTTGTTGGCTCTGAAGTGAAGAAATGATTTATCGTAGTTGTGAGGATCAGAGAAAGAATTTAAACTTCCCTGAAGGATACAAGGCATTTTAGTGACTATACAAAAGGCAGAGTTGGATGGAAAAGGCTGGATTGACAGACTTGTAAGCACAGAGAGTTGCTAGTAAGGCAACCGAGGAATTTGTGTGCAGCTGTTTTGTGGTGAAGTCTTTGGAAAGGAGGCTAATGGACAGGTTCATGTGTTTCTTTCTCAGGCTGCAGCCATGTAAGACCATCGACTCAGGGACAGTCAGTCACCATTTGGCAAGGCTACAGTAGTGCTAGAATTAATGAAATTGTGCAAATAGGCTGGGGAAATCTGACTACCTCAAAATTTCTTATATGGGTGACTGAGCTATATAAGCAAATAGAAACTGCAGCGTAGGGAGAAGTTTTTGATAGGAAAGATTAATTCCTCTCCTAGTGGGTTGAATCATGCTGTTGACATGAGAGCATGAAACTGACCAGGGGAGGCTGAAAGAGAAAGTGGGGAAGGAGGGGAGCTGGGGTCCTGATAGGGTCTTAGGAAATCCTGCATTCAGGCAACTGGTGGAAAGTGAACTAAACAGCACTCCAAAGGAATGGGATGGGATTCAGGAAGGTCCAGAGTCACAGAAGCCAAAAAGAGGAGGCTGGAGAAAAAGCCAGTGTCCATTGTGGCTTGCAGTCTTGTCCCCACATTCTGCTCTGGAGCAAATGTGGGTAAGCTGCTTTTTAACTTTCACATAAGGGACAGCCTAACTCAGAGTGTGTGGGAAAGCCAACCACAGCATCCTCCTTAGAAGCAGAAGTGGAAGCCACATTATCCACTGTGAGGTTTGTGCATCTGAAAGATTTTTCAAACCATTCAGTAATGAGAAGACCAGTGTGGATGTCCTTCACATGGAAGGGTTCAGTTTGTGAAAACCCACTGAGATGTGCACTAAGGACAGAAGCATTTTTATGCTCTTGTGAATCAGTGAGAATGTTTGAATTCAAAGGAAAGAATAAGACTATAATGCCCCATAAAATGGGTGGAAACAGAGAATTAAAGTAACTCCTCAGTGCTGGGGAACAATGTTAAAGTAATCTTCCTAGAGCGGGGGAGCAGAGTGTTAACTCCTCAGGGCCAGGGAGATAACTCAACAATTAAATGCTTGCTTGTGTAAGAGGACTGGTGTTTAGATCCATCTAATTCACATAAATCCTGGGTGGGTGTGGAGGTTGGCCTGTAATTTAGAACATAGTAGAGACAGGACATATCCCTGCAGCAAGTTGACTAGTGAGACTAGCAATATCAAGAGCTCTGGGTTTGATTAAGAGTCCTAGCCTCAAGAGAATAAAGTGAAGAATCATTGAGGAAGATTGCAGGAATCACTCTCAGGCAAACACACACACACACACACACACACACACACACACACACACACACACGCATGCACACATGCATGCACACACGCATGCAAGCACGCACGCACGCACATACGCATGCATGCACACACACACGCATGCACACACATGCATGTGTGCTCACGCACATGCACACACACAGGGGCAAATATGCATACAGAGGTGCACACACACCACATATGAAAAGAAGAAAAAGAAAAAGAATGAAGAATTGTTCATGTGATCCTCATTTTAATTGCCAGTTCCATATTGCTTTATAACTGTTAGATTTAGGGTATAATTATTTATGATTGAGTTATGTGGTTCCCCTAACTGAAGAACAAAGGCTTTAGAGATTCTTTTAGTAATTTCAAATAAAACCCGTAGAAAATTTGTTTGATATTTATATACTAGGTAATATTTCATAATATAATTGTATTTAATCTTCACACAGACGGAGGAGATAGACATTTCTTTCACCCACATTTCACAGATTTGAATCTTTTTTTTATTAGTTGTGTCTTTTTTTGTATTTTATAATTTAATTTAATTTTACATATCAGCCACGGATTCCTTGTTCTCCCCCTCCTGCCCCCCCACCTTCCCCCCAGCCCACCCCCCATTCCCATCTCCTCTAGGGCGAAGACTCCCCTGAGAATTGAGTTCAACCTGATAGATTCAGTCCAGGCAGGTCCAGTCCCTTCCTCCCAGGCTGAGCCAAGTGTCCCTGTATAAGCCCCAGGTTTCAAACAGCCAATCATGCACTGAGTACAGGACCTGGTCCCACTGCCTGGGGGCCTCCCAAACAGATCAAGCCAATCAACTGTCTCACCTATTCAGAGGGCCTGATCCAGTTGGGGGCTCCTCAGCTATTGGTTCATAGTTCATGTGTTTCCATTTGTTTGGCTATTTGTCCCTGTGCTTTATCCAACCTTGGTCTCAACAATTCTCCCTCATATAAACCCTCCTCTTTCTCACCAATTGGACTCCTGGAGTTCCACCTGGGGCCTGGCCATGGATCTCTACATCCGGTTTCCTCAGTCATTGGGTGGGGTTTCTAGCATGACAATTAGGGTGTTTGGCTATCCTATCACCAGAGTAGGTCAGTTCGGGCTGTCTCTTGACCATTGCTAATAGTCTATTGTGGGGGTATCTTTGTGGATTTCTGTGGACCTCTCTAGCACTTTGCTTCTTGCTATTCTCATGTGGTCTTCATTTATCATGGTCTCTTATTCTTTGTTCTCCCTCTCTGTTCTTGATCCAGCTGGGATCTCCCGCTCCCCTAAGCTCTCTTTCCCTCGACCCTCGCCCTTCATTACCCCTACTTACGTCCAGGTTGTTCATGTAGATCTCATTTCTCTGTCATTGGGTGATCCCTGTGTCTTTCTGGGGGTCCTGTTTTCTAGGTAGCCTCCCTGGTGTTGTGAGTAGCAGTCTAGTCATCTTTGTTTTACATCTAGTATCCTCCTATGAGTGAGTACATACCATGTTTGTCTTTCTGAGTCTGGGTTACCTCACTCAGGATGATTTTTTCTAGATCCATCCTAAAGATGTCATTGTTTTTCTCTGCTGAGTAGTATTCCATTGTGTATATGTACCCCATTTTATTTATCCATTTTTCAGTTGAAGGGCATCTAGGTTGTTTCCAGGTTCTGGCTATTACAAACAATGCTGATAGGAACATAGCTGAGCAAGTGCCCTTGTGGTATGATTGAGGATTCCTTGGGTATATGCCCAAGAGTGGTAGAGCTGGATCTTGGAGGAGATTGATTCCCAATTTTCTAAGAAAGCACCATATTGATTTCCAAAGTGGTTATACAAGCTTGCATTCCCACCAGCAGTGGATGAGAGTTCCCCTAGCTCCACATCCTCTCCAGCATAAGGTGTCTTCAGTGTTTTTGATCTTAGCTATTCTGACAGGCGTAAGGTGGTATCTCAGAGTTGTTTTGATTTGCATTTCCCTGATAATATAGGGACATTGAGTAATTCTTTAAATGTCTTTCAGCCATTTGAGTTTTCTCTGTTGAGAATTCTCTGTTTAGTTCTATAGCCCATTTCTTAATTGGACTGTTGGGCATTTTAATGTCTAATTTCTTGAGTTCCTTACATATTCTGGATATCAGTCCTCTGTCAGATGTGGGGTTGGTGAAGACCTTTTTCCATTCTGTAGGCTATCACTTTGCCTTGTTGACCGTATCCTTTGCTCTACAAAAGCTTCTCAGTTTCAAGAGGTCCCATTGATTGATTGTTTCTCTCAGTGTTTGTGCTACTGGTGTTATATTTAGGAAGTGATCTCCTATGCCAATGCATTCAAGACTATTTCCTACTTTTTCTTCTATCAGGTTCAGAGTAGCTGGGTTTATGTTGAGGTCTTTGATCCACTTGGACTTAAGTTTTGTGCATGGTGACAGATATGGATCTATTTGCAGCCTTCTACATGTTGATATCCAGTTATGCCAGCACCATTTGTTGAAGATGCTTTCTTTTTTCCATTGTACAGTTTTGGCTTCTTTGTCAAAAATTATATGTTCATAGGTGTGTGGATCAATGTTAGGGTCTTCAATTCAATTCCATTGGTCCACATGTTGGTTTTTATGCCAGTACCAAGCTGTTTTTATTACTGTAGCTCTATAGTAGAGCTTGAGGTCAGGGATCGTGATGCCTCCAGAGGTTGTTTTATTGTACAGGATTCTTTTGGTTATACTGGGTTTTTTGTTTTTCCATATGAAGTTGAGTATTATTCTTTCCAGGTCTGTAAAGAATTGTGTTGGCATTTTGATGGGGATTGCATTGAACACAGATTTGAATCTTAAACATGGTGCATGAGCTGCATAAGGTCTCACCACTAGGAGGCAGTAGAGCCTAGATTCTGACCTCTGAGTGATGGTGCTTCTTCTCAACTGTGGTTCATCAAAACTGTTGTTACATGAGAACAGAATAATTATATTAATAACTCATGAGGCCTTGGAATAATAGAAATATGGCATACACCTTCTATTTTATTGGCATTGTCCTTGACTAAAAGCACACTCATATTTTCTTTTTGTGATTAGCATTTTTTTCATTTCATTTCTTAACCAATTAGGGCTGAAAATTGTCCCCATCTGACTTGGTACCCATTATGTAAGAGTAGGCATACTTATGTCTTTTAAATTTTGATGTCAGATAGGGCAAATTTTCTTGTATTTAGAAGGCAGGCAGGAAAAAGGGGGATGGGGAGCCCTGAGCTTTCAGAATTTCTCTTTTAAACAGCAAGGAAGGGTTTAGACTTTCACTTTGGCTTTCTTTGATTTTCATACAAAGTGTCCCACACTTCAGCATTTGAAGACCAGGACAAAAGAACAAATCTATTCAAAGAATTTCATATGTTTTACATAAGTATTTGCTGTTACTTGTAAACTGGTATTTTATTTAAGTGTGAAAATGAAGTGTATTTTAAATAAACACAAAAGCATGAAATTTAAAGTTGTCTGTGTAAGTAGTAATATCCTCCTATACTCTATGGTAAAAAGCGAAACTTTTCTATCACATGGTATTTAAAACTGAAATAACATCTAACAATAAACTCCAGTCCATTTCATTCTCTTTAGCATCTAAACAAATGTTATAGATGCCTGATGGCTAAGATGTTCCTAGAAATATGTAGTTCAAGCTGGGAATGGTGGTGCATACTTGAATCCCAGCACTGGGAGGTGAAGGCAGGAAATGGAGACTCAGTCCAGGATCCTGTGAAGTGTACAAACAGCTGTCTTGTGGCTCCACCACAGTTGGCCTAGCTCCTCTGCTCTACCTTCCCAGCCCTGAGGTAACTGTGATTCTCTAAAACTGTGAGCAAAATAAACCTTTACTCTTCTAAGCTGTGTTTGTTGGGCATTTTGTTACAGTGACAAGAAAAGCCAATAAAGCAGTTCCAATGAATGACTTAGTACCTCAAGTGTTTATTCTGTTCAGAACAGGATATTGAAAATAAAAAAATGGGAACTTCTGGCCGGAAACACCAATAGCTTCAGACTCTTGTTTTATTGATATGTTGTTGAGGGCCAGCTTGATCCAAGGCTTCCTTAGAGGCCCCGACAAAAGGACAAAGCAAACCTAGTTCTGTGTCCTTGTCCAGGGGCAGACTTGGAAAGGTCCATCCTGGGACTGGAGTTGGCACAGGAGGAATTTAGGTTTTAGTTCCAGGGAACTTGACTTCTCCCCCTGAAGAGACTGCACTGAGTCCCAAGGCTGCTGTGTGCTTGGCCTGGGAGGGACTTGAGACATCCTGTGTTTCCCCACTGTGCAACATGCCTTTATTTGCTTACTGCTGATTTTGTCCCATTGACTCTGCCCCCCTCTTTTTTTTTTTCTCCTTGAAGACTGTATATAAGATACTGTACTTCTTAAAACTCGCTTGGCACAAGTCATTGGCTTGTGCGAGATCTCTGGGTGGCAACTTTCCAATCTTCATTATTTTCTCATCTCCATCCTTCCCCTTAAGGCCCTGTCACTGAAGAAAAACCTACTGGTCCTAGTCAGGATGTGTTGATTTATTTATATTAGATTTGTTTAGAAAGATTTGGAAGCTTGATACAAAGATACATGTCACTCAACCCTAACACTACAAGGTTATCCATTTCACTCAGAATATGTCCTCTTTCCATCCCTAGTAATTCTTAAGTACAGAAATGTGTCTATAATTTTGGTTTGTGAGCTTTAAAATCTTGAATACATATTAATTTTAACAAATTTTTATATTCATAGAGGTATTTTCTTTTTTCATCATATTGTGGGTTATATTAATTGATTGTACGTGTTGACCCATTTTCCATCTTTGAAATGAATAAATATAAACTAGTTTGTGATGCATTGTACTTTTTTAGTAAATTTGGTTATCAAGAGTTTTCAGTGCTAATCTGTTTTGTATTTTATAAAATGACTTTCTCTGATTTCCCTGGTAAAGTCCTTGTCATGTTTGCTATGGAGAAAATGCTAGTCTCACAAAAAGAGTTGGAGGAGGTCCCATGTTCTTCTGTTTCCTGAAGCTTCTTGTATTATATTGATTCTAGCTTTTTCCTTTTGTGTTTGATGATGTTTACCAATGAAACTATTTGGTTCATCAAAAAACTTTAAATTACAAATTTAGATTTTTCTGTTATGTACATAATTACTCATTTATAAATACTCGAGTTAGTTGGCCATGCATTTTTCTAGAAATGTATGCATTTTGCCTAAATTTTGAAATATGTTGGCACACAGCTATTCAAAATATCCCACTGTAACTATTTTAATGTCCATAGAATTCATAAATTGTTTTCTAATTACTACCTATTTTTGTTTTTCTCATGATGACCAATATAGAACCATTTTTTATTTATTATGGTAGTTTTATTCATGACAGCCTAAAATTGGGTAAAATATTAAACTGTACTATATCTATACAATGGAAGAATGAGTGATTAATACACTCAATAGTTCAGTGGCTCCCCAAAGAGTTATACTGAGCAAAAATAGCCAGTTCTCAGATTCCACACATCTCCTGATTTTATTCACAAAGAATTCTTGAAATGATGAAATTACAACTAATGCAGTTGTAATTTCCAGAAGTCGAGGAAATCAACAGGTGAGGATAGAAAGGCAGGTGAGTGTGGCTACGACAGGGTAGAATGAGGCATCTTCATCTCAATGGACACGGTCTCTGGCTTTTCTACATCAGTGTTAGTAGCCTGTTGATGAGATTATACTGTGATTTTGTGCAATGTTTCTACTGAGGGAAACTTTAGCATTAAAAATCCTATAGGGCAGTACATACAAATCTGTATGTACTTCATATATGATTTGAGAGTTATACAAAAATAATTTAACTCTATTTTTTGTGTATACAGCCTTCTGGGAAATACATCTCTATTCTACTTATATTCTTCTTGGCAATATCCGGCCCAAAGGCTGTGCTCTCTATTAACGGATGGGGTTTTTGTTTGTTTGTTTGTTTGTTTGTTTGTTTTCTGCAGTGGATAAATTTAATATCTTGTTATGTCATGGTATTTGAACTTCTGTTATGTTTAATCTATCTTTGAGATGCCCTCAAATAATAACTCAATCATCTGATTTTTACATTTGTTGTAATAACAACCTTATAGGTGGTTATGTTCTTAATGGCAAGTTTTAAATAAATAGGTGAGCAAATGGATATAATTTATCCACTATCTTCAATTTCATGTCTAGGCAATTGATGTTTCTCATAGCTCTTGATGTTACTTCTTTGCAGTCTGGATTCTTAGCAGAACATTTCACTTAATGCATGCTTTTGCTGATTAATTGACTAGACCATTTCCCATCTTTGACTGCATAAATGATTCATTGATCTGCTAAGGAACATCTACTACTTCCTGGTGCATCTCTTCTTCCTTTGCATGGATGTGCCTCACCTCTTCTTCTACAACCCAGAATGAAGCTGCTCTCATGGGTGACTTCTACTCACTGACGTCTATTCTGTCTGTCTGCCCCTGTCGTGGCCACATCAATTCTGGTGCCACATTAAGCTATCAATGTCTGTTTTCTGACAGTAATTACATAGAGTACTTCACTCTGAAGAGCTGAGAGATGCTGCTTTGCTGGTGTTCCTCCTTACACACCAAGGTCATAAAGATGATGTCTGCAGGATGTTCCTCCTTCAGGCATCATCACATTTCCACATGTGTTTCAGGGGCTCTTCTAATGTTTACAGTGTTTTTCTTTTTCTTTCTTTTTTATAAATACCCCTTTCTTCCTTTCTAGAATTCTAATGGGATATATGGGAGGACTAACTGGAGGACAGATTTGAATTTATGGAATCAGTTTTATTCCCTGCAGTGCAACTTTTGCATGTGACCTAACTTCACTCATTCTTGATAGTGATCTTTTCCTCTAGGAGACCTTTTGACACCAAGTACCGGTCACATCTTGCAAGCCTTACTCATCTATCTTCGCTCCATGTTTAGACTACTGAATTCCAAGGGTCAACACAGCTGGAACCAGCATCAGTGGTTGGAAACTGGGCACAAGCTTCCAGGGTCACCTCTGAGATGGCCATTGATTCTTCAGCTCTAGAGCTCCTTTGCTGAGGTCTCTGGCACTGCTTTAGCTGTTGAGTGCCAAGCCATGACCACTGCCATTCCAATTGTCATCTCTGGTTGCCGCCACCACTATTCTCTTTTGCGTCTTTCTTCAAATTACCAACTCATCCAGCACTGCAGAAAGAGCGTTTTATCGGACCCAATGTTGTCGTACTCAGGGAGGCAGCACAAGGGGAGTGTCTCCCAGTCAGCTTGCTAAATGAGCATGGGCAGCCTGCTTATGTAGCTGGAAAGGAGATGTTTGGACTCACCAGAGTGACTTGACTCACTGATGTCATTTATTAGGACCAATCCCAGTCATTTGTTTGAGTAAACCATGGCTGTTTGTTGGATCAGTTACAACCTTGCATCTCTTACCAGGACTTATACTAGTTCCTCCACCAAGACAAGTGCTCCTCCTTTGACAAAGGTGGAAACAGTTGCAGGGTCATCTAGAATTCATGGGCCCTCAAGTCTGGTACAAATTGTTTCAAATAGCTCTTGCTGAGGCTATCCCTTAAGAGTCAGGGTTATTGGCTGAAATCTTTGTATAGTTGTCTCAAGATGTCCATGGAATGTTTTTGATGGTTCTTGCTGCTATAAGGGTAGTTTGACTGGCTGTCAGAATGATAGTCCTTTTACTTGGGCCAGCAAGGGATACTCCAAAGGCTGCTAATTAAGAAGTCAAATTATCCATCCCCAGTGTGCCTGCTTATTCACAGAAAAATGAACATCAGAAGGAGGGCTTATAGTACAAACTTCAAGATTTTATGATTAACATCAACTTTAACTATGTTTTATACTTTCCTGGGTTCCCCTCATGTGTCAGCTTGAGCTGTATCATTAAGGAAGCATTCATATTCATGCTAGCATTGAAGAGAATGGAATTGTGTGCTGAACATTTTGTATGCATTACTTCATTCCCTTTTCATGGCTGCTTAGTGAGGTATCTTGTATCTATATGAAAGAGACTGATCATTCCAGATGTGGCAGATGGAGTAAGGTGCACTGTTCTTTGGGATTTGATGGGAGCAACATACTTATTTTTAACAGGATGGAGCAGTTCTGAAATGCCCCAGTCTTCTTTTCTGCTGAGATGGAGTAGACAGAACCTAGTTCATAGAAAGCTGTATCTACAGGTTCCCCGTGTAATGGCAGAAACCCAATTCAAGAAAGCTAAATGACTTAGTTAAGGTCCTAAAATTGGCCAAATCCCAATGCAGTCTCTCTTAGGCTGTTGTTGCTACTGGCTACTTGTTAATGTGATGGTCTTAGGCCTGGCTCTGTGATATACTGTTGCTTCCTGCTCTATTAAGATGTAGAGAATATTGCTCTCCTTTGCTATATAGCCTCAGCATAAAACAATGTCTGGATTCTAAAACTGCTTATTACCATTTTCCTACATTCTCTTGTAACATTTTGCCAGCACCAGTGAGACTTCTAGCAGCACTGACATTTCAGTCTGAGCAACAGCTTTGGGTCTGTTACAGGCCAAGACACAAACCACAGTGACAGTTGGCATTTACAGGAAACTATCTCTCTAGTTGGCTCTGCATTAGGTCTTCCACATGTTTTCTCTCTATCTGTTCTTACCACTTTATGGTGGGTATACTCATTTTAATTAATTGTTTGTCATAAGTAGACATGAGTAAAGCAATTTTAGATTCCTTTGTCTGAAGGAAGCATCTCTTCCTTTAGGTGCATTTCTAAGAGGGAACTGGCATGTGGCCAGCCTGGCTGTCCTGGGATTTCACTCCACTGGGTCTCATCTTTCCCTTAAGTCAAAAGGCTTCTAAATAGAATATCCCTTTCTCATAGCTGGTATTTTGACTATCATTTCTAGGCCTTCAATTTCTGTTATGCAGAAGGTGCCAAATGTGGGATCAGGGATGACGTTCTCTTGCAACATGCATGCAGCTCATGACTTCTTCTGTCTCTCTGTTATTGTTGGATCCCTGGTGTGCTCCCAAGCTTAGGATCCTCAGCCAATTATGCAAGTTCTTCTGTGTCTCCTAGGTGACTAAAACCAGCCTGAAGGTAGTAAGGATGAAATAAATACATTAAAAGTAGGGCATAGAAATAACCTTTTCCTCCATCCTTGAGGTAAGTACATAAGCAAAAATATTAAACCAATAGCCCCCCATTTTTTTCACTGTACTAGGCAGTTTCTGTCTTTCCGAATCTTATCTCTGATGCTGCCTGTTGCCTGCTGATCAAACCTCCGTGGCATCTCTGTCTTATATTTGGATCATGTTCAAGGGTTCCCGATTTCAGCCTTTAGCTCCCCTTCAACACCTCCTCACACTTTTCTTTAAAAGAAGTCAGAATTCCAAAAGGAACCGGGACAAGCATGCCTCCCTCAACTCCGTCTTGTTTTAGGCTTCTTGACAGTGAACTTCAAGAGATCCAGGGTTCCATTTATAAAGTGTCTGCCGTGATTGTGTTCCACTGATATTAGTTGGTGCTGGCTTTAGAGGGAAAACTAATTAAGCTAGTGCCTGGGAATTACCTCGGATGTTTCCTGGTAAAGTGCCAGTACTCTTTTAATGTTGCTCTTCATTCACTGTTTCTCTCGCTAAATGAGTCTCTCATCTGGCTCCATACAATTCCATATTAATGTGATGGATTATGGCTGCTGTTTCCCTCTCTCCCCAACCACTGTGTGCATCCCATCACTAAATAAGGTTTTGTCTTCTTAGCAGATCCCTTGGGTGGCCTTTGTAGGTTTGACTCTACTGCCAGCATAGCCATTCCCTCCCACACAGGACTGCAGGCTCCCAGCTTTAACGCTTATCTGTCCCTCTGGCATTCTTGAGGTCCCCATCTTTACTGTGTCTGGTGTTTAGAAACTGAAACAGAAGCCTGTTTTCCTCCTACTCCAAAGCTACCTTGACGTTTGTATTAACTCATAAAAATTGCCGGGCTTCCTCTGGAGGGTTGGCCTTTCCCTTGAGACTACCCATGTGAGAATGAGCAATGTTGCTGTTGCCCAAGAGGCCGGGAAGCTCCACATACCACTCCGTAGCAAGTAACTCATCACTTCTTGCTTCTAGGATTTGCTTTCAGTTACAATATAAAACTCTTAGAGACTCTTCAGTGGTGCTAATGGGTACCAGAAGACAGGAATGCTTTCCATTTTTTCAATCATCTCCCTTCTGATACATTCTGTGAATTGGGGTCTAAAACCATCTACAAAATATTTCCCCCTTTAAGCTTACTGAAAGGAGTTCATACTTAGCTTGTAGGCATCTGTCACAGGCCCACAAAGCCACCTGTTACTGGGCTATTCTTGTGGACAGAGGTGTGGGGAAAGAGAAGCTTAGTGAAACTGCTTTAAAAAAAGATTTATTTCTTTCTTTATTTTACATACATACAGTGTTCTGCCTGCATAGATCCCTGCCTGCCATAAGAGAGGATACCAGATCTCATTATATATAGATGGTTGTGAGTCACCATGTGGTTGCTGGGAATTGAATTCAGGACCTCTGGAAGAGCAGCCAATGCTCAGCTCAGTGCTATGATGGGTCCTGCCCTTGATTCTACTCTATGATTCCTGTTGTAAAGAGGGGACAAGGAAGGGCTCTGCCTAACACTTTTAAGGACTCATCTTGCCAGCAAATGAGATGACTGAGCCAAGATCTTAAGAATGAACGCTTATCTTGGGTGAGTCATGTGATAACGGGTTCTCATTAGGATTAACCACTCCTAAAATCTGTGGATGTGAAAAATCCCTATTTTACTTGTTGGTAGGAACAGAAGCATCTGCCTCTGGCAAACAAAAAAACACATTTTAGAAAAATGAAGATTTCCTAGCCTAAAATATTTTTGCTTTAAACTCTGGGTGTCACACATGAAAACTCCTCTTGCGTAAGTAAAATGCTGTAATTTTTCTTAAGTCCAATTTTCAGTTTTCTCAACCTAGTTTCAGTCAGAAAACTGAATTCCGTCTTAGGCATGTTAAAACTATTGGGCCCATCCTCAGAATGCCGTACTCACATGTGTACGCGGCTATGTAAAGGCCAGAGGTAGACATTGGGTGTCTGTCTTTCTAGTTGTCCTCCTTAAGTTTTGAGACAGAGTCTCCCCATGAACCTGGAGCTCACTGATAGGTCAAGACTAGCCAGATAACAAGCCCCAATGAGCCTCCGTCTTTTCCTCCCAGAACTAGGACTCAGGTTCATGCCGCCATGCCCACCTTTTTACCTGGGTGTTGGGGTTCTGAACCCTGGTCTTTACATTTGTAAAGCAAGCCTTTTACCCACAGAGCCGTCCCCTCATTCCCTTTTACGTGCTTGGTAGGGTTGTGTTAGCTTTCTGTTGCTGTTACAAGGGAACGGGATACATACACTTATAAAGAGAAAGACATGTCCATTGAGTGACAGTTTTGGAGTCAGTCAGTGGTCACTTGGCTTTATTGCTTTTGATCTACGGCAAGGAGCACACCACAACCAAGGTATGAGAGGAATGGGATAGAACCAGAGCCACAGTATCATATAAGGTTGGTCCTTGAATGCCTCACTACCTAACTTACTTCCACAGTACCATAGGAGGGTTGGTCCTTGACTACCTCAGTACCTAACTTACTTCCTCCACATAAAGCTTCCTAATAGCAGCAGAGGAGGGGTCAAGCTTTAATATATGGGTGGTGCTAAGCAAAGTTGTGTGTGTGTGTGTGTGTGTGCGTGCTCATATGTGGATAGATATATAGACAACCTCTGGTGTCATTCCTCAGATGCCATCCACTTTGCTTTTTTGAGACAGGGCCACCCAATGGGACCTGGGCTAGGGTGCTTGGCCAGAAAACCCCATCTGTCTGTCTCCAGCTCCCTAGGATGAAACTCAGCCATGAAGTACCTTATCATTTTTGTTGTTGTTGGCTTGCTTTTGTTTGAATCTTTAGCTCTAACTTGGGTTCTCAAGCTTGCATGGCTGGTACTTTACCAACTGAGCAATTTCTCCAGCGGTGTAGCTTTTAGATTTTAAGTTGCAATTTCCCTCCCCTCTCTGGGAGTATCATGAACATGATACTTATTTTTAATAACTTTTACTTTTTTCTCACCAAAGTTTAATTCATCCCAAAGTACATCAGCAATCCTGAGAAAGTGCCACCTAGGCTGCCATGAGTGTTGTGCTCTTCCTTTTAGGACTTGGCACGATTGGAACAGAGACCCATATCTCACAGCACAAAGTGACCATCGGAGCCTTAGAATGAAAGGAAACAGCGTCTGGCCGGGGCTGATTTCTAGGAGAGCAATGCCTGTTGCTAAGGGCTTGTGTGTGTAGCCAGCTCACTCAAACCTTCCCTTCTGTAACTTTCCATTCATTATGCTGTGGAGGCAGTGTTCTTTCTGGCTTGTTAAGTAGGAAAACTCAAAAAGAGCACAATCCCTAAATGGCCACATTATCAGAGCAGCCTTTGCAAAAGAAAAGCTGCCAGTCAATGTGCTTGTCCACAGGATGCATTAGCTTCCATTGATCTGGCTTTGATTGTTTTCCCACCCCCCTACTGGTGGAAAACAAATGATTAACAAACCATGCTGAAGTTATTGAAATGAACTGATTATCTGAGGGACATTACAGAATGCTGGAATTCTCCCCACTCCATACGCCTGCCTCACCCATGTGTCAGGTACACTGAAAACTATTGTTCAGAATACTTGAGTCATGTGCGATTTTTTTCTGAGGATGCATGTACAAACATCTATTCACCCCAGATTAAGGCACACAAGAGAGACCAAGGATACAGTTCCACCAATTCTAAGGGTGACCAATTCCACTCGATTCTAGATTGGTAAACCCATGAGGGTATTGGGTTACTTACAAGAACGAAGGGTGACTTGCAGGCACATAGGTGACTCAAAGACAGCTAGCTGCATGGCCAAAATGCCCACCTCAGCCTGGGCTCAATGACATCATTGACTCGATGACTACCCATCACCCAGAGTTCCCTACAGGACTTGCTGGCAGCAGCACTGCAGAGTCTCCCTTCTCACAGATATTTACTGGTTACATGGCTTTGGGAGGGGCTTTGGGAGCTTCCTGGGCCTCTTCAGTTTACTGAATTTCCTGGGAATGGTAAGTTTTCCTATGTTTCGTTTAGAGGAAATAGCTTCAGAACACCAAGACATTTCCACATATAACTCAGTACATGTATTATATTTTATTTGCTAGGATTATTAAGATTCTTAGAGTTCACTTGTTATAAAACTGCACAGGATATTTGAATTATGTTATATTATGATTGTAGATTTGTGTTATTTAAACTTTCTAACGTCTTTTTCATGAAACCATAGGCCATATGAATGCCCAGTAAATGTATACAATGACTAAAAAGATGGATAAATGAAACACAGGAGTGAAAACACTAGGTTGTTGTCTGGAGCCTTGGCTGCTTAACTGACATATGAGACAATGATTTTCCTTATAGAATTATTTAATGTGAGACGTGAGAACAAAAAGTCTTTGTAGACCACTGGTAACATCATCCAAATAGAATATGATTTGTATCCTAGTCTGATAGTGTCTTATTTATCCAACAATCAGATAAAATACTTGATTGATGGAATGTGCAATATTTACTTACTTCGATGTCACTGAAAAGTAGTGAATCTGATACAATACTTCTAAAATGCAGTATGTGCTTCTCCTACAACACAAGCAGCACAACTTTGCCTTCTTTAGTGGCTCGTGGGTATTATAAGTAAAGCATGAAGCAAAACAATAATTCCTCTTGATGGTTTAGATGTGTTAGATTTATGACTTTGGCATCAAGTCACTAAATGGTCCTATAGTGGCTTGCTTGCCTAATTAGATGATCTCTAGCAACCGTCTCTGCTTACTGGCCTAAAACATAACACCATTGCTTCTAAAACTGAGGCCTTGGGTGAAATTGATCTAAAGGCAAAAATAAAATCAAAACCGATTAAAATAATATTAGTAATATATTTATATTATCATAAAATAATAAAGGAGTAATCTTTACCCTAGAACTTGGAGTGATTGTCTTTGCTACAGTGTAGAGTAGCTTAGTCCATATTGACCTCCATTGTAACTGCACAGTTCTTTGGAATTTCACCTCTTTTATGGAACTGTGATAGCTGTGATGTCTGACACCCTCAGTTTTATGTCTCTCCTTAGAAACTCAATATGCTCATGATTAATGATTATTAAATATTGCATAGGACCTGCAAGTTTCCTTTTGTCTCCAAACAGGGCTGGTAAACATCTTTCCAGGGTGATTGCAAAGTTGGATAGAGTCAAAGCCTATTAAATGATTATTGTGCTTGTTAATAGTACAGTTGATTAATCCACTTTTCTCTTTTAAACCATGTTTTATTTTTATTTTAGAGGTTATTATCCACTTAGCAAATAGAAAGAGAGAAGCAGAAAAAAAATATATGTAAACACAAAGATTGTTATTTCAAACCTTTGGAAATTAATTGGAAACAGCAGCTTGCTGATGACTGGAGCCTTTGTACAGGAAAGCTGAGCCCATCTCCTGATAAACCTTATAATCATGAGAGTGAGGGCTTCCAGGAAGCCAGGGTATACATAATATGCTGCTGATGCTCCTGTCATTTGTGTTACAAGGCTGTCATAGTGTTTTCCCTCCATGCTGATGGATGGTGGCTTTTCTGGAAAGTGAGCCACAGTCCAGTCATATAACAGAGTCGTTGTAGATTTCCATAGGGCTGTAATAAAGAGACTCATTGAGATTTGAATGCATTCTCTTACTTTGTGTGTATGTGTGAGTGTGGTATATGTGTGTGAATGTGGTCTCTGTGTGGGTGGGTACATGGAAATATAAAGAAAATATAGGATATTTGAGAGCATTCTTCACGTGACACACATAACACATGCATCTCATCCCCAAAGGGGCCAAGCTCAAAGTTCCAGCCACAAATCCCATTTGGACAGAAGTCTAAGATGCACACCCCATCTCCCTCTCTGTCTATTATTTCCTGATAACCTGGTGGTTTAGATGCCTGTTTCCCATCTCACCCACCCCAAGTTCAATGGACAGTGTGTGTCAATCAACTTTTTAATCCTGGAAGGAACATCTGGGATAGTGAACTGATACAGAGAAAAGGTTTATCATGGCTCATACTGTTCACTGCCTAGCCATGGAAATGGAGAGATAGAGGATGGGTGGGTAACTTCATACTTTCCCCAGAACACATCTGCAACCTCCTAAAGACAAGTTACCAAGACCCACTTCTTAAAGCTTTTTAGCAGCACTAGTCTGCAATCACACCTTTAGGAATGAAGACCTTTGGTGAACATTTAAGATCCAAGTTATGGTGCAGGATCATGGGAAGCTAATGAAAGCTGCCATTCAGAATGGAGGAGGGTGGGAGACTGGGCTAGGAAGTATCCATCTCACTCACCAATCTCACTGGTGAAGAAGAGAAATAAATAGTTAGGTTCCTTCCCTGGCTCATGGCAAAGGGAAGTGTGTGTGTGTGTGTGTGTGTGTGTGTGTGTGTGTGTGTGTGTGTGTGTGTGTGTGTGATTTAAATGGAGTTACAATATAATGGGAGAGATAACACTCCAACAAGACATCATATGCTGCCAATTAATTCCCCAGTACCAGGAATGGGTTACATCTTTTTAAGTCATTGGCCAAAGGGGTCCAGTAGACAGCCCCCAACATTATGGACTATTGATATCACTAGTGAGGGTTTCTTTCCCTGACACAGAACACTTTCTTGTGGAGTTTGTTCATGGCCCAGGCCCTCCCTTCCGTTCATCACTGACCTGGTGTCCACTGCCACAGCTATTCAAAGACTGTTTCTACTTTTAGGTTGTAAGCTTCCATTGTCGAAAGAAGTCAGGGAAGGAACTCATGGCAGAAACCTGGAGGCAGGAACTGAAGATAAGGTCATGGAAGAGTGCTGCTTACTGGATTGCTCCCCATAGCTTGCTCAGCCTGCTTGCTTGTAGCACTAGGGACCACCAGCCTTGGGGTGGCCCCATGTACAGTGAGCTGAGCCTTCCCAAATCAATGACCAATCAAGAAAAGGCACCAGAGGTTTGCCCATAGGACAGTCTGGAGGGGGCATTTTTCAATTGAGGTTCTCTCTTCCCAAATGATTCTAGCTTGTGCCAAGTTGACATAAAAATAGCCAGCACTGTGTGGTGATATTTTATTTGTGCACCCCAATAAAACTTGACTGGGGATCAGAGAACAGAGCCAGCCACCAAATTAGACACAGAGGTCAGGTATGGTGGCCCACACCTTTAATCCTATCACTCAGGAGGCAGAGATCTGTCTGGATCTCTGTGAGTTCAGGGCCACACTAGAAACAGAGCCAGGCAGTGGTGGCACACACCTTTATTCCAAGCACTTGAGATCTCATGTCTTTGCTTGGGAAGGACACAGGCCTTTAATCCCAGGAAGTAATAAAAGGAAGCAGAAAGGTATATAAAGTGTGAGGAATAGGAAATAGAGGCAGCAGTTCAACTGAGATCTATTCCAGTGTGGACTCAGAGGCTTTCAGTCTGAGGAAACAAGATCAGCTGAGGAGCTGGCAAGGTGAGGTTGGCTGTGGCTTCTTCTGTTTCTCTGATCTTTCAGAATTTATCCCAATATCTGGCTCTGGATTTTTTTTATTAATAAGACCTTTTTACATTCATGTTACAGCACTGAATTAAGTAATTCTAGTGTTAAAACTGCTGCCATGGAAGTACTTTATATAAAGTATTATAAAGGTTACTACTACTGATACTTTTTACAAAGTATCAGGCAATAAACAAAAAAGGTTTGAAGTCTTTTTGTTCTGTGTTAGGTGAGATGCCATAGACATCTATGGCATCTAGCTGATGATGAAAAATAAAGCAGAATGTGTTTCTGCCACATGCATGACTTCCACTGGGCCTTTTCTTGGACTGCTTTTCTTCTATTGTGTGTAGCTATTTTGCTTATTGAAGACATTGATTTCGTGCACCTCTTATCTTTGCCACTGAATACAGCAGTACAATTAATTACAAGGCAGCCAATTTCCCCTTCCCCCTTTCTTCATGGAGTCAACATGATAAAATATGTGGCTCATGTTATTGCTTTGCCAGTGTCACGGAGATAAATATCAATAATCAAAATAAAAAAATATACTACCACTATCACAATGGATTTGGCCATTATTGTTCTGGCTATGACTGACCCTGACCTACAAGCAATTCACTTTAACTATTTGTTTGGCTTTCCAGAATAACGTTTAACCTAGTTGTATGAAAGGTGACAGATCTGGGGTAATTTTGACATCAGTACTGTCTCATGTGAGATTTGGGACAAGAACCCGATAAAGCATCATCTCTGTGCTTTGATGATGTTCATGTCCCTTTCTTCTTGTAGATTCAGACCAAAGAGATTTCTATTACCTCTCAGGATCACGAAGCATATCTGTTTTAGATACTTATAGACAAGGATGAAGCATGTCATGAAGAGTAGAGGTACGGAGGCTTCTTAAAGTGTTAGATGTTGGGGCTGAGGGATGGGGCTGGTAAAACATTTACCACACAAGCATGAGGATCCAGCCTCAGATGTTCAGCTGCCAAATAAAACCAAATGTAGCTGTATGATTTTGTAATTCTAGCACTGAGAGAGAGAGAGAGAGAGAGAGAGAGAGAGAGAGAGAGAGAGCAGAACCCAGGAGCTTACTGGTATGGTAGCTGTACCATAGCCAAATCAGGGAGCTGTGAGAGGTTCTGTGAGAGACATGAGGAATTAGGTGAAGAGTAGTGGAAGAAAAAATCTAGCACTGAGGCTCTGGACTCCTCATGACCACAAGCACGTGCACACACACCTACATGAATACACATACACACACTCATGCACACTTTGTTATGTTATGCAATCTTTGGATATTATGCAAGCTAAGGTTCCTATATGAGAATATCTTTGACCATATGATAGAGCCCATGAACAAATGATTTAGATAAAAATGAAAACAAAATGGTAAGGATCATTAGGACTCTTCTACCACTCTGTATGTGTGTGTGTGTATTATATGTATGCATGCATATTTGCATATGTGTGCGTGTAGGCTAGAGGCTGACATTAGGAGCATCTTCCTCTATTGATCTCTACCTATGTTGGTCTCTCATTGAACCGGGAGTCACTCTTTGGTTATGCTGCCTAGCCAGCAAGCCTGTTTTTGTTCCACCCCATTCATAGGGTTACCGCTGCACACAACAATGCCCAGCTTTTACAAAGGTGCTAGCGATCCAAACTATGGTTTTCATGCTTATTCAGCAGGTACTTTCCTATCTGAGTCTCATCTCTTGACTACATACGCACCATATCCTCTTATACTAATGCTTCTCTCTGCTGTCTTTACTTCTTTGTACTGTCACTCATGACTTCTACCTTCTGTTGTGCTCTTTTGACCATGAATGTATGAGTTGTGCACATCCTATATCCCATTTTTCTCTATATAAATGGATATCTTTTATTTCTCATGAAAGAAGACTTAAACTGATAAATCTTGTTTAGGAATTAAATGTATATTGTCATACATTGTTATGATCAAATGAGATGTATTCTTAAAACCTCACAGGAATTTGAAAGCTATTTCTTGAAAGCCACGCTATTAAAAAAAAAAAAATGGTGCCAGGTATTGTTCTGCATTTAATGTGTTCTGAGCAGTGTGAATTCATTTGGCCTGACATGCTTCTTTAAGAGTTGGTGCTGTCCGGTATGTCTGACTATCTGAGAAGGAGATCCCACTGAGCCTGCTGTTAAAATCCCTGCTGAACTTTTCAATTTTCCGTCTTTCATTGCTCCAGGTCTCCAGGCTCAGCCCACAAGAAGGATTGTGGGGACTAGTATTGACTATCATGTTGCAGTTTCCAACAGAGCCAATCTTCTTTGATTTTTCAGCTGTGAAATCTGTGTATAGCTTGTACCTGAACCAAACCACGTTTTATTTAAAGAATGGTCTTAGGCAGCCTCTAGAAATAATAGGACAAAGCCAGGTGTGGTAACACATGTCTGTAATCCCAGCTCTCAGAAGTCTGAAGCAAGAGGACTACTAGTTTAAGACTAGCCCAGGCTACCCAGAGAGAGCCATTTCTAAAATCTGCAAACCAAACACAAAACCAAAACAACTAAATAAAAATTAAAAAGAATGATATAGGAAAATAACTGAGGGAAAGCAGATAATGGATTTGGCATATTGGTGTCAACATTGTTATCTGATCTGATTGGGCTTCAAGGCTTTGCACTGAGGCAGGGTATAGGGAAGTGTCTTGCAGCTGCTAGGTCCTGTATTTGTTTCTCTCATGACAAGTCACTGAGCCTGACTTCAAGGAGCTCTGCCCTTTCACTTGTTTGAGACAGGCATCTCTGTGTAGTTGCCTATGCTAGGCTACCTGGCCCATTAGCTTCCTGGATTTTCCTGTGTCTTCCTTACATTTACCACAGAAATTCTGGAATTACAGATGTTTATTACCATACCCCATTTATACATGGTCTTTGGGGGGGGGTGTTCAAATTCAAGTTCTCACTTTTATTTAGCAAATGCTTTACCCATTAAGCAATCTCCTCATCCCAATGTAGATGTTTTAATTATGTCTTATAAGAATTGTTTACCAGTTTTGAATGAAGATTTTGGTGTTGGTATGTCTTAGGGTTTCTGTTGCTATGAAGAGACACCATTACCATGGCAACTCTTATACAGGAAAAACAATTAATTGGGGTAGCTTTCATTTTCAGAGGCTTAGTCCTTTATCATCATGGCAGGCAGGACATGGTGGCATGCAGGCAGACATGGTTCTGGAGAAGTAGCTCAAACTCCTACATCTTGACTGCAAGGCAACAGGAAGCAGTTTGAGACACTGGGTGTGGCTTGAGCATATATGAGACCTCAAAGCCTGCCTGCACAGTGACACACTTCCTCCAACAAGGCCACACCTACTCCAACAAGGCCACACCTCCTCATAGTGCTGCTCCCTTTGGGGCCATTTTCTTTCTAACCACCACATGGTGCAACCATTTTCCCCAAGTCAGTGGAAGCAGCTCCCATATGTTGTGGCTGCTGATCATGGATACATTAATAGATATGTTGGCTTCTCATGGCTAGGTTCCATCAAAACTTATGTTTCCGTTATTCTCATTCATTTGTGTCTGTAGACACCACCTGGGAAGGATGTGGTTTCTATTGAAACACCTTCTGAAAGATGCTGCTGTCTTATTTGCTGACTATTTCTCAATTGTTTATACAGATTTGTTTTAGCTGTCGTTTCATATCTAAACAAATTCACAATGCATCGTCTGCCACATTCCTCCTTGTTCCCAACCAAAAAAATGTGATAGGCAACATAAATCAGTTTTGAAAAAGGGCCTGGATGGTCTGAAAGTTAATCACACTCCAATAATGTGTTTTAATAAGTTGAAATAGAGCCAAAACCTTTCTCTGGGACACGTTCATATCAAACTGACTCGTTGCTGTTTTAATTCTACATTGATTGGTTACCATTATGAAATGGTTCTTACTTTAAGATGTAGTTGATAATATGTATGAAGCACCACTATGGAACCCTGGCCTTGAATTTCATGCTGGAAACCTAGAGTAGGACCCTGTTTTAGATGAGAACACACATTCTCTGACCACATCCTTGGTTTCTGTTTATTTCACCTCGTTTTTCACACTGTTCAGTGATGAATCACCTGCTTTCTATCTCTTGGAAGAGGAGCCAGTGTCCATCATTCTACACCTGATATGAATTTGGCAAAGATGTGCTTTTTCTCACATCTTTTTGGCTGCTCATGGTAAAGGAGTGCTGTTGGTACACTGGGTTGAATTATGGTCTGAATCATAAATTGGTCAAGAAAGGGTGATGGAAGATTGCATTCCAAAGTTACAACGTCTATTCCAAATGTTTCCAGATTGAAACCCATATCTGCTAGATAATGAAAGATAAAGGAATCTCAAGTAAATGTTGTCTAAGCTAGGAACCTCAGATCTCTATCACTTGATTATAGCACAAAATTCTAAGTAGTCTGTCAGAAGTATGAAGAAATGGCCCAAGGTCTAGGCCTCTTTGCCATGTTGACTCATTCTTCCTTACAGGCACACCAATCTCTCACTTGCTGTACCTTCACTATACCTTCCCTTCTTTTCCCACATCTCATGTGCCTGTTTGCACACAGTTTCTAGAATGCAGTTAATGGTGTATGTTTCTCAATGCTAGTCACCTCCTCTTAGCCATGCTTTCCAAACTGGCCTCCTTACACATGGCTTACTTGTCTGTGTTTCTTTTTCATGATCCAGAGTAATTGTTTCATACTTCTAATGATCACAATAGCCCAATTTAAAGAGCTTATTTCCATCCAATTTTAGTATATGCCCAATATGAATAATACTATATAAAGGTGGGTGGCTCAACAAATGGACAGGTAGAAGGGATGACTGTTTCTGCCTGGAGTAATTTGGAAATTTCCATATGTGGGCTGTTCTTGAAGGCTGTATAGGCATTTGTCAACAAGGGAAAAAAAGAAAGCTCTCAATAGGAAGAAGATTATATGGAATTAATGAAAACAAATGGTAAATAAGAAGAGTGAATGTTTTTGTGTACAATGAAAAACTGGGAGAGAGGGTGGAATATGGTGGGTAATGGGATGTTATGGCCAGATATAAGATGAGATTAAGTTATGCATGGTTTAAAAGCTAGAATTAGAAGAAATGGAAGCGCTGCAATTTCTTGGACAAGCAGCTGATGTAATAAACATAGATTATATGTTCACAAACAATATAAAAGATTAAAACAATTACCTTTCCTTGGTGAACACCATATGGCATTGTCAAGTTTGCAAGCTCCATAAAACTCCATATTTGAAAAACATAAGATAGACATAAGCTCCTGGGTACTATTTTGAGAAACAGTGAACAAAAAAAAAATAATAATACATGCAGAAGCAGACAAATGGCTTTACAAATGGATTTGCAGTAAAATTGATTTTTGTGAATTACAGTGCTTTAGGGAACTCTGGGTATTTTTGTTTAAATGACCTTTAATGTGGTCTTTGAGGCTGGAAATTACACTTCTAATCTCCTGGTATTTTTGACCCTGTATTTTCAGGTATCTGAAGAGTAAGTGCTATTGTATCACAATGGCTGGCTTGGAGACAAGTCCCAGAACTCTTGGGGGAAAATAAATAAGGGCAGGAAAAGTGTTCTACTACAGTTCCAGGAAGAGGTTTAACATACTGTCCACACTAAATAGGTGTTGTGTCTCCTATAGGTGTTTCCCTCACCGTTTGCATTCATTTAGTCAATGTTAAAGTGCTGCCCTTTACTTGACCAATATATTCTTCCACTTTCATACCAGACCTGCATACTTTTAATTTAAAAATATGTAGACAAAAACAGTTGCTGGCTTGAATCCAATTTAGGGTCTATACATCTTTGTACACTTCTGTGGGTGCTGTTTTGTGTTTTGTGACAGGCAAAATAGACCGGTACAGAATGTCTAGCTAAGAGAACCCCCAGCTGTGCATTCACCAGTGAGCAGAGTTGTGATGCTTGTCTATGGGGTCCTAGTTACATAGCTCAGGATCAATGAAGTTGTTTTGTAAAGAGCCAGATAGTGACTGTGTTTAGCATTGCATGCCACTGGGCATCTGTTACTTTCGAACTCTGCTATTGTAGAACCATTCTGAATCTTTACGGATCTTTCACATAATTTTCATGAAATACTAAGCTTTTGTTTCAACCATTGGAATACTGAAAATCAGCCATACAGTAAGGCATGTCTGGCAGGACCTCACCCGTAGACCAGTCAATGTCTGTTGATTCTTGATAAAGATTAGTGTTTTGACATCTAGAGTAGCTGTACCAATTATACTGATGGATCTTCTCCCAAGTTACATGGATGAGAAGCATCCTTTCCTTAGAAACATTGGTGGATTAAGAATCATTCAGTCTATATTAAATGACAACTTTTTTCTAATTCTGAGAAAACTAAGGATCATACTGTGAGTCACAGAGTGGAAGCTGTGTGAGGGATTTGCTTGCCTGTTTCTGAAGGTTTTCTTTTTCCTTTGTACCTGTCTTTTTTTATTAAGAAAATTTTTAATAATTTTTACATACCAAACATAGATCCCCCTCTCTTCCCTCCTCCAGCATCCCCCCCAGCCTTCTACCCCTCCCCAGGCCACCTCCCATTGCCTCCTCCAACAAGGTAAGGCCTCCCATGGGGAGTCAGCACTGCCTAATACATTCAGTTGTGGCAGGTTCAAGTCCCTCCCCCTGCATCAAGGCTGTGCAAAGTGTCCCATCATAGGTAGTGGGCTCCAAAAAGCCAGTTCATACACCAGGGGATCCTAATGCCAGGGGACCCCTTAAGCAGATCAAGCTACACAACTGTCTCACTTATGCAGAGAGCCTAGTCTGGTCCCATGGATGCTCCACAGCTGTTGGTCTAAAGTTCCTGAGTTCCCACTAGCTTGGTTCAGTTGTATCTGTAGGTTTCCCCATCATGATCTTGATGCTTCTTGCTCATAGAATCCCTCTTCTCTCTCTCTTCGACTGGACTCCTGGAGCTCGGCCTGGTGCTTGGTTGTGGATCTCTGCATCTGCTTGGGGTTAACATATTGTGCACCCTAATAAACTTATCTGGGGTCAGAGAACAGAACAGCCACTAGATATAGAGGCCAGAAAATGGTGGCACACACACCGTTAATTCTAGCATTCCAGAGGCAGAGATCCATTTGGATCTCTGTGAGTTCAAAGCCACAATAGAAACAGTCAGGCATGGTGACCCACACCTTTAATCCCAGGAAGTGATGGCAGAAATGTATATAAGGTGTGAGGACCAGGAACTAGAGCTGGTTAAGCTTTTAGGCTCTTGAGCAGCAGTTCAGCTGAGATTCATTTTGGATGAAGACTCAGAGGCTTCCAATCTGAAGAAACAGGATCAGCTGAAGAATTGGCAAAGTGAGGTGGCTGTGGCTTGTTCTGCTTCTCTGATCTTCCAGCATTCACCCCAATACCTTGCTCCAGATTTATTTTCATTAATAAGACCTTTTAAAATTCATGCTATATCTGCTTCCATCAGTTACTGGGAGTCTACAGAATGGAAAAGATCTTTACCAACGCCACATCTGACAAGGGCTGATCTTCAAAATATATAAAGAATTCTAGAAACTAGACACCAAAATACCAAACAATCCAATTAAAAATGGGCTACAGAGCTAAACAGAGAATTCTCAACAGAAGAATCTTAAATGGCAGGAAGACATTTAAGAAATTGTTCAACATCCTTAGTCATCAGGGAAATGCAAATTGAAATGACTCTGTGATACCATCTTACACCTGTCAGAAGGTCTAAGACCAAAAACACTGATGACAGCTTATGTTGGAGAGGATATGGAGCAAGGAGAAAACTCCTCTACTGTTGGTGTGAGTGCAAACTTGTACAGCCACTTTGGAAATCAGTATGGTTGTTTCTCAGAAAATTGGGAATCAGTCTACCTCAAGACCCAATGATACCACTCTTGGGCATATACCCAAGGAATGCTCAATCATACCACAAGGACACATGTTCAACTATGTTCATAGCAGCACTATTAGTAATAGCCAGAACCTGGAAACGACCTAGATGCCCCTCAATCAAAGAATGGATAAAGAAAATGTGGCACATATACACAATGGAGTACTACTCAGCAGTGAAAAGCAATGACATCATGAAATTTGCAGGTAAATGGATGGAACTAAAAAATCATCATGAATGAGGTAACCCAGACTAAGAAGGACAAACGTGAACCTTCTGAAGGTTTTCTAGCCTCAGCTTCCCTCCCTTTCCCTGACACATCAGAGCATCTACCTTCTGAGGTTCCAGCACTGGCCAGTGCTCTGGGTAGACACAATAGAGGGAACCTTCACACATACCTAGAGGCTTTATTTTCAAGCTTCACGTTGCCTGTCTTTAACTCCTCTTCCAGTTTTATTTTTTGAAAGCACACACGTTTTTATTTTATGACCACATTGCACCTTCCACTGGCCAAAAGTGTTTACTTTGTAATTAGTAAGCAAAGAATTTTCTCTTTTGTGGCAACTTATCCTGATGATAATAAATTTGTGAAAGGGTGATTTTTTTTTATTGGCTTCATGTTGATTTTCTTTTTTGGATCTGGATGACATTCTTTCATTTAAAATGTGTGACCAGAGCCAGTGAGATGACTCAGTGGGTAAAAGAAACTGTTGTGCAAGCCTGGTGACCTGAATTTGGTCCTACCGTGAAAGATAGGAGGAGAGAACCAACTCGACAAAGTTGTTTTACTTCCCCATGTGCGCTATGACACACACACACACACACACACACACACACACACACACACAATTTTTTGAAAAATGGCTGTTTGGACAATGAATATATGTATGCATAGTTTTATTCATGGCTGTCACGGTTGACCAGATCTCCCCTTGGCATAATGATTCATTAAATGGCCTCCCATTCCATCTCTGTTGTCACTGGCAGTAACTGCCAGTCACTGACCCCAATTCATCTGTCACTTCTGTCTCCTCTTTGCTCATGTCATCTGCTCTGACTCCAGTTTTTCTCTCAGTGTAAATTGTCATATCTGGGTATCTGCAATAACAGCCCAAGGTGAGATTCTCATCATTTGTTACCTGATACAATTCAATGGCCTCTGGCCAGTTTTCTTGATGCTTGAGGAGAATAGCCTGGAAGATTTTCTGAAAAATTCTAAGCCCTCTGCCTTTTCTGGGCACTGTTCTTGCTCTCATTGGCCTGCTATTTCATTCCAATGCCCACAACCTCTGAGGTCAGGGTCTTTCTTCATCCTGCTCCTGCATGCCTGTTGTTGTTTCCCTCTGCTGGCCCTACCGAGCCTTTCCCTTTCTCCTGAATGACCCAGACCTGCTGGAAGCCAAAGCATTTTCCCTTGGTCCTTCTGCTGTCACCTTCTCTCTGTCTGAGACTCTTCTCTTCCAATATCCCCTCTGGCTCCTTGCCCCCTTGCCCATAGGATTCCACTTAAAGATTATTTTCGCCTCAGATTTTCCACATCTCCTGATCCCCAACCCAAGCCTAATATCTCCCATGTTTTCGCTCTTCTTTATTCTTATTCATGTCCCACATTAGTACATACACACAATATTAGCTTCTTACCTAGCTTCCCCACTAGAATGGAACCCACAGTGTAGACCTATTGCTCTTCTTTATTAGAATCCAGTGCTTATTGTGTCCAGATACAGAGCATTAGGACCTTACAGTGACCATTGGATACAAAATGTCTCTCTAGAACTTAAAATACAGATGGATAACAGAATCAACCCTTTATTTTGTATAGCATCACTGTGACTTAGAATGCTTCTGACACCCTGTTATTATTTTCCCCAAGGAATCTATTTCTATTGACCCTATATAAAGAGAACAATGACATACAAAAGAAATGATTCCATCCAGGTATGACTTGGTGAAGCAAGGAGTTTATTGAGGTTACTTAGAAGAGCATAGTTGGGCCAGGTAGCTGTGCTGCCAAAAAGCCTGCCTCACCATGGATGACAACTCATGAAAGCTGTATTACTAGAGTCCTTTGTGCAATTTGCAGGCAGCTAATCCACTAATCCATTCCATAGTAGCTGTTTACCTCTTATATAACCTTGGTGAGATAGGGGATGCAATGAGTCTTGTAAGCTTTGGGAGTCTCCTGAGCCTTATAAGTTTCCTAAGAGTTTCATGTGTGAAATTTGAGTGAAAGGGAGTATATTCAGTCTGGAGTAAATAGCTACCCAAAACTTCAATTTCTTTCAGACTTAGCTTAAATTTTAGCTCCTCCGTGAGGCTTTTAAGTGGAAGCATTTTAAGGGACCCATAAAAATCATAAAGACATTCAGTGGTAATGACAAGTTTTCAGATGACCTGAGCTTGACTGTACCCTGCGTGAAGCAATGTGCTTGGTTACAGAACAGCTGCACCAATGCACAGGGGTGGGGGGTAGGGTGGTTGGAGGGGGCTTGCTTCAGTTCTCAACACTTGAGATTAACGTCTCAGTGGTGGGTGGTCCTGCTCAGCCACTGGCCTGAAAAAAAAAATGCCTTCTAGACATCTAATTTCCTTCCTATGAATGAACAAAATCCATCTGTGGTTTATGTGCAGATCCACAAGACTTACTTATCATTAGTGGATGTTTGTTCTGAGTGACATTTAAATGGGAACTGCATTATCTATATTTCTCTAAGTGCCAATTATATAAGACAGATTTATATAAATGGAAATATGTGGGGTTGTGGTCAGGGATGTTTACTGAATGATCTGATCAGCAAATAGTAGTAAGGAGATAGGCAAATTGGACATTTGTCCTAGTCAGAGTAGTTAAGATACAGCGATAAATTCATGCCCCCCAAATCTCTTTAAATTTTCTTTCTTACATCACATGGCTGACTCTGACACCTGGAAACACTGCTTGTTACATGGCACTTGAAGAAAAGCTTCTTTAGGAGGAGAAAGAGTGTCCTCATATCAGCACATGTGTGGAATGCATGATGGGATGACAGACCACACTCCCAGCTAGAACCCCATATGTATTTCCAGCAAGTCCAGTGCTCCCATTGGTATCCTCCATCTCCTTTCCCTAGCTGATGAAGAGTGAAGTACCTGGGGATGAGCATGACAACACTCTCAACACTAAGGGCTACACAAGTCAGAAAGAGTAAACCCACTGTTTTGTAGCCCAAATCAGCTGCGGTGTTCAAAAGGCTTTGAGAGTCATGTTCAGTGATGAAAATGAGCAGTTGCTGTTGGTGATCTTCTCAGTATCTTTGAATACTGTGAAACAGTCTTGGCTAGCATACTAATTTTCAGTCTTTAATAAATTGCATCTTCAATGGTATGACAAAAGGCATCAGCCAAGACTTGTCCTTGAGTCTCACAGGTCTGCTTCACTGAAAGCCAAGAAAAGAAGACAATTGGACCAACCAGGAGAATGAAGACATGGAGGGCATGAATGTATCTGCCACCTGCTGCTTAGGAGCTATAGAAGGGACTATGAGAAACCCCTAAATGTGTCAAGAACACTGCAGTTGTGAGATGCTGAGTGATATGTGAGACCTGCACTTCACTACTTAGCTGATATGAAATAACGCATAATATATATATTCATATATATATGAAACAACATTATATTACAGTGTTTTACTGCTATTTTTATGCAGGAAGACTTTTTGCTCCAGAGACAGGGTTAAAAGGATCAGACACACAGGATGTTATGGTTTGGATCTAAAATGACCCTACAGGCTGACACATTGATGTGACCTACTTGTATTGGCAATCCAAAGTCCACAAACCATAGGGCTATTTCCTTGCTTTATGTACCTTGTATCTCCCAGTTGCAGTTATCCATGAAGAGGCTGGACCATTTCCTCTTGCTTTTGTTTCAGGCTCCAACCATCATATAAACTACCACATAAACTTCATTATATTTTCCAAACGTACAGTTTTGAACAAGAAGGTGATTATCAGTTTTCCAACACCAATATAAATAAGAAACTACCAGTCCCCTACTTTTTTTTCTGGATAGCTTGCTTTCAAATGCTAGGTATAAAGATTTGGGGCATCGGATAAATCTGAGTTTGAAATAATTCCATTTGAATATTTTTACTGTAACTATTGTTGTCAAGTCTGTCTAATATGAGAACATGGAGTAAAAACACTCATCTCTATAAATGAGTTGGAATTGCACATAATGTAACTGTATTAGTTACTATAGTTCTATTCCCAAACAGGTTGTAACTTACCATTTCTCATCACCATATAGTTCCACATTATTTTAAATGCATTAATATGGTCTGATATGTAATTGGAGGACAAGGGATGGTAGTGTCTGTTTAGCTTAGTTGTTCCTTTGGTTTCTGTGTGCTTAGTACATGAATGAATAGAATGACTCAGAAGTGATCTCTATTATTTTCTCCTCAACTACCAATCTCTGTTGCATGTGCAGCAGATGTCTATACCCACTGCATTGTTCATTCATCCAAAACATACATTGCTTCATCACCATGGATACAGAGAATTGGAAACAGCTGGTTGCTGCTGCTGGTTACCATGTGTGAAAGGTTGAAGGCCATTTATGTGTAGAACTTACTTGGAGAATACAGATTGGTTGGCAGCTACAGGGAGAGGTCTACAATTTAACAGAAACCTTGGTAGTAGGTTTAGTAGGAAGAACATACATTTCCTACTCATGAAGTTAACAAATTGCATTTTTCACTTTCAACTTTTGTGTTTATGTTGTGTGTAGGTTCCAAACACTTGAGATTTCTATTTCTTTGATTTTTTTTGGTTTTGTTCTATTAGAAACACGAGTCTTTGTACTGCTTTCCATCCATTATAGTTCCATTTAGATTAAAGATCTTCTAATCCAGTAATGCCTGGTTGGCATCTGGAAGTCTTTTAGTTTGTCAAAATACAGCTGCATGTACTGTCATGTGCCTGTAATCCTAGCATTGATATCTGAAGAAGGAGATGATAAATTTCAGGCCAGCACAGGTTACATAGTTAAACTATTTCATAAAAAAAACAACTAAATACATGCAAAAAAGCTAGAATAGCTGTAATGTTCCTTTTGTGTACAGACATTAAGAAGATAGTTGGTAGTGTTTGCCAGGGTGTGGACACTGAGAGTAAAGAGAGCTGTGTGGGGGTCGAGTGCTGTGGGATGGTCTGTATGTCAAATTGTTCTGATTGGTCAAAAATAAAACACTGATTGACCAGTGGCCAGGCAGGAAGTAGGTGGGACAAAAAGAGAGGAGAATTCTGGGAAGCGGAAGGCTGAGGCAGAGAGACACTGCCAGCTGCCGCCATGACCAGCAGCATGTGAAGACACCGGTAAGCCACCAGCCACGTGGCAAGGTATAGATTTATAGAAATGGATTAATTTAAGCTATAAGAACAGTTAGCAAGAAACTTGCCACGGCCATACAGTTTGTAAGCAATATCAGTCTCTGTGTTTACTTGGTTGGGTCTGAGCGGTTGTGGGACTGGCAGGTGACAAATATTTGTCCTGACTATGGGCAAGGCAGGAAAACTCTAGCTACAGTCGAGGCTGGGGCCCTAGATGGCATATCAGTCCTTATAGTACTGGGCATAGAAAATCTGCCAAGGGGCAGGAACAGATGCAGGGGAGCCTTAGAATAGCTTTCTGTAGGGATGTGGGTGGTATTAGCTAACTGGAGTATTGTTGTTTCCTGGGCCCTCTGAGTGACAGCTCATAAGGCATGCGGGCAGGCATTGTGCTTAGAGAGTTCAACAGGGGAAGTAGAGATATATGGCCTGCTGGGTAATTCTGCTGTCAACTAGATAGAAAGGTAGGAGAATAAAAAAAAAAATCAATGACAAAGCTTCTATCAATTTAAACATGTGTCACCAGATGTTGCTGGTTTTCTTAGTTGCAAAACTGCACACCTGTGGAACTTTTACATGTATGTGTATAAGCATTACTTTTCTCATCGCTGTGACAAAACACTTGATACAAAATGAAGGGAAAAAGGTTTTTATAGGATTTCAGGTCCACAGGGTTTAGCCCATTAGATCGGAACTCCCAACCTATGGGGATAGTAGTATCATCCATATTCCGGGCTGATTATTGTACCTCAGTTTACCCTCTCTAAAAGTCCTTCACAGACACACTTAGTGGTGTGACCAAATCTCTGAGGTGATTCAGATTAAGTTGACAATGGAGGTTACCTAATAGAAGTTGATCCCTTGTTAGCCAGACATCCAGATATGTTATCTTAACCATAATACACCCCTCCTGCCCCTCGAGAAGCCGCATATCCATCCTATAATGTAGAAAGTATGCACTGTGTCTTCATTAGTCTCCATAGTTTTAAAAGTCTAACTCCCAAGTCCCCACTGAGATTCAGGGCAGTCTCTTCACTGTGAATACCCATATGACATAGTGCAAACAATTCCTATTCCATAGGGAGGAGGAAGAGAATGGCAAGGAAAGGCCAGACCAAAGTAAGATCAAAACACATCAGGGTAGACATGTCCATGTCCTCTAGCTCCATGTCCAGCATCTGGGGCATCATCATTTGAGCTACAGCAAACTTGGGCACCCCCACCCTTAAGGTCTTTCATTTTCCTGCCAGGTACCCCCCCCCAAAAAGGTCACTAGCTTCTCAGGCTTTCTTTAAAAAGTCCTGGTATAAGCCTCCATGCCTTGGAACTCTTGTGTTCTATATGACTGTAGGATCAGCACCAGGCGAATGATGTCAAGTTCTGCCTTCGGGGGATACTCCAGATCCAACCTTTAGACCCAGGAATCTATGTAAATGCGAAGCTGCTGTGTCTTGTTCTACACTGCGTTTGTCTATCTGTACATTTGCGTACTGTCTTAGTTAGGGTTTCTACTGTTCTGCTAAAACACCATGACGGAAGGCAACTTGGGGCGGGAAAGGGTTTGTTTCATCCTACACTTCTACATTATAGTCCACCGTCAAAGAAAGGCAAAGCCAGAACTGAAGACGGGAACTGGGAGGAGGGAAGTGAAGCAGAAGGCAGGGAGGAATGCTGCTGACTAGGCTGCTTCACATGGCTTGCTCAGCCTGCTTTCTTGTACTATCTGGAATCACCCAGAGGTAGCATTGCCGCCAGTGGGATGGACCAACCCACATCAATCATCAACTGAGAAAATTCACCGCAGGCTTGCCCACGGACCAATCTTGTTGACAGGAGGGGAGTGGTTCTCAACTGTGGTTCCCTCGTCCAAAATGATCCCAGCCTGCATCCATTTGGCCTAAAAACTAGCCAGCACACATATGTCTAGCTGTGTACATAGGGACATAGATATATAGCTAGTCCTATAACTAATAATGTACTCAGTCTGCACACAAAATCGAAGTAAACTGAAAAACTTGAAATAACATATAGTTCAGCTAAGACTGCCCTGTCACCAAGTAAGTAGGTGCATGTCAACTTGTGATGCCCACCTTATCTACTTCCTAGAAGACAGCAGTCATTCACTGAAGATTTACAAATGAACAGAGATGAGGATTGTAAAGAATACTTCATGTGAAACTCTGCTGATTTCTTACATAGATCGTTCCTGAATTTAGATGTAATATTTAATTAAAAAATCAAAATTCTGTTACCTGGTGGATTGGTTCTTAAAGTGAATTAAGATGTATTTTGTTGGTCAACTGAACAGAAAAAAAATTGAGATGCTGTAATCTCACTGACAACATTGCTGTGGTCACTTGAATCATTATCAAACCCCTTTTTATGAAAAATAAAAACCAAACACATGGTGAAGGTAAAACTACAGTGATCAATCAACATGGGGAGAGATGATGTCAGCTTTCCCAGTCACTCGAGTCTGAAACAGGAAAACAGACTTACATGCAGGTGAAAGTTTTAGGTTAAACTGTCCTACTTACTGCAAACTATAAGCCGTATGGAAATTATTATAGATTATGCATCTGGGAGAGATAAGGACAAATGAGTGAGGACTTTGACTTCTTCACATTATTCATTGCCTGGGTTTTGCTATAATCTCTGGACCTTTTTCTGACTAGTCAGAGAATAATTATTTTCTGGATGATGCTCGTGAGGGAAAAGGGAATTATATCTCTGCTATCTGTTCCCTGTGGCAGACTGAAGCCAGTGATTAGAAACACTTTGAATAGTTTAAGTGTACAATAGATTTTTAAGTGGAAAGGCGAGAGAGAGAGAGAGAGAGAGAGAGAGAGAGAGAGAGAGAGACAGACAGACAGACAGACAGACAGACAGACTGACTGACTATGGCCTGAATGGTTATATTCCCCCAAATTTACATGCTAACATCCTAGCCCTCTGGGTGAGAGTAATGCTGAGGATGAGCTCACTGTCTAGTCCTTAGAGAAGCAATACTGTAAGAACAGCCTTTGGAAAGCACGAAAGTGTTAGTTGCTGAGGACTAAGCGTCATGAAGACCAGAGATTTTAAAAAAGTACAAATTCCATTTCCCTTATGAGGTGGTATGAAGATAGGAGCAACTGATTGTTGGTTGAAAAGAAAGCTTTTCAGGGTGCTTTCTTACGAGTGTGGACAGTCACCATTGTTCTCCTCCACAGGTTTCTTCATAGTGTGAGGGAGTCTTTTTGTTCTGTGGGGATACTTTGGGCTTGTGAAGAAAAGCAATCACTGGCCTGATGAGCTGGTTTCAGACTACCTTCCATTTGGCTCTGGAAAAAACAACATGAGTGTTCTCTGTTATTTAAGCAATGTGTGTCTTCTTAGTGAATTTCACCAGTATAAAACGACTAAGGTCTCTGGGATGAGAATAAGCCTTGAAGGTTGAATTAGTGCCTATCAAAGGGGTTGAGGGACTGGAATAAAAGCTCTGTGAGTAAAGTTCTTGTCTTGCAAGCATATGGACCAGACTTTAATCCCCTAAGCCCATGTACAAAGGCTAGGCATGGTTGCCTATGCTTGTAGTCTCAGGGCTGGGGAAGCAAAAAACAGGTGAATGTGTCTCAACAAGCTCCAGGTCAGTGAGAGACCCAGGCTCCAAAACGAAGGTGAACAATGTCTGGGTTTACCTCTGGCCTCCTCAAGTATGTACAAATACATGCAAATGTACTTGAGCACATATGTACATCCTGTAGCAGGAATCTTAAAAGTTCTTATTCATAAAATCAAACCCGAGGCGAGTTATTGGGGTCCATGCTGGTAGATCAGAGAGACAGAACAAGCCACAGCTATCTCACCTCGCCGGATCCTCAGCTGGTCTTGTCTCCTCAGACTGGAGGCCTCTGAGTCCTCATCCAGAATGGGTCTCAGCTGAATTACTGCTTGAAAGCCTGAAGCTTAACCAGCCAAATGCTTAACCAGCCAAATGCCTAACCAGCCAAATGCTTAACCAGGCCAAAATCCTCTAGTTTCTGGTCCTCACGCCTTATATATCTTTTTGCTTTCTACCACCACTCCCTGGGATTAAAGGCTGGCTTTCTGGGATTAAAGGCATGTCACCATGCTTGGCTATTTCCAATGTGGCCTTGAACTCACAGAGATCCAGAGGGATTTCTATCTCTGGAATGCTAGGATTAAAGGTGTGAGTGCCACCATTTTCTAGCCTTTGTATCTAGTGGCTGTCTGTTCTCTGACCCCAGATAAATTTATTAAGGTACACAATATTTTGGGGAACACAATACCACCACAACATCCCCCACAGAAAAGTCGATCCAAGGGAGAACCGTTACCTCTTCTACTAGGAGAACACAGGAAAACACCTTAAGTGGACCAGGAAGTAGATCTTCAGTAGATACCTAATGTGTTGCCATCTTGATCTTGGCCTTTTAGCCTCCAGAACCGTGGGAACTAATTTCTGTTGCTTACAAGCCACCTCATCTAGGGTATTTTGTAATAGCAATACAGTGGATGGTGACAAGCATTATGAGTGTGTGTGTCAGGGCAAGGAAGGATTTCTGATGAAAAAGAAGGGTATTTTTCTTTTGCTTCTTTCTTCCTCTTCCTCCTCCTCCTCCTCCTCCTCCTCCTCCTCCTCCTCTTCCTCTTCTTCTTCTTCTTATTCTTCTTCTTCTTCTTCAAACCAATTCATTTTATGGTCATTCAGGATCAGTTCTCCAGACATTTCTTCTGTTGTTGACATTTTATTTAGCAACAGTAGACGATCTGGGCCTCTATTCAGGCCTCCATTTGCAGCTTTGGGAGGGACTTGTGACCAGCGTATGTTTGCTGTCCCTGCCCCTGTCTCTTTTGGCTGCCAGGCACCTGGACACAGCTGAGTGGGGCCTCAGATTCCTCTTTTCTTGTCTTCAGCCTGGGGATGGAAACAGATTCTCTTCTCAGAGTGAGACTGCAATGTCTCTGCTCCCCCTTACAGTGCGACAGAGGAAATGTGACAAAAGAAACTTTTCATGTCTGTCTTCTTCTGAATGGTGAGGAAAGTCAGAAGTAGGCAAAGTTTGAAAGGCTCAAAGAAAATGTAAAATGAATTTAAAATCCCCATTATGTTGCTAATTAAACGAGCAGACAACAGCATCATCACAGAATTTTAAAATGGTGTACATCTGTGGTGTTCAGCATGGGAATCTGCTACCAGAATCCCACTTGAGCCCTTCCAGTGGGAAGAGAGGTCCTTTTTCTTGTCATTTCACTTTTTCAGGATGCTCTAATTGCATTAAACCTCTATGGTCAAACGCTGCCTCTAGCAAGGAGGCATCCAGAACACTTTATATAGGACAGTAAAGACTTAGGTGGGAGAAGCAGAAACAAGGGTACAGTAAGAGTGAAGACCCACACATGTCCATACATACACACACACAAACACATATACACATGCATATATACAAGCACATACATGCACATATACAAGCACACATATACACATACATATGCATACACACATACACACCTATTACATACATATGCATAAACACATAGACACACATATACAAGTTTACATACACATATACATTTATAAACACACATACAGACACATATACACAATTCCCACTCCGCAAATACTTGAATCACTCCGTGTGTCCTTTGGAAGTCTCTGGTTTCAAGGCAAGCAAATGGACAGGAGAGTGTAACAGAGGCATGATCATTTGATCATTCTTAGAGCCCCTGCAGACTTACCCAGTTGCAGGGTTCCCTGCCTAGCCAGCAGCTGTGAGTTCCACACTGTAGGTTTCTTGCTACCAAGTGGGAGAGCAGATTTCAAATAGCAAATTTAGCTTTCTTTGGTGGGTATCTTGCTCATGCAGCCAGATAAACAGCACTTATGTAGGCAGACCCAGACCAGTGCATCCGCTGAGATGATTAGATTCCTACAAGCAGTGCTGGCTCTTTGAAAGCACTCACCCAGGGGTTAACACTGCCTCAGCTGGTCAGTGGAACACCGCATTCATGGCTTCCCAAGGAAGGGAGTTTTATATAGATTCACAAGGCCACATCTGTGATTAAATCCCTGAGCCACAGTAAATCATGACGTCCACAAGTTCTACAGATGAGGCTTTTTGCCAATTGTAGCTGTGAGGTGTAAGATTGGTAGAGTAGTGAGTCTTACCTACAGTGTGTGTGTGTGTGTGTGTGTGTGTGTGTGTGTGTGTGTGTGTGTGTGTGCAAGTGAAGGGCATATCTACAAAACAAGGTTTAGTATGTGCTCAGACACAGGCTGGGACAGTAGCTCTGTGGTGGAGTTTATGTGCTACTCTTACCAGATCTTGGGGTTTATCCCCAGTAACACACACACACACACACACACACACACACACACACACACACCCCAACATATCCCAAAACCAAACAGAGAAATAATACATGCATTTATGTTGAGATACTGAGTTTGAAGAGCATGGATGAAGATTTGAATATTTTAACAGCAAGACCTATAGCTCATCTTTTACATGCAAATTGGAAAATGTTTTTAGTTTTTCACACACATAAAAGAGCAAATTAGAAACTCAGTACAGTCTATACATTACTGTCTTAGTCCATTTGGATTTTTATAATGAAACAGCTAAGTGTGAGTGGCTTATACACAATAGAAAATTACTCCTCACACTTTGGGCCTTGGAGTTTTATATCAAGGTATCTGCATCTTAAGCATCTGTTGAGGGACCTCTCCTTAGTTCATAGATGACACTTCCTTATTGTGTTCTCACATGGTGGAAAAAACACATGAGCTCTCTTAGACATCTGTTAATGCATGCAACTTTGCCCTTCTGAGGTTGTCACATCCTGAATACTCACCTCTTATCACCATCACACTCCGTCTTAGACATTAATGTGGATTTTAGGGAAAATCTATAATTCAGATCATAGTAATCAGTTTTTTTACATTGTTTATTCTTATGGAAAACACACACTCCTTGCTTGCCTTAAGAAGTCATTCAGAACTGGGACTGGTTGTGCATACTGGAAACTAAGATAAAACTTCAAGTTCTAGGAGAGCCTGAGCTGTATGGTGAGGCTCTGTTTCAGAAATCAAACAAATGAAACTTCTATTCAGAGATGCCTTGAATAAAGAAATGCAGGGGCTGAGAATAAGCTGAGTGCTCAGCCTTACTTGAAACACCTATATGACTCCCTCCAGGGCTCAGCGAACATATCAGAAGGAGGATTCAGAAAGAATATAAACATTAGATGATGGATGGTAGAGAGAAGGACACTGTCTTCTGGGCATGACATGTCTGTGACATTCATAAACTCATAGTAGCTGTAGCTACCTGTACAGGGCCTTCACAAGACTGAACATTTCAACATTCAGTCTCTGGTGGAGGAAGTGCTTGAAAGGTCTTGCTCCTCTCTGGGGACCTATTGGCAACTGAGGAATGGTGGAAGAGAGATCTTATCTTCAGCCGTTTCTTACAAACCAGTGGGTAGCTCCACACCCGTACACTTGCTGACTGCTCTGAGTTAAACCCAGTGTTTCACAAAGCAAAGACAAAATAAAAAGACCTGTAGGTGGGATGGTGACTTGTTGGGAAGAGGTGGAGGAGGTGTGGATGAGCATAGAAAAGAAATAAGAGAACATGGGTCATGTGACTAGAATGTCTTATTATACATGTATAGAATCATCAAAGGATAAACTAATTAAAAAGTACGCACATTTTTAGACCTGTCCCCAGAGAGTCAAATTCAGTGGGTGTGAAGTAGGCTGTCAGTGGTATTCGAGGTGAGAAGCATGCTGAAGTGTCCTCCCCTTTGCCCCTGGCTCAACCAGGAAAATTCATGCTTCCTCTTGAACACTCCATCTTGGGTTCTCCCTCATTGGCATTGTTCTCTTCCTCTTGTTCCTCATCTTATACCCCCACCAATAAAAAATTTAGAAAGCAAATGATCCATAGCTTTGGTGTGGTTAGAGACCAGTTGTGAAACCCATTGGCTGTCATAGGAATGACACCCTCTTGGACTGGAAGGAACTGAAAATATCTGACTCTTACTTTGTTGTACTGTTCGATTCTTGTATAAGTGGTGACAAAGCAAAGAAGAGGGTGATAAGCTCTTGAGCGAAGTTCTAGAGCAGCAGCTTTTAACCTGTTTGTCATGACCCCTTTAAGGTCAAATGACTCTTTCATAGGGCTCACCTAAGACCATCAGAAAGCACATATTTACATCACAATTCATAACAGTAGCAAAATTACAGTTATTAAGTAGCAATGAAATAATTTTATGATTGGGAGTCACCACAACATGAGTAACTGTATTAAAGGGTCACAGCATTAGGAAGGTTAAGAAACACTATGCTAGGAGATCAGAAGAAACCTAATGAGTAGCTTTGTTCGTGTAAGTTTAAATAAACTATATCAAAAATTATCATTGTAGTTAACTCATGTACTAATCTTGTTTTTTGTTTTGTTTTTGTTTTAAATGGCAGTCAGAGATGGGTGAGACAGAAAGCATGATTCATCCAGATATGGAAACAGTTATGGTTTGAATGAGAATGGCCTCTATGTTTGAATGCTTGGTTCCCAGTTAATGGAACTATTTGAGAAGGATTAGGAGGTGTGGCCTTGTTGGAGGAAGTGTGGCCTTTTTGGAGGAGGTATGTCACTGGGTGTGGCTTTGAGGTTTCCAAAGCCCATGCCAGCTCCAGTCTCTTTCTGTCTCTGCCTGTAACTTGCAGATCAGATGTGAGCTCTCAGCTACTTCTCTAGCATTATGCCTGCCCATCAGCTGCAACACTTCTGGCCATAGTGAAAATGGACTCACCTCTTAAAGAAACCTGTGATTAAATGCTTTCATTTGTAGGAGTTGCCATGGTCATAGCATCTCTTCCCAGCAATAGAACAATAACTCAGACAGGGACTGGGGTATTGCTGTGATAGGCCTGGCCATGATACTTGTTGGAGAAATATAGAGGACGTTGGGACTTTGTACTAGAAAAGTGATTGAATACTTTTAGTTGGGCTTAATGGGGCATTCAAGTAGGAGCATGGAAGACAGTGGTGCTGAGGGCAATGAGAACTTGGGAGCCCAGCTCAAGGGGTCTTAGAGGGTAAGCATATTATTGACAGACTTAGGGACCTTTCTTGTGATATTTTGGCAAAGAATGTGGATGAAAATCTGCCTGAAACCAAATTGTGGTGTTGTGGATTAATGACCTTGACAGAGGAAATTTCAAGATAGCCCAGTATTGACTGTGTCACATGGCGTAGTTATTAGTGATAACTCTTGTGTAGATCTACAATAAAAAGAAGTAGGTGAGTCATAGATAAATACAAAATGTACAGTATGAGGAGAAAAAGAACACAAGGAAATGTAATGTTGGAATCAAGTTCTGTGTTCAAGGAGATTAAAAAGTTTAAAGAAAGGCCTGATATAAAATGGAATAAACAGAGTTTCCAAATAACACAAAAGAATTAAAGGAAAGCTTAGATAGTAAAGGCAACCATGGACAATGAAAGGCTTATGCAAATGTAATTCAAGAAGGGGGTTGCAGCAAGCAGAAGAACTTGGCAGCTTCAGCCATGTGTTTCTGGATTTAGAGTCAAGTAGGATGGAAGAAAACAATTGTGGAATCTTCCTTTTCAGTTAAAGAAAGTAGCCTAGGCAAGGCATGTGACAGAGCAGTCACTGCATGAAGGCCCAGAAAGGCCATTTTGTGATGCCATGAAAGTAAAGCCTGGACTGCATTGGAGATAACAAGATAATGGGTATGCCAGAGTCAGGGGATACCCCCCAAGGAGAACTACAGCTGCAGACAAGATGTAGAATCACCCCAAGAGAGAGAAGTGTGTTACAGTCAGCAAGTTGGAAGGGAAGAACCATCAAAGTCCTTTGCCATTGTACACAGAGATTCAGGAATTGGAGTTTGCCCTGCTGTTTTTTGGTCTTGCTTTGATCCAGTATATCTTTACTATTCTCCCTTTCCTCCCTTTTAGAATGGCCATGCATATACTGTGGCATATTAAAAATATATAATCTGCTTTTTTTATTTTTATTTTACAGGGGTTACAGTTAAGAGATTGTCTTGAGTCTTGGAAGAGACTTTGGACTTTTAAAGTCTTAAGACTCAAAGACTATGGGAACTCTTGAGATTTTACTGAATGCATTTTGCATTATAATATGGCTACAGACCTATGGGGGCCAGGGAGTAGAATATTGTGGTTTGAATGAGAACAACCCCCACAGGCTCATATGTTTGAATGCCTAGTTGTCTGTTAGTGTAACTGAGAAATATTAGGAGGTGTGGCCTTGTTGGAGGAGGTGTGGCCTTGGAAGAAGTGTGTCACTGGGGGTTGGTTTGAAGTTTCAAAAACCCACACCAGACCCAATCTCTCTCTGCCTGCTGCCTCTGGATCAAGATACGAAGCTCTCATCTACTGCTCCAGTGCAATGCCTGTCTGCTTCCCACCATGATGATAAAGAACAAACCCTCTGAAACTGTAAGCAAGCCCCCAGTTAAATACTTTCTTTTGTAAGAGTTTTCTTCATCACAGTGTCTCTTCATAGTAATAGAACAACAATTAAGACAGAAGAAGCAGCTGTGATTAACAAGAGACCAGCACCACTGAAGTAAAATGTTGGCCTTGCAGGGACAATTGATGCTGGTTAGCTGGAGCTGAGAAATTAGTAATGATTAAGAAGAGACTAGCACCCATGAAGGAAAGTCTTCTGGGAGGTGCTTCCTCAAAGTCAGCACATATCTGTCTTTCTGAGGCAGCCAAGGCTGTACCTCACATTGGCAGCTGAACTTGGTAGTGTACATTGAGAATGGACTTTGAGGTTTCAAAAGCTCATGCCAGGCTCAGTGTCTCTCTTTCTGCCTGCTGCCTCTATATCAGTATGCAAAGCTCTCAGTTACTGCTCCAGTGCCATGCCTATCTGCTTCCTGCCATGATTATCATGCACTAGCCTTCCACAAACTTTAAGAAAGTCCCTAGTTAAATACTTTATTTTATGAGTTTCCTTAGTCATGGTGTCTCTTCACAGCAATAGTACAGTAACTAAGAGTTCTTCAGGTGCAAACATGCATAACCAATACAAGGCATCTGCTTCCAAAATGTAATGGTGGAATAAACATCAGATAAACAATCTCATTCCAAAGTTGAAACAGTTAAGAAAATACAGATTAACTGTTAGCTTAATACCCAACAAGAAAAGCAATATTTAAGTCTTAAAGATGAAGACCAGTTCCCTTTTTCCTATGTCTTTCATCCTAGACACACTGATAGGTTTGTGCTTCCAAACCACTGGGTAGCCAGCCCTGCTACCTTAGCTTTCCAGACTCATCCTATATCTTAGCTCTCTCATGTTAGAGGCTCATATCTGTAGCTTTCCTAGGTTGGTATTGTACACTGTAGTCTTGAGGGGGTGGGAGGTGCTCCATTTTTCAGTTCTATGTGGTTGATATGGCCAAGGGGAAATGTACTGGAATGCAAGGAGCAGAATCTTAAAGAGTTCTGGACAGCAAGCTCATGGAGGGTAGCCAAGGTCATCACACAAGCCATTCTGTACCCCTGGAGCTTGGGACCTGTGGAGGGAGAAACTGTTGGGAAGGTCTCTGAAAGGTCTTTAGGATCATTCTCTTTCCTTCTGTATATACCAATCTCTTTATCAAGAAGACACTGGTCCACAGCCTCAACATACTTTCCTAAAGAGGCTTTTCACTGTGAACATAAGCATGGTGTGAGTTTTTCTAAACCTTTGTGCTTTGTTTCTATTTTAGTTATGAGTTCTGTCTTTAAATAATTTCTTTTGGATGGTGTCTAACTGTATGTAGTTAAGAGTAACCATGAGGCAGTCTGAGCAGCCAGAATGTTTCTAGATAGTTCTTCTGTTAAACGTCCTAATGCATTGCTCTTATGGTAACCTACTTTCCTTCCTTTTTTTCCTCCCTTCTTTCCTTCCTTCCTTCTCTTCTTTTTCTCTTTCATTTGCCTTTTTATTCTTTTTTTTTTTTGACATAGGATCCCACCGTGTAGCTCAGGTGGCTTCAGAGGTGTGGTCTCCTGAGTGTTGGAACCACAGGTATATATCACCACTCCTTCCTTTGCTCTGGAGTCCTTCATTCTACAAAATCCTAAGAAATGAGCATGATTCCATCAGGTTTTTGCAGCTATATAACAAAGTTGGTTCTTACTCTGATTTTTGATGCCAGTTTGCCTGTGAGGTCTCAACACAGTGGCATTTCCTGTCTGTACTCCTACCAGCCTGTAGGTTATTACCACTTAAGTAATATCTACAAAGAGTCCAACTCCTCACATTTCTGGTCTGAACCCTCACCAGAAATATCTAGAATATTCGATATACAGCAACTAAATTTCTTTTTAGCCTTTCCCTTTAAACTATCTCCGCCTCTACTCATTTGCTGGATTTAAAACACTTCTATGTGGGCATGTTTGTTAGGGCAGCAGTCCTACTTCTTGGTGCTATTTTCCCTCTATTTCATTTTATGTTATTATAACAGAAAACCAGAGACAAAGTAATTTAGAAGTAATGTAAATTTATTTGATTCATGATGCTGGAGGCTGAGGAGTACGAGACTAAATTTAGGCGGGACTGATTTGCTACATCATATAGTAGAGATAGCTCATGGAAGGAGGCTATGAGAACAGAGATGGGTGGGTTAGGTAAGGAAAGATAAAATCAGAAAAAAAAAACCTCATTTTTTAAAAAATGAGAAGCATAATCCTATGGGAAGAACATTAATCCACCATCAAAAACATACCCAAGTGGCCTAATTACTTCTTAGCTATCCCTCCCTCAATACTACTACAGTCGACATGAGTTTGGGAAGGGACATTTAAACACTATCAGTGATTAGAAGGGATAATCTATTGTCACAGCTACAGCATCAATAAACCCAAACATATATTAAATAAAGTAAAAGCATTCTTGCACTTATTGTATAATTCCATTTAACTGAAATATCCAGAAAGGGACAAACACAAAGAGACAATTATGATATGTTTATCATTTCCCATCATATTTTGCTTCTCTGTGGCTTTGGGTTGAGAGCTGGATGGCTTTACCTGGTAGACTACAGGAAGGGTGTGGAGCTGCTGCTTTGCTTAATGCCAGGTGCATTTGTTCAGCTCTAAATCCAGATTATGTAGATTAAAAAAACTTTTTATAAAATCATCTTATGTCCAACAAAACCTGCAAAGCTGTTTAAGTGACGTGGAAATAGCCACTGGAGCTTTTTAGAGAAATACGTACCAAGCAGCAAGTGGGAAATAGGAGGTAGATTTTCAAAACTGAGGGTAGAGATGATAAGCACCACAAGTGAACTGTAGATCAGTTGCAGCCCAGGAGATTACAGTGATGATCTGTAGCTGGGTCAAGGCAATCATTATGGTGCTCTGTAACTCAGTTCCACAGAAGCCAGGCATGTTTGAATCTGCTTCCCTCCTCTTTGAGAAATACTGTTATTCACTTGGGACACGCTCCTTGCTCTCTATACATGTGGTAGGAATCTAGTTCTAATTGGCCAGCTGTGCCAAGGGCGTTCCCCATTTTCAAGTCTCTTCCTTTTACTCTCCCACACTCTGCCTACTCTCTGATGCTTCCCTCAAAAGTGTTGGTTGATCTCTTACTTCTGGTTCTTGTATCAGTTTTAACCCATGTTATATCTTCTGGCTCTTGAGCTTATTACATTAGGGCTTGGCTGTATTTTGGTTTCCCATGCTCTGACCTTCTTGTATTTATTGATACTGTCTCCCAAATAGTAGTCATCATGCTACTTTGAATTGCTCAGGTACACATGTCTTCATGCCCCATCAGGAATAGAGACATGATGGAACAGGCTTCTGAAAAAGGGTCATGGTTTGCAACATCAGCCACTTTCTGTGGTATGTTTATTAGCCCATTACCAAGGTCAAGTCTTTAAATACGACCAGCTAACACCTGCTTGTACAATGGCTGAGAATTTAATAAGCAGTGCTTGCAAGCCATGGTGTGCTGGCTCCAGTATTTGCTACTGGTGAACTGGGCCTAATCTGATGTCTCCTAGTCTTCCTGAATGGTCGGAATGTGACCACTGGGGGAAATTATAAACCTTTGACTTTTTGGAATCTAATATGAATAGAAAACTTGTCAATTTGGAGTCATGGGCAACCTTGTGTAAGCTCCAGTACATTTTGATTTCTTGAAGCCACAGTGAAGGGAATATAATATATAAATGTATCTGTAACCATGTATGTCTTAAATTAGCAGGAATATTTATGCTTCTAATTCTGTTATGCTTCATTAAAGTTATGTGTTGGATGTAGACTCTGTTTCACTCTCTAGCTTAAGCTAGAGGCATGAATATGAGAGCATGCAGTTACTCTGTCAAGGAACTTATGGTATGAAAGTCATCAGTGGAGGAAAGCCAGTGGGATACATAGTCACTGGTGGCAGAATCCTAAGAAACACCCACTGCAGACTGAGGGCCAAGGAGGAGGGTAGAGGAAATCTTCCTTGGGACATAACCCCACAGGGCATGATGACACATGCCAATCTTAGCAAATACAAGAAGGGAAACTATTTGGCTCATGGCTTCATAGGCATCAGTCTATCATGATAGAGGAGAAATGGAACAGAGTATCTCCCTTTCTTGTGGACAGGAAGAAGAGAAAATGAGGCATAGGAATGAGGCAAGGTAAGCTGGATCCTCAAGGATAGCTCTACCTCCTACCTTTCACCACTTCCAAGTAATGCTGTCACATTATAAATCCAGGAGAGAATTAATCCATTCATTAGGTCAGAGTTTTCATGACCCATTTGCCTTTTGAGACCTGGTCATAGACACACCCATAGGTGCACATCTCTAATCTACCAGCCAGTTCTCAATTCAGTCAAGTTGACAATCAAATCTACTCATCACAATCCACAGGAAAATGCCTGTATTATGTTGGTAATGCTCCACTTCTTTGACTTTAGTTGCTAGTAAATGTCATCACTCATCAAATATCTTGGTGGTCATTTGTGGTAGTGCTAGAGATTGAACCGAGGACCTCACATATGCTCAATCACTGAGCTATATCTCATCCACGCATATATTAATAAAATAGTTTTCTTTATTACGAGAAGTCTTTATTGAGGGTACAAGTCAGTTCCCATAAAATGATTACCCCTGCTTAGACGTGATCTTGAATGTGGTTGTCTATATTTTAGCTGTGTTGTTTCTAGAATCCAAAGCAATACAGGTGTAGGACAATGAGCAGAGACTGTTAGCAAGTCTGTACCAGGGTTTTGTAAAATCTGGCATTAAATACTTTAGTTACCCTTTTCTTTGTGCCTTCAGTTTTGAATAGTGAGGAGATAGGTAGGTATCACTAGTTTTCAGACAGATATTCCTTGAGTAATTAGCAGCCTACATGCAGAGTCAAAGAGGTGACCTTAAGTCAAGTTTTCAAAATGAAGGCTGGAATACAAGGCTCTTTTCTTTCATATACTGTGGCTCAAGTAGGAAGTGAATGGTTTTCTGCAAAATCAGTGCCCAAGAACATCTTATAAATCGTCTATGTTGACTCTTGATTTGGAGGAATTCTTCTCTGTGGTTATTTATCTATTCCTTATATACTTAGTTGAGTTCATTTCTGTTGATTTTAAACTTGTGCAGAGATTTATTTTATTTATTATTACCATGATAATTATATTTTATCCTCAGTCAATATGAATGCAGCATTTCAGTTGTGTTACAATTCTTTTACAAATATATTGTATTCCACTAGTTAGTGTTATAATTCAACTGTAGTATTGCACTGTTTTGAGAAATACTTATGGAATAGTCATTCTAATTAGTTGAACTGTTGACAGAACTTAAAAATGCATCCCTTTTCTAGCTTAGAGATTTCTTTGTTTGAATTCTGTAAAATTTTGAGCCAAAGTTCAATCTTCCATGATGCAAGTATTTCTTTTCCTAAATATGCACCATGGTCTCTGCTGGGGTCCTGCCTTTGGGACAGTTTCTTCATATGATTCATTGTATGGCAAGTTTTCCTTTGGTTAAGTAGGCATCAGTGAAAATGTTACCCTTTGCCATAAATTGTGGTTTGGGTCAAGCTGGCAGACCGTGAACTCCAAGAGGACAGAGATCTTATCTGTGGTATCCATTCTCTTATTCCCACTCACAGCACACTGGCCCTACAGATGTCCAGAAGAGTTTTCTGAGCAGACACATGAAGCTACATGTCTCTAGGCTCCACTCTCCATTTAGAAATGGAGAAATAACGCTGTCTAATCCACACAACACCAGAGCCAAATTATCATGCATTTCCATGTGAAAAAAGATGTTGAGTTCCCTCTCCCAAATCTCTCACAATTTAGTGATCTCTGGGAATGGCTCTTAAGAATAAGCTAATGTTGTCTGGAAACCCTCAGTGGCGTTTTTTATTATATCCATGAGAGCTTGTTAATGACAATTCCTGCTCATAAGTCCTGGAGTTCTCCTTTTTCTCTTTACATTAATTCCAGATCCATCATATTTTCTAGTTAAAATGACGATGATGATGATTCCACATATAGTCTGCTATCTTTTAAGCATCACATATTCTTAACAGGATATTTATTATGACTTGGGCTGATGTAATGAAGTAGACAAGATATCTTCCACTTCTGTTTTGTTGATAAATATTTCTTTTATATTTAAGTTGGGAAACCTAGCAAAGGGAGTCAATATTTTCTCTCATCCTTCAAAAATATTTATAAAATAACATTAGCCATTATAAGGACAGTAAACTCCATTCTACCCTTAACTGATACTACTTAAAACTGGAACAACACAAAGGAAAGTTAGAGGTAATGTTTAAAGAGTATCTCTTATTTTGTCTTTTCTTTTTTTTTTTCTTTTTTTCTTTTTTTGGTTTTTTGAAATAGGGTTTCTCCATGTAGTTTTGGTTCCTGTCCTGGATCTCTCTCTGTAAACCAGGCTGGCCTCAAACTCACAGAGATCTTCCTGGCTCTGCCTCCTGAGTGCTGAGATTAAAGGCGTGCGCCACTGCTGCCAGGCTTTGAAGACTAAATTTTGATTGATCCCCATCAAGCAGTTTTCATATTTTTTATTTTTCCGTAATAGATATTTTTATACTGTCCCTAAATTTCCAACTGTGTGTTCAAAGAACAGCCCCCTCCTCTATGGCCTCTTAGAAATCTCAATTTCTTAAATTCATACTCCACAAGGAGTCACAAACTGAACACGAGCGGTCATAAGATATTTGGCAACAGTGAAAAGTTTTGAGCATGTTCTGACCAAAACTTAATTAAAAATCAAATGCATGATGAATCTGTGGTGTTTCACAATGTTCACCTGTACTTTGTCTTGTGAACTCACTGCAGAGTTGGTTGCATATGTTTTGACTCAAATTCAAGATTATTGTATAGTATGAATCTTAGTGTTTTTTTTTTTTTACCATACATAGAAAGTTTTCTGGTCTTACAGAAACATAATGGAAAACAAAGACTTTTAGTATTTTCTCAGCGCCATTTCTCCTCATATAAGTATCAATTTAGTTTGTCTTTGGGCTGCAGCTGCATTGTGTTAGAATGTTTGATTTTTAAAATTGCTGTTTGAGTTGGTGACTTGAGTCTCATTTTCAAAATTGTTAAATGCTGTCTGTCTTGAGGTTGGGGCAAAATTTCCAATAATTTCTGAAATATCACTGCATATACTTCTGACATTCTACATATTCATGTGAAGTCATGTTCTCAGCATTGATGATTATAAAATCAAAATGCCAATCAATCCTGAAAGACAATGCAGACAGTACATGCCCTGCAGTATCAAATATTCAGACAAAATGTACATCCTTGTTTAAAAATAGAGAGGGCCATCCGTTTTGTTGGCATATGTTAGCTTTTATCTTTAAATGAATGGTAAAAATTATTTGTAGAACAGGAGTTGTTTTAAAATGACTTTTTTTGTGATCTATTACCAGTCAATGTTTGAATATACCTGAGGTTAATTAAAAATGTGTCTGCTGAGATGGGGTCACACGTGAAAAAAGTTTAAGAATGCTCCTTTTAGGATATTAGTTTTTGATGTGTGGTTGCTAGAAACAATAATCAGTGAAACCTGGCAAATTGTTAAAAAAAAGCAAATAAATGTTCAGGCAATTCTGAAGCTGAAATAGTTTGAGAACTGTTGTCCTATGGAGAGCGAAACGAAATCCTTGCCTTGATACTCAAGTGATGGGACCGAGATTCAAGTTTCCTTCATTTCCAACTAAACATTTGGCTTCTTCCTTGGTGAATGACGTATGAGAATTAATGTCATCCACACATAACTCTGGCAGGAGATGGAGAATTAATTCTGAAGGAGAAAGATCATTTATGAAATATTTTAAAACCATAAACCACATAGTTGGCATAAAGATACCACTCTTCCAAGCCGGTTCTCGATAAACAAGCTTCTGAGATTAGGCTATAGTTGCTTTCAGAACTGATGTCATCGGGTTCATTTTATAAGGCTTTCTTATTAAGGGAAAGGATTATCCCACCTTCGGTTTCCTCTCGTTTTGCAATTAATCTTCCTCTGTGACCATTTTTTATTTAAATGCTATTAACACTATCCTCAAAGATCAATGGGACAGAGAGAGACTGTCACCTTTAGGTTATGTTCAGAAGGGGTGTTAGAAATAAACACATAAACACCCAATCCACACCTTTACCAGTTTAGGTAAGGAAAAGGTTTGGGAAATGGCTTTGAGAATTTGGATTTTCTGTGTTACAGTTCAGTGTTTGCTGTTAGCAATGTGGTATATAACGAGGGGAAAAAGAAAGTGGTATTGAGTTAACTTTCTTTCTGACCATGCATTTCATAACATTTTCTTTTTCTCATTGTCTGTCTTTTTGCTAGCAGACATGAGTAAGTGCAAGCTTTCTGCAGGGCTTGCAACAGTGATCACAGGCTCAAATGTTGGCAGCCAGCCAGCCAGATTCATTCTGGGCCTATCTATCTATCTATCTATCTATCTATCTATCTATCTATCTATCTATCTATCTATGTCAAAATGATTTTGGTTCTTAGAAGTAAAAATGAACAAGGGTCTATAATACAATTAAAGGCATTGGTTCAGAGCCGAGTGCCTTTTTGCTTCTGTTTTTAATCAGTTAAAATGGATAATTAACTCTCACATTAATCCCTGAGAAATTAAAGGAACATCTGGTGAAGTGTTATTCTGGGGCTTTTTATAAAAGTAGTTGGCAGTGGGTTCTTGTTGGGTTAGGAAAATTTAAGCCCCACCTCCATTTTCTTCCCCTTTTTAAAGTTTGTCAAATAATATGAATTCCACATAGAAGTGTTCCAACTTTCTCTGTATTGGCTCACTGATGTGTGAAGGGTGCCATTGCTGAATAGTGATAGAAGCTTCCAGACTATTAAATTTAAATGCCTTAGTTAGAGCTTCAGAGAGGCCTGTAAGAGTGATGATGAAATGTTATGCTTCCAAAATAACCACAAGAAACTGGGCTGCATCCTTACTTTGATATAATAGTGTTATAAGGCACAATTACAATGGACCTACTTCTGAAGACCTTAATTGGCTTTGGGATTCTAGAGCTGGCCAGCCTCCTAAGCCAAAATGGTTCAGACTGCTCCTCCCTACCACATGGGCAGCTTTTGTTTATAGCTATATCAAAGATTCGAAGTGAAGCTCACAGACAGTATTCGGTGGTAGCTTGTGCCTGTTTCTTTTTTTCCTCACATGGTTTGAGCAGCTCATCACATGTGATTTGCTGAGACTCTGCTACCTGTTCCAAGAGTATATTATACACATCTAGCGAGGTTATAGAAATCTTAGGTGAAGCTTAAAGTATGTGCAGAGATAGATTTAAGCAAAACAATACTTAAATTAATGTAAGCATGTTTGTAATTAAAATAGTAATAAGAGATACAGGATGAGCTTTGATTGATTATTCAAAATTCACCTCTCCTGCCCCTTTGTAACATATGCCCATTTAAAATAAAATTTACTTTATATGTGTGAGTATTTTGCCTGCCTTGCCCGTGTAGCTTGGCTTCACTTGTGTGTCTGGTGCCCCCAGAGGCCAGAAGAAGGCATTGGACCCCTGGGAATGGAGATAGTTGTGAGCCACCTTGTGTGTGTGCTGGGAATCAAACCTGGGTCTTCTGGAAGAGCAGTAAATGTTCTTAACTGCTGAGCTATCACTGTCTCTCCAAACCCCACACGCTCATTTTGTTTAGATGTTTGCACTTTCTCACAACATAAGATTTGCTCATCATGACATGCAGATTCTCGTTTACCTTCGAGTTTGATGAGAATGATATTCCACAGACTCCACCCTATATAATCTGACTTCTGCAGTGGGGCCCAGAAACCCATTTTAATAAACTCTAAATTGCCCTGGGGTACACTTTGGTTTAAGAAGGAACTTCTTAACTGCTCTGTGGTGTAGGCAGAGGGGAGAGATTGTACCTCTTTGGGTTCTTTGCCAATGATTGGCTTATAACATGCACTTAACCCAGTTTTTGACATGACCCTGAGGGCTTTCTTCTGCAAGGATACTGTGAGAAGCTCTTTTGCTATTTAAAGGATGGAAAAGGCAAGAGGTGGTAAAACAGGGACTCCAGAAATGAAGATCCTTGCAGGAACATCTGTCCTGGGAGTGAAATGCCCTTCTCCAGGAGCCCTGGCACCTGGAGAAGCACTCATCTTCCAGGACACAGACTCTCCTGGTGCTAGTAACTGGGGCACAGGGCCAAATCCATGGATGCCTTTTTTCTGTTACTTGTTTAATTTCTTTTGTAAACTGTAACCCTCCTGTAGGCAAGGTGGATACTATTTACATGTGCCCAGGTTGCTAAAATTGTGAATTAATTCACTTTTCCTTTTTCTTTAAATCTATGACTTTTGTAATTTGAAAAAAAATTGTGAATAAAAGCAGGCGTTAAGAGTCAGAGCCAAACTTAATAGCTGAAATTTCCAGTCACAATAGATTTCCTTAATTGCCTTTGGATGTAGGTGCATTAAAAAATGCCACTGGGCCCCACATGAGGACATTGAGACAAGGAATGCCACATAGTCATGACAAGACTTACATGTTCAAAAAATGTGAGGCTAGCAAGATAGTTCAGACCACGAAGGCTGTTGATGTCAAGGATGAGGACTTGAGTTCTGTTTCTGGAACCCACTTGGGGGAAGGAGAGAACTGACTCCTGAAAGTTGTTCTCTGTGTACAGACATGTATGTACTTGAACACAGGTGCACACACACGTGTATACACACATGCATGCATGCACACATAGACACACACTGTAGCTAGAGTTTTCCTGCCTGGCCCATAGTCAGGACAAAACTCACCCGCCAGTCCCACAGCCGCTCAGACCCAACCAAGTAAACACAGAGACTTATATTGCTTACAAACTGTATGGCTATGGCAGGTTTCTTGCTAACTGTTCTTATATCTTAAATTAACCCATTTCTATAAATCTATACCTTGCCATGTAGCTTGTGGCTTACCGGCATCTTCACATGCGGCTTGTCATGGTGGCAGCTGGCAGTGTCTCTGACTCAGCCTTCCACTTCCCAGAATTCTTCTCCTCCTTGTCCTGCCTATACTTCCTCCTGCCTGACTACTGGCCAATCAGTGTTTTATTTACTAACCAATCAGAGCAACACATTTGCCATACAGAACATCCCACAACAACAACAACAACAACAACAACAACAACAACACACACACACACACACACACACTTTTTGTCTTTATTTTAATTAAAATTTTTAATTTGTTTTACCTACCAGCCACAGTTTCCCCTTCTTCCTCTCTTCCTGTTTCTTTCCCACACCTCCCATCTATCCCCTGCCCCCATCCACTCCCTCTTCTTTCAGGAAGGTGCAGGCCTCTCCTGGGAGACAACAAAGTATGTCCTATCAGGCTGAGGCAGGACCAAGCTCCTCCCCCTGCATGAAGGATTGGTGAGGCATTGCTGCATGGAGATTAGGCTCCAAAAAGCCAGCTAAGCACCGGGGACAGATTCTGATTCCACTTCTAGGGGCCCTACAAACAGACCAAGCTACAGAACTGTCAACCTGAGCTAATGGGTGGGTGCTCGGGGATTCTGGACCAACAGCTAGGGAGCCTGCATGGGACTGACCTAGGCTCTCTACATTTGAATGACATACACATACTTGAAAGAGTGTTTTAATCTGAAATCACTCTACCTCAGTACAACCTATCCTGAAAGCATTTAAAAACAAACCTAAAAGCCCTTGACTGTTTAAAACATTGAGAGCTGTTTGCTTTATTTCTAATGTTTAAAGTCCCAAAGTGGTGCACTTGACCATGTAAGGACTTTCAAGCAAATCCCATGGTGCATTCATAATTTGCCATGGAGACTAATCACAAGAAATGCATTGCTTGTTCATAGAATTTATGTTTTTGAAAACCCTTTTTTAAAAAGGGTCTAGCTTTTGAAAAATTCTCTACAAATAATTACCATGGTGTTGTCATTAAATAGTAACTCCCCTAATGTTAATATGTATATACAGGGATATCAATGTAACTATTTCGTTACTTAATTGATATGTACTTTGCCATCTTAAGCCTATAGGAATAGGAAAAGCAGATCTGTGAAGGTACTGCCTCTTATATGAAATTCCGTGCCTCCCCCAAAAAGCAGCTTTTATTTCTGTTTTTTTTTTTTGCATGTCCATTATTCCTGAAACATTGTCCTATAAATGGGCTAGAATTATTTCAGAGCAATATAAAGCATTTGTACATTTATACATATATTCCATAGGTTATATTTTATGACATTACAAATGACTCCTAGACTTTTAATGTGTTCCTCTATATTTGTTCCTCACATTTATTCTAGTATGCATTTCAAAGTTCATTTTTTGTTATTTTTTAGTTGAATTTAATCATTTTTATATATTTATCAAGTATGTTAAGTTGCTTACAGAGAAAAAAACTCTGGAACTATTCATTTTAAATCCATATTTATGTGTTTTTATATAGTAATACTTGGGATCTGTATTCTTTAACATTTATCTATTTCAATTTTCATTTTTGACAGTGTTGACTGGCTTAGGCTTTATTTCTAGATAAAAAGTTTTCTGGCCAGGCAGCAGTGGTGAACACCTTTAATCCCAGCACTCAGGAGGCAGAGCCAGGCAGATCTCTGTGAGTTTTGAGGCCAGCCTGGACTGCAGAGTGAGATCCAGGACAGGCACCAAAACTACATGGAGAAACCCTGTCTCAAAAAACAAAACAAAAGTTTTCTGATGATTGATACATGTTTTATGACTGGTACAGGGTTGTATTTTTTTAATTATGACATGTAAACTTTAAAATTTTAAAACAATGTATCTATCTATCCTCAGAAGACTTAAATATTGAAACTATTCTTGATTTGTCAAACTTCTATTCATTCTCCATGACTCGAGTATATATTACCTTCTCTGGAAAAGCTCGTCTGATGGCTGCAGGTAGAATTCAATGCTTTTTCTTCTGGGATTGCTCTATAACTATTACGTTGGCTCTGAATTGAAATTTGAATTTCTGTGTGCATATCTCCCCCACATCATAAAATGATAAACTTTTCCATTATGCATACCACATTCCCTTAGTGGATACTGCAAGTTCTTCTCTATCAGTGCTCTGAAAATACCCCCCAGAGAGACTGGAAGAGGAAGTGAAGAGAGGAAGAGAGCAAGTGGAGAAGGAAGAAAGGAAGTCCTTAGGAAGATGGAAGAGGAGTAATAGAGGGAAGAGAAGAAGAAACGGAGGGAGGAAGGATGGAAGGATGTGAACAGAGCAATAGAATACATTGAATTTGATCATATGCTCTCTGCAAGGCTTGCTTCTAAGTTAGGAAATGTTGTCACTCAGACCTTAAAAAAATTGACTTTGGGGTGCTAAATAAAGAGTGCACAATTTGGAAAGAATAATTATAGCTAGCACTTATGTAGTGTTTCTCTCTACCTGGACCTCTCCCAAGCTCTTTCTTGGGTATATGGGGGGCTGGGAGTAGGAGGGTGTAAACTAATTTAATCCTTTTAACAACCCTGGTAGGTGGATACTATCATTTGTCATTTCTTTTATAGATGCTGAGATTTTTGGGGGTGAAAATGCTGAATATCTTTCTGGAGGTCAGTAGAGTGGCAGATCTGCCATGCTGACCTCAGTGGCAAAACTTGGGTTGAGGCTGCTAGGGCTCTACCCCATGGATGAACACACACAAGGACCCTCCACATTAGCTTTTGAAGTTTGAAAATGTTTTCTCGATCAACATAGTACACTCCAGACTCCAGACTAGAGTGACCCAACTGCCCAGTGCTTTGTCAGCAGCCTTGTGGGTACAGACCTTCCAGCTCTCTGGGTTACAGAGACCCATTTCCTAGAGAAATGGTGTAGGTTAATGTTGGAAAGCATCTACAGTTCCTAAAAGAGAAAACAATCTATGAAATAGAAGGGATTTAATCTCCACTTGCCCCAGCTCTCTATAATGTAAATTAATTAGTCTGGAAATACAGATTCTCCTCAGCCCTAGGTTGCTTCTGTTCCAGGGCTGTGAAGGTGACCCTACTTGAAATAATAAATAGTTCCACACACGTTCCTTCTAAATAACTACTATGTGACCAAATTGCGTACTCTGGGAAAATGGAGATGTGAATATACTCCTTTATTAGCTGGCATAGGACCTTTCTAAACTATAGAATTGCCTTTTTTGGGGGAAAAAGTAACTCTCTGATGAACACACTTCTGAGAGCAAGTGAAATGTGAGTCTGAGAGATGTCCAGTTCAGAGCAGTAGAGGAAGCTTAGTTTGCTGACTGTGATTAGAAATATGAGGTCAGTGTGTGTGTGTGTGTGTGTGTGTGTGTGTGTGTGTGTGGTGTGAGTATGTGTTCAATGTAATTGTGTCAGTGTGTGTATGTGTGACTGAGTGTGGTGTGTGAGAATGTGTGGTGTGTCTAACCCTTAAAGTTGCAAGTTGGTTCTGACTAGAAATTTAGAGAGTGCGCTGTCCCATAAGCTTCCAAATGACCTCCCAGCCTGAAGCACTGCACTGAAAAACCAAGCCTTGTCTCTTTGCATTTTGTATATGGTTGTATCCATTATAGGAGGTTTTTTCCCAAAGCAACAGCTTTTTCATTTCATAGTGTTGAGCACTCATAGAGCAAGGGATAGTGTCCCATTGTATCATCTTCAAGGCACACCCTAGTAAGCAACCAATTAAAATCTGACCTTCTACCCACCACAACCTCTGCCCCCAAATAGCAGCAACAACTGAGAACCAGGGATTTAGCACAGGAGCCTGTGAAAGTTATTTCCTATTTGGGTTACAGCATCATCATTTATCATGGATTGATATTACCTAAAGAAGTATGAGAAAGACAAGCTCATGATTTCAGATGTGAGCATTTGGAGATGGAAAATCTTAAATGAATGAAGTGAGCTTGCTACCTTAAGGAAGAATACAGACAGTTGCCCGTAACAATTTTAAGAAAGAGTGAGAATCTTTTGAAACCTTGTCATTGGCATGCTGAGCCTGGCAATGTCCCAAGAGTGAAATATGTTCCACATGGCATCAGTGGTATTATTGACAGATGTGACTTTTAATACTGTGCATAATGAAATATGTCAGCATTTGCAGTATCCAAGTAACTCAGCAAATCAATGTTTTCCAAATGACCAGTGAGTACATGCTATTCCTGGGGAAAAGCATCCATTCAACGTGAAAAATAGCCTGATGGGTTTTAAGAGTGTGAAGTTCACCAGTGAAGGCGTCAGACTCTACAGTTTAACACACCATTATGAAACTGCTGCTTGTGGTGTTTTGGTGTGGTGGCAAACAGGAGTATCCCAGATAGCCCAGGAAGACTAGGAATGTATGTCTTCTTTGAAAGTGTTTTGCATCTAAGAATAGAAGACGATGAATCATGATTGACTGAATGCAGAGTAGATATTAAAATCCAATATCTTCTATCAAGTACTGAAAAGATTTGCAAAACAAATTTCCCTTCAAGAGAAAGAGTTATTTTTGATAAACATTTATATTATATTTTACATGAGTCATTTCTAATATCAAAAATTAGATTTGCTGCATATAGCCCCTCTATTTAAATAAATTCTTTGCAGTCATCTGTAATTTTAAAAACTCTTCTGGGTCCTGAGACTGTACCTTTTGAGAGCCCCTTGGTTAGGAAGCTTTCTTTCTCTCTAAGGCAGAGTCTTACTACCTGGCCTAAGCTGGCTTTCTCTAGCCCAAGTCATTGCGTGTTAGGGGTATAGTCATGCTCAGTTTTAGACAGATCTACTCATAATTCTGTATAGACGACAGGAAAGTTGTTCTTAAGTGAAATGACAGAGGGTGGTTGCCAGAGGATGACAGAAAATCATTACTGTTTGTTTAATAGTTTGACTCCCCACCCACATTTTGGATATTACCTGCGGGACTCGTGCATGCTAGATAAGGGTTCTACTAGTGAACCCTTGGCCCTTGAGACAAGATCTTGTTACAGACTTCAGACTGGCCATGAACTGGAAGTCTGCCTGCCTCCCCACTGCTTAGTTCATAAGTATTTGCCCCCATGCCTGCCTACCTGATTGGGTGACTCTTAAGAATAAATACTACTTGCATACATTTATCTATTTATTCCCCCATGGGATGTATCAATAGAGTAATTTTTAGAAAGAGCCTGCTGAATTGTGCCCCATTAGTGAATTGTGACAGTGCTAAGAAATTAGTAGCTAGTATTTCTATTTATTGTATTGCCTCGGGCTGGAAAGTTCTGTGCTTAGCCTCAGACAGGGCAGGGGATCTTATTTGTAAAATTCTTATTTCAATTCAATGTATTTATGCAGGGAGACATGTGGATGTACTGGACCAGGATGAAAACGATTTCTATGTCTTACTATAGGTTTCCTTGAACAGTTCAAAAGCCTTGTAGGAGAGGACAGTGCTTGTACTGACTCTGCCCTGGATTCCGACCTCATGTATCTTCCTTCACAGTAGAATGGCTCTTGTTCCCAAAGCCTTTCTTGGATTTCGTACACAAGGACTCCTTCATCTTTGATGGCTGCTCCACACTGGATATAGGTTAATCCAACTTGGATTGTCTTGCAGCTCCTCTCTTTCTTCTTTGACACCCCCTGTTCCATTTCCATCTGTCTGTGTATCCTGTTTTTCTACTTTATCCAACACACCTCTCTTCAGGAGCAATCTGTTCTGGGCTGATGAATTGTTTTGATTATGTCCCTTCCTTCTGTGGCTAATTTGTAGTCTTTGATCTGAAATACCCCTTCTCTAGGAACTCATGCCTCACTTCTTTCCTGCAACCAACTGAGGAAAACCTAGGCTACCTAGTAAATTTTAGGGAAACACTAGCTTTTTTAGTGAGACATTCATAATCATTACATATTTCAACAACTGTCCTGTGGACTAAATGGCCTAGGTCTTATATGGTGCAATAAAGTCTCTGGAACCATACCCAATTATGTAAACTAAAATGTGAACAAAACAAATTGTTTGAGAATTTCCAAAACTCATAAAAATGAGAAAAAGCTCTAACTCTGTGTATCATAATTCCCAGGTAGGACATGAGGACAAACAGTATTTTAGGGGATCATTTCAAAGTCTTGATTGAAATGCCAAGGACTCTTATCACCACATAGAGCCAAATGGAAAATTTTCAGTACGATACAAGTCTTTACCCAAAAGAAGACTGTGTTTAACAATACTGAAATTTGTCTTCAAGAGTTAAATGGCAGTATTTCCTCCAATATATATGTTTTGAAATATCCTTGTTTGTAGCCACACTCTGCACATGTGGCTCTTTGAGCCTTACTGCGGCGTTCTCTTCTCATGAGCTGCTGAGCCTCAAGCCCATTACATCACTGTTCAGAACTGTAGTTCTGTCACATCTGAGGAATTAGAAACATCTTCTGTGTGATGCTCTTGTTGGCAACAAATTTAGAGCTATAGAAAAGTAGAAGACTTTATTCACACATCAAGTATTATTTATTGCTTTACTTTCTCTTTTCCAAAGTTTATAGAGTCTTTGGGGAAAACCAACCAACCCACCAACTAACCAGAAAGTCCTTCTACGGTCAAGCATGCTGCCAAAATCCCCACAGCATGAGGTGAGAGACCAGGAGGCTAGCAGCCATTTATGGAAAAGTCAGTATTTATTTTTGTGGATAATATTTTTGTAGAAGGACCTCATAAGCAGGGACCATTTATTGTGACAATTTTCATGCCTATTTATTATTCCCTGCCATAAAAGTTTGGAAAATTACACACATAATACAAATATTTGGTTTCAAATGACATCCTGACCTTTAACCTTATAGATTTCCTGGAAAGAACATATTTATTGTTTTCCATACTAATCAGTATCAACATCGCCTAGACAATTTTGAAGGTCACACTTAAGATAGCAGAGTAAAACTAGTCATGGTGGTACACATCTGTAATCTCTACATTTGGGGAACGGAAGCAGAAGGATGGCAAGTTCACAGCTAGCCTGGGCAATACAAGACCATGTCTTATAAAAGCAAAAAGACATGGTGGTCTGATAAGTAAGATACAGGAGGTTATTCCAATTTTGCAGGCAAATGGATGGAACTAGAAAAAATCATCCTGAGTGAGGTAACCCAAACCCAGAAAGACAGTCATGGTATGTACTCACTCATAGGTGGATTCTAGATATAAAATAAAGAACAATCAGACCACAGCCCATAGAACCATAGAGGCTATATATAGCATGGAGGTCCCTAGGATGACTGTGGCTTATAATAAATTTTAGTTTTACCCAATTATTGAAAAAAATAGCCAAATGAATGGAAACACATGAACTATGAACCAAAGATTGAGGGGCCCCCAGCTGGATCAGGCCCTCTGAAAAGGTGAGACAGTTGATTGGCTTGATCAGTTTGGGAGGCAGCTAGGCAGTGGGACCAAGTCCTGTGCTCATTGCAGGAGTTGGCTGTTTGAAATCTGGAGCTTATGCAGGGACACTTGGCTCAGTCTGGGAGGAAGGGACTGGATCTGCCTGGACTGAGTCTACCAGGTTGATCACAGTCCTCGGGGAGGACTTGTCCTGGAGGAGGTGGGAATGGGGGGTAGGCTGGGGATAAGGGGAGGGGGTGGGAGGGGGGAGAACAGGGGAACCCATGGCTGATATGTAGAACTGAATGGTATTGTAAAATAAAATATATATATTTAAAAAAAAAGCAAAAAGAAACAACATGAACAACAAAAAAGAGCCCCAGTCACCAGGATGAAGGAGACTTAGCAACACACCTCTGTCCAAGTCCCCTCATCTCTCTGCAGCCCATTCTTACCCCTATCTACCTGCCTTGTCCTGCAGCTGCCTGCTGTGGGCCATTTCCCCTAAGGGAAGCTCCCACCAGCTTGGGTCAGCTGTCTCTGGTTTTCCACATCATGAACTTGACCTCACTTGCTTCTGTGATCCCTCCTCCCCCTCTTCAACTGAAGTCTAGGAGCTCAGCCCAGGGCTTGGTTGTGGATCTCTGCATCTGCTTCCATCAGTTACTGGATGTAGGTTCTATGATGACATTTAGAGTAGTCACTAATCTGATTGTAGGAGAAGGTAAGTTCAGGTACCCTTTCCATTATTGTTAGGAGTCTTAGCTGGTGTCATTCTTGTGGATTCCTGGGGATTTCCCTAGCACCAGGTTTCTCCCTAACCCACTAATGATTCCCTCTCCCAAGATATCTCTTTCATTTCTCTCCCTCCCTGTCCCTCCCTCCACTTGGCCATCTCAGTCCCACCTGTTCCTCTCTCCTATCCCTTTCCTTCTACCCACCCCAGTTTACCCAGGAGATCTTAACTATTTTCCCTTCCTGGGGCCCTCCATTGTATGAAAACTTAAAACAACAGACTTCTCTACATATCCATAGGAAGCAGTTTTCATTCACAGGAACCATTTATTTCTGGTTACAAAGTCACTGGTATGACCACAACCTGTTACTTACACCCCAAACTCACAACTTGAAGATGATGTTGCTTCTATAAAAGACATCACTGTCAGACAAATATTGACTTAAATCCTTCTCAGAAATGCAATGGTATATTACACATATTGCACAGAGAGATGTATCTGAGTGTATAAATGTGTGACTGTAATGGAAGCTTACCCATGTGAGAAACATAATCTATATTTGGCATTTGCTATAGTGAGGGAGTCACTCACCATTGCTATGTTTGGCAGAGACTCAAAAGTAGGAAGGAAAGTTGGAAAACATCAAAGAAGAGGGAGGGAGGGAGGGAGGGAGGGAGGGAGGGAGGGAGGGAGGGAGGGAGGGAGGGTGGGAGATTGAATTAGAAGCTTCAGGAGTATTCTGTCCTTCTGGTTGAAGAGTGTTGACATGGGGAAACATCTCCTGTAGTTCATTAGTTGGAAACAGGAGCAGAACTCAGGGAAGCCAGAAGTCACTGCCCAGATCTTGACCCTCTAGTCTCCTTTTCTGGAGATCTTATGATGTGTCTTCTTGTCCGATTGTAGGTATTGTGAGTCAGTGTTTTGTGGTCCTTCCCTTGATTCTGTGTGCTTACTCTTACTCTTCTGTCATAGGCATTGGAAGTTTCAGGGCATCAGGATGATAAAGCAAATATTTATTATCTAGAAATTTCTAATGAATATGACAGAAGGAATTATACACACACACACACACACACACACACACACACACACACACAGACATATCTAATGTAATTCAGGACAGATCATAGAGAGCGCATAAGAAAGTCAGAGCAGATGTTTTGAGTAGTGAGCCCTTGAAAATGGTGTCATTTCAGCACCTGCATGGAGGTGGGACACAACTGTTTAGTACACATTCTACCAAGAAAGCAGAATGCTCAGTGTGTGAAGAATGAAGAAAAAAATTCCAAAGAGGTTCAGTTCCTCTCCCAAAGCCACTCACCAAACGACAGGCTGGTATTAGCTTCAGGTTCTAGGAGGTGAGAAAGGCAGCGTGCATTGCCCTCCACTTCAGATGTGCTAGTGTCACATAATACTAAGAGAGAGCAGGTGCAAATTTTAGAGCACATTCAGTGATTTCATTCTTGAAGGGGAAAAAAAAAACCTACCCTGTTGTAGATAAATCAAAAGCTATACTTGACTACTGGAGATACAGAAATTGTTGTCACAGTGGAAAACATTTCCAACCATCCAGGAGTCTCATATAAAAAAGAAAAATTGTCTAAATAATCCAACATCGCCGCCTTGACCTTCTGATGTCCACATTCTACCTGTAAGGCAATAATCACAGCTGCCTAGGAACACTTTCGTTTCTTGTGCCTCACTGAGACTATCACAAAGCAGGTACCAGGCACTCTTGATCTCTGTGGCACTCCTGGAGATAAACAAAATTTGGGGATATAAAGGAGCTGGTTATTGGATGAAAAGCTGTGTTTGCCTGTTAAAGTGGACCTTCTTTATGCTGGGTTTTGTGTAAGTAGTTTAGATCTGTCCCTAACTTCTCTGTTGAGAGTAGAGGCAAATGCATGGCTGCAGGTGGGTAGTGAGCAGAATGTTTTCTTTCATGGATAGATCAGCAAGAAAGAGGGGTTTTCCCCTACCCGATTTCCATCTTTCTAGCTATATAACAACAACAAAAAAAGTGAACCAGAAAAGTCAGCTGAAATTTCCTCTGTTTTCAAGGCTTCTGTTCAGTGGGCTGGAACGATCAATACTGCTGTCCAGATGCTTCTGAAAAAAAAAAAAAAAAGATCCACTTTAACTTCACAGTGCCTTGAATTGGCAGGACTATTGAGAGAGAATCAGTAAAGTGGAAAAGCCACTTTGCTTGTCTATGGTTTACTCACTGATCTCTAAAGAATTCTAGGAATTGGGAATTTCTAAATCAATGTGTGAAATGAGTAAGTCACAAGTGTTGCCCAGAGGAACAAGCCAGACTCCACATCAACAGAAACCCATTCAAATACTATCAAAATCACTATGCATCAGTGAATGGAAGAAACAGGTCTTAAGCACCATGTCTAGGCCATTTCAGCATGTGAGAAATCAGATGGTCCAGTCCTCCACACACCTCAGCTACGTACAGGTAATGCCTGTACGTAGATTACACACGACTTTGCAGTAAACATTTACTTTTTTGGTAGATGGTGTATACTTCTTAAATTTTTTTGAGATTATAATATACTTACATTATTTCTTGTATCCCTTTCCTCCCCACAAAGCCTCCCATATTCCACTTTAATGATAAGGGTATAGTATACCAAATACATAACCAGTAACCATTTATTACTGTTTTCAAATATTCTGTAGGATATAATTGTGCTGTACATTTTATGGAGTTGGAAGCTCACTAGTTTTGTTCACACCAGTGTCAACATGAACAAGAATTATGCACAACAAGAATTGTACACGTGAATGCATGGTGCCACCTGCCAATAGCCTTGTGATGAATTTAGTGAAATGATGGCTATGGCATGAGTAGGTGACAGGAGACCACTGTCATATGTACAGTCAGTTATTACCCAATATGCCCTTCTGTGGCTCATGGCAAGATTGATCTGTTAGTGTACACACCGGGCAGGAACCTTCTTCAATGGGCATGCTTCCACTTCGGCCTTTCTGAGGGCCTCTGCCCTGCCTTCAGGCTAAAATGTCTTCCCTCTCACTTTTCTTTTTAAAATGAAAAGCAGCTAGGTGTGTAGTGTTTATAATTCAAGGGCTCAGGAAAAGGAGACCAGAAAATTGCAAGTTCACAGCCGTCTAAGCCACATAGCAAGACATCATTTCAAACAGTCGAGGAAGGGTTCTCGTCTAGCATGGGCAAAGGTCCAAGGCTGCACATGTTATCTCCCACACCATGATAAAAATGATTGCAATAAAGAAAAAGGAGAACCAGAGCCAGAGTATTAATTATTAGACTAGGCTGCCTGGGCCCAAGCAGGCACTACTTAAGTATATGGTTTCAGAGATGGGAAAGTCACCCTTGCATTAAATATTCTCTCATGCACGTCTCTCAGCCACATTTTATCATCAGATGACCATAAAAGCAAGTTACTTAAGTCAAACTTCTCTCTCTCTCATAGTCTTGTGCTTAACTCTCTGTTCTTTGGTCTTTTTAGACAAGGTCTCGCTGTGTGGACAGGTTGGCATCAGCCCTCTTTCCTCAGCCTCTCGGGTGCTAGGATTAGAAACTAGTACCACCATGCTTTGCTTCCATTCTCTCTGTTTCTCCCTGTCAGGAGGAGAGCCTCCAACTTCACATGCTGTACTGCTCCAGGCTGTGGATTAACCAGCACTGACTGAACCCTCTGAAACTGTGGCAGCGCACATACCTCTCCCTGAAGCTTGTTTTGTTAGTTGTTTGTCATGGGCATGAGAGGGTTTATGACCACCATGTCCTTGTCTCATACTGGTGACATAGATTGCATCTGACAAGTTAGAGAAATCCCTTTCCTGAGAGCTCAAAAATATTTCTCAAGTAACACTGACCCTTTTAGAAGTAGGGGAGAGAGCCTTTAACATGTGGTAGAAGAAATTTCTTTTAAATGCAGCATTCCTAAAAAGCTTACGTACCCATAAAACGACACCAAATCACATCCTGAAGGGGGGTTCTTTGTGGTGATATATTTGTAATCTGAGAAATAAAGCTTTCCTGAAGATCAGAGGACAGAGCTAGCCACAGGTGATGGTGGTGTACACCTTTAATCCTAGCACTCAGGAGGCAGAGATCCATCTGGATTTCTGAGTTCAAGGCCACACTGGGCTACAGGCGATTAATCCAGTCTAAAAGAGAAACAGCCAGGCAGTGGTGGCTCACACCTTTAATTTCAGCACTTCTTGGGATCACACATCTTTAATCCCAGCACTAGGAAGGTTGAAACAGGAAGTGATATGGCTGGACAGAGAAAGGAATATAAGACAGGAACAGACAGGAACTGGCTCTTTCAGGCTGAGGAGTTGGTGAGGTAAGAGGTGGTGGTTGTGGTTTGCTCTGCTTCTCTGGTCATTCAGCTTTCATCCTGATATTTAGCTCCAGGTTTTTATTATAAGGCCATTTAGGATTCAAGCAACAGTTTTTAGGTTATGAGAAAGGGATTTGGGTAAAGTCTCAGGACAACTAATGTATCTCTTGCCTCCCCCCTCTCCCTCCCATTCTCCCCCAAGAAATTGAATCCCAAGTCTTGTAGGTCCCTAGGAACTGGTTTGCACCTTACTGGTGTTTTTGGAATCTCAGATGTGAGCCAGGCTTTAAAAGGTGTTTGGATCACAAAACACCAACCACAACTTTTTTTAAAACCACTGGTCACAAATTTGTACTTCTCTGTCAGTTCTAGGGATAGCAGAGTCCTTTAGTGCATAGTATATGCTATTCCCATGCCATGGCTTTCAGTATGGGACTGAGCTGGAAGTGAGCAGGCACATTGCTGTCCCAGAGAAGTGAAGAGATGTTGGAGAAAGGGAGAATGCTTATTGCACAGAACATCTGGGAATGAGCTTTTGCTATCTGGTAGCCAGAAGTGAACCAGGTTTTCTCACAAGTATTTGACCAGGTATACGGTCACAGATTATTTACACACAGAGAGGGTTACTAAGGGAGCAGGGAGCCATAGCTGGCCTCAGCAATATTTACAAACATTTGTGGACAGCAAATTCATGAATAGATGTAAGGAGAAACTGGGAGTTAAAGAGCTGAATCTTAAAACCAACCCCTACATTTCAAAGCTGTTGTAGATCTACTCTACTCTGTAGGGGTGTGCACTGTGAGTATTCCTTTCCTGGTAATGTCCTAAATGGAATGCTGAGCAGGTACCCCTGACATCTTTTATTTGTTGTGTCCACCAAAATCTCAGGGCATACTCTACGTTTTTTTTTTTTTTTTTTTTTTTTTTTTTTTTTTTTTTTCAGCTAAATGTCTGTTGTTGTTTTTTAAACATTTATTAAAGCTATGATTTTTTAGGGGATGACTAGTCTGTTTTTAATGAACTCTGTAGCCTAGATGAGTTTGAAATTGATTCCAGATGCTAAAATAGGAGGGGAAGGAAGAGGACTCCCCAGAAATGAAGCATTTACCTCAATAAAAAAAAGTCCACAAGGAAGGCCCTCATGAGTCAGGAGTCTGCTCTACTCTCCCCAGAGAAAGTTGACTTGATGAGACTATTGGTTTTGTTTTTTAGGGTTAGAGGAGATGTAAGCAATAGAAAAGGAGACTGCAAATGACTTTTCCCATTATCTTGGTTTGGCCACACTGCATTAAAACAAACAAACAAAAAAAAAGATTCTGCCTCTTGGAATAGAGCAAGCCCAGAGTTTTTATTAAGAATTTTTTTTTCATTTTTCATACCAACCACAGATCCCCCTCTCTTCTCTCCTCCCACCCCAAGCATCTCCTCCCCAACTCACTCTCCAGTTTCTTCTCCAACAAGGTGATTCCTTCCATGGGGAGTCAGCAGAGCCTGGTGCATTCAGTAGAGGCAGGTCCAAGCTCCTCCCCCTGTATCAAGGCTGTGCAAGGTGTCCCACCATAGGTAATGGGCTCCAAAAAGCCAGCTCATGCACCAGAGATAGGTCCTGATCTTACTGCCAGGGGCACCCTTAAGTAGATCAAGCTACACAACTGCCTCGCTTATGCAGAGGGCCTAGTCCAGTCCCGTGGTGGCGCCACAGCTGTTGGCATCAAGATCATGGTGGGGAAATCTACAGAGACAACCAAACCTAACTAGTGGGAACTCATGAACTTTAGACAAAATTTTAGTTCTCAACTTCTCTCCCTGTATCTTCTCTCTGTTTCTAGCACAGGGCTTTGCTCTGTATTCAATGAACACCACAGAAAATGTGGTGTGGGAAAGAAATGGGGAATCTGTTGTCTTAATTATTTTTTATGATATTATATAAAAGAAAAAAAGTGTTTTACTGAACCCCACCAACCCAGAACTCAATACAGATATCCACCTATATGTCTCCATGTTTATTCCAACATTTACCATGGATACTTGTTTTCTTCATGGTTGCTTTCAACCTATTCAGCAAATGATTAACACAACACACACACACACACACACACACACACACACACACACACACACTTCTCTATCAGGGCATGGAACAATATTTAATTTGAGATGCGAGTTATGTCCTTAGCTTAGGTTTCAAAAACTGATTAGAGGGGAAGTCCAGGGCATCCTAAGGTTGGTTACATTGTTTTCTTAAAGGCAGGCTGAACTTAGCCTGAGAACACAGCCGGGAAACAGACAGTACAGAGTTTAAAATGGCCTCAAAGGTATCATCAATTTGATTGTTGCAAGGGCTGACAAATATTCACTCTCTAAAGGTAAGTGATAATTTCAGGAAAAGCTTTTCCCACACCTGGAATTTTAAAAGATTTTTTTTTTAAATGTGATTTCTGTATCCATCAGTTGGGTTATGAAAGTTCCTGGCAACGGTCCACAATGTTTACGGAGAATATAGCAAGCAGTTAAGGATATTTAACCCCAAAATATGTAACAACAGATGTTTGAATGACAGGATTAAGCTTAGCATTTGCATCCTATTAAAATGGGAATTCTTTAACAATGAAATAGGAAATATTCCTAATTTTCTCCAATGTATACGAATGGTCAAACAAAGCAGAATCTGGGACTGGTGGTGTAGACCTGTAATCGCAGCACTCGAGGGGTAGAGATGGGAGGATGGCATTTTCCAAGCCAAGCTGTGCTCTGTTGTGAGACAGCAGTCTCCAAAATCAGTAAAAGGCCAAAGACACGCTGTGAAATAACACAACACAGATTGAAATGGCAGAAACAAGCACACAAACGCAAGAAGATGAATCAAAGATGTGAACAGGACAGAGGCTTATAGAGTAAACACCAGACACCTTCCATAATTACGTTCTATGCCACAGAGAGAAAAGGGATACAGAACATCCGGGCATTGAACATCAGGGAGTGCTGTGTATGTCACAGGAAAAGAAGACATCCCTTGTTCTCAGAGAAAGGGATGAGAAAGACTTAGTAAGACATTACAATTTGACGGGACCCTGGGAGTGTAATTGGATTTCCACAGGCACAGATGGGAACAGGAGGGACCCTGCAGAGAGTAAGGGTGTAAGATGAGGCCTGAGCCATTGGCAAGTGTGTGCGTGGCATGAGGTATATACAGGTTGAAGCAAAGCGGGGAGGATAGTGTGACAGTTTGGGATTATATGATGGAGAAATCCGAACAGCCACTTAAATTGCAGAGTCTCTGGGCTTGGGTGTTCTCTGAAAGGTTGTGTTTGTGCGTGTGTGTGTGTGTGTGTGTGTGTGTGTGTGTGTGTGTGTGTGTGTAGGTATGTATTCACATGTTCATGTGTGTGGAGGTATGGATTCCTGTGTTTTGTAGATGCATGTGGGTGCTAGACTTCAGTTTTGGTTGTCATTCCTCAGGAGCTGCCCACCTCATTTTTTTGAGACAGGCTCACTCACTTCACTGGGGCCTGCTGCTTGCCAGGCTGTCAGCACCAGGGAATCTTCCTGTTTCTCTCTCCCCAGCACTGGGCTAGCAAGCCCTGCAACCCAGAACTCAGATTCTCCTATTTGCACAACAAACACCACTTTGCTGGTGAGTAGTTTCCCAGCAACTGCAATGAAGGTTGTTTATTTGTTTTTAATTATTTGTCTCTATGTGTGTCAGTGTGCACACAGTGCACATGAGTGCAGGTGCTCTTGGAGGACAGACAAGGTACTCAATCCTCTGGAGCTGGAGTGTGGTTGCAAACTGCCTGATGGGAGTGCTGGGACCGGACTTCTGGTCCTCTGAAAGAGCACACACCTTACCACTGAGCCATCTCTTCAGCCCCTCTGTGAAAGTCTTCAATAAGTGATGAGCTATCGGGCTTATTTCTGATTTGATGCCTGGATTTGTCAAATTAAATACATCAGTGTGGGTACAAGCTGGTTAAGGAGCCCATAGAAGAGACAACTTCAAGCAAACTTTTCAAGAACAGCGCTGAGGGTGTCAAAAAACAATGTTAAGATTAACTTAAAGCTATTCAGCAGCTTTATGCGTGATTCTCAAATCGGGCAGCACTCCATTCTGTACACCAGGATGAGGTGAGCACAGGAGAGGAGGCTGCCTCTTACAGGTAGGAAAGGACTGGCAAAAGCAGAAACTGAACAAAATAGATCCATCATTCCAAAGTTAATTTCCTAAAGTTGAAAACTGGGGGTTGGAGGGTGCGGTGGGGTGGAGTTTCACAGCCAACTAACCTACTTGGAGGTGTGTCCATTATCTCCATCTCTGTCTCTTGCTGTCTTGGAAAATCACGTGACCACAGAGCTAGCTTGGTGCTTTATGATTCTGTTTTGTTCTCTTGGAGCTGGTGCAAAAGATATAGGGACTTCCTCTCCACTTTCACAGTTTTTAAGGCAGGAGTGCCCCACCATCCATTGATTTACTCAGGAGACTCACTCACCTCCATCTTGAAGACAGAGAGGGGCCTTACACACAAACACCTCTGTGTTCTGCATCTTCATCGCCATCCTCTCTTGATCCTTTGTTAAGCATCCCTTCCAGTTCCACTCCATCCATCATTATATGCCAAAAGGTTTGCCTCCAATTCAAGTACTGGAATAAAAGAGAAAAGCAAAGCTCCAGCGGCCTGGAACAGCAGCATCCAGCTCAGGGAATGTGGACAACCCTGTTCTTGATTCTGTGAATTTAGAACCAAAAAGATGACGAGCAAGAGCGGCCATCCCAAGAGGAGGCTTCTGGGTGTCTTGAGAAAGCTTTGTGTGAAGTCACCTTGAGCTCTGTAAAACAGTGAAAATTGTATTTCTGGGCGCAGTTGACAGTTCAATATGTAAACAGCTTGTTCCGGCCTATTTAAATTGGCAAGCCCAAGGTCCAGTGAGAGGGTTGTCCTCCAAAATATAGTACATGGTTCATGATGAACCACACTAAGAATGACTTCTAGCCTCTATATGCATACACCTACATGTGTGTCCCCATGTAGTAATGCACCCACACATATGTGAATGTGCATCATCATCCCCAATTTAAGCAAAACCAAACCAAACCTATCTTTGCTCATGGCAAATTAAATTGGACTTTTGATTGGGTCTTGTAGTACAGGCCTGTAATTCCACCTTGGGTGGCTGATGCAGGAGGATTCAAGGCCAGCAAGGGTAACAGTGAGATACTGTCTCCAAATTAAAAAAAAAAAAAATTAAAAGGGGAGGCCAGTTATGGAGTACTTCTTCACAATCGCAAAGTCCTAGAACAAGTACCACACAAATTGATTAATCAATATATTAAAATAGTAAGTGATACATTGGTTTTTTCCCCAGTTACAGCCCAAGGAATCCCAACAAATAAACTGAACATTGTTTAAAATTTTTCCCATTTTATTTGTTTAGATGCTGTATTACTTGAGATAGCTCAAAAAATTCTTTTGTTTTTGAAAAAAATAAAATAACATACATTTAAAAACTTCCTTAAAAATCATAAAAAGTAAAATTCTTAATTTTTCAAATTATTGTTACTGTTTTTGAAAAAAAACTGACAAATGAATGATCTAGTTTAGATTTGCATAAGTAGCTCAGATTAGCTTATACTCACAGTTATTAATGGAGAAACCTCGACTTCTATATATAAAATGAGCTACAATGTGGGGAAAAATCAGCAATTACAAACAGCCTTAATTGAATTAATGTAGCAAAAAGCCAGTTCATGTTACAAATTTTAATCTCATTTTTATTTAACTGTCATTAGAAACTGGCTCTGCTTTCTCTCCTCAGCACTGCTCACCTCAGAAGCACACCCCCTCGGAAAAGCTTTCAGAAAGAAAAAGAATTACACAGGCAGACTTAAATTTCAGCATACCTGCCTCCATCTAATTGCCTAAAGAGTCCAAGAAGCACTTTAGTGATCATTTCTCTCATTTCCACAGCTAGCACTTAAAATGACGGTGCACATGATAAATTGAAAGTATGTGCACATAAGAAAAATCCATTCAAGATGTTCAGTGAGGCTCTCATTAAGTCTCCAAATGTCTGTGCTTAATGGTGGGTTGCAATACAAAGTTGGAAAACTTCCTTTGAAATTTTGATCGATTCATTTCTCTCAGAACCATAGCAGTATAACATGTTTCAGCTTTACTTCAGCGCCTTTCTTGCAACTGGGGTGTCTCAGAGGGTGATTTGGGCTAATGAAGTCAATGGTAATGATATTGTACAAACCTGTCTGGTAAACATAACTGTGTGGTTAATTTAATTGAGCTCCATTGTTGTTGAGAACACTGGAGAGCTAGGAAGGTTTCCCATCAAAATGTGGGGAGCTGTCTGGGGCCTCTCGTCAATACTTTGAAGCTCTTTAAAGATGGGTCAGCACAATGTGCTTTTCCTTTGATGTCACCCCCCCAAGTGTGTGACCTAAGACTGCTTAGCCTTATTGGTGTGTGAATATCATCCCAAGCATTGAGCTGCTGCTTAAGCTATTTCAGAAGAAATGGTAGTTATGTATTCCTGTAAAAAGAGCCTATGTTGGTATTCAACAGAACCTTTATCTTGAGACCTCATATATGGTGGTGAACTGCAGTCACATCTACAAGCAGGCAGTCCCAGCCACCAGCTCAATGTGACACATTTATGGAAGAAATTCTTCTAATAAATGAGTTGAGAGAACCTTGAATTCAGTGGAACTGAGTGAGAAAGAAGAGCAGGAGGGAAATTCCTGAAGAAAATCGGAGAGTAGCATTTTTGTCTGTCAGAAACAGATGCAGCCTTGTTTCTTCTAACTATACGTTTCCATAGTTTACATTGTTCTTGCTTAGATGTACAAACATCCCTTCTGACATTTTTCTAATCAAATTCCCTGTCTTTGACGAACCAATGCAAGCACCATTTACATGAAATCTAAGTTAGAACTGAACCATAGACAGTTTTTTCCCTCTTTGGCATTAACTCCCTAAAATACGATAGAGTAACTACACACAGCACTCACACTGTGCTGGTTAGTATCAGTAATCTGAAGATCATATAATGTGTGGCGGGTCAAGGATATGTAAAAGATGATGTCATTTTATAAGAGGGACACGAGAGTCTGTGGATTTGAGTGTGTCTGACTCATTTCTTAAAGACAGCAATGACTCTGTGTGTGTATGTGTACATATGCACATACATACACCACATGAACATGACCTGAATGTGTATCTTAGATCTTCTTGTGGAACTCTTAAAAGTATGTGGATATTTTTTTTTTGGTCTTAAACTAAATTGTTCCAGAGACTTTTAATTGTTAGAATTAATTTTGCAATCTCTTATTTCTCTTGCTGTCCACTTTCCTCTATTAATGGGTTTGCCTATGTTGAGCATTCTTTTTCTTCCCCAATTGCTATGTCTAATGTTTCTAAGGCAGATAATTAATCTTATGTTGAAGACTGACATAATATTAACATCCTGAGATAGAAGTTGGAGGACAGGTTTATTTTTTTGTTTGTTTGTTTGTCTTTGTTTTTGTTTTCTCGAAAGGTTTCTCTGTGTAATCCTGGCTGTTCTGGAACTCACTTTGTAGACCAGGCTGGTTTCAAACTCATAGAGATCCACCTGCCTCTGCCTCCTAAATGCTGGGATTAAAGGAGTGTACCACCACCACCTGGCTGGAGAACAAGTTTTTTTTTTTTAATTTTATTTATTTTATTTTACAATACCATTCAGTTCTACATATCAGCCATGGGTTCCCCTATTCTCCTCGCTCCCACCCCCTTCCCTTACTCCCAGCCCACCCCCCATTCCCACCTCCTCCAGGGCAAATCCTCCCCCAAGGACTGCAATCAACCTGGTAGACTCAGTCCAGGCAGGTCCAGTCCCTTCCTCCCAGCCTGAGCCAAGTGTCCCTGCATAAGCCCCAGGTTTCAAATGCCAACTCATGAAATAAGCACAGGACTTGGTCACACTGCCTAGTTGCCTCTCAAACTGATCAAGCCAATCAACTGTCTCACCTATTCAGAGGGCCTGATCCAGCTGGGGGCCCCTCAGCTTTTGGTTCATAGTTCATGTGTTTCCATTCATTTTGCTATTTTTTTTCAATAATTGAGTAAAACCGAAATTTATTATAAGCCACAGTCGGAGGACAGGTTTTAACAGGCACTTTTGGAGCTCACTTTAGGGTTTAGGGACCAGATTGTTGTCTTTTCTTTGCATTAGATTTTGTTGCTCTTTTGTTTATTTGTTAGTTTGTGCTCATGTAGTCCGTAGTGACGTTTATGGATAAATCATATCCAAGCAAACATTGAAACAGCTAAACACCTTTTTCCTATTTGTATTCTCAGTTTAGAGCACAAATTCTAGTTTTCACATTAGAGTTAAATTTTTTCCCATTTTAGAAATTATGGTTCATGTCTGAGCATTCAGGAAGTGGAAGCAGAAGGCTCTCCAATTGGGCTACGTAGCGAGACCCCAAATCAAGAAAAGATAAGAAAGAAATGATAGTTTAGGAAAAAAGAAAGATTGGGAGATGCAAGGACACAAATCACTTTAAATGCTCAACTTCTTAGCCTTGCTCCAGAGTACCCTTCAACACAGAGGTGACTTCGTGGAAAAAGTCCCTCGGCTCATTGCTCTGTACCAGCATTCATCAGTGCCACCACATTCCTGGGTGACCACAGAGGCAGCCGAGGGGGCGATGCGGCTGTCTAATCGGCCCAGTTTAAGCCTTTAAGCAGATAATACAGGGGCTTACAGGCTGATATGAGGCAGGCGAAGCAGCTTATTCTTCATTTCTGAACGTTGTGTCAGGTGAATCAAGGGCAAACAGTAACTAAATAAAAAGTCAGAATATCTATTTTATGTTTCTATACTTAGATATCTTTATTACTGAAGTAGAGTACTTTATGACTGTTAGGGATTTTGGAGGCCTGATAATCAAAATACCTTCCATTTCTATTTGGATTGAGTACATCAATCAAAGAGAAAGGGATAGACAAGAGAGAATAACCTTAATTCCACTTATTTGTGCACTGTGTGTCACAGTTCTGAAGCTCACTTCTCTGACCACACTTGATAACTTATTGAAGCTGCCTCTGTGGAGCAGCCCTGGGTATAGACTTCGGCCAGGAGAGGAGGGATGGACCTGGGGGCTTTCTCTGCATTCTGTACACACTGCTTACTGGCTGATGTGTCCATGAGCTAGGCTCCTGTGGAATTAGTGCTGGGATGTTTTCAGGCAGCAGGGCACAGCTAATGATGTCTGCACATGCTGAGAAACCTGAAGGTGGAGAAGAGACATTCCTAAGTCTCAAGGGTATATAGAACATTTCAAGTCCAATGGTGGTTGTCCTATCTGTCTGCCAGGACTTATGTAGGTTGTTTGATTTCACTTTATTTGATCGTACCCCAGTCCCAACACCAGGCCCCAGACAACATTGTAAAGAATTACTTGTAAGCATTGCTCTTACTGTTTTATGAAAGAGGAGAATAAGTCTAGTAAAATTATTTGGCTTGCTCAAAGTACAGTAATTATAAGTGTTGAGAGTCAAATCTAGACCTATCTTACATGAAAACTCATTCTTTCCACCGAATATTTTGAATATTAAGAAATCTAATGACATTCATCTAAGAAAATTAGATTTTTTTTTTTAGTTGAACATCACTCTGAATCTGTATGGTGGGAATTAGGTGACTCATTGATATAAAGTATAGAGTATGGGTTTTTTTAAAAAAGCTTTTCTACTTTGAAATAATTTTAGACTTACAGAAAAGATGCAAAAATAACACAGAGATTTCCCATCGGGCCTTTGCTTGGCTTCCCTTCCTTTTAGCATCTTATATAAGCATGGCATAATTATTGAGATGGGAAATTGATGCTGATACAGAGCTAACTAAACTGCAAGCTTTACTCGATTTCACCTTAGTGTTCACTGGTGGCTATGGTTTTTTTTTTTAAGGGTGGGAATGCTATTTTATGGATTTTCATAGCCCAGTTCCTGATAGGGATTCTGATCTCAGGGTGGTGATCACTGACTGCAGAATGGGTAAATGAATGGATGTGTTTTAAGTCACACACTACAGCCTGGGGATCCCTGTGCAGATTTATGTCACATCGGTGTGAAGCACATGAAGAGATGCTGAGGCTGTGATTGACTGTTTACTATAGAACTAAATTCCTCCTTAGACTTGGTGATGAAGGAACTTTTTTATTCTTCTCTCACATATCACATCCTGACCTAAGTATAGTACATCCTATGACCACCCTTGCTTTCCTCCCAGTCCCTCCCCACACCTCCCTTTTCCCCCAGATCCACCCCTCCTCCATTTCCCTTCAGAAAAGAGAAGTCTTATGAGGGATATCAACCAAATATGGCATGACAAATTACAATAAGACTAGGCACATACCCTCATATTAAGGTTGGATGAAGCAACCCAGTAGGAGGAAAAGGGTCCCAAGATCATGCAGAAGAGTCAGAGACACCCTCCCACTCCCACTTTTAGGAGTCCCACAAGAACACACAGATACACAACCATAACATATATGCAAGGGACCTAGCTCAGACCCATACAGGCTCCCTGATAGTTGGTTCAATCTCTGTGAGTGATTATGAGCATTGGTTAGTTGATTCTGTGGGCTGGACATGTTCATGTGCTGTCCTTGACCCCTCTGGCTCCCACAATCTTCCTTACTCTGACTTGATGAGGAATAGACTTTTGAATTATGAAAATACTTCAGTCTAAGAGAGGGTGAATGAACATGACGAAAGAAAGATGCCACAGTGCAATTTGCCAGCTGGACCAAGGTTCCGGTGGAAGGTTCATATCTCCCCCACCTTGTGTGTGTGTGTGTGTGTGTGTGTGTGTGTGTGTGTGTGCGTGTGTTTCTTCTCACACTAGCAATTGAAGGAGCCAGTGGTTTCCAGTCTGTCCTGCATTTCTAGGCAGATTGAACTCAAATGTTAACCCAAACTGTAGAAGATCCTACGTTAAAGGAAACTCCACATGGATTGTTCCCAGGCTTCCACTTGCTTTTGAACTGAGTTAAGTTGAAATAATATCAATCCTTTGACCATGCTTTCTGACCCAAACACTGTTCATTCCAATGTTTTAAGCTGAAGAGTATGTAACCTGCAATATTAAAGCACAAAATCCTTATCACCAGTTTAATGTATGCCAAATAGCCTGTTTCCCCACTTGCTACCCCTTTTCACCTCTTGTTAATCAAACTTAAAAAATATTAGCATAACAAATTGTAGAAAGATGAGAATATAGAATTATTCTTCATTAGGCAAAGCTAGTGTGTAAAAAATTATGAAACAGCAATTTCCTCAAAAAGTTAAACTTTCTAAAGGTTTTCTTTATTTTTCCATTTAGATGGAAGATGTCATAGCACGCATGCAAGATGAAAAGAATGGAATTCCCATTCGCACTGTCAAAAGCTTCCTTTCCAAGATACCTAGTGTCTTCTCTGGTAAGTGTGCATCTAGCACAGCCCTGTTTTCTTCAGCATGCATCACGTCACTGTTTTGTAAACCTCTGGTGTGTTTTTAAACAGCAACTTATAAGATGCATATGGCACATTCATCATGCGGGTTAGACCCTGGAAATGAGTATAAGACATGAACCAAGAGTCCTAATGGGACACAGAGTCCCTCGGAAAGATAGAATGACCATCTATGAAACAAGAGAAAAAGACAGTGTGAAAAGAAATAGTGTTGTGTGAGAGGATGCCATGGAGACCAAATGAGGAGATTGAGAGAGTGAAAGACAACCAAGGAGATAAAAGCAAAGCATTGCTCAGAACTGGAAAAGTCAGGAAGGATCGTATCACTAGGGATCACAGCCACACCTGCCATGCTGAGAACTGGGCAAGGACACAGAGAGCAGCCAGGGAACCAAGCATGAAGGATGATGGCTCTAATTTGTGTCTCTAAAGGCCAACCATGGGATTGAAATTCTGACAAATAGGGGTGATACAGAGGTTTTAAATGTTTGTATAGAATGATGTGATGAGAGATTTGGGGAGATGGCTCTGTCTGTACAGGCCTGATCAATCATACAAACTAAATTTGGCTTTGCATAACCCATGTCAAAAGCTGGACATGGTGGGGTGTGCCTAAAACACCAGCATTAGTGGGGGAGGGATGAAGTAGAGACAGGAAAATTCCTGAACCTCATTGGCCAGACAGTCTGACCTAATGATGAGCTTCAAGTTTAGTAATAGACTTGGTTAAGACAGAGAACAATGAAAGACACCTGAGGTTAATTTGGGGACTCTTCAAGTGCACCCTCATGCATCCTGCAGCTATATGCACACATGTGTGCATGCACACACACACAGAGACATACACAGAAACACAGACACAGATACACATACAGACACACACACATACAAAGAAATAGAAGTTATAATGCATAGCTCTTGTAGGAACTGTTTAAATACTAAGATTTTAACACCCACAGATTGAAGGACAAGGAAATGTAAGAGGATTTTGTAACTGGGCCTGGAGGATAAAAGAGGACGAAGACCACATTTTTTCTCATCTTTGTAACTGAGAATCTTTATCAGAAATAGGAGACTATATGTATCATTAGTAACAGTGTAAAACCCAAAAGAATTGGCAATCATTAGTGAAAAAATGTTGTTCCGACTCCATGAGGCTGTGACAGACCCTGCTGTGGGGCCTGAGTGGTGATGGGCATGACTAGTGAAGAAATCAGTTGAGGCCAGATCCACAAAGTCTGAGAGGTAGCCATAATGGACAGGAGATTCAGGATACAGAGATTCAGGTATGAGTGGGAGGGTGTATGTCAGGATCCTGTGAAAAAGCTAAGCAGTCCTTCCTTCTGAAGCAGGGTCAAGGGAAGACCATGATCAGGATGTTTCAACCCTGGACAGGAGCAAGACTGGACACTGGAGGTGCATACAAGCAGGCCCGGATATTGGGGCATACTAGCTCTGTTAATCTCAGAGAGAAAAGAGGGGACTCAATCTCGTGAGAGCTCCCAGAGAGTGACATGTCCCCAGTAACACAGGGTATCCCTCCCTTTTCATGTCCACTTCAATCCAGTGTGGTGTCCTTCATTTCTCCACCTGGAACTTGGTGCCATCTCCCCTATCCGCGCCATCAGCCTTCTTTAGAATATTCTATTTATTGAAATGTATCGTCTCAATAGTTCGTTCAGAGAAGTCTTTATGGAAACTTCTAAGCTGTTTCCTCTACCTTACTCTCTTCCCCTTCTTCATTCATTAACCAATCTGTTTTTCCTCCCCTCCTCCCCCAATCTCATATAAAAACAAACCAATCATGGGCGCCTATGAAAAGCTGAACTTTTCTAGAAAATTCTGTTTTTGTAATTTTGCTCAACTCACTACTCACAGTAGTCCTATCTCCTTGCCTTTCAAACTTTGTTATGTTAGTATCTTTAAGTCTGATTAATAGAAAATGGAGAAACTAACAAGCAGACAATGTCCACTTGGAACATGGAAAGTCCTCCATAGGAATTTTGTGTTGGGACATTGCCTGTTTCCTGAGAGAGTTCTTTAGATTTAGGAATTCCTCTACAACAAGCAACTGGAAGACTTTTTCACTCACAACATCACTCTGTTAATGGTTAAGTAGGATTGGATGCAGAGTTTAGGAATAATCCCTGTTTTAGTGTCTACCGATATATAAAACAATACTAACAGATGTTAAACAGGGGAGAAATGCAATTTGATATTGAGGTGTTTGTGTTTATTGAGACTGCATTTCTTAGAAATTTTAAGGATTTCCTGCTTCAGAGTTCAATTAGTTACTTTGCAATAAAATTGGTATGTCTAGAATTTGTTGGCCTCTTTCTAACAGTATTTTCAAACTCTTGTATCCTAAAGGTCTATCTATTTTATTACTTTTTCAGTGATTTTCAGTAATTTCCTTCCCTAGATCTTTGCTGTGGTCTGTTTCATTGTTATTTTCTTTGTGAAGATGCTGTTCCACTCCCCATTGCTGATTGCTGCCATGGCCCTCTGCACTTGCCCCTTTCTCCTTGATTCTTTCTTACATTCTTCTCACCAGTGATAGAAGGAGGCATGTGTTGATGTCACCACCCTTAGTATTTTGATGTAGGGGGAAATTTCTCAGTCCTGCCTAGCCCCTCAATCCAGACGAATCTCTCCCACATGAGCTCTCACAGCCACTTATAAAATAATCACTCAGAGGCTTATATTAATTACAAACTGTATGGCCTATGGCTCAGGCTTCTTGCTAGCTAGCTCTTTCATGTTAAATTAACCCATTTCTATTAGACTATGTGTTGCCACATGGTCATAGTGTTACTGGTCTACTGGCATCTTGTTGCTCCTTGGGGAAACAGGCAGGCACCTCTCTCTTTCCCACCTTTTTCTTTCCTGTATCTCCTCTTGGATTTCCCACCTTCCTCTAATCTGCCTTGCCATAGGCCAAAGCAGCTTATTTATTAACCAATGGGAACAACATATATTCACAGCATACAGAAAGATATCCCACAGCACTTTCATGGCTCTCTACACTTCCCCCTTTCTCCTTGATCCTTTCTTACATGGTATGTGTTGATGTCACCACCCTTAGTATCACTAGAAACAGCTATGGTGAAGGCCTGTGATGTGTTGAAAGGCTAGTGCTAAAATCATTAGAGACAGGAAGCTGTTCACACCATGTACCAGTCTGTAAACGAGAAAAAGTCTTGATACCATTTACCCAACTTTTTTATATTAATAAACTCATCTTCTTTAATGGTCATGAGTATCAAAGAAGATCTTTACCCAGATGTGGGAAACCATACTGCAAGCATCTTCCATAGACCACTTGAAAAATTATTAGAAATATAATATCCAGGCCCATCTTGGATCCAGTAAATCAGAACCTCAATTTTAATAATGAGGTTTATTTCTTGGGTGTCTCCTCAGAAGCTTGGTTACAAATCTGGTCAGAGCTCAGGCACCACTTATCTTATCCAGATGCTGGACACGATCCAGATTGCTTATAAAGATCTTTTGATTAACTTTCAGGATCTCTGATCATCTTTCTTTATAGCTTGGCTTTAGGTCAAGCAATGTAGTTCATCCAGTGGCTTTTTGTTGGTTGTTTCACTTGAAGGAAAGATGAGGGATAGGAAAAATAACATAGCTCCTTATGCTCACTACCCCTAAGCCAAGAATCTCAGCAATTCATAGGAGCAAGGATATTAGCATCTAGGCATGGAGATGGGTACTGGCGAGTTTCATAAAGAAGAACCCATGCTTCAGAAGTAAATAGGGTGCTGGAGCTGTGGGTAAGTCACTCACCAGACATATATGAGAACCTATATTTAATCCCCAGCACTGTAAAAGAACAAAGGTAAGTATATATAATGTCATAGTAACCAAGTTATGCTAGCAACCACCAAAAGTGAAAACAGCTAGTTAGAAAAAAAGGGAAATTGGCATCTTTCCCGGCAACATCTGAGATCCATACCTGGAATCATACAAAAGAATCCTATTATGATTCTAAAATATGTCACATTGTACAGGATGATTTATGTTTTATTCCCAATTTTGTGGTGTGTGTGTGTGTTTCAGATAAGCATCTCACATGTTAGGATTCTCATTAGATACAGGAACACTCCTCCAGAACACATGCAGTAGACACAAAGGCCTTATTGCAAAGTCATCGTAAGAATGAGAAGAACAAGTAAATATTTTTATAAAAGAGGCATTAATGCTCATCTGGAATGTGGCTACCACAAATTGATTGAGATGAAGAAGAGCTCATAGGAATGCAGGATTCTAAACACACATTGTAGATATTCCTATTTGTTAGGACTGAGATGAAACATCAGTATTTCCAAACTAATAAGTTCTACATTAATGTCATCTGTTAACTGAAATGCATGTTAACAACTTTTTCTCTAGAATTTTTAATCAGCTGAACAGACTCTGATAAAACACACACTATATTTCAGTTACTCTACAGCAGTGGTTCTCAACCTTCTTAATGCCATGACCCTTTAATACAGTTCCCCAACCATAAAATCATTTTCATAACTATAATTTTGCTATTGTTATGAGTCATTAATATAAATATCTGATATGCAGGATGGTTTTAGGTGATTCTTGGATCATGACCCACAGGTTGAGAACCACTGCTTTACAATCTTTTTTAAGGACTAATATTTTAATTGCACTAGAAAAATATATTATACTAAATGTTTAGATGATATCACAGACCAAAGTGTGTTCTTTTCGTAGAAGTTTGGAAAGTCATTTGTCCAGTGAAACCTATTACGTTGCATGCTGACTGAAAAAAAAGACAATAAAAAAATAAAAATTAAAAAGTCAGTTGTGAGGAAAGAATTATCCAAAGGCTAACACTATCCTATTGTGGGAGTTCAATTTGTTTAGCCAGTGACATTTGGAGTGACTAGCCCCATGGGCATGTTTTTTTCTGGATATGTGATGGAATAAAACTGAGGAGAAAGGTTGTGTGCTCTTTCTTGGGTGGTTGTGGCAAGCAGTGTAGAGCTTGACTTGTGGTTGGTCCTCATCACCCTTGGGCAGAACGGCAGGACAATAGTAGCTGGATCCGCAGCAACGTCCACCTTGTTCTGCATTTGTGAGTCTGTTTTTCCATTGCACTCCTTAATAAATTATTGAGCAGACTTTTGTGGGGTCTCACTTTACTGACACCCAATGTGGGGTATGATTTGTATACAGAGGCTTTTCTCTGTCCTACCTTGTCCCACAGCCTCTTGTAAATAATCACTGAGATGCTTGATATTAATTACAAACAGTTTGGCCTATTGTTCAGGCTTCTAACTAACTAGCTCTTCCAACTTAAATTTCTATTAACCTATGTATTTCCATGTGTCCGTGGTGTTACCAGTCTATTGGCATCTTGCTCCTGGGGCAGCTGGCTGGCATCTCCCAGACTCCACCCTTCTCCTGTATCTCTGCTTAGATTTCCCACCTGCCTCTATCCTGCCTTGCCATAGGCCAAAGCAGCTTCATTTATTAACCTATGGGAGCAACACATATTCATAGCATACAGAAAGACATCCCACATCACTATCCAATTTGATTTGACAAAACCTTGGCTTACATATATGTCCTCAGTTATTAAAGTACAACTATTATGAGATTTGCGTGTTGTGGTACTAAATCTTGAGGTGGGCTTTGTTTACTATTTTTTCACCTTTTAAAGGATGCTCTCAAAATGTTCACTTCATGGTTTCTATGCTGCTTAGAACAATACAGAGAAATAAATTTACTTTGTAATAAACTACTGAGAAAATAGTGTCTTTGAAGACAAATGTGACTCTCCTTCCTGTTTTTTTCTTAAACAATAAAACTATTATTTTATTCTTTCTTGTCTGAAAAGTTCATTGGTAAATTTAATATTCTATTCATATTTTTTCACATGACTCATCACTTATCTATTATTTTTCTTTGACTTGTTTATTTTTTCTTTGATTTATTGAGGAAAGGGTCTCACTCTGTAGTCAGGCTGGACTGGAACTCATAGTGACCCTCATGCCTCAGTCCCCTGAATAGGCATGACCAAGCATAACAAATTACTATAATTATGTGTGTGTGTGTGTGTGTGTAGGACTGGCACTTGAATCCAGGACCTGGCACATACTAGGTCCATTGTTCTACCACTGAGCTTTACCCCTCACTTCCCTTTACTTCTAGCAGTTGTTTTTGTCTGTGGTGTATATGTATATGTACTTGTGCATGTGTGTCTTCTTCAATTGCTTGTCCATGTCACTTTTTGATACAAGGTTTCTCCCTCAACCTAGAGCTCCATATTTCAGATGGATTGGCTTACAGGTGAACTCCTGGGATCTGCCCATCTCCATCTCTCATGCATTAGGCTCACAAGCCTGCCACTATGCCTAGATATTTTGCATGATTTCTAGTGATTCAAACTCATATTCTCATGCTTGTATAGCAAGTATTTTACCCAATAAGCATCTCCCCAGCATGTCTGCCTTTCATTGTCTTAATTTGGTATGTGGAACGCCGGGATGTGAGTATCGTAGGCTGTTTCAATTTATATTTAGGAGATACCTGAGATGAATTATGAGACAGTATCAGAGAAGTGTCTGCTTTGCTTCCAAGAATAATTTTTGACTCAAATCCATCCCAGTTCAAGCAGGGTGATCTATTTGGACTTTGGTCATAAATACTACATCATAATATAAAGTGAAAGATAAAACCCCAAAATTACTGAGTATGTCTTATTAAAATGTTTACTCAAATTTGTACCATTGTATCTGCAAGTTGGAAAAGATAACTATAAAGTTAAAGACATGTCTGTAGCTTTTACTGACATATTCTTTAAATGCATTTCATAGGTCCCTATTTGTATGGAAACAATTTCCCTAAAACTCATATCCTGTAAGTTATAGTGTTTCTTCATCTCACATCTGAAATCTTTGGTGAGGCAACCCATGGCACTGTTATCAGTTGAAAATTCTTTATATTAGAATCTGAATGTAAGCACAATAGAGACCCACATCTAAAATAGAACAGAAAAATTTATGAATACTGGGGGAAATCATTGATTTTACATTTTAAAGATGTTTGTTGTTGTAATAGTATTTTATAGCCATGCTATTTTATCTTGGCTACATGCATACTTGAAAAAATCAAAATTGACAATGTAGGCACTTTGTTGCTTAACAAGCTGTTGAAATAATGCATTTTTATGCTTTCTTCTCAGAGAACACACTACATTATAAGAAAACTGAGTATTATTTGAGTGTAGATTTTTAGTTTATATAACCATGGATGCTTTGGAGGCTAAGGATCCAATAAGCTTATAATACATAATGATCCTTATGCCCCAATGGGAGGAATATTTGCTTTGTTAGTATTCTAATGTGGCCATAGAATTTGAATAAGCCTTTGAGATGTGTTTCTTTTATGTGAGACACAGTGTCATTCACTGTGTGCCCAAGTTGACCTCATATTTACCATCTTCCCCCCTCATCCTCTTGAACACTGGGATTGCAGGAGTGCCCCACCATGCTTGGCTGACATTTTTTTTTTGCTTTATTTTAATGATAGAGATTTATCTTCATCTTGACTTTAGCATAAATATTAATCAGTAATCTAGAAAAGTGCCACATAGTTAGTGATTTTAAATACATTCACTTATTTCTTACAATATTCAAAATAATTATTGTTTGTTTCATAGAGAAGGATTTGGAGGGTCAGGGAATTCAACCCTTAAGTCCACTTTTGTCCAGTATGCTAATATTTAATCTACAGTGCAGCCAATTCTGAAAACCATTGCCCTTCTGACCTCTGCCTTGAGTTTTCCTTCCTACAAAGCACCTGTTGTTTCTCATGACAAAGACGCGTCTCTGCTATTGTGCCATTTCCATCCATCCTCCAGTCTGCAGCCCTTCAGATGGAAATCTTTTAGAATTCTTATAAAAGGACTCTGGTCCTTGTTTCTTCTGCGGGTCACTACGACCTTGACTAAACCCCTCTAGCGTCCTCATCTCTGAAGTTTGCGGATTAGGCCTAAAGGTTTTTCAAAGTTTCTCTTCCTTATAAATGCACAATTTAGAGAATTAGTGAAGGGAAAAGGAAAGCTAGCTTAGAACTGGGTAGCCCAGGGACTAGACTCTCCCTGGACTGACTGTTCTTGTGTAGACTATCACAGAATAAATGAAACTGTGACACAGTGATGGAAGTCTCACTCTGCTCCCTTTCTCAAGGTAATGCCATGTGTGCTCATGGTTGAATTATGAATTGTATGCTAATGCATTTGTGTAATTCACATTTTTCTTTAAACTCTATTCAATTCAACTTCCAATACAATATTTCTACTTGAATATCTCAAAGAAGTGTCAAATTCAACATGTCCAAAATGAGATTCATTGTCTTACCCTTAACCTCTTCTCATTTTCCCTTTTTATAAAGATTATTACATGAAAAACGCTGTCGTCGCCCAGTCTCCTATAACCTCTTCTCCCCGAGTCTACGCTGCCATCATGTGTTATCAATGTCTTGTTCAGAGTAGCCATGAAATACGTTGCCTCACAGTCATTTGCTCTAGTGTTACTCTAGTCTGAAATATATCCCCCCTCAGAATTAAGTTCTACCTCCACTTTGTAGGCTGTCCTCTCTTTCTCCACAGGTACATGAAAATGCACTGATGTTTTCAAATCTCTTGGACCTCATTGATAGTGCTCTCTTGGTTCTAGCCTTAGAAGTCAGTGTCCAGCACTGCCTTTATCTCACTCTGTCTTACCATGGGTATCCTGCCACCATGATTTTCTGTCTGAAACATTTCCTGCCCTTTCTCCATTTGCTCTGTTGAGAAATCGTCTCTTCCTGTCTATACTGGCTTCTTTTCTTGCATCTCCTCCTAACACTGTGTTCTTTTCTCTCAGAATACTTTATTCCATCTAGTAATTAAAAAGTCACCTACAGTAACAGTTGGTAATGTTTCTCCTTGACGATCATGTAAACTATGGGGAGACTCCATATGCTCACTCCTGCCATCCCAGAATCAAAGTCAGCAGCCAGCATAAGGGGTGTTCATTAGCTATTTGTTAGCTGGCTGAATAGTCATTGTAATTCTTAGTGGGAATATTTGATTTCATGTGGATTTAGACATCGGGTACACTTTCATGTTTGTGTGGCTTTGTCAACATATGCAAATTATTTAGTTTTAAACAAGAACTTCTTGTAAAAGAACAGTCTATCTTTTCATTGATATTTGAGTAAACAAAAATTCTCTAAGTTATTTTTCATAGTATATATCACATAAACCAAACCATAAACACTAATCTCTTGATTTTATTCAAATGGGCATTTGGAGCTAACTAGGCCTCAGGAATGTAGAGTTTTCTCTGGTAACCATAAATTATATACAACTTGTATCAAAGCATTAGAAGTGCTTCTTCTGGCTTCAAGAGAGGAAAGAAGACATGATCTCTGACCATAAGAGGATCACATTCTAGTGAGACAATAAGCCAAAAAGAAAAAAGAAACACACACACACACACACACACACACACACACACACACACACACACACTCACACACAAGAATGAACTACTTTCTACAGTCCTGTTGTAGAAGCTTGTAGCATCTGCCAGGGCTTTTGGGTAAGTGGCATTGGTTGGTAAAGGCGAGAGCTTAGAGGTTTTGTAAAGTGTCCATTAGACTCATCGAGATGGATGGGAAGCTTCCCTATCAGGACAGACACCCGAAAGAACACCCATAATGCCCGAAAGTACAACCAATAACCTTTGTGAAAGGATGGCATGTTTGGAGAGTACAGAGACTTGAGTACAGGAGAAAGCGGAAGGCAGGAGCTGGGATTCTGAGAACTTAGAATCTGGTTCTGAAGAATAAGAAGAAATTAATGTTTTTATATAATAGATTTGTTTTTACTTATTCCTTGAGAATTTTATACAAGCATGCAATGTATTTCTAACATTTCTTTTCTACTCCCTTGCTCCATCTCTTCCTGGTTCCCCCCACATCTCCCAACTTTATAATTTTATTTTTTATAGCACCCATTGAGTCCAATTCATGCTGCCCATGCACCCATGGGTCTGACCATCCACTGGTCAACCTACCAGGAACCAGACCCTTTCACCATGGTACTGTGGATTAAGTGCAACATCTTGAGCATGCTAAGCAATTGCTCCACTGCTCAGATATACCTTTAGCTCTACGTAAATCAGGGAAATAGCATTAGTGATGTTAAAAAGAGGGCCAGAGAATATCAGTCTGTATAGGCAGGAGATGGGTATTATGGTTATAATTGGAGCAGAGATTATGAAGTCCTAATTCAAGGCAAGGCAGTAAAATTTTTAAAAAATGACAAATAAAAGACTTCTGGAATTTACATAGGGCTTTATGATAGCTCAACAGCAGGAATGGGTTGGGAGATAAGGCTGGTGAATTAAGCAAGGGGACACTCAACAGTTATGCTCGTATTTAGACAATGAGAATCAACACATCAGGATGTCAATGCACTCAGACACATTTTCTTTAGGACAGTGATGGAGGAAGATAATGTTTGATGCTGGTCTCTCCTGGAATTATCAGGAGAATAGAACAATCAGGAAGTGTTTAGAAAATATAAGATATATAGGTTTGCAACTCAGGGGATTTAGGAGCATATATATTGTAACCCAGGAGTAGAAGAGGATCTGTCTTGGAGCTTTATTTGGTGAGAAAATCAGAGGATGTACCTCACTGGAACAGGAACACTTGTGAGGAGCAAATATGAGTCCTCTGGGACTCCTTCCATGTTTTGGCAGAGAATATTGCTCAGCTGAGTTCACCTGAAGTATCAGGGGACACAGAAGGATAAAGACCTCGAATGATGTGACTTGGAATCACACCAGGTCTTGTGATACAGCCCTCAGTGTCAGGACTGCAAGAGTTTGAATTTCAAAGGGAGCCCATCCTCACATGAAATGAAAACTCTCCAGTTTCTTCAAACTGGGTCAGGGTCTGGGCACTGTAAGAATGTAAAAGAGACATTATTGATATACTCATGAAGCAGAAACTTGAAGTCAAGACCTGACCACACCTCTGATAATATCTTTAGACCTATCCACCACCACCATCCCATCCCCTTTAGATTAACCTAGCTTCAAAAGAAACATGTTTGCTGAGTCAGTGTTCCATTAATGTCTCTTGCCTTTGACATTCAAAAATTCTGTTCCTCTATAGAACCAGACAACAAGCTTCACTGTTGGAAGACTTCCACTGCTTTCTGTAGGTTGACTTAGAAGTTATTATATTTCCATTGTGAACCACAGCAGGAAATAAACCAGAGTCCTCAGTTCACTGCAGAGTCTATAAGTTTCCATTAATTTTGCAAGTATCAATGCTTAAGGAACAACCCTTGAGATCATAAATGTTTGTGAGATGACCTGTTGACAGTTACCAAATAAAAGGCCCCTGCAAAGCAAGTCACTGAAGAGGCTTACAGGTTGAAATCACTGAATGAATTCTGGGGAGTCCAAAAGACAGGTGCCTGCTCTAAATTAACACTGTCAATGGGGAAGAAAATGGGGTGCAGAGAATAGGGATCTCCAGCTGGCCTCTCTGACTTTCATATATTCTATCTTTAATTAGCTTCTGGAAGTTCTCTGTCACAGACCTGGTTAGGGAGTGGCTTCTCTAAACACTTGTGTTGCTACTTCTGTTCTTTATCTGAAATGTTCACATTTAACATACTGCTCCGCAGATGCTTTGCCATGAATGAGAAAGAGAAAATTACTGGACCACACTCCTCTCTAATAGTGTTATGCTACTTTTTTATGGAGAGGGAGCATTAGACACTGAACCTAAGGCTTCACACATATGAGGCAAGGGCTCCATCACTGAGCTAGAGCCTCAGCTATTTTTCAAACTGAATTCAGTGTTTTGCACGTACTGGGCATATGCTGTACCTCTGTACCACAGACTCTACCAGATCTTAGGGTTCAGAAAAACATCTTTAATTTTCTATGCCCATTCCCACAATTTCTTCCCCAGTGCTCTATACTCAGCAAGTTTTTAACTAAGAAAGTGAAGTAACTGAAACCTTGACTTACTACAGCCACACACACACACAAAAAAGAATCAGTTTTTGTAGGTGTTATTGGACATGGAGTAATTAACCATATTTATTTCAGTCCTCCTGTGTATCCAGTTTTTTTCTTCAATAGTAGAGTGTTTTCATAACATGTACAAATGCACAAGGTACCAAGTTTGATTCCTCACACCAAAGCATAATACAACGTAGAGGAAAATAATGTGTATTTTTTTCTGTTAAACTGAGGGTATATTTACCTAATACTAAGATGCTTTTAGGAGTCCAAGATGTTCCTTTCTGAAATCAGCACCATCCTGGGATATTTTTCCCTACTGTCCATAATAGAAATAGCTATTGTGGGTTCTACAGAAACAGTTTGTTCGAGAAAATAACTTCAAAAAATATTTTGTCAGAAATTTTGCTGTAAATGCTTTCCCCTTGTAGTATCCCAAAGCAAGTCTAAATCTACAAACAGAAACTTTAGGAGAAATCAATAAGAAAGGAACAATATGCTAAGAATATTGCTAATACTTAACATGCAATTAAAAAATTGACTCAGCAGTTAAGGGTACCGACTGCTCTCCCTAAAGACGTAGGTTTGATTGCCAGCACCACATCGTAACTTATTATCATGTGGAACTCCAGGTCCAGAGGTTCTAATGCCCTCTTCTGGACCTCTCTGAAAAATACTGTAGAACTCCTACTATAGATTTCAAGTTCTTTCATGTCTAGATGGGAACCTGAATTGGCCCACATGGTGGGCAAGCACATGGGCCTGAGCAACACAGTTGCTCCGGAAAGGGGAATTGAGTACTGCTAAGATTACAGCTCTCTTGCCCTTCAGACAAGGTGAAATTGATGCAGTATATTTCCCCGTATTTTCTAAAATCATCAATACATTCCAGGACAAAGGTCTACACATCATCACGGCCAAGACTCTTGGCATGGCTAATGAGCACTATAAAAGTCAGAGCACAGTACAGCTATAAATCATGTTTTAAAAGTCTGGGGCATTTCAGGTGGTGTTGGATGTTCAGTGTTTGTTAAATCTGGAAAGCAGCTTTACTAATGATGTCAAATTTTAATAAAAAGTAAAATCTTAGTGTAGCATGAATCTTAAAAGTTCTTATTAATAAAAATCAAACCTGAGGCCAGTTATTGGGGTGAACTGGAAGATCAGAGAACTAGAACAAGCCACAGCTACCTCACCTGGCCAGATCCTCAGCTTGTCTTGTTTCCTGAGACTGGAAGCCTCTGAGTCCTCATCCAGAATGAATCTCAGCTGAACTGTGTTGCTCCAAAGCCCGAAAGCTTCTCCAGCCAAATGCTTAACCAGGCCAAATGCTTAACCAGCCAAATGCTTCTAGTTTCTGGTCCTCATGCCTTATATACCTTTCTGCTTTCTACTACCACTCCCTGAGATTAAAGGCTTTTCTTTCTGGGATTAAAGGCATCATGAGTCACCATGCCTGTCTATATCCTTGAACACATGGATTTCTGCCTCTGGAATGCTAGGATTAAGGGCGTTTGCTACCACTGCCTAGCCTTTCTGTTTAATATTGCGACTGCTCTGTCTCTGACCCCAGATAAGTTTATTAGCATGCACAATATTTGGGGGAATACAATACCACATTTCCTCTCTTTCTGTCTAAAATTTAAAAAAGCTTATAACTAATACAAGAAAAATTATATCCAGTAAGTATATATAATATACACAGTCAAGATTACATTAACGATGTCTAGTCCATTAACATTTGACAGATTCAGATAAAAACTCCATTATATACATTAACAATGTCCAGTCCAGTAACATTTGATAAACTCAGACTAAAAAATTTCATTACTTATCTTATTTAAAACAAGTAGTTCCTTTTTAAAAATAGATTCCATAATCTCCCTTTTTATTTTATCATATCCATATTCTCTCTTTTTTCTTTTCATAATACATTCATTAGTCTACCTTTTGTCATTTTTATATCTTCCCCTTTTCTTCAGTGTAGATTCAGTGATCTACCTATTTATCCTATTATTTCTTTATCTTTTTTCTCAGAGTAGATTCAATGATCTATCTCATATCTTATTCTCTTTTTCTTTTTGCTTTCTAGGGGTGAAGATATCTTTAGGGAATCTTGAAAAGAAAATTTTTGGGTTAATTGTCAAGTCCTGTATCATTTGTTCAGTTTCTGCATAAAAGGAAAGTTCAGGGCTTGTCATAAGTCCTTGCTCAAGTAGTCTGTCAGGCTGGATCATCTCAGCTAGTCATCTCGAAATTGTCCTGACCAGTTTGTAGTCCAAAGTCAATTTTTCCATGGTGTTAATCATAGTCCATGTGGAATCATCTTTGTGGAGTCCCTTCTTCCTTTTGAATATTCCAAAGTTGCTGTTAGGCATGGTCATGGTTCCCTGCAGATTTTTTTTTTTTTTTTGTGCCTCCTCCTCTGTGGTTTGGAGCAATCACAGTCTGATAAATGTCTGTCTCTCGGAACCATGAACATTCTTCCCTAGAACAGAAAATCTTCACAGCAATTTCTCCCTACCATTTGTCTTGCCAAACTTTTCCAAACTGACCTTTGCTGATGCTTTCTTGTAACACGATGGTCCTGGCAATTCTTCTCTGAACAAGCAGCAGTAAACCCTTCATCCCAGGTGAACAAGCAGCAGTAAACCCTTCGTCCCAGGTAGCAGCATCACCGCAGTCACCAACACAATGAGAAGGAGCTGGCAACGTGGAGCAGTAGCCACTGCCTCCATGGCCCCACTGCTGTTTGTGGCTCAGTCTGGGCCGAAGCTTCTCCCAAGCCTCCTAAGCTGGCCTCAAACTTGGGATCCTCCTGCCTCTCTCTCCTTCAGCAAATCCTACCAGCATGCGCCACCACAACCGGCAGAGTGTAGCTCAAGCCTGAGCTGGGGCCCACAAGCACCTTTTTCATGAATTCGTACCATGGACAGGTAGGCAGAGGAGATGAGAGCACTGGCCTAGGTGAAGGTGTGGAAGATTATCAACAAAAATCATCCTAGCCAGGAGCTGAAGAGATAACCAAGCAGGTGAGCTTTGTCTGCTCTTGCAGAAGACCCAGATTCAGTTCTCAGGTCTTAACATTAGGCAACTAACAACTGCTTAGAACTCAAGCTCCTGAGTTGCAGTTCTGATGCATCTGGCTTTCATTGGCACCTGGGTCACATTCACAGAACCACACATAGACACACACATGACTGCTAGCATGTTGGGTGCTTACCCTGAACTCACACTCTGAAAGTTATATTTTAAATATAATATTTATATATCAGCCTTATAATCAAGAAATCACCTTAGCCACACAGAAAGTAATGAATTTATTCAAAGACATTGCAGTTTCAAAGAACTGGTCCCGTACTGACATATTAGGCCCCTGGAAGGGACTGAGGGACCACTGAGTGTCTGTCCTCTAAAGTCATCATTCCAATGCACTGCTTGGATCTACAAGACCACATAAAGGCCCCCAAAAAGATACAGAACAGGATGAGACATAAAGAGATAATCAACTTATCCATATTCAAAATCACATGATTATGATCTTGTCAAACTATGAGTTAAGTTATAAGTATTTCAACTGGGTTTAGTGGCTTGGACCTGTCATCCTTCTAATTACAAGTTAGAGACAAAAAAATTGCAAGTTCAAGGCTGGCTTGGATAATACAGGGATTCTGTCTCAAAGTAAAAAGCAGAAAGAAATCTGTGGATATAGCTCAGTGGGAGCATTCCCCCTTGGTTCCATTGCCAGGAGAGTAAATGAATTTAAACAACAAACAAGCAAGCAAACAAACCAACCAACCAGCCAAACAAACAAACAAAACTCATACCACTACCAATCAAAATGCAGAATTGTCGTGCCCAGTGAATACATCTACAAAACACCCCCTCACTGAAGGCCCAGGGAATGTTGAGGAAGAGAGGCCAGAAAGATGGTAAAAGTCAGAGGTTGTGTCTCCTAAGAATGTCAGAAGCTGCAGCCAAAAAGTCTTACCAACATGTCTGACCTAGTGTGGGCTAAACAAGAACGTCACCAATAGACATGTCAAATGGATGGACTGAAAGTCTCAACCCTACACCAGGAACTATAGGCAACTGAGAAAGGAAAAGAAAGTGGGGGAGGTGGCTTTTCCTGGGGAAGAACACACCAACTGACCAAGTATTCAGTGTCAAATAGTAAATGCTGCAAACACACATAAAAGTAATATTATGAAGACTGAGTGAGTTATTATCAAGAATATATATGTAAATACATATATGCATGTAAGGACAATTAATGAACGATCAGGCTGTGACTTTGAAGGAGGGTGGGGAGATGTTTATTGGAAGGATTTAGTGGGAGGCAAAAGAAGGCAGAGATGTTGTGACTATATTATAATTTCAAAAATAAAAACGAAAAGGAGTGTTTTGTGCCATATTTTAATTAAATATCAAGACAATTTATAGAGCGGGAAATGGTTCAGTATAAGGGTACCCTTGAAAAGGCATCATTTGGATATAAAGAGTGATATTAATCATTTAGATAGCTTAATTAATTAAAAGGTAGAACTTGTTACCAATTGTGTCTTAAAATATAAACAGTTCAAAGGACCATTTAAAAATTAATAATGAGATGTGAACAGGGAAAAATGGAGTACTTGAGTTTTATGCTTTTTTTATTGCAATGTCACTGGACAATTCAATATTTCTAACTAGTGTGTGTGTAAAGCATAAAATCGAGCAGTGAATAGAAATCCTATTTTAGCTGTCATTTCCATTCTTCTAATAATGACTTTATTACCACACTGAGGTTAGGCTGGATGTGACATTCCTGTTCCTGCTAGATAGTTAGTCTGTTGCCAGGCCAACAAATTACCTACAGTGGATGCAGGATAAAACATCTGAAACAATGTTTTCTTAGTAGTTGGAAGGCATTTGCTAAATTTCTTTTTTAAAAGCAAGATATGTTCAGTTTTGTTTTAAATAAAAGCAGTTAACATGGTTCATTTTTCAAGTCTTTTCTGAATCCCTTGTAATGATATCAGAGTCACCTGCTCAATGGCAGCCAGTGTGCATATTGTGTAGCTGAGTCCGCATGCTGTGTCCAATTCACTATTATTGCCACTGTAGGGTAGTTGACAACTATGTTCAATATAGCACAGTGTTGTATCTCAGATTTCCTTAAAGCTGGGCAGTTATTGGTGACAATGACAGTTTCATTTTTCCCTGTCTGATCATCCACAGTACCTGCTTGTACCTCAGCAAATATTTCCCCCTTTTCATATACATTGGAGCTGAGAGCTGATCACCTGAAGCAACTTTGTCTTATCTGTTGCTCATCACTTCCTGCCATGGGTTCTGGACAAGCCTTTAACAAAGAGTGCTGCCAGGATGGCTGGGCAATGAAAAAGGCTATCTGCTCAATTCTTAACTGCTGTTTTCATTTAATTCTAGCCATGCCCGTGATCTCGAGATGTCTCCTAGCCTTTCACACTCTTTCACAAGTGTTATCTTTTATTTTTCATGACAGATAGCCATTGAAACTGGACCCTCCTAGTGGATGAGAGCATTTCTAATTGCTCTCATATCTCATCGTTATTTTTACATCATTTCATATTGATACTGACTTTCCCCTGTAATACACACTCCAACTTTGTTAACTAATTTCTTCATTATGATGTCAGTCCTTAGTGGATTGAGCCATCTGGAACATTACCGTGAGAATAAAGCAGAGCAAGTCAGAGGCAATCTTGAAAATTTGTTTGGGGAGATTTCCCTAATGCTGACATATTCCATTTTCATTTGGTAGTAATCTACTCTGGAAATTGCTTACCGGGAATGCTGCCTTTTCTTTGAAGCAGCAGACATGGAAGTTCACTTCTGTTTGCTCCTGAGAGACTTCTTCAAATCCTGTAAATGACAGATTGCCACTGCAATGCCTTTGATGAGATCTTGGGGGAGGGGTCTTCTACTTCTTCCATTTGCTACCTCAGCATCATTCTTCTGAGAAGACATCCATGTATTTGGTTCACACTGACTCTTCATTGATGTGAGAATGAGTAAGGATCGATGACAGTGTTGTTCATCTGGACATGTTTCTGTGAGCTAGTGAATTAGAGCACACAATATCTAAAGGGTGTGTGTGCTCTGCTGTGTCGCACTGTCTTTTGTACATGTGGGAAGCATCTGGTTTTCCCTTCATGGTTCTTATTGTATTTTTGAACACACTCAGGTTCCCAAACACATCCTCTCCCAATCATTCTTGGAATAGCCACCACCACTGTACCCTCTTCCCCCGGTCTAACCTAACCTGCTCTAACCATTCCCCTCTATCGATGGCTTTCTGTGGCTGTGCTCTTCACTGAATTGGTTTCAGGTGGCATCTGTCCCTCATGGATGGGTGACATGATTATTGGCACCCAAAGAGCAACAGTGTTCATCTCTTTAGACCTCAGTGCTTGGTATGCAGACAGTGTCAATGTTATAGAGAACAGTGACATATTTAGATCCATCCTCAGCGAATGTCATTTCCCACTGGTTGGCAATATAAAGAGCACTCTGCCTTAATAGGCTATGTGGGGCACCCAGTGCTGCCCTGAGCTTTCCTACCAGCAGGGGACACTTAAATGATGGTGGCTGTGCCTTGCTCTGTGTTGTCACCTTGTGTGGGTTTCATGGTAGATAATCAGGAAACTGAATGCAGTTTTCAAGCTTCTTCGAAGTCCACAGTCACTCCCAACTTAAATTTTGTTGTTTGAATTGCATTTAACTTTTAGAACATTGAGTATTCTTATATTCAAATGTGATATTCCTCCAAGCCTGGAGAAAGCAGGAAGGCACTGAGGAGACCTGTATCTGTTTCTCATGCTTCAGAGGAAAACACCATGTCTTACAAGAGAGCTCCAGTCTGGGGCACCTGGGACTGTGAATGTTGTTTGGTCACAAGGGCTGCCAGAGTAACTTTCAGCCTCTCAGATACTTATGCTGAACTAACATTCTGCAAGTTTCAGTCTTTAAATATGATATTTATCTATCTTCAGCCTTGCAACAATGGAGAGCAGGTAAATAACTTTCCCACAAGTAATAATATAGGTGCCATTTTAATCTAGGTTAATGGAAAAAGTAATCAATATAGAGTATTTTATACCTGATTAGAATTTGGAATTATACACATGTGAATATGCTACATAAACCCAGAAGCACATATACCTATCATATAATACATACTTTGGTAAAAAAAAAATAGACTATATATATTTTGTATAGTCCATAACATTTTATGTTTAAAATTTTATGAGATTATTATACATATGTACATATATGTATTATATAGACACAGAGAACAGAAGCATACTCCATGGTATAGAAATGATCTATGAGATAAAAATCTGTATTTTATGTTTCTTTGCATGATTGCTCTGTCTATCCATCTATCATTCATACAAGTATCTGTTAATCAGTCTTCTATTTGCAAAATAATCAGATTAAATAGAAGCAGGACATAAAAATACTTTATATGTATATTAAATATTATATGTAATGAAACATGTTTAATTATATTCATATACATTTATTTAAATGTATAAATATTATAATCTCTTCTACCATGAGTAGTGTATACCATTTCTATGCATGATGCATAAATATTATACATACATCAAAATATCATATATCTATTTCAGTGGTCATACTTAATTTTAATGTAATATTTTTATTAATTCTTTGAGAATTTCATACATACATACAGTGACACGGTGGGCTGAACTGAAGGCAACTGTCATGTTTGAAGAAATAAGTGTAGTTTCAAAAAAGAACAAGAATGGAGAAGAATGACTAGAGAACTGTATTTCTCTGTCCTTGGTTAAGCTTCCCTCGAACTTCTAGGTTAGAGAGACCCCATCACTGTCCTTTATTCTTCTCTTCTCCTGTCCCTGAGCAGCAGAGGGGAGCAGAAGGCTTTCAGAAGTTGGGTGAAGTGTTGACATGTTGAGAACCCACCACAGCCTGTCTGTCATTTCCTTCCATGGACCATAAGCTGAAGATATCACATTTACATTCCAGAAAGCCATTCTGTCCAATGCAGTCATTCTTTATTCCTCCAGTTAGCTCTCTATGATACCAAATCCATCTCTGGCTGACCAGCCTTTCTCCATGGCAACAGTTATACTTTGTGTAGATATAAGGTAACTTCCCTTTGTCCCATCTTGTTATAAAAATAATTAGGTGGTGTTCTTTTCTTTTTAACTTAGTGTTTTGAACTCTTTTACAAAAATCATGTGCTCCATTTATTCCCTGTACACATAACTCCATCAGAGAGGAGAACAGTGTATTCAAGAAGATTCACTTAAAGAGGGAAAAACAGAAAGGGGAGTTCTATGTGGAGATGGTTGGTTTTGTCACTAGCTGTTTGTATAGAATGAACTTGAAGGGTGACCAGGCTACTTAGTTGTAGGTTAGGGGAATTGTTGACACAAAGTGAGCTCTTACTGCATTAATAAAATGCCATGTGTAGCACTGGCTTGTGGTTCCCATTGAGGGACCGAGGAAGATCCCAAGTTCAAGGCCTGTGTGAGCTAAAGAGTGAGTTCAAGATAAGCACAGGTAACTTGGTGAGACTCTGTCCCAAAATGAAATGTAAAAAGAGGGCTCAGGAGACAGTTCATTGGTAGAGCACTTGCCTAGCATGTTTGAGGCTCAAGATTAAATATCTACTTCTAGGGAAAAAAAAAACACTTTGAGAGCTCCACCATTTATTTATATACATTGGGCTTCTTTGCCCAGCAATATTTTCCTCTTTATTTCTCATAGCAAAGAACTTAGATGGTCAAGAATATCAAGTTTCAGACTGAAATCCATTGAACAATAGATACAACAGAGATTAAGAACAAATGTTCGTCCTTCAAACACTCACTGTACCTGGGGTATATGTCTAAATGTATAGACACTAAATAGCATTTCTGGCTCTTTTTTTAGAGTCCAAGTTTATTGGCATAGTGATAATTTTTCACCTCTCATTAGTTCCAGTGAAAATGTAAACTTCAACAATCACTACAGCCCTGATTCTGTTGTATGAGTGCTTGTGTTTCTGGCTTTGGATCATCTCCAGTGAAGCTCCTCAGAGTGAGGCATCAAGCCAAGTGTCTGTGCACACCCTACTACAATTTCATGTGCAAGACCAAGGGTTCCCATCTGAAGTCATCTTGGAGGAAGGTGAAACAGTATTTATGTCAATCCAGAAGAAGCTGTGCCTGACCGTGGGAGTTCAAAATAAATGGAGGGATGCTATTTGGAAGATGGGGGTGGCCAGGAAAGCTCAGCTGAAGGAGAAGAACGCGAAGACACAAAGGAATATGAAGGGACTCCTGGAAGAAGTTCTGGGGCAGAAACTGAAACCTAAATTAAGCAGATAATCTGTTGCATACATGTGCCACAGACAGAACACCTATGCTTCACGGCCTCTTTGTGAGGTCCTTTGTACAGTCTGCCTTGTAGTCATTTAGTCCTGAATGTCAATGTGTCATTGCAAGTTGGAACCTGAACATTGCCCATTTAGAAGGAATTCGCAGTTGAGTTTGGTGATGGGCCAGAGTAGAAGACACACTCAAAGGAGTTGTGCAGATCATGCCAAATGCTTGGAAAGCACAGTGTGGTGTAAGTGACAGACAGATTCACAGACTTCAACCTTTCTCTCCATACCTTGAAACCTCAAGGTAACAAGCTACATTGGTTACTCTCTTCAGAGGATAATTTTTGTGATCTATACATATTCGTAAGTGTGTGTGTGTGTGTGTGTGTGTGTGTGTGTGTGTGTGTGTGTGTGTGTGTATGTTACTGAAAATCAAACTTGGAGCCTTACTCGTGCTAGGCAAATGTTCTATCACTGAGCTCCATTCCCAGCCTACGATCATATGTTTTTACTGCCCTTTGCATTCAGAACAAGTGCTCCTCCTGAAGTCTACCAAGACCTGGGCTGCCCAGGTGGAACATCTGTTTTTCTCCATCTTCTTCCCCAGATCCAAACACTACTAATAAAGGGTTAAAACGATTCCCCTGAACAAAGCCTTTTGCTTTTAAAGCCTTTTGCTACTGACCCAGTTCTCTGTATCTTAGCCTAAGCCTGAGAAAACCCAAAAGGGAGTTAAAAATAGAATTAGCATTTTCTTTAAAAATGTAAAGAATCCTCCTCGTTTGAAGGAGAGTAAGAAGGTGTTCTTTAATATTTGACTCGTTTCCCCTTCTCTGGAAGGCAACCTTCAAATGGGCAAACCTCACTGAAGTCATTCTACCCTGAACGCAATTAAGATCAAATACCAGAAGGCTGAAAATATCGATGCTACGCTTTCAGCAGAGGTTATTGGCTGTTTCTCTCCACCTTATGGTCAGGTGGCCTTTTAACAAGAGATGGCTGCTGATGGTTGCCAGGGGCTAATGCGGTGAGAGAACAGTAAATAATTCAAAAATAGCTGCTCTCAAGTGCTAAGCAATTTGGCTTGTCTCGGAACTTAAAGATTTTTTTTTTTTTTTGGTCTGAAACTGGTGATAAAACCAAACCCCAAAGCTGTGTTATTGTAGACAGGTTGTATCTGTGGGGTTTATTGAGTTATAAGCCCTCCTACTTATGTGGCCTGGATTTGGGGGGTTTCTTTGGGTAGCAATCCCATCGCAACCTCATTCGGTGCTTTTCAGTGGGGTACTCTAATTCTCTGGGTTAAGGGCAAGGAGAGAGCATGCCGATCAATCTTGATAAATCAGCCTTGTGGCTCATACTTTATACTGTGAACAAAAGAATCATTCTTTGTGGGTTGGTTAGCTGGTGTGTGCAAACATGATGGTGAAATTTGAAAGTGGAGTTGATGCAGAAGAGTTCAGAGTTATTGCACAGAGTGAAAGTCTGCCTTAGCTTCAAGCACCTAGATCCATCTGTGCCTGAAGCTTTTTGGCAACAGTCCAAAGAAAAAAAATCCCCACTTTTTGCCCCCAATAGCTTAACTTTGGGCATCTGGCAACTAAGTTTTGAGGATAATTTAACCTTTTAATGTATCCTTTCTTCCTCAGTTCCCAGATATAAAAGTTATTTGCATCTAGCAACAATCTTGTTTTCTTTTTTTAAACAGTTTGAAACAACTTTAAAATTGTATATCCTCATGTTTTTAGCTCACAGAAAGGAAACATTACTTTCCTCTTAGGATTAAAACAGGAAGCTGACAGACAGTTCAGTTGGTCATATCCTCTGTGGCACAGGTTGCAGAGATGCAAATGCATGAAGGATGGTCCATTAGTTACTTTTCATCACCGCCACTGGACAAGAGGCAGCTTCAGAATGACATATTTCAGGTCACAGTTTGAGGCTATTTACTACCACAGTGAGGTAGTCACAGCCACAGGGACATGGAATGTCTGCTTACATAACATGGACAATCTGGAAGCAGAGAGAGGACCAGAGTAGAGCTAAGCTAAGACCCCCCCCCCAAAAGCCTGCCTCCCAACAATCCTTTTTCTCTAGTTCCACCCCAAATCCTAGAGATTCCACATCCTTCCAAAGTAGCACACCCAGATGGAGACCAGGTGTTTAAATACATAAGTCTATGGGAGACATTGTATTTCTAAACCATGACTGATAGCAAGGGACCAATGTGTGCTGCCAAGTGGTGTCCACTAACTTCTCTGTTGTATTATTTTAACCAGTTACTTCAGACTTTGCCTTCCTCTGAGATCCTGACAAGTTGGGGACATAAACCTGGGTCCTGTATTCTTCTTCCCACTGCTATTTCATTGATTTGCCCTTTTTCTAAGGCCCTGAAGAGTAAGGAGCTTGCAACAAGCATCAGAGGCCATGAAGATGTTCAGAAAATATTTGTGGACCATACCTAGCTTTGTATTCACAGTATACATTTGTCATACACAGCAAGTTCCTCCATCACAATTTGTGGGTACTGTTTACTGTCAGGTTCTGTGAATTCCTTGATGATACAACAGTGGGAGCATTTATCCACCAGACTGTACTGGGGATTTCTGGTTACAGCTGGAAGTGTGGACAGTAGAGTCTATCTTCTGACGTTCCCTAAATCACAAGAAATAGCAGTAAAGAGACTGGCAATACAGCTCAGTGAGGAACTGCTTACTTAGCATGGGTGAGGAGGAAAACAAAAAGTCGGTGGGAATACAGAAAGGGTAAGGGGTAACCACCAGGACAATGGAAATGGGAGAGAAAGAATCAGTGAAAGAGTAGTGGGAGTACTTTTTTTTTTTCCAGAATAAGGGGAATGATAGAAGTGCAGAAACTGCTTTAGTGGGCAGTGCTACAGTTCTGCATCCACTGGGGAGAGGACCGTGGGAAGCAGCCCGCCTCTTGGAAGTGTGTACTGTATGGGACTTGGTGAAAGAATGGGACGAGAAACTAATGGATCTATTGAAGGAATGGATCCGAAGCAGCAGGACCCAGCAGCCTCCCTCCTTCTAGGCTGCTTCCTCCTGAGGTCACGAGTTTCTTTGTGAAAGATGGAGATGCACTAGCCACATTGATAGAAAAAGCAGGGGACCACAAATCTGTACCACAGAATATGGAGCTGTGGGCTTCTTCCCTGAATGCATTATACTGACCAGCACTTGATACTACATACGTGAGATCTTGAAAGAGTTTTTCTCCAGAACAGTCTCCCTAACTCTAAAAAAAAAAAAAAAAAAATGGGTTCTGTGACCTGGCATTATTTTTTTTTCACCTAGAGAAACTTGAAAACATACTGGAGTGATGTCATCCTTGAAGACATGCATACACATGCACCACTGGAGAGGTGAAGGTCAACCCCACCTCCCTGAAATGGCTTTTGTCAGATAACCAATCTCAACAATGCTGAAAGTAACCAATATAGAGGCTGAAATGGCAGACAACGAGGGAAAAAAGGAGGAGGGAAAAGAGGGAACATCCTCCCTTTAAAAATACAATGTTACATAACACTTTTTACCAGCTTAGATATTTGCTTCTTTATTCATGGAAGAATTCACTAAATTTGCCAGAGTAAAATTTGGAATTATTAGTTTAAGAAATGGACAGAATTAGAAACCAGTGCTTATGAAATTTTTCATTATAGACCCACAATCTAATGATCTAGCTGATAAATATGGTTTGAAAGATACCTGATAATTACATAGTATGTCTCATGATTTAAGTGAGAGGGGAAGTAAAAGCTAAATGTTTTACTCTTAGGCCAAGAGGCAGAGCAACTCAGGCCCCATTGCATCCCTCCACCCTCCTTTCCAGGCTTCACTCAGTCCACTTCTACTCAAATTCTGAAAGGGCATCTTCTTAGGGCTCTCAATTTTTCGGTTCCTCTGTAAAATATTTGGTGGAGTTGGGGAGAACTTACAAAGCAGTTTTTCATTGAGGCCAGAAAATAGTTGCTTGACTAACACTCGAAAACCTCTGATTTCCCAGCTTCCAGCAGTGGCAAGTCAGAAAGGAATTTTGTGTGGATTGTTCTTGAGGCTTCTTGGCTGGTGGCTTCTTACTCAAACATTTCTCCTCAGCTGTGGGAGAGTTGCAGGGGTTTATCTGGATTGCTGGGCTCTCTGGATGGTAAGCACAAGTTACCCAGGACCAACTGGCTAGTCAATTTATCTTTTATGGATATGGCCAGCACACCTGCCTGCTCCATGCGTCATATTTGGGTTTCTAAGTGAGACAGCCCCACCTCCTGTGTCCCCCCAGGTCTCTCCCAGCTGCTCACCTCACCTTGAACAAGGAGCAGGTGTGCATAGTATCTCACTGTTCATAGGTTCCCTGCTGTCCATTGAAAAGCTCCATATCACCATAGGCACTGGCATCATCAACAAAGCGTTCAGTGCTCCCTCCCCTCAGCAAAGTGAGGAAAATGATTCTTCCTAAGCATTTTGCGAGCAATAATGACTGAAGTATACACATGTCTGACACATAAATATCTTCTGATACAGCTTATGCTTCCTGTCTTCATTAATTACTTCAATTTCAGTGGAACTGTCTAGAATCCTGTTCCTGTCAACAGCACTTTTGAATAGGCTATTTACTGGTGTTTTGAAAATAAGTCCTTGAACATTTCTCCCTTTCTTTTTAGTGTATCCTTGAACAGCCTCTTAGCTATGCCTTCCTGGATGATTTCCTACTTCCACAGTGCAGAAAATATATGTAAGAAAAAGGGAGCAAGTGGGAAAGGTGGCACCCACTTTCTTCTCCCCAGATAAATGGGTTGCTGTGTGACTGCTCTTCATCAGAAATTTCATTCATGTGGTGCTTGAAAATTTTCTCTTACTGACTTACATAAGAAAGATGACCAAGTTGTACATGTCTGCTTATATTACACACTTGAAATATAACAATAACACCTTGTTACTGTCCACTCATCTGAACTACCAGAGTATCTCTGGGGCATCCACAGCAGTGGTTACTGTTTGCTTACTCTCCCTGCTGCACTGTGGTGTAGGGATGGAACCCAAGGCTTTGTAGATGGCAGACAAACACTCTATCACAGGACCATAATCCCAGGCAGCAATGCTTTTAAATTAGGCAAAACCAACAACTCACCAATAGAGAACTTAAATTAAGAAGAATCAGAATTATTAATGTATTACATATGCAAGAATACTTCTCCAGATGGAAACCATCTACATGTTGCTAATAATTTAAAAAATGTGGTGCTGAAGTTTGAGGGTGAGGGAACCCTCTTGTGTGATTCTATATTGTGAGCATCTTTCTGCCATTTATCGACTTTAAAGTCCTCTGCCTTCCCCTATGCTCCATGTCTAACATCTTTGAAGGAGGAAAAAGACAGGAACTGAATAATTCTGGATGCCAACCTGAGTAAAGATTTCCTGGATTATATTCAACTCTTCAATTCTACTCATCAACTTGCTGATTTGACACAAGTTAGTAGGTTTTACCACATGTCTGACTCCATCCCTGCCCAAAAGAAGACAGTAAGGGTTAACAGTAAATGTTTCAGAGTCTTGGTCATGGTGCTTAAGCATGACAGGACAGAAGGCTAATGACTATGAACAATGTCATTATTTCCTTAGCTTTTTTAAAAGAATCTTATTTAAAAAATATTACTTATTTGCCAAATGAACCTAATCAATATATAATTCACGTACAGAAGTCAAGTAAAAATTCAGCTTTATTTTCTATTTGAAAAGTACTGACCTCACAGCCCCATGGTATATTGATACCTGCACGAACTTTACCTGACAGTTGGTGGTTAGGGAAATGTGATAAACAGCGCATGCCAGCAGCTGCAGTTCACACCACTCCTTTCTGGATTATTGCTTTCAGTTTTTATTTTTGAGGCTAAGTTGAAGTTTATTAAGGAAAGAGTTTAGCACATATGTAAGCCTGAGCATTAGGGGAGAAAACACTGTGTAAAAGGATAGTCCATCCAGCTATCTGATGGACTTCTCAAGGGAACATCTCTGTATTATGGCTTTTTGAAAAGTTAGTGAAGAGCTTTGAATTCGTGATTGCATCTTTTTGGAGTCAGGGCACTAACACTAGTCTTTGGCTACTCTTGATGGGATCGGTGACTCAGGCATTTACACCCTGCCTCAAAACTAATTAGAAACATTCTTTTTTCCCCCTCATTTTAATTAGTCCTGTGAGTATTAACCTATTCTGACTCTTAGTAAAAGATGCGTTAAAAAAGGCTAGGAAGATAGCTCAGCTGGCAAAGTGTTCACCATGCAAGCATTAAGACCTGAGTTTGATTCCTAATATTCATATAAAATATATACCTGTAATCCTAGTAGTGGGGAACAGAGGTGGAGAGGGGATCCTTGGGATTTCTGATCAACTGGTTTACCTGAATCAGTGAATTTAGATGCAGGTTCAGTGAGAGGGGCCCACACTAACCTCTAGATTCCATATGCATGCACATGCATAGGCATGAAAACATATAAAAATAAACATATACTTACAAAAAGACATACACAGACCAGCAAAAAGAAAAAGAAAAGAAAAAGTGTTGTTTATCTGTAAATGTATGGTTATTTATTTATTTATTTTTGCTTGTTAATTTTGTCTTGTTTTGGAAGTGCTGGGATTGAGCCCAGGGCTTTCATGTGCTAGGTACAGTGAGTACTCTACCACAGAGCCTCATCCTCACCTACATTTCTGTTTTCTGGAGTTTCCTCCAACAAGGTGTGCAGAGATCAAACCCTAGAATCCCAGTTCTCGGTGGTCCTCCGGCCCCCGCTTTCTGACAAGCATTGATTGAGGGCCTACTAATGTCAGCTGGGACTGTAGCATCCAGGGTTCTGTCAGATAAAACCTGTGAACCCTTCAGGGGGCTGGAGCTGGTGGGGAAGGATGTGATCTCCATTGTACCCCAGGATCAGTGATCTGACAGAAATGCAGAGGACACACCTGAGTGAAACCACAACACAGCAGAGATCACTCCTTTAGCGCCAGCCAACGGCAGCTTTTCATCAGAGAAGGGAACATTAAGGCTTAATAACACAGGGTTGCAGCTCACACGGCTAATTAGCAGTCAAGCCCTAAGAAAAATCCAACTTCCCGAGGCCAAGCTATGCAAAGTAGGGTACTCTGTATTTCAGCCCAGGAAGGATAAACATATCTTTCCTCGTTCTACTATAAAATAGTTAGTTATTGGCTATTCCCAGAGGCTCCTTACAGTCCGTATTTGTTTAAAGATTTTTTACTCATTTTCCTCACATCATGTTAGGGAGGAGTGGCAGGGTGGTTTAACCCTCTGCATCAGGATATGTTGCAGTAATCTTGTGCTCAGCACATCAAAATAGATGTTAATTTTGTGCTTCTTGTTCCTAAACCAGTCTCACGCCTTAATTTAAAAGCGTCATTTTGTTTCAATGAATTTTAGATATGGTGGTGGCTATTGATTGTCGAGCAGGAAGAAGGAAGGTGGCCAGCAGGGCTCATCTAGTAAAAGGAGGATGTCTAGGAGAAAGACACCTGAGAACGGTGGCTGGAGGACGCATCACACTGTGTGAGGATTAAAGCAAGAGCTCATCATTTTTCAATTCATGGATGAGCCTGGATTGTGGGTAGGGAAATAAAAAACAAAACAAAACAAAACAGAAATGCATTCTTCAGCTAGCCACTTACAAGTCTGAAGACCTTGTTCCCTCATTTGTTTGCTAATGCTTGGAGACAGGAACAATTGGGGCTGAAAGTGGCTTCTGCCCTTTGGCAGGATCCCTATACATGGGAAGCACATCAGCTCCAGAGGCCTGTGGCCAGCATCTTTCAGCACATAGGAGTTTCTGCACACTCCTCCACTCACACGCAACACAATAAATAATGAATACCTTCATGAGTCATGGAAAAGACTTTCTAGTGATAGTGAAGTGTGGCATGTGCAGATGGTATTTGAATTTTCTCCCAGAAGATGAAATAAACAATGGTTCCATATGTGCTACAGAGTACTTAGTTTGTTTACATATCTTTTCTGGTTGATATCATAAAGATTTATTTTTTTGCATCATCAAAAACAATTCTGCTTCTCTGGTAAATGCTATTTTAAATGGCATTATTGGAATCAAGCCAAATATTGGGTATTGTTATAATTGTGATAATCTCAATTATTTTTAAAGATTCATTTATCAGCTTCATTTAATATTTGAGAGGTTCAAGGCTAACATATAGCTCACCTCCAATTACTCAGCTGATGTTGAAGCTCATTCACATCTAAGTAGTCAGCCTAACTCCTCTGCTGGACACTGCACCTTCTCAATGAATTAAACTGAATGTCTCGAAAAGAGTTTTGAAAGTAAATACATAAATAAAATACTGTTTTAAAAAACAATGGTCTGGAGAGGATACAAATTATTTTCTGCATCTGAACATTTATCTTTCAAACTTTCTGATAGCAAGATAAGAGGAAATATGGAAGTTTACCAAGCTTTCATTGTTATAAAGCAGAATGTTTTAACAAGTAATGAACTTGATACTAGCAACAAATTCTAAAGAAAATTCAATATTCAATTAGCATTAAGACCAGCATCATCAAGAAGAACATTCTAGAATAGTGGTTCTCCACCTCCCTAATGCTATGGCCCTTTAATACAGTTCTGCATACTGTGGTGACCCCAACCACTAAATTATTTCATTGTTGCTTCATAACTGTAGTTTTGCTACTGTTATGAATTGCAATGTAAATATCTAATAGGAGAGCTTCAAAAGGTTGAGAACCATTGTTCTAGAACATCTGATCCAACAGTTTTTCCCATCAGAGCTACTGCGTAGAAGTCTGTGTTTGAAACTTGGGTAGTGTCCAAGTGAACAGACTCCTTCGCCAGATCTTTACCTCTGGCTTTGGAGCACAGCAACTGTGTCACCATGAACTCCTGCTGTTGTTTCTGTGTAGCTGTGAAAGCTGACCTCTGGTGACCAGCTAGTCATGTGTGTACCACTCATGAGGAGCGGTTGTTTATCTTCCCTGTGGATCCTTTAGGCCCACCAGCTCCTGGAAATAGAACACAGGGTAGAAAGGAACAGAGAAACAGATGAAAAGCAGAAAGTTTAAATGTCTCTGAAATAAACCACTCACCTTTCAAGAGAATAGACCCATGTTTAAAATAGCTGCTTTGGGGCTTGTTCACTTTGTCACCTGCCTCCTGGGACACACACGCTGAAAGACTGTAATTCTGCTCTGAGTCTCAGTGAGAGAACCTGCACTTCTCCTGGCAGTTGATGAGATCCTAACCCAAGCCAAAAAAATGTGCCATTCAGAGACTTGTGCCATTCGGAGACAGTTATGCACAGAGAGAGGCGGTGATGTATTCTTTACTCAGTATTCACTATCACCCTGTAAGGGGATGTCTGCTCCCACTGAAGCATTACCATTCAGTGCTTGGAGTTGAAATTTTTCTTTTTTCTTTCTTCTGCATCCTGCTTCTGTGATAACAGTTGGGATCATCCACACTGGATTTCCAAAAGAAAGGTCTGGTATTGAGGCACTGTCTGTTTTTATCTTGTTCACTGTAACCAAATTCAGCAAACACCAAAAGAATGTCCATAGTTTGAATTACATATAAGAGTGAAACAAATACCCAGAATGTAGGATACTTCTGGCTGTGAGCATGTGAACTCAGTGGATAGGGTAGTGTAGCCTCTCCCAATCCAGTGTAGTAAGGAGTATATTGATAAGGATATTATAGGGGAAAGTTCCTTTGTATTCAAATATACTTGTGAAACAAAACTTAAAAAAATAAACCTAGGTCTGGGTTACCTCACTCAGGATGATATTTTTCTAGTTCCATCCATTTGCCTGCAAATTTCCTAATGTCATTGTTTTTAACAGCTGAGTAATACTCCATTGTGTGACGGTACCACATTTTCTTTATCCATTCTTCAGTTGAGGGACATTTGTGTTGTTTCCAGGTTGTACCTATTATGAATAATGTTGCTATGAACATAGTTGAGCAAGTGTTCTTGTGGTATGATTGAACATCCTTTGGGAATGTGCCCAAGATTGGTATAGTTGGTTCTTGAGGTAGATTGATTCCCAATTTTCTGAGAAACCACCATATTGATTTCCAAGGTTGCTGTATAAGTTTGCATCCCTACCAGCAGTGGAGAAGTGTTCCCCTTGCTCCATATCCTCTCCAGCATAAGCTGTCATACAGTGTTTTTGATCTTAACCATTCTGCTGGGTGTAAGATGAAATCTCAGAGTCATTTTGATTTGCATTTCCTTTGATGGCTGAGGATGTTGAACAGTTCTTTAAGTGTATTTTGGCCATTTGAGATTCTTCTGTTGAGAATTCTCTGTTTAGATCTGTACTCCATTTTTTAATTGTATTATTTGATTTTTTTGATGTCCAGTTTTTTTTATATATTTTGTAGATAAGCCCTTTGTCAGATGTGGGGTTGGTGAAAATCTTTTTTCATTCTGTAGGCTGTCATTTTGTCTTATTGACAGTGTTCTTTGCCTTACAGAAACTTTTCAGTTCCATGTACTCATTCATAGGTGGATATTAGCTGTAAAGGATAACTGTACTACAATCTACAGTCCCAGGAGGCTAGGTAGCAAGAAGAGCCCAAAAAGGATGCATGGATTTCTCTGGGAAGGAGAAATAAAAGAGATCTCCTGGGTAAACTTGAGGCAGATAGTGATGGGAACATGAGGGATGAGAGTGGGGCCTGGATAGAGGGGGAGAATAATGAAAGTGATGTCTAGATGCAGGGTGCATTTCAGGATCAGGTAGAAACCTGATCAAGGGAAACTCCCATGCATCTACAAGGATGACCCCTGCTAAGATTCCCAGGAATAGTGGAGAGGGTGCCTGAACTTGCCATCTCCTGTAATCAGACTGGTGATTACCCTAATTGTTGTAATCAGAGAGCTTTCATCCAGTAACTGATGGAAGCAGATGCAGAGATCCACAGCCAAGCACTGGACCAACCTTTGGGAACTCTATTGAAGAGAGAGAGGAAGGATTGTATGAGCCGGGGGAGGGGGGGGCTCACAGACACTGGGCCAACAGCTAAGGATTCTACATGGGACTGACCTAGGCCCTCTACATATGTATGACAGTTGTGTAGCTTGGTCTATGTGTGGGACTCCTAGCAGTGGGAGCAGGGACAGTCCCTGATGCTTTTGCACTTTGGGGAAACTATTCCTTATACTGGATTGCATTACTAAGCCTTAATATGAAAGGAGGAGCTTAGCCCTACCACAACTTGATGTGCTATGCTTTGTTGACACCCATGGGAGGCCTGCCCTTTCTGAACAGAAACAGAGAAGAAGTAGATGTGTGGGGTGGGCATGGTGGGCAGAGGGGAGGTGGGGGAGGGAACAGGAGAACAGGGGGGAGGGGAAACTGTGGTTGGGATGTAAAATAAATGAATGACTTTAATTAATTAAAAAATGAAGCTAGAATCTTTACCAAAATGTAGCAGCCTTTGCCACGTTTGAGTTATTCTTGGTCTCTATAGTAGGATCATACGACAGTGTTTTCCCAGATTATTTTACCCATGAAGCCAGTTTTAGAGCTTTTAGTACAGAAAATGTGGAGTTTAACAAATGTGCTTCATGAAGTACAGTGTATATAGGGCAAAGAGCTTTGAGGAAAATGTGGACGGTGTTTGCTTTATCTTCCTCTTCAGAAAGCTTAAGATATTAGCAACCTCAGGAGACAGTTCAGTGAGTGTGGATTCTAGGGAAATAACTTTAGTTTTAGGTCGTCTATTTTGATAATGCTCCCATGTGAAATGCTCTGATTCTTCAGAACTATTAAATTCCATTAACGAGATTTTAGTAGTTTGCAGCTTTCTTAGCTCACTCACTCAGATCAGATTTCCATCAGTAATCTGATTTGGGTGAGGAGCTGTGAGGGAATGAGCTAAATGAAAGCCACATGCATTCGATGATTCTTAGACGCTGTCTCTTCTGTTTGTCTAGCAAACATTTGAGATGAAGCAAAGAGAGATTGGATACAGTCAGCAGAGGAGTTCGCCACAATTGCTGTATGACCTTGTCTGGGATACCTGTCTCACTTCATCTAATTTTGCACATTCACCTAGAAATATGAACAAGGGGCATGGAGAGGTGGCTCAGTGGTTTAGAGTTTATACTGTACTTACAGTACCAGAGTTTGGTTCCCACTACCCAAGTTGGTCTGTTCACAATCACCTGTAACTCAAACGTCAAGGAAAACCAACACTTTCACCTGAACTCTGCAGACACTTGCACACTTGCCTGCACATACCTCACTCCTGTGTGTGTGTGTGTGTGTGTGTGTGTGTGTGTGTGTATGTGTGTGTATGCATAAGCAGGCACACACAATTAAAAATAGGATAAATCTTGTAAAAAATATGTATTAATTACTTTACATGAGAAGGAATCCCTCATTTTTACAGAAATGGCTCTTTTTCTCTTTCTTTTTGAGACAGGTTTCATATTGTAGTCCAGGCTGGTCTGAACTCCTGACAATCCTCCCCTCTCAGCCTGTGACTATAGTTTAAGCGATCACACCTCACCAGAAAATGACCTTCCAGTAAGACTTTGAGGTGGTGATTGCATTAGTTATGTTTCTCTTACTTTGACAAAATATCTGACCAAAGCAGCATAAGGAAGTAGGCTTAAAAAAAAAGATTCACTTTATTATTTTTCATTATGTATAGAGGTGTGTGTATATGCGTGTATGTGTGTGTGTGTATATGCGTGTATGTGTGTGTGTGTGTGTGTGTGTGTGTGTGTGTGTGTGTGTGTGTGCCTCCTGGGCATAGGTGCTGAATTTGTGACCTCTGGAAGAACAGTAGCTGTTCTCAATCATTGAGCCATTTATTTGGGCTCACAGCTCAAAGGTCCATGTCATGGGAGGGAAGGAAGGGTGCCAAGAGCTTGAGACTGACGGTCATAGTGCATAAGCCAAACATGGTTGTTGCTCAGTCCCTTTCTCATTTATATTCAGCCCATGGAATTGGGTTGCTTACATTTAAGGCTAGTCTTCTCACCTCCATTAACCCAGTCTGAAAGTCCTTTACAGACATACCTGGAAGTGTGTTTCCATGGTGATTCTGAATCTCATCGTATCAGCAGTCAGGGTTCACCAGCACAGTGACAGTGCAAACAGATGTTTGTCCAGTGACTAATGGAAGTACAGGTGTTTATTGATAGAACAAAAATAGAACCACGAGCAAACTTGCCTTACAGGGCTGACACCAATGGGTTGGAGATTATAAATGCCGATATGTAACCAAGCCTGGGACGTGGAACTAGTTATTCCTCCTAGTTATACTGATTCGGCATTGTGCAGGGGAGGTTCAACATGGCAGATTTAGTAGATAACAGGGAGATAACTAAGGTTAGTCTAGACTAGCAGGAAATGCTGGGGGCTCTCACAGTCATGAGCAAATCTTACTAATAATGCCACCCAGCTTCCCCCAATTAAATTGACCCTTATAACGTAGCCCAGGCACTGTCCCCTCTGAATTACTTTCCTCTTTCAGTTCTGCAACCTGATTTGCCTCCACTGATTTAATTGTCCTTTCACATACCCTCAGAGCATATGATCTATGGTGCTATCTTATCACTGATTACGAACAGGCTAAGACTTGAGAGATTCATTTTCTTGGGGCCACAAAATGACAGTGCAACTCCTGTTAACATAATCTAAGGCTAAAGAAATTCACACAGCTCCAAACTCATGTACTTTCTTTTTTGTTTTGATTTTTGTTGTTGTTGTTTTGTTTTGTTTTGTTGAGACAGGGTTTCTCTGTGTAGTTTTGGTGCCTATCCTGGATCTTGCTCTGTAGACCAGGCTGGCCTGGAACTCACAGAGATCCACCTGGCTCTGCCTCCGAGTGCTGGGGTTAAAGGCATACGCCACCACCACCCAGCCCTCATGCACTTCAATTGTTTGGTTTTGGTGTCGACTATATCAGCATCTCATTTTTATCTCAGTGTCCTTATTGCCCTTCTGTGCTCGGCAATGGCTGCTTGCTGGATAGCCATGCTCCAAAACCTATTTATTTAAATGACTCACTTGAGTGTTTATTTTCACCAGTGTAAAGTGAGCTAATGAGAATGTGTGACTCATTCATTATTCTATTCCCAGAGTTTGTCAATAAACATTTGTTGAATTGGACTTCTCTGCATTTGGTAGGAAATTAAAAAGTCAGTCACACCTAAGCTAAGATTGTCACTCAAAAGGAATAAGGGGACTTTGTACTCTCTAGATCTGGAACATATTCTGGTTTTTCAGAAGGAAACTGGAGATCTTAGAAGCAGGGTAAATGTAAGGGAAAGAAGGGCAGATCAGTCTTCCCTACAAATATAAGAGAACAGGACATATAGTAAAACTCAAATTTGGCATTCAATACCAGAACTGAGAAAATTGGCAAATGCGATTAATGCTGAATCACAAAGTATCAGAGCAAGGCATCACTCATCCCAACTGAAGTTAAAAATTAATCTAGAAATCAAGATGCTAGTGACTCCATTGAAGATATTAGCTTATTGGCTGACTGACCTTTCCCTGTTCCTGTCCCTTCATAAGTACAATGACTGCCTGCTGTGCTAACATGTACGGGATGGAAGACGAGCATTGCAGATGTGATTACCACACCACAACACCATTCTCAATTGCAAGAACAGTTTGGTCTCTCCACAGTGGGGCCAGAATGCTTTTCACTGGAAGTTGTTTGACATTTGTCCTGAAGGTTTAGTACAGGAGCTGTTATTTGATAATATATATTTTTCATACCATTCTTATTTTATCATAATCGGTTACAGTACAATTAAATTCTGTTTCATAAGAGCCACTCTTATGAGGTGCAATGAACATAACTGACAGGGCATAGTTGAGGACAGGTCATGGTAGTAGCCCCAGTGAGAGAGGAAATGGAGACCTGGATTTGCTCTGTGTCAGGGAGAATGGAGAGAGGTTGATACATCTGAGAATTAGTTATGTGATGATATTGATGTAGCTTGGTAGTTTGTTGGATGTGGTATATATTTCTGGCTTGGACAGTTTCCTTAATGTGGGTCTGTGCGTTGAATAAAAGAATTAGAAGGAACAGCTGCTCAGGGTCTTGCAGGATTGGTGAACTGTAGGATGAGTCAGGTCTCAAAATGTTTTGTGAAGGAAGAGATTAAGTCCACTGATGCTGGTACTTGAGTGAAGTTTCAGAGGCATTGGCTGATGTGTTGGCTGGATCTTTACACATGCCTCATGTAGATGAACATAGTCATCCATTCCACAAAGAAAAGTTACTTTTAGAATGGTTCTCTAGGTAAGCCTGTGGGAAAGACTGACAACAGAATGTGATATTGTTGGAAAGCAGACCATAGGACATGAATTCTCAGTTAGGTACCCAAATATTAGCTCTCTATCTTTGGGTGCAGATTCTACTGTGGATGCTCCAAATACCAACTAATCTATACATAGTTAGTATTCCCACTGAAGTGCTTTCAAGTGAATTATTATTTTGCTCCATTATGTGAGGTCTGAAGTTCATGAGAAGGATCTCTGCTGAAGGTATAGATTTGGAATTCCTTAGCATATGGATGGCAAGACAAATCCAGGAAGAGGAATGGGACTTCGGAGGACAAAGTGAAAGGTGAGAAAGAAAATCTGTGGCAGACCTTACAGATGTGAAGGCTGTATATATATGCTGAGAAAGTGGTTCTAAAGCCAGCTGGAACCACAGCAGGCTCAGCAGTGAGGGAGGACAGGGTTTTGCTCTCTGATTCAAGGGAACACAGTGTTTCAGGAGGTGGGATTTATCGATAACCTGTTCCCACAGGTGCAATAAGCTATTATGAGAAATGGTTTGAAGTTTGTGGTTGACCTTGGCAAAGAACAAGGTGTGATTGGCATTAATGGTGATACAGTGGGTCTGAGGATCAAATTAAAGATAGAATTGTGCAGACACTAGTGATAACTTCTAGGAGAGCATTCAGTACTTGAATCGCAGACACTCTTTTCTTTGTCCAAGAATGGTCATGTGATTCCATCTCAGGTGCTGACCATTTTCAAGTAGATACTGAACGTTTGCTGCAGCACTGGATTAAATGCCCTCTGATTGCTCCAATAGGCACATAGCCTTCCCCTTTACAGAACTGTCAGTCTTCCAGGACAATGAGATGACTAGGCTAACATAAGATGCAAGGATTCACAACTTCCCAGCAGGCTTCTGGAAACAGAGACATTGGGTAATGTGAGTGGAGATTCTATGGTTAGCAAATTCCTAGTTTTAAATCATCTCCACCACTTAGTGTCTCTTCTCTCTGCTTCAGTATCCTCGGCCTGTAAGGTGAAAGAAATGACAGCACTAACCTCCCACGGTTTTTATGAGGATGAATGAACTGAGAATTAATTTAAAATGATCTTTGTATTATAGTAAGTTTCAGTAAACTGTAAAAGATTGTACTTACGCTGGATTTGTGAATATACACATGAGAAATTGGAGACTTAAGCAATTTAAGTGACATGCAAATATTTTTGTTAGTAAATGTAAAAGCCAAGCTCAGGACACTAAATCACTGTCATCTAATCTTATATTTCTTTCTGTGATTTTTTTTTTTTTTGAGATAAGGTCTCACTATGTATCCCTGGCTGGCATGGAACTGGCTATGTAGACCAGGATGACTTTGAACTCAAAAAGATTCATCTGCTTCTGCCTCCTGAGCCCTGGAACTAAAGACCTGTACCACAATGCTTGACTTCAGTGCTTTTATTTTAAACAGTCCGTATTCCATCTATTTTTAAATAAACACTCAGACCAGGTGATATTCACGGAGTACAAGTAATAAAAATTCAACGTGGCTAATTCTCTACAGAATGATGTAGATGACTGTAACAATGCTAATGAAATCAGCAATGCAGGAAGCAAACCGCTGCCTTGGAACTGAATTATGTATGTCTCTGTCATTCTAGTCACAGACATGAAGTGTATATTACATGCTCTAGGAGAACAATGAGGAGGAGGGAGCAGCATTGTCTGTATTCTGAAAAGATAGACGACAAGCAGGTGAGAAAGGCAGTGGAATCCGGCAGATCAGCCTGCCCTAGATTTAGATAAAGGGCTTTGTGTATGAACATGTTTGTGCAATTTTAATTATGCTTGCCCTAAAAGGAACCACTGCTTATTAAGGACTATTTAATAATAACTATTTATTCCTTCTCCATAAAGAAAGGAGATGCCAAATCCCATAATTAGCAGCTTAATGTGTTGAAATGAATGGCCCCTTAGACCAACACAAAGCCAAAGGGAGGAACTTTGGATACTGATTCGATGCTTATAAATGGGGGCTTGGGATGCCAGGAGAGGCTGCAGATGGCCCCAGTTACATTTCTAGAGATAAGTGTGTCTTCAATGCCCATTATTTGTTCAACAACTACTTTTTGGTAACATGATGGTAAAGTAGAAAAATTGTGCAAATGTGGCCCAAGTGTTCATATAGGCTCATATTCTAGTAGGGAGAAGCAGGCATAAAGACACCAGTGAATATATAAATATGAAAATGAATGAGATGAAGTGAGTTGAGTGCATAGGGAAAACTTAACCAGGATATTGATTGAGCTGGGGAAAGACTTGAGAATGAAGGTAACTGTTGGGAGACAGTAGACAAATTAAGATACAAATGAAAAGATCTATAAAGGATATGAAGAATCTTGGGATGTCTTTCTAGATAGTATAAACAGGGTCTGTCAATATTCTCTGGCAGGGCTGAGATTGTTAGGTTGAAGCCTGGAATGAGCAATAGTAGAACACAACCTAGTAAGCAGTGAATGGCTTTGTATGAGGGAGCATTGCAGCCATTGTGGCTAGATCATACTCAGATTTTTAATCATAATTCACATTAAGAGATATGTTTTGTGTTACAAATAAATATGAATACCCTAAATGCAACCTTGCGCTCTCTCTCTCCTCTCTCTCTCTCTCTCTCTCTCTCTCTCTCTCTCTCTCTCTCTCTCTCTCTCTCTCTCGTGTGTGTGTGTGTGTGTGTGTGTGTGTACATATACATCTTATTTCCTGGCATGTAGTTTCCCAGTTACTTGGAGGCTCCAGGAGGGTGGAATACAAGGACAGGCTTAGTGCCCTTCCCTACACGTCATGCTCTGTGTACTTTTACTGTTGGGTGGTTCTTCAGCATCTTTTAGAATACCTTTTATACTAAATGAGTAAACCTTACTAGTACATTTTTCTGAGTTTTTCATGCCCAGGAAAGACCCACAGGAATTTTGATTAGTAACTAGTGGGTCAGAAACCTGGATCAACCTGGGATTGTGGTTAGCATCTGAAGATAGAAGTGGTTCTTGTGGATTGAGCCCTTATCCTGTGAGCTCTGACGCTATCTCCAGGCAACAAGTGCCAGAACTCAATTCTATATCATTCCTGCTTTTTCCTAAATTTTATACTTATAATTTTATATGAAACTGAAAATCATTACAAAATAATCTGAAACATTAGTATACATTTATTAATGATATCCTGTGGATTGTGGTTGGTTTTTAATTGTTTATTTGTTATATTGAGACAATGTCTCATTCTATAACATAGACTATTAATTTAAATAAAATTCAATTTAATTGTCAAATTAAACTCATGATCCTCTAGTTTCAGCCTGAGTGCTGGTGTTACAGGGGTTTATGACCAGGCCTGCTTTCACAGTGACATTTCTTTTCAATTTTTTTTAAAATCTGGGTCACAATGTACCAGAGATATCATGAGGAATCATTTGTAATTTATTGGAGCAAGATTCTTACTATGCAAGAGCACAGTCAGAAAGTTTAGATTTGATGTTATTAGTTAATAAAGCCATTGGGGTGCTTTAGGTGATCATTTAAAGAACACTGCATGCTAGGGAGTACATATATGGGAATGAAAACAGGTAAAATAGTGAAGTGACTGAGCCTGTCATCATCAGGAATGAGATGGTGGCTCGGACCGAAGCGAGGCAGTGAGGAGGTAAAAAGTGATTGAAAATGCTGGTGAACTGGATGTGGGAGATAAAGAAAATAGAAGAGCCATGGGTTGGTGCCAGCAACTGGGTAGACACTGGCATCCTTTAACATCCTTATGAAAGTAGCTGATTGGATTTAAACATTGGGTTTGGGGGATGTTGAGCATTGGCATTTACCATCAGACACGAGAGTGGAGCTGACAACAAAGTGAATCTTCCTATCAGATGCATGCAGAGAAAGAGATGGGCAGGTGATGTCAGTTAGAGATGTTTGCATGTGCACATGGAACTGGACATTTTCAGAAAAAAAGATAAGGCAGATGTAACTGGGAAGGGGAATGAAAACCAATGTCTGAGGCCATTCCAGCACAGAGAGGACGGTGGCTCTGACGCTAAAGCAATTGTCGTGCAAGCGTGAGAACCAGAGTTTGTAAAAAGCCTGTGTGGTTGTCTGTATCTACAAGGCCACATTAAACAGCATTCTGTAGTCGAGTAGTCAGAGGCTAGATGGTCCTCTAGGATAACTGTCAATGTAGAATAAGTTACTATAATATTTAGGACAGCATTTGAGCATTGTGTGTGTGCAGCTAAAGAAGAGAGAGATCTAAGGACATGACAGTTGGAGAAAAGTGGGTTTGGTGGTTCGTGTGTGTAATTTCAGCCATCAGTGCAGAAGGGGAAGGAATGTTATAGATTCTGGGTGCCTCTGGGTACAGCGAGTGTCCCTGTCTCAAACAAGCAAACAAACAAACAAGGCTGGATATATTTAAATAGATTTTTAAAATTCTGTTTCTTTGTTTGTTTGTTTGTTTGAGATAGACTCTTACTCTATAAGGCATGCTGACCTAAAACTTATTATGTAGCCCTAGGTGGCCTCAGACACACAGCAGTCTTCATAGCTTGGCCTTTTACCTCCCTGTTTTTTATCATAGCACTTACCTGGCCAACAAGTTTTACTGTAACATCAATACATCAGTTAGTTTTGTTTTGGTTTTTTTTTCTGCTGAAAGTCTAACACTTTCTCAGTGTAATTTTATGGTGAAGTATTCCTCTTCTGAATTCATAGGCCTTTGGAGGAAGCTATAGATGGTGTTGAAACCCAAGGGGTTTGATCAAACCTGGCATGGTACCTTTTAAGTCAAGCAGAGGTGAATAAGGATGAGGGTGGAAGTGTGATCACGTACGAGCAAACAAATTCAACATGATCAGGCTGCATCAAGCTCATCTATACAAATGTATCCTGCTCGGTTTTTGTTTGCTTGTTTGTTTGTTTGGTTGGTTGGTTGGTTGGGTTTTTTTGTAGACAGCATAATGTAAAGAGAGAGAAACAAAAGGGTTGGAAGCTCAAGGTGTAGCGAGGTGGACATGAGGCCCTGGGTTCAATCTGCAGCTCCAAAAATACATACATAAATAACTTAATAGATAAATAAAAATCACGCTGTGCAGTAAAATTCAAGTTCCTAAGTACTGGGCTTTAAACTTGGAGCTTTTCGGATCATTTCCCCTGAGAAAATTGCTTTGCCTTGAGGAATAACTGTTAGTTTCGTACTTTTTCTTGGAAATTGTTAAGAATTAAATTAGATTAGGTTTATTACAGGATCCCCAGGGCAAAGCCAACTCAGCAAATTCTGAACTAGATGGCTTTTCAGCCTGGACGTAGGACATCAGAAGGGGAAATAACTGTTTATGTAAATGAAGATTCTCATGCTAAAGTAGTCAACATTCAGAGAAGTGGATATGTGTGGCACATGCATGCCTCTATGAATGCACAGTGCCTTCCCAATGCTGGGCTGGGTGCTGTGGTTAACTCTGAATGGAAATACTTTCCTTGACTTCTTCATCTGGCCAATCTGTATTCATGTGTTCAAATTCTTTGTTTCCACTCTATTTCTCTTCTCCTTCATAATGATGATAGTTGAATGGCCTCCTCAACCCAAATCAAGAGTAAATATGCCTTATGGAATCTTTTAGAGATAGTTTTTCCATTTAACACTTATTTTTTTTCATTTTATGTTTATAGGTGTTTGTTTGCATTTGTCTATGTACCATGTATATGCCTGGTGCCTAGGGAGGCAAGTAGAGGGTGTAGGAGCCCCTGGAACTGGAGGTAGAGTCAGTTGTGACCTACCATGTGGGAAATGGGGATCAAACCAGCGTCCTCTGGAAAAGCAACCAATTCTCTTCACCACTGAGCCATCTCTCCAGCCCCCCAATTTAACATTTTGTTGGTTAACTTTTTAAAGCAGAGTCTCATTGTATGTCCCTGGCTACCCTAAAGTTACTGTTTAGACCATCCCCATCACTGGCTACATTAAGAAATAATGCCTACGTTTTTAGCTTGGGTGCAATGTGAGTGTCAAAAGGTTTTATTTTGACATTTTAAACAAGACCAAACCAGGCCCAAACTGCCTCCGTAGAAGGTGCTGGGGTCTTTCAGAATGCCTCTTTCCAATGGATAAAGACGTGGGCAGGGGGCCCCTGAGGTCGTACTGTTAAAGTCACAGCTAATTCGTCTTTTCAAATATATTCTCACTATTTTTTGCAGGAAAAAAAAAGAAATAATGCCTATGAAATTAAGATATATCAAGTACTTAGACAGTTCTTTATCATTTTTATATCCCTGGCATCTAATACAGGTCTGGTACATAGTAAGTGCTGGGAAAATCTTCAGGATCATTGAGCCAGCTCTGCTCATGGATGCTGTAGGAGGTATTGTCATGACTGGGAGAGCTGAGTGAGGAATTCCAGAGAAGGCCATGGTTATGGACTCAATGTGGGACATTAGTGACTGGGTTTGGGGACCAACTCTTTCATCTTATAGATGTATGGTCACAGATATGTCTTTCTTCTTTCTGAGCCTTGTTTGTTTTTTTTTCATCTCTGAAATGAGCTATTAATGATGGCAGTACATACTAAAGAAGAAAATTGTAAGGACCAAATAAGATAACGCATACAAAGTGCCTACCATGGTGTCTGCTGCAGAGCAATTAATGAACACTGATTAGTGTATGTTATGCATGCCTCTTGCTCTGTGTGTATATGTGTGTGTGAGTGAGAGAGAGTCAGAGAGACTTCCGAAATGTTTTAGTTTTTGTGTTTTCAGTTCTTCATGTCTACAGCAGCTATTTAAACAGTGTGAACTAGCTGTCAATTTAAATGAGAGAAGGAGAAAGGGAGTGGGAGGAAGGGGGAAAGGTGATGGTGAAAGAAACATAGAGGAGGAGAGAGAAGTTAATGGACCAGGAAGAAGGGCGAAGGACAAAGGCAGCAAAGGCGTGAGTTCTTGGCTTCACATTTGTCTGCTGGCTTCTTTGATGGTTCCTTTTCTGTGGAGTTGCCTTCAGTGTATAACACTTCATTCCTCACCTGCAGACACCCTTACTGGCATGCCCCCATCAAATCATGTGAGATCACAGCCTGTAGCATGTAGAAGAATGGCTCCCAAATGACAATTTCCTGTTTCCAGGAACCTGGGGTGACCCCAAGTTACATGGCAAGGGGAGGTCACCTAACTTAACCATATGTGGATTTCCTCCTGGAATCTGCATCTTTTCCGTTCTCTCCACTTCCTTCCCTAGCTCTCCCTTCTACTGGTATCTGGGGATAAACTCTTACAGAGGGAAACCCAAGCATACCCTTCAAATCTGCAGGATGAATGTAAATAGATATGCTTCTAAGTTATAAGCAAGCTTAGAAAACATCCAACATTGGTGATCTATTCTCTCCCCATCCATTCCACCTCAATCATGACAAAGAAGTCTAGATTCACATTTGGCATTTCATGATGAATATCCCTCAGAGATTTGGCCTGCACCCCCCACTCCCAGCCCTCAGCCTGGCATCTCTTCCTAGGCATGGCTTTCCCCTGCATGCCAAACAGGAAAGTAAACATGGGTGTGGATGTTCCAGCCTATGTGTCATACATCTACCCCTCACCCTTCACTAATATCCACCCCTTGCCCACCTCTCAAGCCTGATGGGTATGAGTTGAGCACCCTTCTTGAGTTGATAAATGTCAAGACCTTAAAAATCTTTTATCTGAAGATGAGATACAGAAGAGGCAAACACAAAGAGCTTTAGTGTACACATGTGCTGCAGACCCTTCAAGTTACCCCCAAGGAGAATCAGTCTGTGCTTAAAGCATTGGGACTCCAGGAGTACACAGGTCAGAAAGTATTGTCCTCCCTACAAGTCACATGACAAGTAATTTTAAATAATGTGATCAGTTCTGAGACAGATGTCTCTGTCATATGAACATCGTAGGAGTTGTCACCGTTTAGGAAATCAGGGGAAATGGAGAGGGGGTGGCTTTGAGCTTTATCTTTAAGGAGCTCACATTTCAATTTTTTAATTAAAATATTGTATTTCTAGTACTAAGTAGTTTAACCAATAAATTGCTGTTTCTGGAAAATGTTTTTTATGATCTCCAAGCCCCCTTTAAAGTCCAAAGCTCCTCAGACATCTTCCTGCAGTGAGTTAAATATTCACTTGGGAGCTCTCACTTGGCCACACCTTTCCTGTCCTGGCATGATTTTCTTAAATGAGCACACTGGGAATTGTAAAGGGATTGGCAAGATGCTATTATTAAAAATGAAATATTTTAAAAGGGAGATGGAGCTGTTTATAAACATGGCACCTTCTGCATGACTTGTGTGGATAGCAAAGAAGAAAACTTAAAAAATACTTTCCAATGGCCAGTAAGAGTGAAAGAAACTAACATGTCAGCGATGTGCCAATGATCAACAGACACTACATCAAAAGCAGTCTTGTCAGCATGATGTGGGCTATGTGTCTTTTTAAATGACAGTATTATTAGTAGCATTTGATATTTTTAAAGGACAATTTACAGAACGGTGATGTAAGATAGCTTAAAATATCCCATTAGAACAACTCGAGGATATAGCTTGGTGAGTTGTAAGCATCCAAAGGCCTGATTCTGAGCCTGGCCTGACTCTAAGCTGTCTGGAGTGTGTGCTTAACAGCTGTGTGGCAGGCAGAGTTACTGAGAAAATTCTCAAGAACTGTTGAGATAAATGAAATTAAACTGTAGATTTGAGGGTTTTCTTTTATAGGCACCAAACTGATAAAGACAAAGAAAAGGTTTATTCATATGGACTATGGAGGTCAAATGAAAAATTCAGGAGAAGAAAAATGGTAGATCCATGAAGTCCTGAAGATTTAAATGTGAAAAGACATCTAGACTCTGATATTTTCCCAGGCCACATTCGGTCAAATGTAGTCAAAGAGCCTATGAAAGGAACTTACATGGGAAAGGCTGATTTAAGAATATGTTTTGGAAGTATAAATCCTTCAGATAAGGAGAAAGTTTTTAGATGTGTGCTTGACAACTTGAAGGAATTTAATCCATCTATAGCCTATCATCTAATATTCTTTTTTTTTTTTTTTTTTTTTTTTTGGTTTTTCGAGACAGGGTTTCTCTGTGTAGCTTTGCGCCTTTCCTGGGACTCACTTGGTAGCCCAGGCTGGCCTCGAACTCACAGAGATCCACCTGGCTCTGCCTCCCGAGTGCTGGGATTAAAGGCGTGCGCCACCACCGCCCGGCTCATCTAATATTCTTAATGTGGAGATGGAGATGGACGAGACTGTGGTACAGGTGATAGGATGTAAAGGGAGCCAGCTTTACACTGGGAAGACATAGTAATTACTGTTGCATAAATGAAAAGCTCCAGAAACGCCAAGAAAAAATAGTTCATGTGACAGAGCTATCAGTGTCTTAGTTATGTTTTATTGCTGTGAAGAGATACCATGGCCAAGGCATCTCATGTAGAAGCAAAGCTTTAATTGGGACATTGTTTACAGTTTTAGAGGATAAGTCTTATCATCATGGTGGGAAGTAGGCTGGCATGGTGCTGGGGTAGTAACTGAGACCTTTACATCCAGATCTGTAGGCAGGAGGCAGAGAGAGAGAGAGAGAGAGAGAGAGAGAGAGAGAGAGAGAGAGAGAGAGAGAGAGAGAGAGAGAGAGAAACTGAGCCAGCCATGGGCTTTTGAAGCCTGAAAGCCCATCCCCAGTGACACAATTCCTCCAACAAGGCTACACCTCCTAATTCTTCCAATTTTTCTCAAATAGTTCCAGTCCCTGGTGACTAAGCATTCAAATATATGAGTTTGTGGGAACCATTCTCATTCAGATCACTACAGTCAATGATGGGGAAAGGACAACTGAGAAAATCAGCCAGAACTGAGGGGAAAGGAGAGATTAAAAAGATTCCTCCAGTAATCATTAGCATCTAAGTATTTGTTACTCATCATAAAAATACTGTCATTTCTTTATATATATTAATTTCTCAGAGACGATGGTAAATTTGAGTCAACAAATGAATGTCAAGCACATGGATTATTGCTAAACCTCAAAATCATATTAGAGCAAAGTAACAAAAATTTTATATAAATTTGGATCCAAAATTGAAGATACATATGAGTTCATCTGGTCCAGACAAATCTATTACAAAAAAACCCCATATGCCAAGACTGAATAGTAACTGAAATGGAATGATCTGTAAATACCCTCACAGGTACACATGCAAAAGAATATAATGCAAGGTTATACCCATTTCTTTGGCAGTCTGTATTCCATACAACAGGTAAATATATTTGCAAAATTAGACACAAGATGAATCTGGTGGTACAAGCTACTGGGGAGGCTGAGAAGGACCATGAGTTCAGGGCCAGCTTTAGAAACTGATATGAGATCCTATCTCAAAGTTAAAAGTTTAAGAATGGAGCTGGGCTATATCTCAGTGGGAAAATGATTTCCTACCATATATGAGGCTCTCTGTTCAATCACTAGCACCCCCCATATTAATTATTTTTAAAAAGAAATCAAGTAAATCATGCAACCAATTTCTCCACAGCTACCATCATGCCTCTTTTGTCGTTTCTTCCTGGTTAACATCAAAGGGAAGAGGGTCAAGAACATGTGGTCCCCTGTGAAGGGGATTTTCCTGTTCTGCCCTGTGGAGCAGCAGCACATGTCATTCCACTGAGTCTCAAGGCTCTGAATTCAGTCATTTCACACAACCTGAGCACAAAGCCTTGTGAGAAACCTTGTCTCACTGCAGACCAAGGAAAAAGATGAGATGAGTCTTGTGATCAGCTAACTAGTCTTTTTCGTAGTCTACTTACTGGTTCCCAAACATCTGCTTCCTTTCCCTTCTCACATGTAGAACACACTTATAACCCACACACAGGCCAAAGATAACCCCAAACCTCATTCTGCCACTGTGTCTAAATCAAAGAGTGGGGTCTCTCCAGTGACATACAGCCATCTGTCAGAACTAGATAAGGCTCCTCGTGGGCTGTCAAACTATGAACAGAAAGGAAAGCTTTTCATTCTCCATGAACCCTCAGCCTCATCTCCACTGTTCAACACAGTAGAGAAATGGTAAACACACTGCCAAGTTCCACTAGGAGAGGTGCAGAGGGGGCAGATGGCATTCCCCCGGCCATGGCAACTGGATTCTTACTGAGCATGTATCGTGCATGTTTCAACCTTAGCACTGGAGCCATCTGGTTGATTAGATGGCAACCTCTGGATATATTCCTTTCCCTATTCATTCTCTGTGGTCTTATCAGTTCATGTTTGGTACATTCCCACCTTAAAGACCTGACTGACTTTCTTTCTTTCTTTCTTTCTTTCTTTCTTTCTTTCTTTCTTTCTTTCTTTCTTTCTTTCTTTCTTTCTTTCTTTCTTTCTTTCTTTCTTTCTTCCTTCCTTCCTTCCTTCCTTCCTTCCTTCCTTCCTTCCTTCCTTCCTTTCTTTCTTTCTTTCTTTCTTTCTTTCTTTCTTTCTTTTTGATAGATAAAGGCTTGTTTTATTTTAATGACTGATCCATGTAAGGCCATAGCCAGGCTGCTATGTACAGATATGAAGAAAGCTTGATTTTAGATCGTGTACTAAGACTGTTTAGAATTTCATCTACGTTATTTCTTGGTCTCTTCCTCCTTGGACAGAGTCTTGGTGATCTACTTCTTGGTTTTCATGCTTCCTTGGTCTTAGACCTATTGAGCCTCAGTCTGGCCAGCCAGGAGCTTCTTGAAGGCCTTGTCTGCCTTCAGCTTGCAGATGTGCTCCATGAGAATCTGCCTGTTTTTGGAGACATTCCCCTTGACATTCAGGTACAGGCTATGATACATATGGTGGACACTTTCTTTTAGATTTATGGTATCTCCTTAGAAGTTGGTGCAGGATCCAAATCCTGATCATCCAGGTCACCTTCTCGGGTATTCAAGTACTGGCAAACCCCTTTTGCTTCCCTATACCCATATCTCTGCCCTTCCATTGGGCCAAAGTGATTTTTCCAGCATCAAACCTAGAAATGGACAGTCACAGGCTTCTGGACAATCATCCTATCTTTGATCAGTTTCTGCATCTGCTGATGGGAGTTGGCATTGAAGATTTCATTGGTCTCACTGAGGTCCGACCAGACCTTCTTACCACATTGGAAGACACTAGAGGCACACCTCTTCTGTAGGCTCAAGGCTGCCATCGACCACTTCTTCCTCCTTTAATTTTGGAGTTCTAAATGTTTTCTGGGAGTTTAACCTGGCAATTAATTTTAAATTTTAGGGTTTGGCAAGTATAGTAGAATGTGTTTATATGCTGAATTTCTTATTTCTTAGTGACTGAGGAAGGAGGGTCATTTGAGCCCAAGGAGTAGAAGGCTATATGAGCCCTTGTCTCTTAAAAAATAAAACGTGGGCCGGGCGGTGGTGGCGCACGCCTTTAATCCCAGCACTCGGGAGGCAGAGGCAGTCGGATCTCTGTGAGTTCGAGGCCAGCCTGGGCTACCAAGTGAGCTCCAGGAAAGGAGCAAAACTACGCAGAGAAACCCTGTCTCGAAAAACCAAAAAAAAAATAAAATAAAATAAAACGTGGGATCAAGGGTGGAGGTGATGATAAAGATGGTGGTGTTAGTGACAGAGGTGGAGGTGATGATAAATGTGGTAATGGTGATACTGAGGATGGAGATGGTGATATGATAATGGGGATGGAGATGGTGATAATGATGATGATGGTAGTGATGGTAATGATAATGGTGGTGGCGATGGTGGTGATGAGTGTGGAGATGGTAATAATGATGGTAGTGATGGTGGTGATGAGGGTAGAGGTGGTGATAACGATGGTGGTGGTAGTGATAGGTGTGGTGATAGTGGTTATAGTGGTATTGGTGATTATATGAGTTAACTGGTGGCATTAATATTTTAAAACACCTTTCACATTCTCAATCACTAAGAAATGTCAAGAAAAAAATCAGACTGCACAATTATTTTGAGCGTATTTTAAGATATACTCCCCGGTTCTGAATATTATCGTAAGTATCCCAATAAGACATCTTCCATTTTCTGGGGCTGAGGAAATGACTCCAGGCTTAAAGTGATTGTTGTGCAAGCAAGAGGACCAGGGTTTGATCACAAGAACCCAAATAGATGCCAGGGGGTATGGCTTCCTGCTTGTGATTCTAGCTCCAGAAAGTAGTGCTGGGGATCCCATTCTAGTCTGATCTCCCTGAGAGGCATGTTTGAAATTTTGCAGGCACACATGCACATGTGTGAACGTGCATGCATGTGTGAGCAGGCATGAGTTCCAGGTTGGGATTCTTGCTTAGTTGTTCATCCACCTTATTTTTTGAGACTGGGTCTCCCATTCATAACCAGGGCTCAATAGCATGGCTACTAGTCAGTCCATCTAGGCATCTCCAGTCTCTACCCTTTGAGGCTGTCATTACACACTGGCTGTTGATGTATCTAATATTTAATCGGGTTCTGTGGCTCCAAGCTCCAACCCTCTTGGTTAGATAGCCACTACTTTAACTGCTGAGCCACCTCCCCAGTCCATCCTTCTCTCATACTTTAATGTACCATCTAGCCTGAAATCTCAGGAGTGAATTCAAACATCTCCTCCGAAACACTTTTCCTTGCTCACAGTGTGAATGCACACTGTCACTTAGTGTAGCTCTATATTCTGCCACCTAACAGGGATATTAGGCCCCCTGATGCTAGTCATTCACCAGAAAAAGACAAAGCCTTTTCTCAGGATATCCTGATACCCAGGCCCCTCTAATTTCTTGTATTAAAAAAAAAATGAACAACTTCTACAGTCCAACCTCAGTGGTACTTTCTCTCTTGAGGGAAAGTCCATTCTGCCATGATTCCCTACTCATTTTCGGCACAAGAAGAACTTGTGGTTTAAAGGAAAGATGAAGATAGGTGTCCTAAGATCTTAAATGAATGTAATTCCTGCTTATTAAACCATATTCTATTAGTAATAGGAGTTGAGCATCATTGTCCTGGGCTTAGTTATTTATTTGGTCTATTTAAACATAGGCACATTGGCTGCCTCATTTCTCCATATGGCTTCAGTGAATATGGAAATTTGAGGACATTGGAACCTCTTTAGGCCCTCCACACATGACACAGTATCAGTCATCTATAAACAAGTGCTAATTATAAAACTACTTGTCATCTGTTATGTATCCAACATAGTTTTACAGTAAAAATCATAATCTTATTTAACATTTAAAAAATAATCTGGGTTTCCCTTGGAAGGTATGTATGCAATTGTCTTTTGTCTCTGTCATCAGATGGATCTCGTCACCTCTAATTCACAGGTGGAGCAATGGCGTCAGGGCCTCCTGTTCCATCCATCCTCCCATTCTTCTTGGTTTATTCAACTTTGGGGTTCTGAGGAGAGATTGCTCTGCCTCCCCTGCTCTGTGAGGCTTGATAGTTTCTCTGGCAACAATACTAGAAGTTCTGGGAAGGTCTGGGCATGCCTTTTCACATTCAGACAGGAGTTTGGCATTTCAAAGTCATCTGGGAAAGAGGAACTTGGAGATGAAGAGTATTTTTCAGAAATGTGAAAGAACATTTCAAAACTACTAATATTGTAATTCAAAGTAATAGCACAAATATCTGTTTACCTTATTTGTGTGTGTGTGTGTGTGTGTGTGTGTGTGTGTGTGTCCCTTGGCTTTCTTTTTCCCTAAAGAGTGTAATGATGCATTCCTGTTTGCTCATAAACACCAGATGTGTGGTGAAGTAGGTCATGAGCGTGTCTGTGGATATCTTGGGATAAGTCTCTAAAGTGCTTCTTCATGAAGACACTTCCCTGATCAAATCACTGTGGGTGTGCTCTGCTGTGTCTTCTCTTCAGATTACACTATACATTATCATTTTTAACCTTTGAGAAGTCCTGTGGTGATGGTGCATACCTGTAATCGGAGAATTAGGAAACTGAGACAAGAGGATTGCTAGTCTGAGGCCAGCTTCTAATGCATAGTAAGGATTTGTCATAATAATAATAATAATAATAATAATAATAATAATAATAATAAATGTTAAAGATTTTTAAACCAGTAACGCTGAGCATATTTGGCAATAAACTTCTGTCCTTTCCTTCAGAGGCAATTCCCCTCATACTTAGAAAGCACTTTGAAACTATGTATTCTAAATTAAAAATTCCCAAAGGCTTGGACATGAACAAGTAAGCTTAAGTAATATGAGATGCATGAATCTATATACGTCTGTTGACCTTATTTTGACAAAGACATTTTTAAAAATGTATAATCTCCTATCACTGTAATCTTCTAAAATGAAGTATAAATTATCACCAAAAAACAACACATTCAAAGGCAGTAAAGCTAGCATTTATATTATTCTTGCTTCATTTTGAACAATGAACAATCCATCATGAATATGTACACATTCTTTCTATTGCTTCTGGACCCTTCCTTCTCCTTTCATTAATTCTCTATGGGGAATTAATCCAATTTGGTCCATGGGGCATAATTATGGGGAACAGGTTTTCTAGTGTTCCTTGGTCAAGAGATAGAGTGTCATGCAAGCTTCCCAGTTAAGACTTCCATTCCTTGATCATAATTTGGGACTGTCAGCTCTCATCTTTCCCACTATTTATGGGGATTTTGTAAGGAGTGATATGTTGAGTGATTACTTGGGCTAATATGTGGACAGTGGCTCCCCAGGGGAAGCAGACTGTGATCAGATTTGGGGGTTTCAGAGAGGAGATGAGAAAGAATCAAATTTTCAAATTATTTTAGTGCAGAGCCATTTGTTGATGCGGGCCGGAAAAAAAAAAAAAAAAAAAAAAAAAAGATGGAATAAGGACACTCTAGGTTGTAGGTTTGGGGTTGAGTTATGGAATGGGAAGTTAAGCTACCAATGTAGATGGGCACATGAGAGAGAGAGAGAGAGAGAGAGAGAGAGAGAGAGAGAGAGAGAGAGAGAGAGAGAGTAGATACTCCTTGGTATCAATGGGCATTGATATTAGAATTCCCCAGGGGTAGTTCAGTGATACATCATTTCCTTATATAAAACTGTAGCATTTGTATATACTTATACCCACCTTTCTGTGTATGACAAAATAGCTCTAAATTACTTTTAATGCTTAATACAGTGTAAGTACCATGTGAATGGTTATGACACTTTAATCACTTTACACAATAACAGAAAAGTCTACAACTCTACATACTTAGGAAAGAATCAGATTTCTTTTAGAATATTTTCTATCTATTGTCCATTGAATCTAAGCAAGACTCAAGGGTATAGAAGGCTGAATGTGTATATCTGTATTTGTTCCCTTCTGTTTGTCCATATATCTATCCATTCATCCATCCATCTCTCATCTATCTATTTAAGCCCTTGTCTACCAGTCAGCACTGTGTCCACCTGCTGTTTCTCAGTAAACTGTTGTTCATTTAAAAGCAACAAGGAAACACTTTCAGTTTCACAGTCAATGATATTGTCATTGTCTTAATAAAACGAGGGGCATCTATACCTGGGTTATTTCTTTAAATGAATTACTAAACATTAGTGAGGAAGTAGTAACTTAAAAAAATTACTCCCTATCCTCAGTGTAAGGGTTGAATTAAATAATCTTGGGCAAACACAAAAAGCTAGAAAACTGCACCATGTGCCATTTGAGAAATCCTGCAGGAGAAAACTGCCCAACTGCCATGACTATAATGCAAATATGTATATTTGTGTCTGTCCATTTTACATATTGTGCCAACAGATGACATTTAAAATGGGAAGTAGCACTAAAAAGAAATGTAATAAGCAGAGAAATGAAATATGTTGAGGCTAATGCAGTCTTTTTAGAAGCTAGTATTTATACCAGAGCTGATGAGCATATTTCTGTGGCACTGCTATGAAAATCCAGAGTTTAGGGACAAGCTGTCAGTGAGAGTATGCGATCCCCTTTAGGAGACATTATTCAATTTGCCAGTAAATGGATGAGCGTGCTGGGAAAGTTGACAGTAAATAAGACCCTGAGAAGTAAGGTAATTGAATAATCATGACATTTATTCTTGTTCAAATGTGGTAACATTCATCTTAGGGGCTTGAAATATTAAATTTGTGATTTTTTTTTTCTGTATGCCATTGCTCTCAGAATATTCTGCTCATGTGGCAACCACAGGCTCTTCAGCAAAACATGTGGGTTAATTCACTCCTATCACGTTTGAGCTTCTGCCAGTGGCATCTTCACCCGGGACCCCAAGCTCCAGCTCAGATTTTCCTTTGAATTAAAAAAAGCTAGAGTGTGTTGGTTATACCTTAAATGGGTGAATAAAATTACACAAGTCCTTTATTTTAATTCACAGAAGAGCGAGGAAAAATAAATATTGGTTTCTGTGCCCGAAGCTAAAAGAAAATTGGAGACAGTATATTTTGCTGGATTGTCACTTTACTCCCACAGTATTTCTGTGTTGGGGAATAGTTTGATTTTAGCATCCTTAACTTAAAATCCTCAGGAGGTTGGTCTCTAGAATTCCTCTTCCCCTGTAACTGTTCTCTCTTCCATCTTTTTCTCCATTCCCCCCTCCTAGGACAAATCTCTCACTAAGGGCAGATGAACTGATTTCTTTGTTAGCCTTGGATAGCCCTTTTCCTGGAATGTGCATCCACTTTCTCTCCATTCAACTTCCTAGTTTTTTTTTTTACAACTCAGGAACTGAAATCAGGCCTTTCTGGGTGGCCTCAGGTCATCTTTCTTTTCAGTGTAGTATAGCAGCAATTCTCACGCTGGTTTTAGGAACTGTCTAATGTAACTATGTTCTGCCTCACAAATCAGACTGAATATTCAAGAGGAAGAAGGCTGATGACTGGATTGTGCCATCTCATTCTTTGCTGGTTCAATCTGTTTTAAATATTTCTACTCCCTCAATTCAGGTTTGGCAGCAAATGCTTTTTACCTGCTGAGCCATCTCAGTAGCACCAAAGTAATCTTTTAAAGCCTGCAAATTAAATGTTATACTCTTATATCATATCACCCACTGACTTCCTACATTGAGAATAAAAATGACTTTCTTGTTGTGGTTTAAATTGGAGGGTCCCCATTAACTCCTTAATCTTTTCTCTGCCCGCCCACCAGTACACTCCATGTAGACCTCCATTTTTAATTCAAAACCTACTAAATTCATTCTTACTTCAGGATTTACTGACCATTTAAGTCCATAGATCCTTCTTGTTAAACCACTGATGAACATCTTACGATCATGCCTAGCCAGAACTTCTAAACTCACTCTGCATAGCCCTGCGTATTTTCATCACTGGTCACCCAGTTATCTCTGTCAAAAGACTCTCAATATTCTTCCCACTCTCTAACATCATCTACTGATTTTATATATGCATAGATTAGAAGTGTCTGCCTCTGTCTTTCACATAAGTGCTAGCAGAGCATGACCTTGCCTGTTTGCTTTATGGTAACATTCCAGTGTTCAGAGTAGTGCCTGACAGACAGAAGGCACGCCATGGAAACTTACTCCTTAGTAGGTCTGTGAAAAAGTCTCTCTAGATGTTTTACATTTCTAATGTTAATGTATATTGCTAAGTACTGTCATCATATCACACTCCATTGAAAACCAAGGAGACAAAATATATTTCAAGACTGTGTTGCATGCTGCTCACCCAGAACTGTATTCAACTTCTTAGAAACAGACAGTAAAAAAATAATTGTTCAGTCAAACATTTACAGATTACACTGAGCACTGTGGAGGGTTACAGAGTGCATAATTACAGAGACAGCCCAGCAATGTTTATTTAATACTGCTATGCTTAGAATGGCTGGTTACTATGTACCACTTGCACAGTGGCTGCATAAGGAATGTAAATAATTTAGAATGCATTTCACATGAGAGGTGTGTCATCCTAGTATGATTTAGTTTGAGCACCAGCCTGCCCTCATTTCCAGAAAATTTAATGTTCTATCAATCATATTTACAATACTGATTTTGTGAATTAGTTGCTTGTTGTTGGAGCACTTAGATTTTAGGTCCCCCTCCAGTGCCTCAGACAGGTAAATGAATTCTTCGGGATTTGCTACAGCAATGGATACTCCCCACCACGTTAAGCCTCCTTACTACTGGGATTCTTGGAACCTATTCCAGGACCTCACACATGCTAAGAAAGAGCACTGCATTTTTGAATATTACCCCTATAGTCCTGATAGCTATGTTCACATTATCAACTATAATATCTTCCACTAAAGAATAATCTTATAAATTCTCCACTCTTGTCCATGATTCTTCTCTTTGGATCTCCAGGCACAGACAGAGGAAAAGAAACTTTCACCTGAGCCATACCCCCAGCCCTGATAAATATGTTCTTGTTGCAAATCATGGTGTTGTCCATTCCATATGGGAATTCCCCATTTCTGTGCATACTACATTGAGAATTTGCTGACTTTCATCAGCATGAACATGGAAAGCTTAGGAGGCATGGTGGCCAAAACCTGTACACCATTCCTCGGTATGATGAAGCAGGAAGACCATGAGTCTGTAAGCAGCCTGGGCTACTGAGTGAGACCAACATGAACTTGGTTCATGTCTCAACCCTCTCTACCCCTATGACTTTGGACAAACAAGGGAACTCTAATTCCTTTCCTTTGGTCATGATAATGATGGCATCTGAAGGATTGTTCTGAAGTTTAAGATGCTGATGACATGCTCTGACCCTCTGATCAGTCTTAAATGTATGGTAAGCACACAATCAAGCCTGAGTAGCAATGTCCCATTCCTGTCACTGTGTCAATGCTCGATTCTACAGAGACCATTACTATGATCGTGGCTGTTACTACTAGCCATTGGCCTTCAATGTCTTATTCAATGCCTTGTACTTGTAGTTTCACAAAACTACTGTTATCTAAAACTACACATGGAAGGATATCTTCCAAAACCCTGGCAAAGGCTTAACCTACCATGTCATGGTACTACTGGGATGCAGTAGACCTTTTACGAGTTGGGTCCTGGGATGAAACCTGGCCATTGTGGTTACAAACTTAAAACAAATAATAACATAGTACCTGGTCCTTCTTGCATCTGATTTCTTGTTGTCATGGAATGAATAGCTTCCTCCATCATGTGCACTGACTTGGTATACTGACTGCACGCCACATGCCCAAGGGCAATGGAACCTACTGGCTACCAATCGAAAAACCCCAACTGTGAGTCACAGTAAACTGTTCCTCCTCTTAAAGTTGTTTATCTCCAGTATATTGTCACTGCAATTTGACTAACACAACTAGTATCCTCAGTTACTTGTTTTCTTGCGATTGTATATTACATGATCTAAAATACTTCACTTTCTGAAAATGGAAATTTGCCCTCGCTACCAGGGGTGCCATTTACTCCTTCTGAAGGGATTTTAAGATTTCCTTTTATCAGAGGCTGAAACCAACTGGCCCCAGAGCAGACTCCAGGGAATCCAATTCCATGAAAGCTACTTCAGCACTTGAAAGTTACTCAAATCAGTAGCTCCCAATAGGAACTTTCCAAAATTAAAATGGATAGAAATTTGCATTCTAATTTGCAATCAGCAATCTCTTTGACTGACTCTAGTTCTTGATCGAGGGTTGAGACTATCACATTTGCCTTTCTAATATGGTCCCAATACAAAAACAGGCCTAAATTGTCCCTTTAAAATTAATAACAAGCATTTCAAATCAGTGAACTGCAAAGTCTTTCTGAACATCCATCCATGACCCTATCTCATTTCCTTTGTTCTATCTATACACATGTTAGTATCCATGACCAACCTTAGCTTTCTGCCCTCAGATTATGCTGTCTTTTTAATATATTTAAACCTGTTTATTGACATTTATATTTGATTTGTTTGCCTTTAAAATGGACAATTCTTGTTTCTTTTTGCTGGCAACAATAACAGAATGAGGAATAGAAAGAATAGAATAGAAAATAGAATACTATTCAGAAATGTCACTGTCATACTAACCCGTAATTCTTCCAACATATGAGCCTTGTGCAAGCCTTGTGTTTCTATTCAACCACAGGGAAGCAGTAATTGCAAACCTCTCTCTCATTGTGATTTCTCAAGGCAGCAGGATTACTAAGGGGTACTGATTGACTCCAACCGTGTCTGCTTGGCATGTGCCATGCTTGTCTTCTCCACAGCCATAGCTTTTGAGGATCTGTTGCTATGACCTGAAGATTTTGGGTTTCGTGTGCCTCCCCACTCCCCATGCCTGTAAATATACTGTTTCCTACCACAGTGAAGGTGGCAACTAGAGAGATAGCCTGATGGTTAAGAGCCAGCCTGTGCTGCTTTTTACAGAGGACATGGGTTTAATTTTCAGTGAGTTTAGTTCTCAGTGCATGTGTTGGATGACTCACAATAACCAGTAACTCCATCTCCATGGAGATCCTACCTACATCCCTAGGCTCTGTAGACACCTGTATTAATGTGAACACACACACACACACACACACACACACACACACACACACACTTAAAAATAAAATAAATGTTAAAAAATACAGATAGGCCTTCTAAAACCAGACTGCTAGATCCTAATCCTAACCCTATCAGCCATGTGACCTTGAGAAAATTATTTATCTCCTGGAACTTTCATTTTCTTACCTCTAAGATAGCTATTTTAAAAACCAAATCACCATCAGAGCAAACAGTGCAGAAGTGAAGCAGCAAGGATGATGCTCTCCAAGGCTGTTGCCGTGAAGAGAAACCCAAATGTGGTCAAAACCCAACTTCACTGAGATAGAGGTGGAGAGCTTTAACAGCTGGGGGGCCAGGACATTGCTGGCCAGCTGTGCTTGCCTACGGCCTCTACTGGAAAGAAAGGGGAATGTCCCTAGGCTGTGTGATTGTCTGTGGTTTTGAACCTGAAGCTTGCTAAGCATGTGTGTGTCATTCCATAGGGATGCGGAGGTGGTAGTTCCTCAGTGGTTTTTTTGTTTTTGTTTTTGTTTGTTTGTTTTTTCACAGTGATGACCTTGCCCTAGAGAAAGTTCACTGTGAATTGCAAAACTGGTTAAGAGGCTTTTGAAAAGAGAAAAAGTGGAGACAGAGTTTGCAGTGACAAGGTTTCTAAAGATAGCAGAGGTCAGGGGGCTACCATCTAGAAGTGTGACAGGGCTCTTGGGTGAGGTGGTCATCTAGGGGTACTGCTAAATTGGTTAACAGGAAGCTCTTGCAAAGAAGCCAGCAGATAGGGAAGTGAAATGATGGTTGGGGAGAAGGGCCTCCTGGAAGTAATTGACAGTGGGGGTCCCTGACAGAAAGCAGCAGGGATCTGAGACAGAGACAGGAAGAAGGAACTGCTTAGGAGTCAGAGCTCCTAGGGATCCAGGGCATGAAGTAAGTTATAGATGGAGGGCAGCAGAGAAGACCACAGTTAGTGTCTGATGCAGAACTGAGAAGTACCAGCCACAGAGAGATAAAGAACGAAACTGCAGACTTTATTAGAGCAGACAAAAGCTCCTTTCAAGGAGGTGAGAGGCACCCAGAGCTGGAGTCTTGCTGGACTTTTTATGGGCTTTTGGGGTCCCCCCCCTCCAGACTCTCTTTCCTTTATGATTGGTCCTACCTAGGCTATCCTTCCATGGATAAGCTTCTCTCCCTGCCAGCCATTAGCAGCTTCTAACAGTTGTAATGACAACCCTGGGAGCAAAGAACAGCCTTTCTTCAAGGGGTCAGTCTCTATTTCCAAGCGTGATCCAAGTTCCAGTGACCCTTTACCCCTTCAGAAGAATCATGTTGCAAGTTTAAGCCATGTGAGGAAAATGTTTAAGCCCCACTTATAACATTGGTAAAGCTATCAGCAATTACTCAAGAAGTATTAGTTATTAATGATTGACAGCATGTCCAAAGTCAAAGGACAAATCTCTCTAAAATGAATTTTTTTTTGAGTCATGGTAGAAGCTAGCCAGAAAGGACCATGTCCCAGGACAGGCAGCAGAAAGTATGTCTGTTGGAACTAAGAACATTTTAAAGACTACAAGCATAAATTCTTGACTTTGAACTCACATTGGCTTTGGATAAAAGAAGAAAGAAATGGGAAGCAGGGGTGTTTTGGAAAGGAGGGTATTGAATAAGGAAAGGTGCTTTTCCTCTTGATGGATTAGGACTGGTGGTGTGGAAAGTCTACACTCTCGGGAGCTGGTGGCCCTTGAGGATTGACCTACCAGCAGTTTTTATGTCAAAGGTGTTCAGTACTTTCAGGGTCTTCAGTGCAGGTCTTCTTTTGGTTTCAGCTTTTAGCTGCTAACTGACTAACCTCTGTTACCCTGTCCTTCCACAACCTTGCCTACATAACCAAACTTAGGACATCTCTGAAGTTCCCTTTTATTAAGAGCACAGACCTCCCACCAAATCCCTCCTTGGTGAGACCAATAAGTTACTTACTCCTTTAAGCTCCCATGTCATGGGACTAGCCATACTCTCGCTGACGTTTGCCCACTCCACGGGAAAGTGCCACTGTCCCCTCACTGCTGATCCCTCCCACTGTTCCTCTCAGGCTACCCAGGCATTGGAAAGCAAACCTGAGCTCTCTCCTGGTCACACAAAATATTTCAATAGTCAATTAAAAATAGTCCACTCTCATAATGAGCTCTATGGCTTTATAGATTTAAAATTGGTAGTTAAAGAACTGGTCATGTCAAACTGGTGTGTGACTTCTGAGCAAACAGGAGCAATCTTCTGATCACCTCTGATTAGGCATTGAGGACTGTGCAGAGAGATGAATCCATCCAAGTCCATCTTGGTGAATCAATGAATTTATTGGGTGTACTTACAGATCACGAGTGAGAATTTACTTACAGGAACATGGATCTTCTAAAACAGCTACATCCTGCCAGTTCATGCACTGAGGACAGGACCCAGTCCCACTGTCTGGATGCCTCCCAAGCAGATCAAGCTAATCAACTGTCTTTTTTATCTGGAGGGCCTGATCCAGTTGGAGGCTCCTCAGCTATTGGTTCATAGTTCATGTGTTTCCATTTGTTTGGATATTTGTCCCTGTGCTTTTTCCAACCTTGGTCTCAACAATTCTCACTCATACAAACCCTCCTCTTTCTCACCAATTGGACTCCTGGAGCTCCACCTGGGGCCTGACCGTGGATCTCTGCATCCGGTTCCCTCAGGCATTAGATGGGGTTTCTAGCACGACAATTGGGATGTTTGGCCAAGTGGCCTTCGAATACTTCAGAGATCTATTCAGAGGGCCTGATCCAGTTGGGGGCCCCTCAGCCTTTGGTTTATAGTTCATGTGTTTCCATTCATTTGGCTATTTGTCCCTGTGCTTTATCCAACCTTGGCTTCAACAATTCTCGCTCATATAAACCCTTCTCTTTCTCGCTAATTGGGCTCCCGGAGCTCCACCTGGGGCCTAGCCGTGGATCTCTACATCCAGATTCCTCAGTCTTTGGATGGGGTTTCTGGCATGACTATTAGGGTGTTTGGCCATCCCATCACCAGAGTAGGTCAGTTCCAGCTGTCTCTCGACCATTGCCAGCCGTCTATTGTGGGGGTATCTTCGTGGATTTCTGTGGGCCTCTCTAGCACTTTGTTTCTTCCTTTTCTTATGTGCAGTTTGGAACCTGGGGCTTATACAGGGACACTTGGCTCAGCCTGTGAGGAGGGGTCTGGACCTGCCTGGACTGAATCTACCAGGTTGAACTCAATCCTTGGGGGAGTCTTTGCCCTGTAGGAGATGGAAATGGGGAGTGGGCTGGGGGGAAGGTGGGAGGGAGGGGTGGGATGGGAGGGGAGAGAACAAGGGAATCCATGGCTGATATGTAAAATTAAATTTAATAAATAAATTTAAAAAATGAAAAAAAAAAAAAGAAAACAGCTACATCAACAAAAAGGTCATCCAATGGGTGATGACTCAGGAAAGCAGAATCCATGGAGCTAATGCATGATCTTCAGACAACTCAACCAATGCTAGAGTCTCCTTTCCCCAGCAAGTGTTTACTATGGTATAACCCTGGGGACCTTGCCTTATGAATCTTGTTTCTGCTTTCTAAGACTTACAAGTTTGGTCTACGTCCTGAGTCTTATAAGCTTTCATTTGTCATGGAGCATGTTTCAATCCCCAGGGAATTAACTTGTTGCACACTACCACCTCTGTCGCTACCACCACCACCACCACCACCACCACCACCACCACCACCACCACCACCACCACATCTCTACCACCACCACCACCACCACCACAAGCACCGCCACCACCATTAATACCACCTATCCCTGAGTCAGTGAATACCCAGTTTTTATCATGAAACTCAGTAAGCTTTTTGGATAAAGCCAACCTTCTGCTAATGCTGTAATGCTGTACAGAATGCCATTGCTGCGCACCAATTAGTGTTGAGCTCACTGGATGAGCTCTTTTATGTGTGTGCTCAGAAGCAAACCCAAGACATTGTCTGAGAAAGTCTCCAAACATTTTGAAAAGGAACTACAGGCCTTGGAAAGTTAAACAGTAAACTATGTTTTAAAAGCATCCTTTTTGTGTATTTAAAACAGAGTGTAATTGTTTCTTTGCTCCCCTCTATCCAGTCCCTCATATCATCCCAGCATGTGTATTGAACCAACGATGATAAAACAGCAAGTCTGCTTATCACAGAAGGATGAGGGCTCTCAAGGAGAGATAAGAGCGAATTCCTCATTGTTAGTGATGTAGCAAAAATGAGCTTCTTTGGTTCTATATACTGAAGCAAAGAAAAGCTCCAGGAAAGTGTACCATTGTGTTGACAGCAGTAATGGGGTGCCAGTCTGTCAGCATTTCTAATTACACGGTAAATGTTAACTCCATTACCCTTCTGTCTTCATCCCCATTTGCAACATAACAACCATCTTGCTTGTTTCCTCTCTGCTCACAGAAATGATCCAAAATTGCCTCTGTAGACAAAATATTATAATCTGTTTGAGGGAAAACAGTGTTTGTACAATTCAAATGATATTTTCTCAAATATACAACCTGGAATTTGTTACAGTGCACAGATGAGTAAAAACACTTCTCTTTGTTCTTCAAGGCAAAGTAGAATGTTATAATTTTTTTTAACATTTATGTTTTATCCAAACTGAAAGGCTGGGTCAGTCTAACAGCTAATTTAGCTACAATGGATTTGTGGGAATGAGTGGTGTTGCATGCTGGTGGGGAGTGGGAGGTGGGGGATGAGGGGTGGGAGGTAGGGAGCCTGGGCATAGGACCCATTTGTCCACATCTTAATCATGCAGAACTGGTGACTATATTCTTATTTGGGAAATGGGACTTTACAGATAGAATGAAATGAACAACTTTAATGAAATCCTCCCGGGTTATATGAATGGGCCATGCATCTGGTGAAGAGAAATGCCTTTATAGGAGATAGAGCATGGAGAGTAAATAGAAGGCTATGTGAAGACTAAGACCAACTTGAGTTCTGCTGCCTGTGAGAAATGCTGACAGCTGAGGAAAGCTGGATGAGACAGGAATGATCAGTACGCATGCCCCTGCCAAGCCCATCCTTTTAGACTTGGGATCTCCAGAACTGTGGGGGAATATATCCAAATTTCTTCATGCCACTAAGTTTCCCCTAGAAAATTAATATATGCACAGCCTTGGAAACAGCAGTCATCAGATTAACCTGTGAAGCAGCTAGTTGAAACATTAGGAAATAAAATACATTTAAATATAAAAATGTCTATGGTACTCTAAGTCAAATGAGTAAATCAATAATTATTTTGTTAAAATTGAGTCATACATCAAGTTTCCTTATACTTCTTTCTTCACCAAACTGTATTTTTTTTTGTCTTTCTGCCGTTTTTGTTGTCGATCTGACTAAAAGCAGCAAGCAGTAATCATGCCACAACTCTCTCAAAATTTCCCCCACCGACAATTTAGCTTGTTACTTTTGAATTCAGCCTCTCAGTTTTTCAGGACATGGACCGAATGCAGCTTAGTTATTTGACAGAAGGTACATGAATGGCTTCTACTCCAATTTCCAGTCAAGTTCTTTGTTCCCCTCAAACTTAGCTTGAGTGGAGCCTCCATTGTCCGCATTTTCTCAGAATTCCATGTCAGTCCAAATCCAATGACATACATTTTCTGGAGCTCTTTATTCTTTTGTTGTAGTTATTGGGGTGTGGTGTGTGTGTGTGTGTGTGTGTGTGTGTGTGTGTGTGTGTGTTTTGCCGGGGAATTTAAACCTTATTCTGTATCATAAAAGCTCTCTCTTTGTTGTATTTTATATCCCACATTATCTTACCTGCCTTGTATGCTTCAGGTAATTTCTTTAAGACTCTTTTGAGGTATGTCTGCCAAATTCCAAATTAACAGGTTTTTTTGTTTTTTTGTGAACACCTTTCTTGTAACCTGTAAAGTAAACAGTAATTGTGACCTAGCTAAGGTCTGAACAGATGACTTGAGTAATGACATACTTGGTCTTCAATGTTGTCCTATGTTCTTATAGATGTTATCTTGGGGGTGACTCTTCAGTCTGAAGAGACATATGTAAGATGGGAAACTAGAACATGTCAGTGTCAAATTTGACTCTGCCCTGATTCTTACTAGACATGTAAAAACATTGCCTACTGGAACGTGGTAGAGGGGGGAGCCTGTCTAAGTGAAATTACTCCAAGACTATGGTTGCTATTTCTTCAATTAAATTAACCATCATAAATGTACTTAATAATAATGGCAAAAGCAGTATAACCAAACATTAATAGAATTAACATAAAAATGAAGTTAACATTTAGCATCATTGGTCAGTATGAAGTAATCATTTAATCTAAATGGCTTTTCTCACAGATTTCAATAGATTTGTTGGAGAAATCTTGATTTAAAAAAGAAAAAAAAGGCCTCTAGATAGCATTACATAAGGGCTAGCACAAATGCATACAGCTATTTAAACAATGCTACCTCATTGTCAGTAGAATCACATACTGCATATTGGAAAGGGCAAGTGTAAGGGTTGAGGAAGCATTAATGGGGATGATTAGTGTTCACAGGTTCAGTACTGTTGGACTACATCCTCTCTGAATTTTAAAGCAAAACTTGAGAAACACAGATAATAAAAGATTATAGAGGGGTAAGACTCTTTTCAAAAAGAGAAGAGGGTGGGAATCTAGAATCTGCTATTGACAGCCCATCCCTTTAAAGTCTTTTATGTAGAGGAGACAATCATTGCCATTTCTAGAATGAGTGCCCAGTGACAGTGAGGTGACTTGAGGGCATTATCCTCTTCCCTTCCTAGGGTGGAGACTGTCAAGAGTAGGATTTAACGGGGTTAATTACACTATCAAGCTGAAAGGCCTGGTCAGATGCGGCCTCTCCAGAGTGCCATTACTTTGTTTTGTCCTTCCTGTCACTATGTCTTACTAATGGGATAAGCAAAGTCCTTTTAATTATGTACAGTGACACTGAGGAACTGGGGATAGGTAATATCTCTATAGTGCTACTTTCCAGTAACATCTTAAATATCTTGATGAGGTCTTTGTTTCTTGTTGCACATGGGAAGGAGGTGGCTGGTCATCAAGGTGCATGGTCCCAGTGGCAGACAGGAGCCATAGTGTGGAGAGCAGTGACCCCATCAGCTCCCTGATGAGGTTTATTTAAAAATGACCATAGCAACAGAATGGCTATGGCTGACATGCATATCTTTTCTTTTTCTGTATGGAACCAATCTGAATGTCCTTGTGAGCCTCTCCTCCTCTTATTGATACAAAGATGGAACAGCAGGCACTAAGGGAAGAAACGGGACATGTGGCCCTTGTATATTTTTGTGTAGCTGAGAATTTCTTGCTTAACCTGTGACTTTCAGTCACTCAGGCAGTTTCTTCTCAGCATCACTTCCCTTCTGCTTTTCTTCCCATGCTGGTGCTTTGCTTTGGATTTGACTATGTAGTCTAGGATAGCCTCAAACTAGCAATTCTCCCTCAGCCTCCCAAGCCAACCTCTTCTTTCCCTTGCACATCATAGCTTTGTGGGAAGAGCCTTGGGCCATTGGTGAACTCCCAGCCTTGTTTGACTTTCATCGACTTGTCATGTCCTAAGAAGTCTACAGTACCTACCCTCTGAGCTACGTGCTGTTCAATATCTCACCATTGGCTGTAGGTCATAGTCTGTCTCCTGGGCATGAACAATGTAAAATTCATTTCCCCATATTCATCACTACTGCTGCTACTTTCGTCTACAGATCCCCTCATATCCAGTAGGAATGTTCTGATTCATCTCCACTACCCCATGTGCCTGTGTTGCTGTATTTTATTTTTTTTCTTTTGGTGTAGGATTTTGCTATCCCAGGCTGGCCTAGAACTCACAATCTCCTCACCTTAGCCCCACAAGTACTAATATTAGAGGTCTGCCCCACTACACTCAACTCTTAATTTCCACCAGGCTTCCCTACCCACAACTCATGAAGCCATAGAAGATTTAGGGCCTAGTCCAGTTTTCCCAGGTCCTCTTCAGTCCATGCTGTAGACTTCTGTGGTTGCCACTTGCTTCACCCCTTCACTGGGCTGCCTGTCTTTACTTTCTACCATTCCATAAAGCGAGGTCCACCTCTGGTACAGGAAGGACAGAGCACAAGCATCCTTCAGTTTTTAAGTCTCTGGACTGTCTTGATTTTTCTGGAAGGATGGATTCCAGTCCTCTAAGAGTCAACAGATCACTTTCTGTGAAATATTGCACTGCAACTTGAAAAGAAATTGGTAAATCAAGTTCTTCTGCTTCTTAGACTCACCCCAAAGAATCAGAATTGGGGAGCATACTCTCTTAACTTTCTCTTAAAGGCTTTTGTCTGCTTGACTCCAAACAAAATTCATTTTATCTTACTTTCGGTGTGTATTCCATTTGGCTAAAGTGGGATGCATCATAGTCCTGCTTAGAGGCCAGAGCAGTCTGTGTGTGACTTACACAGGTGTATGAAAACCGTCTCACTGTATGGCTTTACCAGGCATTGGGCCACACTGACAGAGGGCCAACTGTGTGGGAAGGAAACTGATAAGAGTTGCTGATGAGATAATCAGTCTTTAATGGAGCTCACACCTCTCCCACATTAGGCATCAAAAGTATGTTAATTTGAAGTCACAAGACCACAGAGAGGCTGATCTTATGAATGTTAACTAATGCATTGTTGCATTTTTGAAAGAGAAGCTTTTGATGTATGGGTTCTAATTTAATTTGTGCCTCTTGCCCTCTAGGGAGGCAAGAATTAAAAAAGAATCCCATTTTGCAGTTTTATTCTTGGCATATTACAGGTACTCTTACTTCTTTCTTTGTATTGAACCTCTCAGGGAGCGATCAGCCCAGAGCAGGGTTCTTACTCCAGTGGGACGTTCTCCTGATGTGTCTGAATCACTAAATTCGGGGGTGCTCTGTGCTTAAGTCCAGCAATGTGTAATTAGAAACAAGAATTGATAAGAGAACCTCAATTCTTTGACTCTGTGGCCAATACCCAGGTGGTGGGCTGGTGTTGTTACCTGATTTTCATTCTAAGAACCTACAGGATGTCACTCTAAAACAAGGTTTTCATTCCTGCACCTTGGCCCAGAAATTCCAAGTCCATATTTTTCTCATTCTTTATCAATATCAGCATTGTCATCATTGTCACCTTCATTATCACTGGAGACATTGTTATTTTCCTTTTTCTTTCACTGGTCACTCTGAAAAATCTGTCTTTGATAAAAGCAGTTTTCATGAGCAAGCACATATTCCCTTTTCTCAGCTCACAGTCAAATGCAAAGGTCTTAAACACACCATGCATGTTTCCTATAATCTCTTTGTTCTTGGAGTCTCGCACAATTCTGTTAATTCTGTACCACTTTCAAGGTTCCTATTTCTCTAATACTCCTATCAGGATTCTGTCTTTGGGCTTTGGAATTTGTTATTCTTACCCTGGAATCTTCTGCCCCAGATATTCACATATTTAACTGTTTTTTTTTTCTTGATATTTGCAACTAACACCTTACTTCACCAGCAATGTGTGACTTTCTTCACAACAATCACAATGAGTTGATGCATTTAATTGCTTATTGTCTACTTACCCCCCAACAAAAATATAATAATGATTTTTCTTACTGATATCTTCTGAACTCTTAGGATACAACTATCATGTAAAGTTGAATCAAAGAAAAGATGGAATAGGTGTATTAATCTCACACAAAGTAGATTTTACTATAGGAAAAGACATAAATAGTAAAGAGGATTATTGAATTATTATAAACTGCTCATTCCTCTGGAGGAGACAGCAAATGTTAACTACATATGCCTGGAGGAGAGCGTTATAGCACACCGGAGGAAATGGAGTTTCATCCACTTCCTTGCCTTCTCTATTTCCATGTCACCTGTTCCACGAGCCCCCTTTCCTTATGGCATCTCGCCCATAATGGCTTCAGCTCTGAGATACCTAAGTTATTCATTCAAATCTAAAGATTTGTCTAGGATCCAAATATTAGGGAGAACATGCAGAGTGTCCATCTGGGCCAGGCTTACTGCACTCAGTATATTTTTTTTCCAGTTCCATTTATTCATTTGAAAAATTTTATCATTTCATTTCTCTATAGTTTTAATTGTTGTAGACCAAGATTTAAAATAGATTTGATATCTACTCAGACGATCATATTTCTTTGATTATTTTTATATCAGTTGAGCTTTGTATCTCATTCATACTAATTATAGACAATTGGGAAAATGTGCTTTACATTCTAAGTTACATCCAGTTTCAAAGTGTATTGAGATGTTAAAACTATGAAAATTAAATTCTCTTTAAATGTACCTGGTGTATAACATTTTTCAGAAAATAGTTCCCAGATGTTCCTTTAGAGAATAAATTCTTTTTGTAGATATGTACGGTTGTGATGTATGTATGTTGTTTACAGAGCCCTGTTCCTGTGCTTATGCTATCCAGAGACCAAGGGAAAATGTCAGGTGATCTCCTCTGTCACTCTGTATTTCTCTTTTGAGATAGCCTCTTAATTGAGCCTGGAGTTAGGTTGCCTGGCAACTAGCAAGCCATAGCCATTTTTCTTCCTCACCTCCCTCAACACTGGGACTACAAGTGTATGTAAGAGCCATACCTAGCTTTTTATGTGGGTGCTGAGATCCGATCCCATGCTCCCACGGTTGTGCATATTCTCACATACTGATCATCTCTCCAGTAAATAGAAAGTAAATTCTTCACTTAAAAATGCAATTATAAAAGCATAATCACACATACATCTACCACAAGGTCCCTTTAAATAGTTATTTTAGTGTGCATAAAATGTGTCTTCACGTGCCAAAAACAACAACAGAAAACCAAACCAAACCAAAAAAAATCATCATAATCTGCTCTTCAGGAATATAGTAATGCCACAGCGCAAACGCCATTTGAATACATATTCATTTTGTTAAATACATATTCATTTTATTAAAAAATCTGACTCTAAGCTCAACCTCTTTTTTTCCTGATGGAAATATAAAAGAAGAAGTTGAAAGGAAGCTATAGTTTTTACCCCTTGTTGTCTGTCAAGATCCATTCTTTCAATCCACCTATACAATGATATTTATGCTCTATGATCTCAAGATTCTCCCCTATTTTGATTGAAGATGAAAGGTACCCCCACCCCAAGCTGAGAGTCAGAAACTATGAAAGCACAGTATCAGCATCAAACTTCTGGCTGGCTTTGGTTCCAGAGATGTAAACCCAGGAGCTATGAGCCTTCGGTTCACTTCATTGTTGAGGCAAAATGGCAAAGGCCAGCAAGCCCCTTGCCCTTCCTTGACTGCCTGTTGATAAGGCTGGTCTTTGTGGGCCCAATGCAGGTAACTACAGTTGATGCTGTATGTTAATGATTACAATAATTGTATCATGTCTAAGCAGTGGCATCTCTTCACCTTTTACCTTATACTCCAGTTCTTGCATATTTCCTGGTCCCTCTTCTGCAATGTTCTGGGAGCCTTAGAGGGGGTGGTATAAGTGACTTATGTGGGGCTAGACCCATATCTGTCACCTGTTTTCTGCACTTTTGTCAATCATGAATGCATCCACCCCTCTTCACTGGAAGGAAAGACTTCTCTGATTAAGACTGGGAAATCCTTTTGACTTAAATTTTTCCTCTATTTAGCATGACCTTATCTGTAGGATAGTGTCACACTGCCTTTATTAAATTGAGATATGCCCCCTGTGTCCTTACATTCTCCAGGACATTTATCATGTTGGATTGATGGATTTTTGTCCAAGGCCTTTTCTGCCTCTAAGGACATAAATGATTATGTGGTTTCTATCTGAGTTTGTTTTGTGGTGGGTCATGTTTAATGATTTACTTATGTTGAGATATCCCTGTATCTTTGAGATGAAACTGGCTTGATCATGGTGGATGGTATTCTTGAATTCAGTTTGGAAATATTTTGGTGAGAAATTTTGAGTCTGTGTTCACCAAAGAGATTGGTCTATAATTTTCTCTGTTTTGTTGTGCCTCTGTCAGGTTTTAGTATCAGAGAAATCCTGGCTTAGTAAAAAGAATTTGAAAATGTTCCTTTTCTGTTTCACAGAATCACATGAGGAGGGTTGGCATTAGTTTTTCTTTTGAGATCTGGTATAATTCTCTGCTGAATGTATCTGCACCTAGGCTTTGAAAAGGATACATTTTTAAGGAAGAAAATGAGCCAGAGCAGAGGGAAAGTTCAGAAGCTGAAACAGCAAAAGCTATACAAGAGATGGGGCTTTTATGTCACATTTTGGGGACTCATATGTGTGTAGTATGTTTGTATGGACATGTCTGTTGATGTGGACTCACCTGTATATACATGTATGAAGACCATGGATTGACATCAGGTGTCTCCCTTTATCACACTTTGCCTTATTGTACTGTAGAAGTCATTGAGCCTGGATTTCTATTTCAGTTAGACTGGCTAGCCAGTAAGGCCATTACATCAGCCTACTTCATCTCCTGTTGCTGGAGTTGCAGGTGCATCCTGCCACACCTGGCTTTTTCATGAGTCCTGCGGATCCAAAATCAGCTTTTCCTGCTTACCCACCAAGCCATCTACCAGCTCCTCATGGATTTTTGCCTAGTTTGCATAATGTGGACTTTGTCAATAGTGTCTGTCTGTTACATACAGTTCTACATGTGACTTTATTCATCTCTAGTCTCATTAGCATCTTACCTATCTCCCAGTGGGCATGGGTTTTAGTATTACGATGGGGCATAGGTAACTTGAGACATGGTGAAGTGTCTCTGTACCTGGGCCAAAGGCTCTAGCTAGTTCTAGTTGGGCCTGACTAGAGGGGAGGTTCCTCTTTGCCAGTAGATTTTCTCAGATGCTAATTTTGCATCCCTGGTCTAAGGCTTTCAGTATCTCATTCTCCTTACTCCTAACCCTGCTGTCCTACCTCTGTGCCTCAGGCTAGCCTGGGGACCACTGTGTAGTCCATAACAGCCTCAACCTTGCCAGCAATCCCTCTTCTGCCTCCAGAGCACTGGAATCGTGGCAGGGAGTCAGCACTCCTGGTCTCTTCTTCTTTTTTTTTTTTCAATTCTAGTTAAATTCCTTAAAAGTACTTTGATTGTGTTATTTGTCTGCCAAAAAACATGTGCCTTATTTATTTTTTTTTATTTTTTTATTTTTTTGGTTTTTCGAGACAGGGTTTCTCTGTGTAGCTTTGTGCCTTTCCTGGAACTCACTTGGTAGCCCAGGCTGGCCTCGAACTCACAGAGATCCGCCTGCCTCTGCCTCCCGAGTGCTGGGATTAAAGGCGTGCGCCACCACTGCCCGGCTGTGCCTTATTTATAAGGAGAAAATAAAATCCAAATTTTTTTAGCCACAAATTCTAGATCTGTCCAATATGTAAGTCTTCCTTTGACTGCCAAATTCCTTTCCCTAGCACTCAATATACAAACAGAGAACAATAAATGGATTCTCCTGTGTTCTGTCGTTTAATATGTTAGGCCCCTGCAGCTACTCCATTTCTCTCCTTTTCATAAGTCAAATGCAGTCTTTAGAATCGAGCAGATACTTCCTCATTTCTTGTTAGGAAGTAGAGGCCTGAATTGTTCCTTGTAAGCAGGGGCTCCACTTCAAATAGTCAGAGATGAACTTGAGAGTCTGATTTGAGGACTATCCTTTAAGGACGTGCTCACACAGCTGTGAGGTAGTATGGTCCAGACTCTAGTAAAGGATCCCAGGCATTTCAGTGAAGGGCTGATGTGGCTGCTGTCCCCGAGAAGACAAAAGTGTAGGTCAAGGGAAGTTATCTAGGATCCATGAATCTTGGGGCTCTTGAAAACAAGGACCCTGCATGCAATCAGAACGAATAACACTATATGAAGTCATGGGGGCCTAAAGCCTCCAGGCATACTAATGACCCAAAGACACTGTTGGCTTGGCTTGACATAACTACAAGGACAAGATAAGGATAATCAGAAATGAGGAGGGGACCCTTCTGGAATGTTGTACTCATGCCATGGTAAGATTTGTACCTGAAACATGACATTTAATAAATGTAATGACTAGGCCGGGCAGTGGTGGCCCACGCCTTTAATCCCAGCACTCGGGAGGCAGAGCCAGGCGGATCTCTGTGAGTTCGAGGCCAGCCTGGGCTACCAAGTGAGCTCCAGGAAAGGCGCAAAGCTACGCAGAGAAACCCTGTCTCGAAAAAACCAAAAAAAAAAAAAATAATAATAATAATAAATAAATGTAATGACTAAAGCATTTAAATTAATGAAAGCATTATATATATATAAATATATATATACATGTATGTAAATATAACAAATCATAAATTATATTTAATAATATGCCATCTCGCTCCTTGGCTCCTTAGAGAAATGTATTCTCACTGGCATTTTTGATACTCTGTCTGCGGACCATCCTTCACTGTTTATTGTAATGATTTACTAAAATGAGAACCAAAGAGAAGGGTTCTTAACATTATGATGTATAAACAAAAGGTTCACAGCTATTTGTGTTTTTCTTTTTCTAGGGTCAGACATTGTTCAGTGGTTAATAAAGAACTTAACTATAGAAGATCCAGGTAAATAAATCATTTTCCCATTGCTAGATTTATTTTCTTTGTTTTGATAAATGAATTTTTCTGAAGGCTATTTAAAATCAAGCAAATTTCATGAAAATAAGCATAATTAAACTTGAACTATATGTTTAGTGTTTACACAAAGTCAACATACATTCAAGTAAAATATATTTATATAATTTTCACATATGTAATGATCTATTTTATATTATTTAATTATAGTTATTTGTGATTTTTAGAATAGAATATATATACATAAATAATTGTATGCGTAATTTGTAGCAAATTATTGTGAAATCTCATTAATTTATCATTTACTTTACTTCTGTTTTTGAATGAGATTTGAAAACTGTATGCTTTTTGTAATTCTGATTTTTGGTCATGTGTATGTATATTTAATACTCTCACTGAAATCCTGAATTCATTTACTCTGGTAGACAGGGCTAGTTCTTTGACAGTGCACAGAATTCCTAAGTTTGAAGAAACTTTTCAGCTTGTATTTTATGTTTCATGGAAGAAACTCTAACATTTATGAGGCATTCAAAGACTTTTGAAAATGTGATGTGAAAGCCTTCACTGTGGCCAGCTGTTTATGTTACTAAGATATAATGAAGCTCTGCTGCTTAGAGAAGATGCTGAGAATCTAATAGCTTTTAGGGGGCTGAAATGCTAGCAACAGGGAGGATAGACATAGTAGATGGCTGTGGGAAGCATACTGACCTGTACAACACTCTATCTACTGCCTGGCATGGGAGGTTTATGTCTTTTGTTCCCTCTCTGCTGATTACCACCTAAGAATTACTTAAACTTAATAGTACATGAGGATAAAAATGGTTTTGCCTTTTGTGATAGTTTAAAGAAACTATTCCATCAGAAAATGTGGCTTGAATTCTGTATATATCAATCTATATATACCCATGCTCAGTTGATACATGAGCTTTGAAAATATTTCTCTAGTCAGTTCAGAGAGATTAAAAGCATCAGCCAAAGAATGAAGCAGCTATTGTACAACACTGCATTGTTACTAAGTGGGAGAGGATGTACTTATAGTGAAAGGAAGCCACACTTTTAGCAAGTTCACGGTTCAATTTTATGCCATTGGTTTTCCTGATTTGCATAACTATAAGCAGTTCAGAAAATTATCCCAAATGTACCTACTGATTTACAACGAACAACAGCAACAATATAGAGCAAAGCATTAAAAATGAATTCAAAAGAGTATGTTTCAGTACCAATTTGATAGTTTCGCCTTTTAAAATTTTGGTGTGGAATCCATCCTGTAGTCCATGCAGACCTGAAACTTACCATGCAGTTCAAGCTCTTCAGTTATGTTATGACAAGCTAGAAAAGACTGTTTTTAACTTGTTGGTTTATTTTTTTTTAATGAACAAGTGTACCCTCTATGGAATATAAGCCTCTCTGCTAGGTTTTAAGAAATGTAAAAGAAGCACAAGGGATTGTAATATTGCATACACAGTCTGCTCTCAATGAAATGCAGTTAGCAATGTAGTTGACATTAAGAAAGTTACTTTGATGGTCCTGTGAATGGAGCTGTTTAGAAGGGAGACTGTGTTGTTATTATAATATCTGGTCTACTTTGGACCTCACCGATGTCCTGAATCAGTTTTAAAATGAAAGAGAATCTAATGCCTGGTTCCTGCCTGTCTAGTGTTCTATCTGGTATCAAAATGTTGTTTGATGGCCTTAATGGGAAATTTGAAGTTCTAAATGTTGGTAATTTGTTGAAAGAAGATTTTGTGAAAACCAGCTGAAAAACAAGACCAATTGTGCAATGGCCCATGTGGAACAAAGTGAGTTCATGTTCTTCAGGGCTTGTCCAAGACCAAGGAACACATTTTGTTTGCACATTAGTATTTAACACTTTGTTAACCAATGCTTGTATGCCTCTCACATCTATTAAAGCAATTTAGTAGCATCAGACACTGAGGCAAAATGCACTGCTCCTTTTATAAAATAAAATTCCATCATCTTTTAGTGAGAATTTAAGATTTTTTCTTAGTTATATTGGCATGAACATATATACATTGTATACACATATACAATAAGACTATCTTAGTTACTTTTGCATTGCTGTAAGTGACATCATGGCTAATACAACTTGTAAAAAATATTAAATTGGGGACTTCTTTACAGTTTCAGAGGTTTAATCAATGACTGTCATGGTGGGGAACAGGGCAGCACACAGGCAGGCATGGCGCTAGAGCAATCTCTGAGAGCTCACATCTTATCTGCAAGACGGAAGGAGGAAGAAAGCATTTTTACTGGAGCTGGCATGGGCTTTTTAAACCTTCAAGCCCATGCCCAGTGACACACCTCCTTCAAAAGGCCACACCTCCTAATCCTTCCCAAAACAATTCCACCAACTAGGACCAATCACTCAAATGTATGAGCCTAAGAGAGGGGGCCATTCTCATAAAAACCTCCACATATCCATACAAGATTTGTCTAATATGTCAGGTTTTTACTACATTCCAGCCTACTTTTGTAATATCATAATAGAAAATATATGAAATAAGAAGATCTGTTTCTTTGGCATAGTCACACCTTTGTTCATTTAAAAAAATATTTTTAATTCTTACTGCAGACTCTGGGAAAACTTTTCCCCCCTTGATGAGTGATTGATTCAAAGCATTCTTCTTCTTCCTCTTTCTCTTTTCACTGGTTTGGTCTCTGTCTCTCTCAATGTCTTTTAACTCTTTATCTACAGTGTTGACCTGTGCAGATTGCTATGTCATCGCCTATCCTCTTGTCCATCAACACACACTGTTGCTAAGTAACAAATTCCTAAGAATTCCAAACTGTCTACTGTCTTATACTCTTGCTAATTTCTCCATGACGGATGTTCTGTCCACCCATGCAATGTCTGTTTGGGTGTTTTTGCTGGAAGGTAAACAGAGTGCAGACTTGCTTTTGATCCTGTCTCCTGTGTTCCCCTGTTCAGCTGTAGAGTTAAGTATATGCTATTGCATGTATACATGGGGTCTGTGCAATGACTCATCTGGGAAAGGAGAGCAAAACAAATAAAAACAAGCAGCAACAATAAAACAAAAGTTAATAAAAACTGCCTGATCTCAGTCTCTCCTGAGATTTTTCAGTGTCTGTTACTGGTGTTTCTAGTCAATGGCCCATTCAGTGCTTCCTTATTGCTACTTCTATGTACTGACAACTATCTTTTGGCCAGGCTTTTTGTGGGAATGTAGCAACAGGCCTGCCTGACACAAGAAGTCTGTCCTAAAATCTACCCCTAAAATCAATCCCATTTCCTTTTCTATTTTATCCTCAGTTGAAAGAAGGTAATTCTACTTTCTTACCATTTCTGGGTCTAGGGTTCTCTATAGCTTTCCATCTAGGACAGTCCACGTAGTTCTTACATTATTAGCCTTCTGGGTCACCAAGTATCTCATGGAAAATAGCATATTCTTCTCTTAAATATAATAATTTTTGCTTATTTTCCTAATTTCCTAAAACTATTCTTTAATGTTAATTTATTTTTGTTCACTGATAAACCAAAGTTTATGATATACTCCATCAAACCTTCCGAGTAAGCACACATTCCATTTAGCTCACAATTCTGTGATTCCCATGATCATCTCCAGTGGCCTGAGTTGACTTGATTTTTTTCTGCTTTGCTCTGTGAAACACTGTAGCCAGTTGGTAGGACATGAGCTCAGACTTTTGGCATGTAGAAATTTGCTAGTCTGCTATCTAGGTAGTTCTTATTCTCTCATCCCGCAACCTGCTATCTCTACCTTCTCACCATGTTCTCAGGATCCAGCATACTGTGAATTCTTGCTCATGCTACATTCACTAGGATCCCATTCATGAAGGCAAACACTGTGAATGCATTAATCACATTTGTATTTGCTCTGCCTCTTAACTCTGCTCTCTGGAGTAAATATTAACAATGTTTTTTGGTTAAGTTTGCAAGATCTATCTCTCATACCTGTGGCAAGTTCATTGAGGGACACCAAGGATTCCTTGATGTCATTTTGCTCATTTGCCATCTTGGCCTCGTCTCACTGGGGGCTTATGATGCTACACTGACCAAAACAAAGAGTCTGAGCAGCTAGGGTCTAAAATGGACTTCTCTGTGCCTGCAGTATCAAGGTGTGCTCTCTATTATTCCTTGAGTGGCACCTAACTGCTCCTCTGTCTTCTAGCCTTACACGACCTGTCCCATGCTGCTTGAGATTCTTGTCTTCTTTGTGAAGCCTCCAACATAGACAATGTTCCTAGGTTTTGAACCCAGGGAGTCCTGATTCCCATGCTAGATGGTCAGTGGCTTCATTGAGTTAATGTCTCTAATTGCCCTCCTATGTTAAAAATGCTTTAGTACTGTGCTTTGTAAAGCTTAAGTGAGTCAATGTGGAAGCAGGCCAAAATCTTGATTTTATTTTTAAATTGCACTTTTTAACTTTCTGCAAAGATGCTTATCTGAATTGAGTTTTTTTTTTTTTTAATAGATGTCATTTTATACTTGCCTTTAAACACAACCAATGCCATAAAATCTTCAGTTCCCATTGGCAGTTCTTTTGGCCACAAGCTTCAGGAATAGTACCAGTTGATACTACTCCATCTGTCTGTTGGTTATTGGGGTTAACTTTCCCTTTTATTTTATTTCACATGTGTTGCTCTTACCAATTCATTTGAACAGACATCATAGTGGAAGGCATACATTTTCTCTGTTAAATTGGAATGTTAGAATTGATTAGTTTTAAAAAAATCAATTAATTTTGTTAACAATGGGAGTTGTCTTGAGTGTTATCAAGTATATTTCCAACTGTATTGCACCAATGCTTCAGGTCTTGCTCATCTAAATAAAACAGGAGATTCAGGAATTAAGAAACACTAAGCTCATTGACTAACTAAACCCGGTGCTTTTATACAAAGCGTGAAGTGAAGGCAGAAAATAAGGTTAGGTACAGATATAAAATTATCCAACATACAAACTTAATTTGAAATAGCCATAAACATCTCAGGGCAGCTAAATGGTTCAGTGGGTAAAGGCTCTTGCTGTCAAGCCTGATGATAAGAGTTTGATTGCCAGGCCCCACACAGTAGAAAAAGAGAACTAACTCCTTCAAGTTGTCCTCTAACCTCCAGAGATGCATTGCGGTACCCCCCCAACACAAATAAATAAACAAACAACTGTAATAAAAAGGTCTTTTAGAAGAGTTATCTTCTATGAAACTACAATGAAAAAGTCAAGATTGATAGCCAACCAGAAGTTTAAATTGTGCATTAGCAGCCAGGTTAGTGACTAGACTGTCACTGAATGAATTAAATCAACTCATCATAGGAGCCATTATAGAATCGATCATCTGCATTCCAAAGCCAGCTGCAGTCCCCTGAAGAAAGCACTCTAAATCCTGTTAGTTCACTTAATGAGAGTCCATTATCAATGGCCTCTGTATTCTGTTTACCTAATGGTATCTAGTTGGACTGCAACTGATCTCACAGCCCTTGGAACTTGGGAAGAAGGTAATGTCCCTGTGTTGCTTGATGATTTTGGATTTGTATTTTATGCACTTCTGAATCATTTAAACCAGTTATTTCTTTTGATTATTATATCAATATCATGAAGTAGCAGACAGATATTTTATGATTTTACTGTTGGAAAACCAACAGAGGAAATTGTGAAGCTCAATGTTGCTCAAAAAATAGAAGTAGAACCTTTGTTTCTTACTCTGTCTGCTCTGTACATCTTCACCTTGTTGAATAGTTATTTCTAATCTGGGTTTTACTCTTCCATAAATGGTGGTTACTATGATAGACAGAGTCACGGACCCACCTGATGGGGTGACATATGACACAGTGGGTTTTTTTAAAATATTAATTTGATAATGTTGGATTTGACATAATACTTATAGTCACTTTCTGGGCACATTCTGTTATTAGAGTCATTTTCTGCACACCAGTATTCCTGTGTTTTACAGTAAATAAAAAGAAATCTTTTCTGCATATATTCAGATTGTCTCAAATGATAATCTTGTGTGGTAGAATCATTTGAAACACCTTGCAAATAACCACCCAAAACCTCATGAGCTCATAAAAATATCTTCTTGTACATTCTGCAAGCTATCATGCCAATCTGTAATAAATTAGAGTGACTGGTTTTTTACTGTTCTAGTCCTGGAAAATCATTACAATGCAAACATTTTGGGTTTTTAAGGCACCATTTGACACTGATGCAAGATGTTCTGGGTCAGAGCCTTCATATATCCCTCTAGCAACATTGTTTGAACTGGTTTTAAGATAATATGTATTACCCATAGGTATCTCTTGAAAAGGTGCATTTCATGTTATGAATAATGCTTCAAGAAATAAAAGCTTATTAGTGTTCTTATATCTCTTAATATCTGCTTGTGTAAATTACTTCTCCTGTTACTATGATAAAATACCATGACAAAGTACTTCACGAAGGAAGGTTTTGTTTTAGTGAACACCATGTTCAAGGGTAGAGTCTACCCCAGTGGAGAAGCAAAGGCAGCAGGACCATGAAGCAGCTGGTCACATTGCTTCCATAGTCAGGAAGAAGGGAGAGGTGGATCCTCCTTCTCGGTTAGTTTCTTTCTCTTTCTGAAGTCTAGGATCTAAATCCAAAGAATAGCACCCTCCTTTAGGATGGGTCTTCTCACCTCAGTTGAGCTGATCAAGTTAATTCTTCTCAGATATGCTCAGAGGCTAACATAATATAAATAATCCTTCACAAGTGTGTCTATAGGCTTGTTTTCCAGATTGTTCTGGATTCTGTCAAGATGAGAATATTACCTACTGCAGCTACTCTTAATACATGTTCCTGTTCCTAAAGCCAGAGAGCTTCAGCTATACAAGGAGTCCTACACATTCCTCTAATTATTTCCTATGAGATACATAAGGACCAGATTTTCCTGTGTGTATTTATTTCATTATATTAATGGCTTCTTTTAAGAGCCGATATATGGAAAATTCCTTTTTCCATATATTAATTTGGCAATCACCTTTGTCCATTCAGCCTGAAATAATACAAAGCAAAACATAATCTTAATTAGTAGATGCATTCAATTTTCATGGTCATGGAGGCTGGCCAGTATAAGATCAGGGCACTGGCACATTTGGTGTTAAAGTTCACTTCCTAGTTCACAGACAGCTTTGTCTCAACATGGCCTACCCTGGAAGAAGGAAAAAGAGAGGGAGCTTTCTGGGCTCCTTTAGAAGTACATCAACCTAGTGAGTAAGGTTCAGTCTCATTATGTAGTCGCCTATACTTAGCATTTTCACTGGACTACTTCCTTCCTTACTGGAACAAGTGACCTCAGTTTGCATCTACTCACCTAATTATAATTGTTCTAAACAACTAAATACCAAAACTGGTTGTCACATGTCATAAGGATAATAAGGGAGAGAGTCAATATTTAAAACTGGACACATTTATTTTCAAAATAAGGACATTTGGTTCAGGGGAGATGGATGGCTCAGGGGTTAAATGCTTGTTCTGCAGGCATGAGGACCTGAGTTTGGATTACTAGCTGGGCACAGTCCCAGAACTGGTGTATCCTGGGGCCTTGCTCCCCAGCCATTCCAGCTGAAACATCTAGCATTCTGTCCACTGAGAGACTATGTCTCAATATATAAATAATAAGATGGACAAGCAGCTGAGGAAAACATCTGGACATGTAACATTTAGACCGTTGGTAGTGAAGGCAATACAGTGTACTTACTTGTGTCTCAACAGGTACCCAGCTCTCCTGCAGGCATCTCTGTTCTGGTTTGTACAGCCCATGTCTTAGTCACTGGTCTGTTGCTATCATGAGCTACTACGGGCCTGATATGTGCTTTTGAAACCTCAAAGTCCACATCCAGTGACACACTTCCTCCAGCAAAACCACACCTACTCCAACAAGGTCACACTTCCCAATCCTTAAATGGTGTCACTCAATGGTAACTAAGCACTGAAATGTGGGCCTATTGTGGCTATTCTTATTTAAGAACCCTTTATCCCCAAATACCTGTTCCAGAGTTATGTGACTTCTCTTGTATTTACTTATCTGATCAGTTTATGTACGTATGGCTTACTGGATTTGGTAGCAATTAGGGACCCCACCAAGACTGTCGGAAACCTAATTAGAACTTCTGTCTTTTCTGTTATGAAACCCGAACAGTTGTACCACATTTAAAGGAATGTTGTGAGCAGCTGTCTGACTCCCCTTAGAAATACTTCCTTTTGTAGTACAGATTGATACTAAAACAATTACTCCACAGACCAACTGAAAAATGCAAAACTGTCTGATTGTATTATCTAGTCCCCAGTCACTAGTTGGCTTTGCTTTCTTCTTAACTTTCTGTCAGGTTAATATTTTGGAACATTTGAATTCCTTTTATAAAACAATTTGAATTTGCATTTACAGAAAAAACATAAAACATAAACAATTTTAGTAGCATTCATTTTTTTCCACCTTTTTTGAGGTAGAATTAACAAAATTATATACAATTAAGGTCACAAGTTGATGCTTTGAGATACATTATGAAATGATTGCTGTAATCAAATTAATTAACATAGCCACAGCTTTCCTGAGTTACTTTTTTCCCCCTTTAATGTTGCAGGAATACATAGGATTTACTCTCTTAACAAATTTCAAGTATGCATCAGCATCACAGCAGGTCTGTGGACTAATCACTCCCCTGGTCTGAGGAAGTTGCTCTCTTCACCTCAATGAGTTTACTCAAAGGATCAGATCTATGTTTAGACCTTGAAAGTGCAGTGCAGTACCCATTTGTATGAGCATGGGAGCTAGGTACAGAGCTCCAGGCAGCAGACTGGAAGATGGTATGGGGTGAGTAAGAGACACCCATTAAATGGCCCAGTTGGCCCCCATCTCCTTAAGGGCCCATTGTCCATAAGATAGACCCTACATTCACATAGGTCTCAATCAGCTGTTTGTGCTTTCTCTCATAAACAATTTTAACAGGAGGAGAATGCAGGAAATCATAAAGGGGAGACAAAGCAAATGGGATTTGACAAAACTAATAAGGCCTAGAGCACGGGGCATCCTCTGAAGATAAACTTGATTCATCGGCCCTGCCAATCAGCAAATAGCAGGGAAATTAAGTGATTACAACTCTTGTCTGGCCAGACCCAGGAACAGTTGTGTAAGAGCTGTCTGGAGCCAGGCCTCTTTATCCTTTATTAAAGAGAACACACTACTTTTATTTCTCGACCTGAGAGAGGGGTTAAGGTCTCTTCCCTCAGTGTTTGAACTGAGTACAATGTTATCTGCTCTTTCTCTATGTCACAGTTCACAAGCTTTCCTTTGGTTACAACTAAGAATGGCATGAGATGCTAGCTATAGAAGTATATAAAGCATGGCACTGGTGGTCTTTTTATAACCTGAGTACAGATCTTTCTGTGATAAGATGTCCCAACTCTTTCACCATCACTTGGCCACAAATCACAGCCTTATCTTGACAGTCAAGTGATCACCCCTTGTAAAATGAGTATAAGAAATGTCTTTGTTACGGAGCACGTGAGTTTGAATTTTAAATTTGTAAATCCCCCTTTTAAACAAGGGGGTCTTAAGTCAAGGACTAAAATGCTTTTTAAATGTTTGAAGTTATCTTCCAATTCTGTTGATTGAAGCATTTGGAATTATTCAGAATCCCTGGTCCCTACTGTACTCACTAACATCTATGCAGTGAGACTCATTACAGTACATTAAGCTCACCATATAGAGTTCAGATTAAGTCATTTTATAAGAGGCGATGCCCAGACTTTACATACTTTCTGTCAATCATTGCTCTTTTGACTGAAACCAATGTTTTGGAAGACCTGTGTATGTCACTGATTGTACTGAATTCCCCAAGGGGAGTTTTCAGCAAACCTGACACTTGATTCTTCCCTTGCTAAGGGTCCTGTACTTCTGTATGAGAAATGGTGGGCCTGCCACTCTTCACGATACTTCCAGCAACTTTAGCAGCGAACCATCGGTGTTCTCTAAGGGAACACTAGGATTCTCTGCCATTTTATTATATTCCCCTGATGCTGGCTTGGTAGGTACTTTAGCAGCCAGTGCTTAGGAACAGATGTCAGATGTCACAGGTAGTGCCTTATAATGTACATTTTGAAAGTAGTTTGAATTCCTAAAGAGCAATAGACATTCATTCTTGGTAATTAGGAAAATCACAAAAATTAAAAAAGAAACAAATAAAGAAATACTCAGAGGTATCTCTCCCAGAGAGACAGTTAAAATTGTAGTGCATCTATGCAGTCTTATTTGAAAGCTTCACCTTGACCGTGTCCTCAATTGACCTTTATCAATCTCCACTTCTCACAATGGCCTTCTACTGGCATTAATGTGCACCAGGCCTGGGTATCACCCTACCCCTCTTGTCATAAAGTTCCTCCTTCTCTCCAGACTTACAGTGATCTCTTACTCAAGCTTTTGCTAGATTTATAGTCTCAGTGATGATGGAAGAAAAATACAACACATTAAATATGGCTTCTTCACAGCCCTATCTCACCTTGAGTCCTATTAAAAACCAATTCTCTTTGGCTGTTAGATCTGGAGACAGTAACCAACAGCTCCAAAACTAACATGAGTTGTGACAGAGAGAAAAGAGTAAAATTTTCCTTCATCCTACTCTTAACCACAGTTTCCGAATTTATATACCTGATTCGGGTTAATCTTCACCAATAACATTATAAGGATGATTTTTCTTTCCAGGAACATGGCCTTTTTAAGACAATTCTTTTTTTTTTTTTTTTTTTTTTTCCGAGACAGTGTTTCTCTGTGTAGCTTTGCGCCTTTGCTGGAACTCACTTGGTAGCCCAGGCTGGCCTCGAACTCACAGAGATCCACCTGGCTCTGCCTCCCGAGTGCTGGGATTAAAGGCGTGCGCCACCACTGCCCGGCTAAGACAATTCTTACTATGCAAGTCCTGTCTGGCTTTGAACTCACCATCTTCCTGCCTCAGCATCCGAAGGATGTCTTTACATGTAAAGCATCATTGTTGATGTGGACTGTCCCTCTGCTAACACATGATGGTCTGGTTTTAGGGGATTTGCTAAGATCTAGGGTACATTCACTAGAGTATATGCTTTGTAAATGGAGAGATGTAGTTGGAAGTTTTCCTGCATCCTGCCTGGCCTGTGGTCAGGACAAATCTCTCCCACATAGTCCCACAGCCTTTTATAAAATAATTACACACAGGCTTAATATTATTTATAATTGCTTGGGCATTAGCTCGGGCTTATTACTGACTAGCTCTTACACTTAAATTAAACCATAATTCTTACCTATGTTTAGCCACGTGGCTTGGTACCTTTTCTCAGTTCTGCCTTGTCATCTTGCTTCCTCTGTGTCTGGCTGTCAACTCCTGACTCAGCCTCCATCTTCCCAGAATTCTCCTTGTGTGCTTATCCCGCCTATATTTTCTGCCTGGCTACCAGCCAATCAGCATTTTATTTATCAACCAATCAGAGCAACGCACATTCACAGAATACAGAACAACACCCCACAGCAGAGAGACTGTTTCTCTGTCTCCTATACAGTGTCTGATATGTATCTTATTACAATAAATATTGCTGAATTCAACATACTTAACAAGGAGACTACTGACACTAAAAAAAGTTGTTTTTAATCTTTAGCATTTCATTTAACAACACAGTAGAGGCATTTCCACATTCACAGTACAAGCTTTGGCTGGAGGTTTTCCTCAAAGCGAAAAGCCCCTGAGTCCACAGCTTTCCATGACACAGAAAATGTTTAATTATAGAAAGGAAACAGGGTCATCACCCATAGGTTTTAAATGATCTCTTTATCTTTAAGAAAGCGAAGAGAGGCTACCCGGGTCTGAAAAAAAAAAAATGCTCAGCATACTTCAAAAGAGTCTAACAAAGTTTCTTTTATTTCATGGAAAATGAAGTTTACAGAAAAATACTGACTCCTGTTAGAATATAGCATGAGATATCATACGCAATGTACAGAAGTCGAGCAACCCAAGGGAGATCGCCATGAGACTCTCCAAAAAATTCTTCAGTTAGACATTAATCTTTAGGTCTAAAATTATATTATTTCAATGAAGTGATGGCTGCAGGCCATGCTTTGATTTTTACCCCTGTGATTTTTTTTTTAAAGAAGTTAAAATCCTTAGAAAGTATCCTGGCATCCTGCAGATAGATATTCTGACTTCTTAAACATGGTTTAAGTGATCAAGGTTGGGTCTTTTACTGTTAGGTTAAAAATGTGATGCTTCTGGATCTGTCTTTTTGTGTTGTTCATAGAGAAGAGGTAGGTCAGCATTCCTGGAATGATTGGCTTGTGCTGGAGAGAGAGGGAGGTAAGATAGAGGCTCTGGCTGGTTGAGATACTCAGTGCCCAGCATTTCCCCCAAAATTAGCTGCACAGTCTAGTAGGCAGTTCAGTCCTGGAGAGGGAGAACATCTTGTCCCTCTATAGTAGGTAAATTTCCACAGCTTTGTTTTTTTTATGACCATTAGCTCTTTGTTTTATTAGTGCTTTCCTACTCCCAGCTGGTCCCCTAAATTTGACAAATGAGCCTGATTTGCAAACAGATATCCAATAGCAGCCTAATAAATGTTTGGTCACTGGTGTGGTACTGTAAACAGGAATACATTGCTGAAAATATAAGAGACTTCTTTATCTGATGCTTAGTTTGCTAAGGTTTGAGCCAAGACTAACTAAAATGTCCTTAACTGGAAATAATGACATTGCACCCTGACGTGCTACCAAGCCCTTTAGAAGAGAAAAGAGAGCAGACAATGGAGCAGGAAGCGCCTGGCAGCTGGACCCCCATCCTTCCATAACACTGCCCTCCCCAGCTTTTCCTCTCACACCCACCCCCACTGCTGGGAAGTAGTACTCATGGCAGCTACTCCTAATGCTGATAGATGCTCCTTCCCACTTGAATCTCATGCTCATTTTATCGGTACCTACTTTACATATTCACTTAACGTAAGGAGATCTTAGGGACACAGCTTCTAAAGAGTATGATCAAATATTAACTAATGCTTGGTGATAGGGAACAAACATCCCCTGTGTCTAGAAGCAAGCAATTTGCCAAATTATTTACTTCAGGCAGGGGAAGTCTGAAGAAAAGATTCAAGAAAGTTGGCAGTAAGGTGTAAGGTTTTAAAATGAAAAAGTATTTAGAGATATATGTGTATATATGAATGCATATATTCATCTTACAGATCACTATTGCTTACGTCATATTATGCAACTGATGTGGAAATTCTTCTTGCATCTTAACTCAGCACCTTTGTGGAATATTGTCTATGAATAATGAGGGTATTAGAGGTCTGAGAGAATGTTGATTAAGAGATACAAACATAGGATCATAAAAAAAAAAAGAGCTGAAAGCATTTTCTCGGGACATGTGACTATACAGAGCACAGTTCCATGTAATATTCATTTCAACTTTGAAGACTTTTATCTGATGATGATCTAGATGTTCTGAACAGAGGATGGGACTTGGGGTGAGACCATACCCAGCCAAGACATTAGAGGGAGTATCTGGAAGGGAAAGTTTTTCCAATTAATGGGGTGTTAAGAAGACAAATGAGTGTTCTTTTCAGGGGTCTTCAGAAATAAATTTGCTATCTTGTCTTTTTAATGATCAAAAATATCATAACTCATGTTAGAACAAAAAAAGCCCTTTGTTCAGTTATAAAATAAATAATGTGAAATTACACCCTGAACTCTAACCAGACAGACAATGTTTACAGTTAGGGCTCTTCATAAGTTTAATCAGTTATTGATACACTCACAGAATGTGCTCATGTCTGCATATGTCAGAGGTGCAATGGTGATTAAAATACTCAAGGCACTGGGGAAATAAATACACCAACAATACAAAACATTTAGATGCTTCCACCAAGAAAGATTTTTAATGTCCTTCCATATTATCTCAATGCTGCCACTAAGAGAAAGTATAATACAAGACCATCACCCTGTCTATACTGAAATCATGCCAGTGGTTCTGAATGGTCACTCAGTGTTAGGGATCACTGCTACTGAAACCTGCTGGCTTCCTACCCATCAGGGCTTTAAGGCGTTATATTTCCTAGTAAGAGTTACTTCTTATTCAGTAGAATGATCATTTGAAGTATTATCTATTCTTTTAGACCTGCTGTCTTACTGTAGTTTCTTGCTGCAATGTCTTGAAGTAAATAAAAGGCAAGGAAGAAATTTCTCTCTAATATTCTAACTCCTCTGCAACCCAAGGGTACTCTGACTCTGTATACAACCATCTTGCCCATTTTCCATCATCCTTGAGCTTGTCTGTGCTCATCATATCCCCTGACATCACCATCAGGTCATCATTCCATCCTTTATATTTTACTTTTTTATCAACAACCCTAACCTGTCATCTGCTGATTGGCTTACTACATTTCTTTCTACTGTAAAACATTCCTACATGATTCCATGGTGTTTTCTTGCTATTGTCCTGTTCTGTTCTGATTTTACAAACTCAGTCACATTTATCATACATAACCCCTCTCTAATCTCAGTTCATTAGAATATTGTTTATATCCCTCTCCTATAGGGTGAAAGTTTATTTGCTTTGGTCATTAATGTCTTATGGTTAATAAATCAATCATCATGTCTTGGTTCTTGATGTGAACTCTTGGCTGCATATTTTTTTCTTTTTTCCTATTGCTCCACTGCCTGCTGCACCATAGTTTGATTCTATGACACATCATTATCCTTCATAGCAATTTCTATCTCTTAGGTGCCTTAGAGACTTGGGCATAAGATTCATTACGTATCAGCTCTCCACACCTCTACTTCTTCAATTTGTTCATGATGGGTGTGACTCCTGCTACAAATGTACATCTACACTCCCTTCTTAGCGTCTAACGTACAGGTCCAACAGTCCTTTGCAGATCCCAACTTGGATGTGTCACAGGCATCTTGTATGCAACCATCCTAAAATTGATCTCCTCATTACATTCTCAAATCATTGTAGAGACTGCCTCTAAAATATTTCTCCAGTCCGCTTGCCAGTTTCTCCACTGCCTCTCACATCTCACTGAGAACTGCCACAAATTTCTAGCTTATACCAACTTAGCCCCACATACCCAAGATTCTGTATGCATGGATGAATGTATAAAATTGTGGATAGAAAATATTATAATAAAATCCCATTTGTACTGAAAATATGTAGATATTTCTCTTATTATTTCTTTAAACAGAAAAATATAATAACTATTCATACAGGCTTTACATTTTATTGGGTATTTGAGTAATTTAGAGGTTATTTGGGGTACTTGGGAAGATGTGCAAATATTATTCTGCTTTATCTGAGACTTAGGGATCCTCATAATTCTGTATCCTCAGGGATTCCTGGAACCAAACTTCTAATAGATACTGAGGGACAAGGTACCTTCTTTTTTTGTTTCATATCAGTAAATTTAATTCTCTGAAGCAATAATAACAATAATCTTCCTGAAACCCAGATCTAATTACACCTCTTCCAAAGCTCTGTAACTCTAATGAACTCTCATTGCCTTGAAGGAATGTATAGGCAAAAACATCAAGTAAGTGAACACTTAACTACGAAGTCCAAAACTTTCAGCAGAGTAAGTGCAATGTGTTCTGGAAACACATCGCTTATATTTAAAACACATAGTCTTTTGCAATGGAGCCATATTTATCTTTGTATCTCCTGAGATGACTGTTTCCTAACCCACACTGTGCCTTCCACCAACCTGCTAGTTGCTTCTCAAATAGCATTGCTGCATATCTTTGATCACCACGAATGCTATCACCTGCATATATGCTGCTGTAGTTGTTTGGAACCTCTTCTTACTTTATAACTCCTGTTCTTGTTTTGTTATTGTTGTTTTTCAGGACTTGAACTAAATATCAAATCTTCTAGGAAACTTTTCTGAGCTCCCAAGATTAGATGGGACTGTTTCTTTACTGTGTTTCTGAAACACATGGAACTTGTCACTGTTGGAATTCTTGTTCGACTTTTTGGTTAACTATCTATTTATTTCTTGGTTTCATCTATTAAATAAATTTTTAAAGGCTGAGCCTTTGTTCTGTGTCTTTCTCCCATGAATGGAGTACATGATGATTGAGTTATACATTTGGTAATCAAACATTTGAAATTATGTGCACTTGTCAAAGAAAAAAAAAACAGTAAAGAAAGAGGTAGAGAAACATGTCATAATGGAGACATCAAAGAGAAGCATGAAATGGAACAGAAACCAGTGGGAAAGGCAGCAGGGCAGATAGAGTTGTGAAAATCTGAGCAGCCAAGAAGGGGGTAACTTAGGAGAGAATTGCAGAAGAACGTCTATAGGACTTTTTCCTAGGAATTTCCTAGGAATCTCAAAGGTTTCACTGGTAACCTTTGAGAAAAAAATATTTAGTAATGAGAGCATAATGAGCTGAAGAAAGTAATGAGAATCTGAAGTTAGGGAAATAGATACATAAAAGCACTCTTCCATAAAGGATGACCTGTATGGACTAAAGTGACTCCCTGTAATGGGGACAAGTTCTTAGAAAGTTTGCAAAATCAAGAAACACTCTCTCTCTCTCTCTCTCTCTCTCTCTCTCTCTCTCTCTCTCTCTCTCTCTCTCTTGTAGATGTATCCAATCGTCTTTTTAAAATAAAAAACACAGAGCCAATGTAAAAGAGAGAAAGCCGAGAGATCAGAGCTCAGAGATAAAATCTTACCTCCTGCAGTGCTCCTAGCTTCCCCGAGAGAGAGTTTCTTCCTGTTTGTCTGTCTTTAAATACTCTTTCTGTCTGCCTTCTCATTGGTTGTAAACCCAACCACATGACTGCCTTGTCACTGCCTGTAAGTACCGCCCTCCAGGTCTTAAAGGCATATGTCTCCAATACTGGCTGTATCCCTGAACACACAGAAATCTACCTAGCTCTTCTAACCACCACGCTCTTGCTATGGCTCTAATAGCTCTGACCCCAGGGCAACTTTATTAACATAAAATTAAAATTACATTTCAGTACAAATAAAATATCACCATATTTCCCCTTTTCTATTTTAATAAAAAGAAAAAAGGCAAAAGGTTATAACTAACAAAAGAAAAACTATATACAAAAGTACAATAACTATATACAATATATACAAGTAACAAATACCTAAACAATGTCTAGTCCATTTGTATTTGACAAATCAGAGAAAATAATTCCCTTATCTATCCTATTTTAGTAAGTCCAAAATGTATCTAATTCACTTTCTATCCTAATTAATCTTCAACTATAACTAACTAATCTTCAACTCCCTCAGAGACCCAAGAAGGAAATAATATTAGCTAACAAAAATAAAAACAGGAAGTGCACAAAAGCAACTTCCAAAAATTTTGTGAGTGACACAAACAGCCAGCTGCCTGGACAGTCACCTGAGGTTTCTCTGCAGTGTTGGGGCATCATCTTCAGCCTATAGGCTTAGCGTATCTGACAGACTCATTTGTGAAGTAGGTTGTACACAAGGTCAACAGTTCAACCTCACATTGGGTGAGAGCAGTCCATGTACCAGAAACACCTGAATTCCACTAGTGTCCTGTCATGATTCAGGATTTTAAATTCTGGAAATTGTTGATGGTTTTTGAATTCAGCTGTCCATTCTTCTTGGCTGTGTATATATGGCTTCATCTCAGCATCCCCTTTTTCTCCACATCCCTCTATTAAATGCCAGTCTACTATTGAGAGGCATGAGCTTTCAGTTGTTGTTCCATTGCACACCAGAAGCCATCGGCCCACTGCCTGTTCAGCTGTCTTCGAAGAAAAGGACACTGTACCTTTTCCAGATTGTGAAGGCCACTTCAGGGATGGTGCCATATTGTCCTGACCTCAGAAGATGCCTTTTGATAAAGCCATAACCACACTTGTTTTGGCAGGAATTGGTAGTCCTTTGTTTCGTGTTCTGTCTGTCCATTTTTTCCTGTTAATTCGAGGATACTTTGTTGTCCAGTGGCTAACTTTTGCCACAATGAAAATTAACTCCATATGCAGTTTCTTCAATGCCCATATTTTCTCTGAAGTAGATTGGTACTGCCAAGAGCCGACATGTCTCAAAAAAGAAAAATTTCTAAGTTATTAAAACATTTTAAATGCCATATTCGGTAGATCTCTGAAGGGTTTGAAGATGACCTGTCTAAAATATATCTGCTCAATTTTTAAAACATATCTAATATGACTGTAATTTCTATTGTAATGTCTAACTACTATCTTTCATTTCTTTATGTCCTAATAGTTGGTAATAATGTAAAGTATTTAAAACTAGTAATTGTCTTTTTCTTTTTTTTTTTTAAACAAGAACCTTAAATCTAATCTCCTTTGCTTAGCCTTTTTCCTAACCCTTGACAACAACGTATAACCAACCCCCCTAAACAATGAAAATTATCCCAGACCCAAAACCCATTAAAAAGAACCAAAAAAACTACCCGCCCCACACCACCTCTTTGGGAATGTGGGCGTCGTATTCTTAAAATTGTTTCCTGCTGGGTATGGGCGAAGTTATCTTTATCCTGAAAGAAAAATTTTAGGTTAATTGTCAAATTCTAGGAAAGGTAACTATATCCTTCATTATTATCCAGTCTGTGTATAAAGCCAAAGTTCAGGGTTTATCTCAAGTCCTTATTCAAGTAGTCTTTGAGACTGGATCATCTCAGCTAGTCATCTCAAAATTGCTCTGAGCACCTTGTAGTTCAAAGCTGATCTGTAGATGATGTTTGTCAGCTTAGGGATATTATTATTGTCCACGTGGAATTGTTGTTGTTGTTGTTGTTGTTGTGGGGCCCCATCTTCTTCCTGGAGACTTCAGTTGATGTTAGGCCTGGCCGTGATTTCCTGCAGAAAACTGATAAGAGACTCGAACACAAAGACATATATATGCAGCTAATTGAAGCCTTTTTTTTTTCTAGAATTAGTAATCTATATGACCATTCATATCTTAACAAAGTTTAAAATGTATATGTATATATTAATCTTGTAAATTTTGATATAAAATTTATACTTTAAGAAAAGTTTAAAGAATCAGAATAGAATCAAAGAGTTGAGATTAGTAATAGAATAGTCCCTTAATTAATTTGGCTTTTGTCCTGTCCCATAGCAGAAAATGGCTCTTTCTGGCATGATACAGGGAGTTTGCATTTTCCTTTTAACAACATGCTTGAGTTTAAAGAAGGAGAGAGCCATTCTCCAACTCCAAAGTCAGCTTTAAATTTTAATTGAACTGGGACTATTAGAAGACCAATAGTGTTAAATCTTTAGAGAAAAGCAGAAACAAACATTTAGGAAGACATAAAATTTTTTTAGATTATATATACCCATACGCCATTTCACTTTGTTTCCTGGGATAGATGATTTGTCCCTTTTCTTCAGTTGTCTCATTTGTCTTGTGTTCTTCAAATTCCTTAACCATCATTCTCCTAAAAGACAAAAACAAAAACCTTTCCCCAAGACTAATTTTGGGGATGTTCCTTTTTGGCAAATTATTATCTGATTAAATGAAAAGGCGTGTTACTGGTACAAGTTAGTTTAAATTGGATGTTCATGCTGGTTGATGAACTATCATCTCCTCTAATTAAGAGGTTTCTCTTGTTCAAATCGAACCTTTATCAATTTTGATGGTACCCACAGCTTATCTTCTCCTGTAGAAACAAAAGCAAAACCTCGTCCCCAACGTAATACATACCCTGGTTTCCATTCTGAGGTCAGCACATCCTTAAAGTATATAGGCTGATTTAATTCTGTAGTTTTTTCTATTATCCAATGTCTCTCTGCAGCTGTTGTTCCTTTCTCATTGGCATTCAGAAAATTCAAAGTTAATAGAGCATTGTGCAGTCTATTTCTGGGGGTTTTTGTTACTCCTTTCTGTTTATTTAGCATATCCTTTAGAGTTCTGTTTGATCTTTCTATAACTGCTTGACCTGTAGGATTATGTGGTATACCTGTAATATGCTTTATTTTGTAATAATCAAAAAACTGTTTCATTTTAACAGAGACATATGATGGAGCATTGTCAGTTTTGATTTGTGCAAGTATACCCATGATGGCCATAACTTCTAGCAAATGAGTGATTACATAATCAGCTTTTTCAGAACTCAGAGCAGTTGCCCATTGAAATCCTGAAAAAGTATCGATGGTGTGGTGTACATATTTCAATTTTCCAAATTCTGCAAAGTGAAACACGTCCATCTGCCAGATTTCATTCCTCTGAGTACCCTTTGGGTTACATCCTGCTGGTAATGGTGCATTTCTTTACTATTTCTTTGGCTTGTTGCCAGGTTATGGAAAAATCCTTTTTTAAACCTTTACTATTGACATGATGTTTTTTATGAAATTCTGAGGCCTCCAGCACATTTCCTATCAATAATTTATCAATCTCATCATTGCCTTGTGCTAAAGGGCCTGGCAGACCAGTATGAGATCGGATGTGAGTTATATATAAAGGATGACTCCTTTTCCTGATTGTATCTTGTAATTGAATAAATAGTGAAGTTAATTCTGAAGCATCAGGGATAAATTCTGCAGTCTCAATATGTAATACCACTCTTTCAGCATACTGAGAGTCAGTTACTATGTTGAGAGGTTCTGAAAAATCCATTAATACCAGCATAATAGCATATAATTCTGATTTTTGCACTGAATTATAAGGACTTTGTACCACTTTACTTAAATTTTCTGATTTGTAACCTGCCTTTCCTTGTTTGTTGGCATCTGTATAAAATGCACGAACTCCAGATATGGGTTTTTGCCGTACAATTCGAGGCAAGATCCAATCAGCTCTCTTTATAAAATCAATTCTGTTGCTTTTGGGATATTTGCTGTTAATTTCTCCCAAAAAATTACTGCAAGCTCTTTGCCAAGGTTCACTTTCTGTCCATAATTTTTCAGTGTCCTCCTTAGTTAAAGGTACGACAATTTCTGCTGGGTCTATTCCTGCTAATTGACGAAGTCTCAATTTTCCTTTCCAAATCAAGTCAGAGATTTTTTCCCCATAAGTTTTTAATTTTTTATTTGGTTTATTTGGTAAAAATATCCATTCCAATATAATATCTTCCCTCTGCATTAATATTCCAGTGGGGGAATGCCTAGAAGGTAAAATAACCAAAATACAATCCAGCTTTGGATCAATACGATCCACATGCCCTTCATGTACTTTCTTTTCTACCAAGGCCAATTCTTTCTCAGCTTCAGGTGATAATTCTCTTGGACTATTTAAGTCCTTGTCACCTTCTAAGGTTTTGAACAAATTAGTCAGTTCATCATTTTTTACCCCAACAATAGTTCGTAGGTGAGAAATATCTCCAAATAATCTTTGAAAGTCATTAAGAGTCTGTAGTCTATCTCTCCTAATTTGCACCTTTTGGGGTCTAATTTTTTGCAGCTCTATTTTATATCCTAAATAATTAATAGAATCTCCTCTTTGTATTTTTTCAGGAGCAATTTGTAATCCCCAGCAAGGCAAAATTTTCTTTACTTCTTCAAACATTCTTTCTAAAGTATCTGCATTTGAGTCAGCTAGTAAAATATCATCCATATAATGATAAATTATAGATTTAGGAAATTTTTTACGTATCACTTCCAACGGCTGTTGTACAAAATATTGGCACAGAGTTGGACTATTTAACATTCCCTGTGGGAGGACCCTCCATTGAAATCTTTTAACCGGTTGAGAATTATTATAAGTAGGCACTGTGAAAGCAAATCTTTCTTTGTCTTTTTCTTGTAAGGGTATTGAAAAGAAACAGTCTTTTAAATCAATAACTATGAGAGGCCATCCTTTTGGTAACAGAGTAGGCAAAGGAATTCCAGATTGTAGAGAGCCCATTGGCTGAATTACTTTGTTAATTGCTCTAAGGTCTGTTACCATTCTCCATTTACCAGATTTCTTTTTAATAACAAATACAGGAGAATTCCAAGGGCTGGTTGACTGTTCAATATGCTGAGCATTTAACTGTTCTTCTACCAGCTCTTCTAAAGCCTGGAGTTTCTCTGTTGTTAAAGGCCATTGCTGAACCCATACAGGCTTGTCTGTTAACCATTTTAAAGGTAGAGCTGTTGGTATTTTTGGAAGATTATCAGTTGTTGTGCCCTGTTCCTGTATAATATGGATGGCTGGTGACCACTCAAAATAATGCCTTCTAATATTTCTCTCAGCAACATGTGCTAGTTTATGATTTGTTTCTGAGATTGGAGGGATTTTAATCTGAGTATTCCATTGTTGCAACAAGTCTCGACCCCACAGGTTCATAGCTATGTTAGCCACATATGGTTTTAATTTTCCTCTTTGTCCTTCTGGACCTATACATTCCAGCCATCTTGCACTCTGTTTCACTCCAGATAATGTCCCAATTCCTAACAATTGAACGTTTACCTCCTGAAGAGGCCAAGCTGGATGCCAAAATTCTGGTGCAATTATGGTAATGTCCGCACCTGTGTCTACCAGACCAGACAACAAAACACCATTTATTTTTATCGTTAATTTTGGTCTCTGTTCATTAATAGAAGTTTGCCAAAAAATTTTCTTTATGTTTTCTCCTGAATTTTCTATTCTCTCTGTTTCATCATCCTGACCAGCATGATTTATTCCAATAGTCATTTGGTTATTTTATCGCTCTCCAGAGCAGGCATTTCCTCTACAGCTGCAGGAAAGGTTTGAACTGGTTTTGCTATGGGGGCCTGCATGAGGCCCCTCCGGGAGTTTCCCGAAAACTGAGGCAAAGGATTACCCTGTCTGTCCTTTGTTGATCTACATTCGTTGGTTCAGTGTTTTCCCTTACCACACCTTCTGCATACTCCAGAAGGAAGGGGCATTCTGTTGCCATTGTTCCTTGAAGAAACATTGCTTCTAGGAATGACCTGTTTACAGTCCCTTTTCAAATGTCCTTGCTTTCCACACCCAAAACATCTAACACTCCTCAAACCTTTTGAAATTACTTCTCCTACCCACGTATCATCATGCTCATCAACCTCAACATTAATTGTTTCTCTAATCCAATCTTCCAAAGGTGCAGATCTTGCCCTTAACGGCCTGATTATTCTTTTGCATGCTGCATTCGCATTCTCAAATGCCAATTATTGCCTTACTAGCTTCTGATCCTGAGACCATTCTGTTTACTGCTGAAGCCAGTCTTTCTAAAAAATCTGTGAAAGATTCTTTTGGGCCTTGCATAACCTTTGTGAATGACTCAGGTTTTTTTCCTGGTTCCTCAACTCTGTCCCATGCATTCAAGGCTGCCATTCGACATAAAATTAGGGTTTGAACATCATATAAACATTGTGTTTGTATTGAAGCATATTGGCCTTCTCCAATAAGCTGATCCTGACAAACTTGTATTCCTTTATCCCTCCATCGTTGTTCTACGTTTCTAGCTTCCTCCTTAAACCACGTTAGAAATTGAAGTCTCTGGCTGGGTTCCAGAACAGCTTGTGCAAGGTCCCGCCAGTCCTGTGGTATAATCCTATTATATGTTGACCAAGAGTTTAACATTTGCTTTACATATGGGGAATGCATGCCATAAGATACTATTGCCTCCTTAAACCTTTTAAAATCCATCAGTTCAATTGGAGCCCAGGTATTTTGTGTAGCCATTTGATCAGGCATCTGCTGTACGGTTACAGGATAAATTAAGGGTGACTGTGTGAAAACAGGCTTTCTTTCTGTAACCTTATGATCCAGACTTGAACCAACTTCACTGTTAAAATTAACAGGTTTTTCTAAAGCTGTTATCCTGGCACTTAAATCGACTATCTTTTTAAATAGTAAAATGAGAATAAGCATGGTGATAAACTGCATAATTCGATCAACATTAATCTTCTCATATAGTTGTTCCATTGTCAGACTGCCTAAAATTTCAAAAACCCAATTTTCTTCCAATGTACACAGAAAACCCATTTTTTTTTAAAATGTGGAAAAAATTTGTCGTTTAAATAGTTTCCTTTATGACTTACCAAATCTGCGTAGAACAGTAGAAATCCGAGCGAATTTCAAAAGAGCCACCTAGTGTCCTAGGTGTGAATCCAGAGAGAGAGAGAGAGAGAGAGAGAGAGAGAGAGAGAGAGAAACAGAGAGACAGAGAGAAAGCAAAAGCGAAAGTGAAAGTGAAAGTGAAGGGGTAGCCGGCTAAAGCTTAAAGCCAGCCACTTGTTCCCTCTTGAGCCGAGTCAAGGCTTGGCTCTACAGGCAGGGGCCCTGTTTAGCAGGGCAGGCCTGAGCTGTTTGTAGCACTGGCCTTAAGCAAGCAGCTCACAGTCCGGCCTGAGCCCAAGCAGACCTGGGCCGGGGCTAGGGAGCCGGCTGCTCCGGCTAGGGAGCCGGCCCCAAGCAGTTTTTAATGGATTCTTGTCACGTTGGGCGCCAGATGTAGATGTATCCAATCGTCTTTTTAAAATAAAAAAACACAGAGCCAATGTAAAAGAGAGAAAGCCGAGAGGTCAGAGCTCAGAGATAAAATCTTACCTCCTGCAGTGCTCCTAGCTTCCCCGAGAGAGAGCTTCTTCCTGTTTGTCTGTCTTTAAATACTCTTTCTGTCTGCCTTCTCATTGGTTGTAAACCCAACCACATGACTGCCTTGTCACTGCCTGTAAGTACCGCCCTCCAGGTCTTAAAGGCATATGTCTCCAATACTGGCTGTATCCCTGAACACACAGAAATCTACCTAGCTCTTCTAACCACCACGCTCTTGCTATGGCTCTAATAGCTCTGACCCCAGGGCAACTTTATTAACATAAAATTAAAATTACATTTCAGTACAAATAAAATATCACCATACTCTCTCTCTCTCTCTCTCTCTCTCTCTCTCTCTCTCTCTCTCTCTCTCTCTCCAGTTTCGTGGAGAGCTTAATGTTGATTTTCCAGAAGGAACTGAAGGAGCACAGTTCATGACATTATTGTGTGAGAGATACTCTCATTAAAATCCCATATATGAATTCCCTTGGAAATAAAGACAAATGTCCCTTCTAGTGATTCTTGTGAATGAGAAAGGAGTGATTAAAAGCGAGGGTCACCCATGAATTGGTTCGGGCAGACAGACTGATAGAGCTCAAAGTCAAATGCATTGTGTTTTCAGCAGAGACTTCCATGATGACAAGCAGGTTTACAGGGATAAGTTTGGTAGCTGAGCTTTAGTAAAACAAAAATTCTGGACAATATATTAATCAATTAAAGATAGGATATAGCACCTCCGACCATACAAAGGCTTCTGAATTTGTATGACTAGAGCTTTCAGGGTACAAACCTGAGCTGTACATTATTCTAACAGGCTAAGCTTGCATACACATTCTAAACAGGCAAATTAAAGAGATAAGTAATGACAAAAAACTGAGACTGCTTTCTTCAATGTGACCACTTTGGGAACAGAAACAAAGAGGTGCATCTCCTCCCAAGCCCATCTTTGACATGCTAACATGAGATTTAGATTTAAGTAGAGGGTAAGTATGCTTAAGTAAGCATTCCTGGTCAAGGGTGGTCCTGCTCACCACTGACTCAGAGTTGTCTTGACATCAGTCTCTTCTTCAAAGTGATGTGGAAGTTTTCAAAGCTATATGACATCTATTTGTGAAGCATAAAACCCTACCCTTGCTGGCTCTTAACTTTGCCCTTTCCTGTTTCCCAGCCTGAGAATCTCCTTTGTTTCAGTAATCTGGCAATCACAGGGGGGAAACACTTGTCTCTCTTCCCTTTCAATGTACTTGAGACCATTCTTCCTTCTAGAAATTGTGATGCTCAGAAGGATGCCAAGTCAGTGCGGAATGCCATTTGGACTGTTAACTATACCTTAACGTTTTCATTACAAATGTCACAAGGGTCCTGACAAATGGGGAGATGGAGTATACTAGTGAGTAGCGACTTACCTCTTCCTGGTATATTGGGTACTCACCAAGGTGATATCAGTTTTCTTTGGTAGTAACTGATCATAAACATGAGGATATTGATAGTACATTTCTAAATCCCCTCCTTAAAGTGAAGTGAACTCCTAATGTGTAAGAGGTTATTTTTGTTGTGAGGCAGATGTGTGCTTAGATACAACCTTGCCTATTGCATTCACAGTGCAGTACCCTTGCACCGTCTGACAGAGGGAATGAAAAGAGAAGCAAAACACTGGTGTGAGATGTTTCCTCTCCCGTAAACAATCCCTTTCCCTGTGGTTGTATGCTATTTCTCTGAAATAAAGGGCAGCATTTTAATTTCCAGGTTTTCTTTTCCTTTTTTTTTTTCCAGGCACTCAGCTCTCATTTTTCTCAAGCTGCCTGTATTTATATGCACTATTTTGCAGATTGTTCTTTCTTGCGTTCACCATCTGAATCAACAAAGACTGGGTTATTAAAATAATTAATTAGTTTTATTGTGTGAATATTAATTTCTGGGATTAATTGTTGCTTATTCATAGCTTTTGTCCTTTGTTATCCCAATTGCAAAACATTTCTATATTCAAATTCATACTCCGACAAGTGCTGAGGTAAAATAGATTGTACCATCCAGCCCACCTTTGTTCATAATTGGCCCTGGGCTACCATTCCTGTGTTGTTGTGATTAGACTGAAGGCCATTAATAACATTTTATATAAGAAATAAAAATCCCCTGTTGTCCCAGGATAATTGGGTCTCAAGCTGTGCTGCTATCTAAGTTCTAAATCTCGCTTTGGAGATTTATTTCCGTTAGTTTCTTCTAAAATGGGATTTCAGGGCATGCCAGGAATGATAACACTGCTTCCCACAGCAGAAGAAGGCAGCATAGGTTATGATTTATCATCTGAGGAGGAGTAGGTAAGCATCAAGTCCCCAATTTCCTCAGATATCCTTAGTACAATGTTTTTTATTTTACTTTTGCATGGTGGGGACCCAACCCAGGGCCTGTCATTCTAGGTGTGTGTTCCACCATGTCACCTTGTCCCTAGCCCCTGGATTTTTGAGATAGACTTTACTGGGTAGCCTAGACTGCACTTGAAATTTCAGTCCTCTGGCCTATGGAGTGCTGAGATTGCAGGTCTTCATCAACGTAACTGAAAATCTACAGAGATTTCTTCTTAAGTTGATTTTAAAAGTTGGGTTGAAAACCTTCTGCGTGAATAATAAGTAGGTGTTTCATCCATTTTTCAATTTCAGTGCATGTAAGCCTGTGCTTAGATTCTGAAATTGCAAGAGGTTGTTGTTCAATGCCAATTACAAAGAGGTGATGCCACTTAGTATATTCGTTATAGAAAAGAATTCCTCAAAACATTAAAAATGAAACATGTAATTAAATAATTCCTATACCGCTACTGAGTACGCATTCAAAGGAAATCAGATTGTTCTATTGTTCTATTCTAACTGCACTCTCATAGTCACCACACCACACAGTTGTCCCCAGTAGCCAAGAATTAGCCTGCATCTACTACTAAAATGGAACACATATATGTGCAGAGATTGTATTCATCCTCAAAAAATAAGAGAGGAGATCATATATATCATATATACATATAATATACATATATATACATAACATACATATATACATAACATACATATAATATACATATACATATATAATATATGTATATTATATATACATATAGTATACATAAGATATATATCTTATTATAAGATATAAATGACATAGTTTTATCATTTTTTTAAATTGTATTACATTAACTGATATTAAAATGAATTAATCTTGTTCACCTGAGATCAATCCACTCACATAATTTTGCATGGTGTGTGTGTATGTGTGTATGTGTGTGTGTGTGTGTGTGTGTGTGTGTGTGTGTGTGTGTGTACTCTCACACACATGTAGAGGCCAGACCAAGACAGTTTACTTTGTTGCTGTCTACTTTGTTTTTTTGTAGTAAAGAGGGTCTTGACCTGGGTCTCTCCTAATGAGTAGTGAGCCCTAGTGATCTGCTGGTCTCTGCATCTTCAGTAGAAGCATTACAAGGGTTCCCCAAACTCAGCTTTTGAAACTGTGTTCTGCAGTGTTGTTCTCAGGCCTTTAAACTTTAAAGTAAGCACTTTGGTGACTGCGCTGTCACCCTAGACCCCTGCTGGATTATATTTCATAGTATTTTGTTAAAGATTTCTGTTTCTTTTACAATAGAAAAAATAAATGATCTGTTATTTTTCTTTTTCTTTATGTCTTAATCTAGTTTTAGTGTTAAAATAATGTTGGTTTTATATAAGTAGGCTATATTCCTTCTGTAACTATTCTGGAAAAGAAATTATAGAGTAATTGGATTTTTTTTTTTTTTACATCTGACAGAACTCATGAGAAAAATCATCTAGATCCATTGCTTTCTTTTTTGGAAGTTATTATTTATTCAGTTCCTTTAATAGAAACAGGACTGTTGAGTTCTTCATTTCATCTTGAGTGAATTTTGATATTATCTTCAAGGATATGGTATATTTCATCCAAGTTATCAAATTTATGGACATGATGTTATTCACAGTGGTCCTCAGTTATTTGCACACCATCCATATATCATTAATGATGACCTCTGTTTTATTTCTGATATTGGCAATTTGGGTTTTTTTTTTAATAGTTATAAGGATGGATGTTTATGAACTTTGTTGATATTTTTCTGAAAACTTGAGTTTGGTTTTGTTGTTATTTGCTTGGTTTGTTTTGGGTTCATTTTGGCTTGCATTAGGTTTCAAGTTCTCATCTGTCTTAAGGTTAAAAGCATCCTTAAGGAAGAAACATAAGAATTACAGATCAGAAACATAAATATTTGGAGAAATGAAAAATATCAGGGAAAATCATATTTTATTGTGTTATTATTAATTGAACGAAAATATATCTTTAAAATAGTAAAAGTAAAGAGTGTTAGAGTAGTATTTCTCAATCTGCGGGTTGTGACCCCATTGGATGTCAAAGAACATTTTTACAGAGGTCACATGTCAAATATCCAGCATATCAGATGTTTATATTATGATTCATAACCATAGCAAAAGTACAGTTAACGAAGTAGCAATAAAAATAATTTTATGGTTGGGAGTACCACAGTAAGAGGAACTGTATTAAAGGGTCACAGCACTAGGAAGGTTGAAAACTACTCTGTTAGATTATTAGAAAATATACATAAATAAAATTTGAAGAGATGAGTTAAGAATAACCCGGCATAAGGAGCCTAAAAGCCTCAGAAGCAGAATATGTGTGTACTTCAAAATATGGAAGGCAAACTTGGGGAGGGGGTTCAGAGTGACAGTTGGAAATGTCTGAACTGCTCTCTTTGGAACTGACAGATCAACCAACACAAATAGCAGTAAGAATACATTGATCTGAAGCTCACTTGGTCTAAATTGACTTGGTGTAGGTTGCCTTTCATCTAATATCTTTCCCCCAAAACAGCAATATTGTAAAGCTTACATGGAATACTCACCAAAATAGAGCAGATTTTGGGTCTTGAAGCATATCTTAACAAATTTAGGAGCATAACAGTTATGACATGCTTATTTCAGAAATCAATGAAAGAAAAATACCTAGAAAAACTCTCTTGAATATCTATAAATTAGGCAAAATATTTTGTTATAGCACTTGGCCAAAGAAGATTAGCTAAAGACATTTCTGGGAAGGTAGTCTGTCTTAGCTCATTTTGTGTGGCTATATAATAGAATGCCAGAAACTGGGTAATTTATAAAACAAAAAAGTTTAATTGTTCACAATTTCAAGATTCAGAGGCTGGCTTTGGCCAGAACTTTCTTGCTACATTGTCCCATGGGAAAAAAGGAGTAATGATATTTGTTCATTCAGACATGTGGGACCCTTGTAAACTAAAGGCCTCTTAAAAGTCCAACCCCCCAATAATGTCACTGTAGAGTTTTGAAGGATTAGAACCCATAGCAAGCCCACAGTAATGTGTTCCCTTCATTTTTCATTGGAAGAAGCACTCCTTCCTCTTCTATTTCTCAAGGGTACTGTCATTAAACATTGGATGTCACTTAGTTTGGGGTATTCTGTGAGCTTGGCTGACCTGTGCTTTGATCCGCCTCATGTATTTTAGGAAGTTCTTGGCTATTTTTGCATTTCTTTCACCAAGCTGTCTTTTTGTGTCTTCCTGATATTTCAGTTAGGGATGCTGTAGCAGTTGATATTCTTCCTACTGTCTCCTGAGCCAGGGGGTTTCTTCTTGGCATATTTCATTCATGATTTGGAGGATATGTTACCTCTAGAAGCATTTTTGCTATAACTACTATATTCCTCTTCAGATTGTGTGTGTGTGTGTATGTGTGTGTGTGTGTGTGTGTTCTTTGCTGCCTAGGGTGAAACAGGCATGTCCTGGAGCCAATGTATCATGGCACCAAATTTGATTACCTACAGGATTCAAGCAGAGTTGGGTTAGGAGCTAAACGCCTATGATGGGGAAGCCTAATCTAGAACCAGCTACCCATTTCCTTTTGAACTAGATGGAATGATGAAGTGGTACAAACTGTGTCATTTTATATCAACTAATGTCACTGTAGCTTTTGCATGTGGTATTGATGCATAGCACACATCTTACTTGGTTATCACAATGAACTTTTGACAGAGGTACTTTATTAACTTCATGCTCCTGAGGACACCAAGGCCCAGAGACTGGAAGTCCCTGGCTAGCGTTTCACAACCAGTGAGTAGAGAGTTGGATTTGAATTCAGGCAGTGTACTGTATAGCTTCCATACTCCACTGTTTTTAGGAAAGGCATTTACATGTATTAAACACTTGGTGCATTTCTCAATGCTGATTTAATTTCTGATTCTGTTTTTGTTTCTTTCAAGCAGAAGCCATTTTTAAAAAGTGTATGTGTGGTAGTTGAGCATGTATGCATATGTTCAAATGTGTGGGGGCACATATATATATGTAGGCATGTAGAGGTCAGAGGTTGATTTGGGATGTCTTCCTGGATTGTTCTCTCTCTCGTATATTAAGAATATGATATATTATATTCTCACTTGAATCTAGTTCTTTCTAATTGGATTGCTCTAGTTAGCCAGCTTGTTCCAAGTATCCTTTGTCTCTACCTTCTGAGCATTGGACCTGTAGGTGAGCTGCCATACCTTCTAGGCATTTGCACGGATGTTAGGGATCTGGTGTCTAGTCTTTGCACTTACACAGCAAGCACTGTACCCACGGAGCCTCATCTGCAACCCCCAAACAGCATCTGCTTTGCTTCATCCATTCTCTATACTTTACTATCATTTGCTATTGGCTTTTTTTATTTAAAAAAAAAACTCTATTTGTAATTAGTAAAAATCAAGTAATACTTGAATTGTTTTTCAGTGTAAAAATGTTGAAAAGGAGAGGAAAGCCCAAGTTACTTCTTTCACTACCTCCTTCTGCTGAGAAAATAGACCTGCTTTAGAAAGTCCTAATTCAGTAATAGTCCATTTCTATTTGACTTTGTTGGAAAATAAAATGTTCTGTATGTATCATTTCCCCAAATGTCTGACCTTACCTTTTCTAACAGATCTAAAAGATGATGTTTCAAAGGACTTCTGAAATGACCATATCGTATTCCTTTTTAATAGTAGGCAAATTAACTTTGTAACAACCTTTTTAATAGTAGGCAAATTAACTTTGTATACATTTTAGCATTTCCATTGCCTTGCTGACTATCCTAACTTTTCTTTAGACTTCCTTCTGAGTTACACCTGGATAGATCCTGGTTACAGTTAAACTGTGTGCAGGGAATGACAAAACTGGATGATTTTATAACTTTATTTTATTTTAACTATGTATATATGCATGTGAGGGTATATACAACTGTATTTGTTTTTTCTGAAATATGTCTTTAATTGAAATAGAATAGAATTGTATCACTTTCACCCTCCGAGGTACCCTCCCTCCCACCCCCCATCCTCCCTCTTCAGGTAGATAGCCTCTTTTTCTTTGATTATTATTGTTACATAGAGCTATATTTCATAAAAGATATCCACGTAATACCTAAGCAAAAGGTTTTGACTAAAATATACAGAATCCAGTGATAATTATCACAATTGTTGCTTTCTTGGTCCCAATGCTTTTTAATTTTGTGAGATTATTTACTGTCTTTGGAGGCTGCTGTGCTTATCTGTGGATAAGACTCGATTTTGAAATTGGGCTATAAATATACAGCACTTCATACAGAAGAACTCAACCTTCTTTTATAATATGTCATTCATCCTTTTAACATTTGAAGTACTGTGGTTTAAAAAAAACAAATTATTCTGTAAAACACTCTTCTTCTAAAGATGTTGCTAGTCTTCACCTCAGGGTTTGAGGTGAGGGAGGGATGAATGCCTAGGTTTGGCACAGCTGCTGCTGCTCATCACTTGGTGGCAGTTTGGGGATGTCTTTCTCATTGCACACATCACTTGGATGTCCAAATGAGCAAAGAAGCTAGGATGTTTTGGTTGCTGTGTTGTTGAGCTTGAGCTGTGTGCGTGAGGCAAATATCACTCACACATGTAGATTAATTAGCGATTAATTTGCCGAGAAGCATGACAATGCTGAGCCATCGTTGGGAGGGTGATCTTGACTGATTACTCATTAAACTCTTGTTTTAATATTCCACTTGGACATTGCCAGTGATCTTTCTGAGTCTTATTAAGTTGAGGTGATGCTGGGGTTTCATGAGCAGTTGGATCATGGGAGCATGTAGCTCCATGATTATCATTAAATAAACAAATAAACCTTGTAACCATGCCCTCTAAACACTAAGATCTCTTGCTACCATTTATGTCTGTAATATCAATATTAGCTTTTCTTGTTGCATGACAACCCACATCAAATCCTTGTGGAAGTACTTTGAAAAGACAATATAAGCATTAACATTAATTTAGAAAAACTGAACAGACCTCTCATAATCACAGCACAAAATACTTTGGGCCTTTCCCATGTAGTAATGTTTCCCCTATTTAGGATGGGCTGTGTATTTGAGTTCTACTATTCTATTATTCTATTGAATTCTATTTATCTACTAAGCAATATTGGTCATTTATCTTCCCAAGTCCTAACTCTAATACAAAATTTACTTCAGATTTTTTTACCTGTTATTTAATAACTTCTTATTGGAAACTATGTCTATAATCTGAGACACTCTTAGCATTTGACCAAATACATGGAAATCATTTTCTAAGTCTTGTTGGAAGGCCAGTCACCTTAAAGGTTAAGGCAAATGGTTTGACTTTACCTTGACCTAGGAAGTACATACTACTGAGTAGGAAACCAGTTTATACTCTTAAAGAATGGGATTCCCATCAATAGACTCTACCAACTTGAAGCCAAGATAAAGAATAATCAAGACCAAATTTTCCTGAGCCAAACATGTCTAGAGAGTTCTTCAAGGGGAAGTAAAATGAGACCAAATATTTTTAAATCAAATAAAAGTAGACTCTTGGTCCTCAAGAGAAGGTAGATGTTCACTGTTTATCTTTCTTAACAGAAAGCACTTACTAAGGCCTGTATGTGATAGTACTACATAAAGAAGAACATGCAGATGCTGAGGAATGGCCAACAATGGTGTTGGCTTCTGAGTGGATGCAGGAAATCAGGCTGACACTCACTGGCCTCTGGCTTTTCTGACTGCAGGCTCCCAATGTTAACTTTCACTACATGTTTCTAAGATTCATCAAGACTTTAGCTCCTAACTGCCTTTTATGTTGGTTTTGTTGTTTGTTTTGCTTTGCTTATTGAGTCACATAATGTCCCAGGCTTAGAGTTGGAAAGCAATTTACTCTCTCTCTACACCACTCTGTTTTCCTTTCTTCTATCTGTACTCTGCAATCATCCTCATGTGCTGTAACTTAATTTCTTTGACTGGCAAGTGTGCTGATACTATTTCCCAGCACATAGACTCTAAAACCAAAGTGAACAGAAATGATTGGAAGAAGATAAGTAAGCCACCTGAAATTTCAAGGCTAAGGGCTTATTTCCAAAGGCATGTAAGACTCTTAAACTTGACCAAAGCTGTAGGCTCCTAGTCATTGTTATGGCCAAGCTGTCCTCAAAAAACCTCTTACGTTTTAATGTGATGGCCAAGCCAAAATAATGAGGAGAACATGGAAAGGACTGCCAGCATATAGAAGATTCGGCCTTCCTTAATCTATCTTGTCAGAGGCAAATCTGTGTAAGTGAAGCACCAGGGAAGTACCTTGAAAAGATGTTAATCTCATTCAGTGTGCCAACAGTGAAGCAAAATGGCCCCATATATCCATTTGTCTAACTCCATTGCGCGCGCGCGCGCACACACACACACACACACACACACACACACACACACACACACACACACACCTTTATAGAGAGGTTGTTCTATGCAACAGGGACTGAACTGGGAAGATGTTAAAAATTTGGTACATGAATGTGCTGAAAGAGAATCAGACAAATGTTACTCTTTTGTAAGCATCAATAACAAATTCCAATAAATATAAAGGACTTTCATGTGCCGTTTTCATTTTGCTTTGCTTTCTTGGAACAGTGGAGGCTCTCCATTTGGGAACGCTAATGGCTGCCCATGGCTACTTCTTTCCCATCTCAGATCACGTCCTCACACTCAAGGATGATGGCACCTTCTACCGGTTTCAAGTAAGTGGAAACATATATTCTTTCACAATAAATCTGAAAGCCTGAACTTTATGACTTCATTTTTTATGAAAGTCTGTATGTTTACAGAACTTTTGCAAACTGTTACATGGTTGTCCTAGGCTACTTAGAAAGAAATTAGTGTTCAGGTGTAAGCATCAGAAGTCATCATAAGACACCAATGGGAAAATGTGGAATCTGAATTGCATAATAATTGAAGTTATGATTTCACATAAGAAAAACTTAAGGGAAATTCAGGAGGTGACTTACTGGAATAAAAAAAAAAGATAGGGAATACTTCAGTTGTCAATTGCATTGAGTTGAGAGATATAACTAAACTTATACTCCTACCTGTGACCTATAACCAACTTCAGTTCCAAAAAATTCTCCTAATACATAAGAAGTATTGCTGGTTGACTAGTCAATTGTCTATATGTGTCTAACTCTTCTTGTCTTTAAAGAAAAATCTTTGCTACTGCAGGATGACATTTTTATACAGTTCTAATTTTTAGAAATGTTTTTCACACTGATGCTACAAGTAAAATGTAAGACCAACAAACTCATAAATTCTGAAGAAGCAATTGTTCTATGCTTACAAAAATAAAAATTATCTATCTTTATAGTCAATATGAAAAATAAAATCTCCAGTGTGCAACAAAGTCCATAAAACAGCAACAACAACAAAAAACAACAATAACAAAACCGTATTCAGAAAGACTGACTATGGCCACTCTCTTGCGAATTATCTAATTTAAAATGTTTTCATGAAATGATTGAGTTCAGACATGGCCCTCAGTTAGTGATAATGGCTTGAATTGGCCATAATTTAAAACCATTTTTTTTTGTTGTTCTTGACCTTCCCAGAAAGAAATTAGTGGGCAGACAAAGTTTGAATGTCTTATCATGCTTCTAAGTCCTAAGTGAAGGTCACAGTGCACCACTGCATATCTAGAGGAGGGAAGAGATTAAAGTCTTAGCACAAAGTGAGAGAATAGGATCAAGTGGCATAGTCATTACATAACTACAAGAATTAGGAGAGGTTACCAAGTTCAAAGTGCTGTTAGATATATCTCATGCAACTCTATTAAAATTATTTTATTAATATTGATTATTAAATGTTCCATATTTTAATAATCCATCTACCTATGCAGTAACATCTAAATATAACAGATTAGCAGATCTGTTTATCATTGAATCTGATAACAAAGTGAAAGGGATCAAGAACAGAGTCAAAGTAAACTGAATTCCTACCTGTAAAGTCTAGCAAAGTGGTCAGTCTCTATTTGAACAGATCTAGTAGTAGAGATAAATGAAGGTTCATAGTGGTTTCCATTTTGTTTTGTTTTGTTTCCATTTTCAGGCTTGTTCCAAGCAGCAGAAATGTCTTGAATTGAATTGAATTTCACCTCCTTAGAAGGAGCATAAAAAGAATGGGTTAAATTCTCACTGCCATGTAGATTACAAACATCACTAAGAAGCTAAAGAAGGTACAAGGCATGCCTTTGAGATAAACAGAATCTCAATTTAATTTCGTTGATGAGACACAATAGATGTGTCTAATACTCTTAGGGCATTTTAGAAATGTCCAATTATTTACTGTAAATTTTAAATTGTCTGATCACTCTCTCTTTACTAACTTGAACTGAGACCTGACATGATTTCCCCAGGCAGATCTCACATGCCTCTTGTGGAGTTAGTACATGCACTATTCAGCTAAAAGCTATTGAGTAATGGCTAGAGCTGTTGGAGTGAGTTCTGTAGTAGCAAAGGTGGCTAGCTCTGAAACAACACTCATGCAGTAAAATGTCCTAAAGTCTAGAATAACCATAGAAATATGTAATAAATAACAAACTATAAGGGTTTGTTATTATCTTACAGTGTCTATTATTGTAAGTCAAAAATTTTTCCTGAGAAAAATCTTTCAATATTAGTGAGAAATGTTGGTTTTTATGGCATTTCTCTATAATATTCCAATGTAAAACTCTATTTTTATAGTAATAAGATTCTCACTGATTATATGGTAAAAGCATAAAGAGAAAAATTAAGAGCAGAAATGAGAACAAATGATGTCTATTTGACCATATGTCTAGAATATGTACAGTCTAAACATAGTTAATCAATATTCTTATACATGAATGCACACATACACACACACACACCAAAAATGAAGCAACACCAAGCAACCAGTGCTCCCTCTGAGAGACTTCTCAAAATCAGAGCCCTGCATGAAAGCAGTCTTTCGCTACTTCATTCCCTCGTGGCTTTACTGGAGTCTGGGTTCAATTTAATTTCCAAGAAATCAAATCTTCAAACTTCTGTCTCCCACAGAGTTAAGTGTGATTGGAGAGGATAAGAGTGTTTCATATACATCTTCCTACCCCTCTTAATCTAGTGGTTCAGTCTTTTTTTCTTCCAAATCCCTACTGTGATTTTGTTCATATGTGCACAGAACTACTATTAGTAGCCTTCTTTATCATACTGAAGTAATTTCAAAGAAGCAGAGGCCAAGTCAAGATTATGGTGGTCTCAGACCATTTTGGAAAAAGGCCCTCTCCTAAGTACTCAATCATTTCTCCACAGGATCACTTTCTACATCTTTGAGAATCATTCTACTAGAAAGTAAAATTATCAGATAGTCAGAAATTGCCCAAAATATGTTCATTGCACATAAATGATCAGTATAGTTAGTTAATACATATACTCAACCCACTATATGTACATCTACAGCCACTATTCCTCCAAGCTTCTATGTCATCCCCATTTCAACAAATGAGGTTTCTTATAAACTTCTGTGGTCACGAGTCTTTGTATCAGGTCCAGCTATCAGGGCTAGAAAAATCCTGGGGAAATAAAACATGTTAATTATCTTAAGGTTTTTATTGCAAATTTGTATTTCAGTCAGTGTATTTCTTGAATTTTACAGAATCAGAATTCTGTCTATTGTTAATCACATCAAAGGTATTATTAGTTTAAAAAATGATCTCTGGTTTATACCATTTAAAAGTTTGCAACAATAAATGAAAGAATGTTTTTATAAGTAAAGGTCAAAGGGTGCTGTCATCATGTTGCATAATGTTGGAAGCTGCATTACAAAATTAAAATATCCCAGCAAATGATTCACAAATCTTAGAAATGATTCTGAACTTTTAGAGTCCATGAAAATCAGAAAGGAGATATGACATGTGGGAAGAAGTCACTGTGTTTAAACATGGTTCATTCTGAATCTTCTGAACATAACATTCTGCTTTCAGCCCCCTCTGTGGCTGAAACAGAACCTTTTGTTTGGATAATGCAGTCCTCTCCTTTAACCTTACATCTTTTGGTGCAAGATGATGGAAAATGAGCACCGTTTTAAAGCCCTGCTGGGGTTTGGCAAATCTGAAGGCTGGGGAGTTCGTCAGTGTATGTAGATGAGAACCTTATAATATCTCTCTGTCAGCTTTCTCTGGGTTTAAAAAGTATGTTATCAGGAATGTAGTCTAGATAGCCACTGAAGATAAACATAGACCATACACCAGAAAGTCTATTAAATATTTATATGTCTAACCAAGACTCCTCTTTTTTCCTTCCATAGACACCCTATTTTTGGCCATCAAATTGTTGGGAGCCAGAAAACACAGACTATGGTCAGTGCAATGCTCTTTATTTTGTCCTTAGCCACTTACATGTCTGTATACCAAGTACATGAATTCTGTTGCTTTTGTTCATTTAGAGAGGAAACCACAATTCTTGGCATAGATCAATAATAATAACACCCAATTTATGCATGGCTTCATTTGGCAAGTCACCAGACTTGATGGCAGCTCTTCTACAGTACAATGCTCTCTGTATCTGTTAAAAAAAAAAAAAAAAAAAAAAAAAAAAAAAAAAAAAAAAAAGCTCCTACTTATATTAGAGTGCTAGAAACAAGCCTCAGATGGTTATGGTGGGTTTTTCATAGCATCCTATGTATCTAGGAATAGAGACAAATGGTTGCAGAGAGCCAAAGTCCTAGTTCTTCAGTTCTCCCGCTCAGCTATGAAGTTTGTTTTTGTTTGTTTGTTTGTTTGTTTTGTAAAAACAAAACAAAAACCCTCTGGCTCCCTAAACTTCTACTTTGCTCACTGTTAGTGAGACATCATATGATTCTACACCAGAAGGTTATGTTAAACATGTAAAAGCCACTGACAAGCCAAAGAAAATGTACAATAGCAAATCTAATCCTAATAAATCAAATTCAGGGATCTGAAGATAACTCAAGTTCAATAATGAAGATTTCAATGAAGCTCTATTAGGAAAATTTTTTGTCCCTAGAAAGTGTTCATCTTCATGCATTTTCCTATAGGTGACACTCTTATGAAACAAGATTGGACAAATTTTAAATGCCATGTCTACAAATGTTTATTGAAAACCATTCCTGTGCCTTGTTATAGAAGATATTGGCCATCCATAGGTGTCTGATTTAACAGTGCCATTGAGTAGTTCATAGCCTAGAAAAGAAAGAATCCTACAAAGAGTTCTGGTAAACTGTCATGTTAATACGCCATTGGCATGTATAAAATGATATGCAAGTTTTAGCCGGGTGTTGGTGGCGCATGCCTTTAATCTCAGCACTTGGGAGGCAGAGGCAGGTGGATCTCTATGAGTTCTAGGGCAGCCTGGTCTACAGAGTGAGTTCCAGGAAAGGTGCAAAGCTACACAGAGAAACCCTGTCTCAAAAAATAAACAAACAAACAAATGATATGGAAGTTTAAAAGAATAAAAGATTGACTTTATTTGATGGTGATGGGTGGTATCTCAGAATGATTTCATAAAAAAAACTTGTAACATCTGAGCCAAATTTTAAAATAGGAAGAAGAAATTTACGTGGTTTCATAGTTACTGTTCTACTGCTGTGAAGACACACCATGACCAAGGCAACTTATAAAGAAAGGCATTTAATTGAGAACTTGCTTACAGAGAGTTAATGATCATCATGGTGGGGAGCATGGCATCTGGTGAGAGCATGGTGCTGGAGCAGTAACTAAGAACTTTGTACCCTAATCCACAGGCAATAGGTAATGAGAGAGCAGGATTGGGCCTGGTGTGGACTTTTGAAACCTCAAAGCCACAGTGGCATAACTTCCCCAACAAGGCCATGCCTTCTAATCATTCCCAAACAGTTCTATTAACTGGAGAACAAGCATTCAAACATGATTCTATGAGGGCCATTCTCATTCAAACCACCACATGTGGTGATGAGACATGAAATCGTTTAAAGAAGTATATTAGGGTTTTTATTGCTGTGATGAATGAAGCACAATGATCAAACATGAACAAAAGCAACTTGGGGAGCACAGGGTTTATTTCACTTCTACTTCCATATCTCAGTTGATCACAGATGAAAGTCATTGCAGGAACACAAACAGGGCTGGAGGTCCTGGAGGCAGGAGGCCATAGAGAAGTGCTGCATACTGATTTGCTTTTCATGCCTTGTGAAGTCTGCTTTCTTTCCTCTGTCACCCAATACCACCATCACCGGGGTTTCAGTGCCCACTGTGGACTGGGCCCTCCTACATCATTCACTAATTAAGAAGATGCCTTATGGGGCTGGAGAGATGGCTCAGCCAGTTAAGACCACTGGCTGTTCTTCCAGAGGTCCTGAGTTCAATTCCCAGCAACCACATGGTGGCTCACAACCATCTGTAATGAGATCTGGTGCCCTCTTCTGCCCTGCAGGAATATGTGCAGACAGAACACTGTATACATAATAAATAAATAAGTCTTTTTTAAAAAAGATGCCTTATAAGCTTGCCTATATCCTAGTCTCATGGAAGCATTTCCTCAATTGAGATGCCCTCCTCTCAAATGACTCTAGCCTATGACAAGTTGGCATAAAACTAGCCATCACAGCAAGAACAAATACTATAATATGCAAAAGCAGTGAGAAGCTTCACAGTAGCTTGGCTTTCTTTGTAACTTCCCCTGGAGAGACATCTTCAGAAGGAAGCTATAGGAAAATCCATAGCAAATGTTTAGAATTATCCTTCTTAGTGGTCATTGTAGGAACATTAATTTAGCAAGTTACCCCAGAGTGGCCAGGTGCTGCAGATGGTATTCAAACATACAAACAGGAAAAAGTACTTTATACAATACTGTCAAATTAACAGAGAAATGACATCATTCTATTACCTGAGTGGAAATGCCCATTTCTTCATCTGTCACTCAAAGTCCTCAAAAGTGAAACCCTTACAGAAAGTTGAGAAACAACTGGTGATGTGTTGGTCAGAGTCGGAGCTTCCTGTCAAATGTGGAAATGTGTCTAGGAGCCTACCCAAAGGGTATATGCTATTCTAGTAGAGGTAATACCTCCCAGAGAAAGACTTAGCTTCAATGGTTATTATGACAAAAGGCCAAATGTATGCCTTTAAGGGAAGTGTGACAAACTTCTGCATTTCTGGTTGCTACTTCTCAAACTAGGTTAGAGATCTTGACTTTGAGAAATGATTGGAATAATTCATAATGATATACCTAAGGATACTGGCATCACTCCTGTTCCAATCTCACTAAATATAAACTAGTGATTTTTGCTCCTCATTATTGTTACCCATCACACACAATGCCTCTGTTCCCTATTATAAATAGAATTCTTTTTTATTCCTCTATTTATTTACATCTCTGCTGCAGCCTCCCCCCATCCTCCCCTGACAGTCTCTCCCCCTTATTCCCTCTATCCCACCCCCCAATCCCCTCCTCTTTCATCTCCATGCAGGAAAGGGCAGGTCTCCTATGAGTATCAATAAGACATTGCATATTAAGTTGCAGTAAGACTAAGCCCTGGCCATGTATTAAGGCTGGGCAAGGCAACCTGGTATGAGAAGTAGGGTCCCAAAAGCCAATTTTTAAAAAAAGTCAGAGACAGCTCTTGTTCCTGCTGTTAGGAGCCCCACAAAGGACCAAACTACACAACTGTAATATATATGCAGAGTGCCTAGGTCAGTCTCATGCAGCCTCCCTGGTAGTCAGTTAAGTCTCTTCAAGCCCCTATGAGGCCATGTTAGTTGATTATGTGAGCCTTTCCATGGTGTACTTGACCCCTCTGGCTCCTACACTCCATAGCCAAACTCCTCTGCGGGATTACCGAACTCTACCTAATGTTTGGCTATGGGTCTCTGCATCCGCCTCCATCAGTTGCTGGATGATGCCTTAAAGATTATGCTTATTCTTGGTGGTTCTCTCTTCCAATATTTGTCTTTTTCATTTGATAGTTTGAGTGATCACAATTGCAGTACATGTCTAATGAGTTGGTAGTAGATTTATGTTTCCATGCTGTACCTGAGGAAAAGCCATGATCTCTACAAAGCATCACTCACAGAACATGCATCGTAATGGGTATTCACCATGCCTCATGTCCTTTAGCTTTATACCGACTCTCACTGGTATCCACAGAAGAGGGGATAGTCTCCTGAAATGTTTCTCAAAGCCCAGCCAGCCTATGTGTAAACTAACTGGAATCATATTGTTAAATTATCCCATTTGTGTTTTCCTAATTATTTCATATTCTAGCTTATTTTGTAGCTCGCTTACTTATTAAACATCTACATAAGGAAGTTTAGTTTTCCATGACATGTAGCAGGCTTCCTTGGACTGCCAGCCCTCAAATCATGACACAGAGACTTAATATTAGTTATGAATGCTTGGCCTTATCTTATGCTTGTCCCACTAGTTCTTATAACTCAATTGAACCTGTTTCTCTTCAACTACATTTTGCCTCAGGGCTTTTTACCTTTCTTTCATTCTGTGTGTCCTACTTTTCCTGCTTCCTGCATGACTGGCTGACTGGCTGCTGCCTGGTTTGCTGGCCCCAGGCATTTCCCTCTTTTTCTCCTTCATTCTCTCTTCTCTTCTTCCTTGAGCCTAGATTCCTCCTCCTGCTTATTCCCTTTGCCTACCAGCTCCACCTATCCCTCTACTGCCTAGCTATTGGTTGCTCAGCTTTTTATTAGGCCAATCAGGTGCCTTAGGCAGGCAAAGCAACATATCTTTACATTGTTAAACAAATAAAGCTCAAACAAATATAACATATCTCTATATCATTAAACAATGCAACATAAACAAATATAACACACCTTTATATATTTAAAGTAATATTCTGCAACATAAACAAATGTAATACATTTTTACATAATGAAATAGTATTCCACAATAAGGGCTTAAATTCTTAGGTGCAAATGAATTGCACTATCAGTTTGAATTACTCCAGACTTTCATTTTCTGCTTCTATTTATTTAAAATATACTCTTAAAAACCCCTTCTCTAAAAGGATATTGATGATATGGCATGCTTGGGCTTTAAGGTCTAAAGTATGGTGACTAGGCTGTATTTCCTAAGACACCTTTGTGGCATAGGAGCACAAGAAGTGGTTGTATTGTTTTATTTTAACTTTATTGTTTGAGATACATTTTCTCTAAATATCCCAAACTGACCTCAGTCTACAATCCACCTGCCTTATCCCTGAATGCTGAGATTAGAAACAAGACTTACTATGTGAAACTGTAAAGAAAGTCTTTAAGTTTTTCTCTTATTCTTGACATCTTTACCTCCTTTCCCATCACCAAACTTGACCTAATTCTATATGTTATTTAGAACACAAACCTCTATAGATCAGTCCATATGGAAAATCATGTTTTTATAGTTATCTTGGCACTATATTGATTGTTTTTAAACAGCTAAAATAAGCCAATATGGACCACATCTACATGAACTTCATTCTTAGAAAATCAAGGTGGGTGAGAATTTGCATATTGTTTGTAGAAATACAAAAAATAATTGCAATCCAAACTCATAATAGTGTTGAGAATGTGTTTCTTTTTTTTTTTTTTTTTTTTTTTTTTTTGGTTTTCCGAGACAGGGTTTCTCTGTGTAGCTTTGCGCCTTTCCTGGAGCTCACTTGGTAGCCCAGGCTGGCCTCGAACTCACAGAGATCCGCCTGGCTCTGCCTCCCGAGTGCTGGGATTAAAGGCGTGCGCCACCAACGCCCGGCTTTTTTTTTTTTTTTTTTTTTTTTTTTTTTTCACTTATAAACTGTATGGCCGTGGCAGGCTTCTTGCTAACTGTTCTTTTATCTTAAATTAACCCATTTTTATAAATCTATACCTTGCCACGTGGCTGGTGGCTTACCAGAGTCTTTACATGTTGCTTGTCCTGGTGGTGGCTGCAGTGTCTCCCCTCAGCCTTCCGCTTCCCAGAATTCTCCGCTCTCCTTGTCCCACCTACTTCCTTCCTGGCAACCTACTTCCTGCCTGGTCACTGGCCATCAGTGTTTTATTTATACAGAGCAATATCCACAGCACTTCCCCTTTTTTTTCTTTTTTTAAAAAGTAAGGTTTTAACTTTAGCATGGTAAAATTACATATCACAAAACAATTACCGAGCAAGAATTATAGTTACAATATTAAAGAAGATGCCCTATCTATCTTATATTTGTGAGTTTAAGGTTTTATATCTAACTTATCTTTTGTCATAACTGAGGAAATTACAACTATCTAGTTTTCAACCACATCAAAGACCTGAGAAGGAACATAATGGTACATGAGAAATGGTAGATGGATGCAAGCAACTTTCGGGAATCTTGCAAAAGTAGACCAAGACAGCTGGCAGCCTGGAGTCACCTAATGTTTCTCAGCATTGTTGGTGCATTCAAAATGGCTACAGGCCTAGAGAATCTGACAGACCATTTTCAGAAGCAGGAATTCTGAGAGACCATCTTACCCTGTCTTGGCAGAGTACAGTGGTCGCTTTCCTTGTGTCCCGCTTGTCCAGAAAGGACAGCATTGCATTTGTACTGTCAGCCATCAAGGCAAGGGCAGTTCTTTGCCCAGTAGGCCATTTTGTGCCAAAAAGACAAACTTCCAAATGGAAATGTCTTAGAAGCCCAACATTCTCTCGGGATCAATTGGTGCAGTCAGGAGCAATTGTGTCTCACGTCAACAGAATTCTAAGTTATTTAAATGCCATATTCTCTAGGTCTATGAAGTGTTTGAAGATTACCTATCTATCTGAAATATATCTATGTATACCTAGAAGACTTAACTAACATGGCTACAGATATGATTATCATAGATGACTAATTATTAATCTATTTTTAAATTATCCATTACAATTTTAAATGAGTTACATAAACATAATACCTCAAACAAGAATAAATATATATATACAGTATAACAAAATTAACTTCAAGTTTGTATCAATAAACTAAAATTTATACCAATGTAAAACATTTTAAACATAAACTAAAATCTATACCAATGTAAAACATTTTAAACAAGTTGTTCTTTAAAAGTAGGTTCATTAACCTACCCTTTTATCTTATCATCTCCATATCCTCCTATATATCTATATCATATTCCCTTTTCTTTTTTAGAAAGAGATCACATTTATAATCAACTTGTTTTAAATAAAAATATTGGTTTTTGTCTGTCCCACACCAGAGGGCTCTTCTGATTTGGGACACAAGAATCTCTTAACCATTTTTTTTAAAGCAATATGTCTGGGTTTAGAGGGGAGTGAGCCAATTCCACCTCTAAAGCCAGCTTTGTATATTTGGGAATTTGGGCGTAGCATCTCTTACTACTTCCTGCTGGAGGGGGGTGCTGTATCTTATGGAGACGCAAAGAAAATTTTAGGCCTATGGGGTAGTCCGTGAGGCTGTATTGTGTGAACCAGTTGCCTTGAAACCGCTCTGGATGTTGGATCATCTGGACCATGGTGTCATTGGAGACCTTTCAGGGGGTCTTGGCTGATGAAACCTGATGTATCTTAATCTGGAACAAATCCACAGCCTCTGGCTTTCTGTGGAAACAAAAGCAGAACCTCTTTTCCAAAGCAACATATCCTTAAATCCAAATTTTGAAGTCAAGGTACCTATAAAATATACATTTTGGCATAACTTAACAGCTTTTGCAATCAAATGTTTTTCTTCACTTACGAATATCAAAGACAACATAATCCAGATTCTCTGTGTGGTAGCCATCTTTACGTGGCTTATTTTTTATATTACCTTGAGCCTATTGCTTTAAACTGTACCATTCTAAGACTGAAATGGTGTTGTGGCTGCTGGCTCCGCCCATTTCAGCTTTTTAACATGGTGGTGGTACCTTTTCTCCCAGCTCCGGGAGTCATCAAGTCTCAGAAATAGTGGGTCTAAGCTTTTATCAAAGCAGTGTGTAGCCCAGAAACCTCTTTTTTTTTTTTTTAAATACTAGTAAAGACTAAATCTACCACACAGCTTAATGTGCCGCTGACAGACGCCTCATTTCCGCCATACTGCCGGTCAAACGCAAACGCCAGGAACCCGCCAGTGTTCAAACCTGCGTTTTGCGGCGTCTAGCTGCCGTATGAGACAAGAAGCAGGAACCTGGTTTTGGCTCTGTTTAGAATTGGTTATTAAATATTCTCAGGTTTAAGGTGGAAACTTGAGCCGTTGGGTGCCATTTGTTGCTGGAGGGCTTCTCTCCAGGTTCCCCAAGCCCCGCAGTCCCACAATCCACTTATAAAATAATCACTCAGACGCTTATATCACTTATAAACTGTATGGCCGTGGCAGGCTTCTTGCTAACTGTTCTTTTATCTTAAATTAACCCATTTTTATAAATCTATACCTTGCCACGTGGCTGGTGGCTTATCAGAGTCTTTACATGCTGCTTGTCCTGGCGGTGGCTGCAGTGTCTCCCCCTGAGAATGTGTTTCTATGGATGCATTTGCATCAGTCAGGGTGAGACTTGGGCTTGCAGTAAGGGATGGAGGCCAACACACAAGGAAGCACAGGACAACTTTGGTGGGAAATAGATGGTGTCAGTGGTGGCAAAGAGAACCAGATACCAGAAAGGGGCTTTGCTGGTAGCTCTGGCTGTTTGCATTGTGTGTGAAGAGTCTAGAAAATGAATTTCAATGATTGAATATCCAATGTCCAGATAGGAGTTTTGTCTGTTTGCTTTCATTTTATTTAGACAAGAGTTGCATACTCCAACTTCAGATTCCCTATGGAGTCTATTATGTCTAGGTTAGCCTCAAATTAGAAATCTATCTGCCACAGCCTCCTGATTTTTAGGATATAAGCATGTGCTGCCATGTCCAGCTAAATAGGATTTTAAGCACAAGAATTAGAACTTTCCCTTAAGGACAGGAGTCCTACCTGACTCATTTCATTTACTCCATCCATATTCTAGCCCTGCCTTTAAATTTTTGATACATTATTCATTGTGGAATTTTTAACAATAATTTTTCTTGTTTTAAATAGCATGTTCAAATATTGTTGACCTTGATTACTGAGAACTTTGTTTTCTCTGGAGATGTTAATGAAGCTGATGATGCATTTGGTTCTTGGGCCGTCTTTGATGACATACATGATCATGTGGATGAGTATGGCAATCAAAGCCTGCACTGAATGACCTAGGAATATATAGCTCAAAGGAAAACACTGAAGGTTTAGTATGGAAGAGCTGTGATGTATAGAGGAGAGAAGTTTCTGGTGTGCTTCTGAAACCAACACATGGCACTTGCAGAAAGAAACATTGAATTCTTATATAAAGCACTTCTGTCAACAAAGCTTACATTACCATTACCTGAGAGGACAAGGACTTGTGCCTCAGTACTATTCAATGACTTTCCGACATTTCTCTAGGATGATGTGGAGGTTTTCAGACCTACACAGAGAGATTATGCTTGGTGGCATTAAACAACCACATTAAGACTAACTTCCACTTGCCAAAAGCATGCTAAAGTGATATAAGACATAAGGGGAGCTAAGGCATTTTTCTTAGATAGTGAAAAGGGTCCAGTCCAAACAAAGCATTTGTATTGGCACACCATGGCAACAATACTGACATAATTACCGCTTTGCATTAAACAATAATTGTTCCTTAAGGAACAGGTTTAAAACTGATCAGTTACCATTGACAGAAAGCTTACTGTGTCCAAACATTTGTGTTTGAGAGAGGGATGACTGGAAACTTATGGACTAATATAAAACAACTTCAAAGCAGGCAAATAAACAAAATCGAATTGATAGTCTGTAAGGCTTCAGAACTGTGGATCAAATCTTAACTAGCTGATAACAATGCCTGATATACATTAATATGTTAATAATTCTCTTATCTATGGTATTGAGATGGTGAGGGCTCAAGATGATGTGGAAAGGGAAAGAATTCTAATTTTTAAAATTGGAAATTATTTATTCTTGATTCATCATAGTGCAATGCTTTCAAATAGGTCTGTCCAATTACCAAAACTGTACTTTATTCAGTATGGCAGTAACTATATTTATTATATAACAATTCCCATCTTAGAAGTGCCTTAAAAAAGCATCCACCATTCTAATTTATCTTCCTCAATAGAATCTCTCAATCCATGGCCATTTGCTTCTAATATCTGTCAATGTTATGTGTGTTTAGAAAAATTAATAGACTTCAGTCACTACTGATGCAATGGATTTTAAAGAGATAATAATGGGGTATTATCCTTTTAAGTATAAAGATACAGGTAGATTAAAAGTAAAGTAATAGATTAAATATATGACATGTTACAGTAATTGAAATAACTCTACAGTAGATGTCTTAGTCACTATGTTATTGCTGTGAAGAGACACCATAACCAAGGCACTCTTATTAAGAAAAGCATTTAACTGGTGACTTTCTTACAATTTCAGAGGTTTAGTCCATTATCATCATGGTGTGTAGTATGGCAGCACTCATGGTGCTGGAGCAGAAGCTAAGAGCTACATCTTGATCTGCAGGCTGAGAGAGAAAGATGATTGAGCCTAGCATGGGCTTTTGAAACCTAAGAGCCTACCCCCACCAACACACTTCCCCCAACAAGACCATACCTCCTAATCCTTCTCAAAAAAATGTCACTCCCTGATGACTGAGCATTCAAATATATAAGCCTATAGGAGTCGTTTTTAATCAAACCATCACAAAAGACAAATTATTTTCAAAGTGTAAGAATAGATAAAGCACAGAAGAATTTTAGGGCAGCAAAACTGTCTTTATGAGATTGAAATGGGAGATCAATGTGATTGTACATTTATGAAAATTTACAGAATGTTCAACCCAAAGAATGAACCACCATGCCAACTATAGATTTAAAAATTATTAATTAATATGTAACAGTGGCTCTAACTTAACAAATGTACCATACTAATGTAAGATTAATTACACAGGCAAATGGAAATTACATTGCATAATATAAAATTGCAAATTCTATTCATCTTTTCCATAAACCCCACAGAACTCTAAAACCTGTTTTCTGTAATGAAAATATATCCAAGTATATAGTTTGAACATTTACATATGTATTTGTCCTCTTTAATGCTCTCTACAGTTCCTGATTCTGTGGCTTGTTGTGTTGATTTCTAGGGTGACCATAACAAGGTATCAGAACCTGTGTGGCTTAAGCAACAGAAATTGATTTTCATAATAATGGCAGGCATCCTCTGCAAATTACTAAGAAACAAACTCCTGGAGAGTTGGCTTCTTCTGAATCTTTGGTTTTCAGAGATCTGACTTCTCACTGTGTCTCACTAGGCTAACTCTCTGAGAAGGCTCATCTTTGACATCTCTTCCTAGAAAGATACCAGTTATCTTGGATTAGGTAGGGCCCCACTCTTAGGACCCCATTTTACCTTAGCAGTTTCTTTAGTGGCCTTGTCTCCCAGTAAAGTCAAATTCTGAGATTACTGGGAGATAGAGCATCAGAACATGTATTTCGACAGGGAGATCCAATTCAGCTAAGGTAGAGTCTATCACTGATTTCAGCAATTGTTTAGTCTTTGCTTAAAAATATTTTTGTTTGTTTTTCTCTTCTCTTTTTGTCCTTGCATATATTCAGATTGTTGACGACTTTATTCTATTGACTTTGTTTCAGCTTTATGGAAGTTTCAATTATTGTTTTGAAGCCCACTGATATATTGGTCCTGTCTAATCTACTGTAGATGAACTCATAAAAATTTTTAAAATTTATATTTTTATTAGTTTTTTCTTATCACAGTATCTACATTATTCCTATTCCTTCCTCTCCCTACTCCAACTCTTGATGTGTCTCACTCCTAAATATATGATGTCTTATTTTATGATGATGATGATGATGATGATGAAGATTATATGTAGACATACACAGTTATTTATTTATGCTATGCTGAGGGAAATGTGGAATTTCCCCTGCCCCAGTTGGCATTATCAACTAACATCATTATGATGGTCTTTAAGTTCTTGATTTCTCTTTTTCCTTTTCTTTTTTTCTTAGAATTCTCATCTATGTGATTGCATATCTCACATGTTCTTCCACACCACTAGCTTTTCTATAAAAATATTTGTATTTTAATCATAGTTATTTTTAGTTTTATGTCTGAAGTATATCAACTATTTTGTTTTGGGATAACATTCACACACAGGCTTTGTTCAAAGATTTTGTCCTTCAGCATGCATTGGGATTTTTTTATTGAAAACAGAACATGCTATACTAAATAGATGAAATTAAGTCTATACATCTTCAGTGTGAGGGGTTATGCTTTCTGGCTAAGAAATTATTTTACTGTCTTCTCAACCTGTGGGTTTTGTAGACTAGACCTTTGGTTATTGCTTTAGCCCTCTCTTCTTTTACTTTCTTGAGTTTCTCTAGAATTTTCTTCTTCTTAAACCAGGTCTGACATATGTCACTCTTTCAGTCATATTCCCCTGCTGTTATGTAAGGGACCAGTTGATACCTGGTAGGTGCAGGGGAAGAAGTCTCACTATGCAATCTTACAATTAGAACTCAAACTTACAGTGATGCTGGCAAGTGACCTGCACAACTGTGATTTGGTCTTTTCAAAATTTCTTTACACTTAAGTGTCGTATGAAGACCAGAGTGGGGGTGGTGGCATCCTCTCCCTATACTCCAGGCACTTAAATCAGACCCTATTAAATGCAAAATGCTCTGGGTGTGTTTCAGAATGCTGGCTTTTCCCCACTTTGTTGACAGTATGAGGGAATTTTTATTCCATCCTCATCATAGAATACGATAGGATTCTTGTGGGTAAAAGTTAGAAAGATACTGTAGCCCTCCTAAGACTGCTTCCTGACCTCAAAGGAGGCTTTAGTCTCAGATTTGTCCACAAGGAGCCTCCAGCTATTAGAGTTGCAATGTGAATATTACTGTCTCTGAGGGAGCATCCCCAGGTTTCTATTTTAAGTCACAATTCTCTAGACAGTCCTGTCTGTGTCCCCAAAACCAGGGCTGATGGTTTGTCTTCTGACACCAGTCCTTGAGTGGGATAAAAGCTGGTTTGCAGCCGGGCGGTGGTGGCGCACGCCTTTAATCCCAGCACTCGGGAGGCAGAGCCAGGCGGATCTCTGTGAGTTCGAGGCCAGCCTGGGCTACCAAGTGAGTCCCAGGAAAGGCGCAAAGCTACGCAGAGAAACCCTGTCTCGAAAAACCAAAAAAAAAAAAAAAAAAAAAGCTGGTTTGCCCCTTTGTTCACCCCTTTTCACTGTGAGGGTAAATGGGAGTGATAAGTTCCAAATTCCTCTCATGTCATACCTGCTGTTTGAATGCAGAATTTTCTAGAGAAAATGACAAAGTATGACTAAGCATTTGTGGGTTTTTTTTTTACCTTGTTTCTACTTTTCTATCTTTCTTTTCATTTCATTCCATCATGAGATTACTTCCTAATGTTTGAGGGCAGAGCAAGTTGGTCATGTCTTCTCTCTGTATTTTCCTTTCCAACTGAGAATTCAACCATGACCATCAAGAAGACTGTCGTTGCTATTAAAACATTGTGTAGAAGTGCATCTTTGGGGAAAAACACAAACAAAACAATTTCCAAGGAACAAGTGTTGAGGAAGAAAAAGAAAGCTTTTGTCACTGTCCAAAGTGATTAACCAGCTTTCTCAACTCTTGATGTTGAGGGGACATACCTATGACACAGGAATAACGAGAGCAGGCAGCATCTTACTAAAGGAGACTAATGTCTGTGCCTTTCCTGGGACTAGGAAGAGATCTTCAGCGACTTCCTTTTGTTCCTTCCATGGTCTACTGCTTCCAAGTATGGTGACTGGTAAATGTCCTGGGCTTAGCAGCGAGACCCAATTTTACAATTCTAGAACATTCTTCAGTGAGCAATGGGTCCATAGACGATGCTGTCCCAAAGGCTAAGGTATCAACTAGAAAGACATACTACTATGCAGACAGAGGAGCCACACCTTCTGATCTCATTCCAGTCACCATCAGACACCACGACTCAAATACAGAGTCAGTGTTTGCAATCAAAGTAGCTTTCAAATAACCTAGACAACTTAAAAATCTCTGATTTTGAAAAAGTGTAGTAAGGTAATCTAATTTATACATTGAGTGGACTGTCCTATATCTATCTTCATATAAAATAAAACCTTTAATTATTGCATACTTTTTTGCTTGTTGTAAGAGGTAATATTAGCATTACAATTCTTTTATAAAAATAAATATTCATCATGAATATTAATTATTAAAATATGAAACATATAACAAGCTACATTCTTAAAAAGAAAATGTAGCTTCTTTTTATAATAGTAAAAAGTTTACTCATTATCAAGACTATTTAGTAAAAGGAACTAAAATATTTGTGCCATCTGAAGAATGAAAATTATACCTGTAAATTCTTCTTAACAGAAGCTTTTGATGTTTCACAATTTTCTCAATGAAAATTTCAGTTGTTAAAAAAAAGAAAATTTTAGTTGTTAAATAGTCTGTCTAGCTTTTAGGGTTTTATTTCCAAATATTTAAGCACCTGCTTCACAGTCTTGTTCAAATATCTACATGTAAGGCTATTTACATAAAAGAATATTACAAAAGCATATAAATGTGTTGGTTATAGAACTTGTATCACTCCAAATCCAGTACACAAATAGTTATCCAAATGGAAAGTGAACTATTTTAAGTGTGATATCAATAAAATAAATATGTAAATCCCACCAGTGTTTGGAGGGTGCCCCCAGTTCACAATCTGATCTCTAGAGATGTATTCAGTTATACTGAAAATTGTTCCACAAATCTCTGACCCACCAGCTTGGGAATATTTACTTATTTGTCTCTATATATAAGAAACCAGCCTACTGACTTGGGCATGATAACACTTACTAGTCTGTCTTATTGGGCTCCTTCTTTCTTTATGAGTGTATCTTTTTACTTTAAATTCTCTGCAAAGCTATAAAAAGGGAAAGAAATGCATTTTCTATTTCATAGTAATATACATTAAGTTCTTAAATGTCTAGTATCAATATTACTTTTGTCTTTACATCATATTTATATATTAAGCAAGAAATAATGTTCTGTGATCAAGGTCATAAATATACATATGTAAGTATAATGTGTGTAGGTTCAGCGGTTGACTATTCTATGAGTGTAGCTCTGACTTACCCATATCAATAGGAGTGATTTTAAGTATAAACTCTTGGTGTTTTTCCCAACCAGTTGAGCTTGGGACTATGACTTAGGCTCCCAGTAAACATAAATAACCTCTTTAAGATGTACATTAAAGATTGAAGGCCAGTGACTATTTGGATTTATGGAGGCAAATTAGATTGATTTTCTATTTGATGGCTTTCTGCTTTGATTTTGAATGGTTGTTTCTAATTGTCTAACTACATGTTAACAGATAGTATGGCAGGAGCTTGAATATCCCCTATCGATTCTCATTGGACATTTACAAACATTATCTAATTTTTATCCCTCACAGAAAATCTTGAAAATGTTTCTAGCCATGCTTTATAGATGAGAAAGAGTTAAGAATCAAATGTGTAGAAGTTCTACTCCATTGATATTAATCAAAGGATGGGGCCATGATCCATTGGTCCAGATTGTTTCTCAGCCGGATTGCACACCCATGTAGAATAGATGAGAAATGTAGGGAGGTGGAATTTTTGGAGGAGTTGTTAGAAAAAGAAATATGGCAACAAACAATAAGCTGGAACTAATTTGTCAATGAAGTGAAAAACAGAAAAGAAGGAAGAGGGAAAGAAAGAATAAATGAGTGAATGATGGATTTTAGGGGAGGGTTAATTCCTGAAAGATGGCATTGAGTTCTATATGGAAGAAAGCTGAACACCATTAAACAAACTTCCCTGAAGGAGAGGACCTGCAGAGAGAGCAAGATAACACATGTACTTGGCACATGTGTTCAGCTGCTTGTCCAGGCAGAAAGACTCCTAATAAGCAGTCTATTTGGATATTTTTCTATCAATAACTTAGTTTAGAACTGAGTTTCAAACTTCTGAATATGACATCTTTGTGTCAATCAAAATATTGTAGTTCCATGGTGTTACCATTAAGGTTTAGATATAAAAGGAAATGATGATAACAATGTGACAGTGTACAGAACCATACATTAGGAAAAGAGATGAGTCTGCTTCACAATGAGGAATGTGGGAACTCACATTTGAACTATAGCAAGACCTCGCTCATTTGTGAACTTACTAGACTTTATACAGACATGGCTCATTATATTCTGTGGGATTAATCAATTAATTTATAGCAAAATTAATTGACATGAAATGAACATTGCTTTTCAATTTAAACCCATGAACATTGTTCTCTGAAAATCATGACCAAGTCAGAATGACACTTCTGAGCAAGCATGAAATATCCACTCAGAAGATTAATGTAACTATGTGGTATTGCCATATGTTATAAAGTAGAGACCTCAGTAAGTCTCAGTAGCCAGCTAGCTTCACTTTGTGCGTTCCAATCATAGTGTGACCTATTCGCTTGTCATTGTTCTGTGTAAACTGAAAGAAACCATTACAATGTGAGGACACTTTAGAGCCCAGAACAGTGACTCTCTGTAGATCTTACTTTGAGAATCATGGATTCCAGGTTTGTATGGATTGACAAACTTTCCCCAGCCCAGTTGTTTGGGTGAGCCAAGTAAACCACATTTTCTTATGAATTATTGAGACAAAATACCAAGGAACCCTTTTCAAGCTTTAGTACAATGGGCACAATTCGTGTTAATTCATGGTGAGGGGCCTAGATTGGATGAAAATATTTTGATTTTGGTAGAGTTTTATCTAACAAAGAAGGGATGGAAAGGACACAAGAGACTTAGAAAATATCTAGGTACAAGCAAGTCTCCACTGAATTACTATAGGCTCTTTAGAAAGCATAGTTAGTCTGTCCCTCAATTTCATAAGCTTGTAACTACAAGGAACATTCTGATATCCATTAAAATTTTACTAAAGGAAAATTGCTATTCATAGTGGCCACAGTATAAACAAGGATAGTCCTGACTTATTAACGAGACTTTTGACCACCACATTTATGATCAAGTGATTTGCCAGAAAAGCTTGTCTTTAATTAAAAGGACCACTCACATGTTCAAATTCAACTTTTGCTTAATCAAACTGAGGGTGGAGAAAAGTTAGTATTTTGTTTCTACGATGCTTTTGAGTAAGAGGAAATCTTTTAATTTTACACTAAGGAGGGAGAAACGATGTAAGGTCCTTGGTAAGGTTTTGAATAAGAAGCCTCCCAATCACCCAGAGGCTCTTATATTTTAATGCTTGGTGCCCAGTGGGTAAAACTGTTTGGGAAGGATTCAAAGGTGTGGCCTTGTTGGAAGCAGTGCGTCACTGGAGGCATGCTTTGAAATTTCAAAAACTGGGGCCATCCCCATGTCTCTTTCTCTCTCTGCCCTTGCTTGTGGACCAGATGTGAGTTCTCAGCCACTGCTCCCAATGTCTGACAGTGAGCATCTGGCTTCCTTCATCCTTAACAGTCAGAGCACAGTACACCTGAGCAATCATCCCATCTGGCCATCTCACCGAGGCAGCTGGTATTCGGAGAACTGCAAGACCACCGGGCCAAGCCACATCTCTCGTTGGCCATACTAAAATACCGGGGGAAAAATGAGACAATTAGAAAAACACCTGGATCTGTACTTTACAGGACAGACAATAAAGATTTTCTAAAACTTACTAATAATTACCATTATCCAAAGGATATTAAGTGTCCCAAGCGTGTCACACCATTGTATCTGTAGCATTTGTTGTGACTAAATGCACTCTCAAGCGGCTGCTTAGGCAGCTGACCCAGATTGCTTTCTTGTTAAGATTGTGGTATCAGATTCTTTTCCAGGAGCTTTCTCTTTGAACTGAGAAATATTTTTTCTAAGGCATCCCAGTGTCCTGCCACTGCTCTCCACTTCCTTTGTGAAGCGTTGAGCAGCTCGGAGCTGTTATAATACAAGAAACTGACAATACATTGTTCCCGGGGTCATTGTGCTATTCTCCAAGTTATAGCACAGTGTAGTACCTCTGGCTAGATTCCCTGGAGGGTGAAGCATTAGTAAGGCTGGTGAAGGCTTCCAAGGCATGACTCTGATTTAGGTGTATTTTCCAGCTGCGAAAGAGCAATGTTTGCGCTTAGGTTACAAAGAGGGCCTGAAGCTCCTTACCAGATGTCACTTTCAATCCTCAGCTCAGAACTTAGATGGAATATGAATACTTTCTAAAATGTATATGACTATTATTTAATTTCTCTGGGCAATTTGGAAGAAAGGAAGACCTGAAAGAGGAGGGAATAAGTGCCATTTTTGTTAAAAAATAGAGATGATATTACTTATTTCAATAAAATTGTGACTATACATAGATTGACCCCAAAATTGCCTTTATCTTTACTCCTCATATTGTGTGTGTGCATGTACACATTGGTGTGTGTGTGTGTGTGTGTGTGTGTGTGTGTGTGTGTGTGTGTTACATAGGCACTATATACATAGGGCAAACAGAAAAAGTAGAAGCAAAGCATGCTTGAAGAAATATAAGGGCTGGGGTTCAAGCAGCAGCTCCATAGAAAAGGCCAAGGTAGGGGGATTAGAAATTCAGGGTTATCTTTGGCTACTTAGGGAATACAAGACCAACCCTGGGATATATGAGATCATATTATTTTTTAAAAATCCCTTTCTATTTCATATGCAAAGAAATACAATAATGCATAGCCTGGGAAAAATGGGATGAAAAAAATTAGAAGTCAGAGTATCTTTTCTAGTTTAAATTAAGATTTTATTTGAAAATTTAACAAGCATCAGAATAAAATCATCTTCTTACAGCAAAGTTTCTATACTATTTAGACATACATCATAACAGGATGGAAGGGTCCATATTTGTAATTTTTCAGTTTAAAGAAAACCATTTTTCCCCACCGTCATCAACAATACTAGACTTTACCTTTCTGGTTAAAACAACAAAACACTGTTTTACTACAGTTTGCATTTGAAATGGTTTCTGTCAGAGACCTACTTTGCAAGGTGGGAACCAGTACTCTGAAGGAAATCAGCCTTTTAATGGACAAGACCTGCCGTGCAAATTGTTCTACTGTTGTTGCAACTCCATGTGCATGAGTTTTCAGAGCTGAAATAAGTGGCAGCTTTCTTCAGATATAAGGAAATGGAGGCTAAAGTACGGTAAAAACACATGGCTTAGAGAAAAGTAGCCACTCCATATCGTAAATAATGAACCAGAATGAAAGCACTAAATCCGAAAACCTACAGAGGTCTGAAGAAAACTGGATTGAATGTTGGAAAAGACCAGAGTGTTTATAGGGCCAGTGCCCTGAGAGTGACAGGAAACATAACTTGACAAAGAACTTTGCTGAGACTTGAGATAACACAGGACTTCAATGTGAAGTCATTGTAACTATACAATGCCTCCCAAGAAAGCAGAAAGGAAGCTGGGAGAAAAACAAAATGATATTACTGAAGTACAGTCACAAACATGTGAAAAGCCTAAGAAGGAAGTCACTGGTCACCAAGCCACTACACCAATAGAAAAACGGGTTTCTGACTGATAGCCATTTTGGGGTACCAGGAAAAGGGGTATCTGAAATTACCACAGAACATTGTTTTATAGCTGGTGTATAGAACACTGAGAAGAGCCTGGTGTGCTAAATAGACAAGCTCAAAGTGAAAAATGAGACACCACCCAAGGAAACTTGAAGCCATAGGGGAGAAGAACAGGTGAACAAGAGGTGTGGGTTAGAGCAATTTTAGTAATTTGTTAGATGATTACAAAGAGAACTGAAAATGTCAGAAAATAAAATAGAACACTGGAATGTTTTCAGGAAGATTTGAGAAGCAATCTTGTGGATCTTGCATTAATGCAAAATAAAGATGATGTAATCAAAGCCTCAGTGAGCAAGTTGAAATAAATTGGAGGTGATGACTTGATAAATTGAAAGATCAATCCAGAATGTTCAACAGTTGATAGAGACGTTGGGAAATCTGGAAAGCAGGTTCAGAGATAGAGAACATATACTAGGGTGCTCAGGAGAGCAGTGGTCACTGAAGGAAGAGTTGATGTCATGTCCTAGTTAGGGTCTCTGTTGGTGTAAAAGACACCATGACTGTAGCAACTTTTAATAAGGAAAACATTTAATTGAGGTGGAGGCTTACAGTTTCAGAGGCTTAGTTCATTATCATATGGTGGGAAGCATGGCAGGGTGCAGGCAGACATGATACTGGAGAAAAAGCTGAGAGTTCTATATCTGGATGCTCAGGCAGCAGCAAGAGAGGGTGTCACGGTTCCTGGCTTGGGCTTCTGAAACCTCAAAGCCCGCCCCCACTGACACACTTCCTCCAACAAGGCCACACCTCCCAATAGTGCCACTGTCTATGGGGCCATTTTCATTCAAACCACCACAGGCTGTTTTAGGATTGGAGGAATAAGAAAAAGTGTTAAACATTACATTTGAAAGTACTAGGAATGCTAGTTAAAATTCATGAAATTTTAAATTTTTTGTTTTAAAAGTTACATGGGGGACACAATTGTCATTCCATGTAACTGTTACATGGAGGTAGAGGACAACTTCAAAGAGCTAGTTGTCTCCTTCCTCCATGTCCATACCAGGGATTGAACTCAGATTGTCAGTGTTGGCAGCCATCACATTTGCCTACTGAGCCACCCCACAGGACAAAGATTTCTGAAAAGTTTAATATATTGTTGATAAATACATCACACAAAGGAAGAGGAGTGGGAGAGGAGAAGGGGACCAGTGACAACACAGGAAAAAGAGTTCACTGTCCTTTTGTTGGCCTCATTTCCTTAAATGGAGACCGTCTCACAATGTCTCTGAGATGGGTCTCAGATTCACAGGCATACGGAATTGAATTTTTTGTGTAAGAATTTGTGTGTTTTGTATGTTCAGGGTGCATACCTATTAGTGTGCTGGTGTATGTGCCGTGGATGTGCATGTGGGGGGCAGAGCAGTGTGATGGATGTTTTTCTCTACACCAATCAGGCTTAATATCTTGAGACAGAGTTTCTCACTGAACTAGAACTTTGCAGTTGGATCTAAGCTGGCTGGTCAGTGAGCTCTTGGAATCCTATCTCCACCCACAGTGCTGGTGTTAAAAGCCCACAATAGACATGCCCAGCTTTTTGTGAGGTAGCTGGGGCCAGATTTGCATGTTTGAGCAAGTGCTTTTGCCCACCGAGCCGTCTCCACCAATCCAGGGATATTCTATTTTTGAAAAATGGAGCTATGTCATTCTTTAGAATTAAATTAATAATAATTTAGTAAATATTTTGTAAACTCCCAAATCACTGAGGTTTCACCTAAGTATCCATTCAACATAGACTGCATTGGAGTCTCAAAGCAGATCTAAGAAGCAGCAATAGACTGACATACCATACTTTCCAGATGTTTCTCAACATCGCTCCTTTCTTTCCCTGCATAGACTAAAATGAAGAAAGGCAAAGCTGGCAGCGAGTAGACAGAAACACAGAAAGGAGTGGAAACAACAGACAGTGCAGAGTCCCACTCACTTGAATGGAATCAGTCAGACTTAGAGTTGGGAAAGTACCCTGTGGATATAACTAAAGTTTCTTTTCTCAAGAAATTTAGCAGCCTTACAGCATTGGACCAAGTCCAAGTAACCGCATGAAGGCTTCCCTGTTTATACACGAGGGCTAGAAATACGATTGAGAGCTGGGAGCGCAGAGAAAGCCTGCTTGACTTTCAAGGTTTCTTTGACTTTAGAGTGGCACCATAGCAGAAGGTCTCATCCCTGATCGGACTTCCATTCTTCAGGTGGCATGGACTCCCAGATGTCCGGCAGCAATTTAACAGCCAGTAGAAGGAACGGAAGGAAGCTATAGAGTGTGTGCTTCAGGGGCCACTTGACAGAAAGCCTGGAGCTCAGCATTCTGCTCTCCAGTTCCCTGTCACCTGCATAGTTACCTCCTCCAGACAAGTGGGAAACACCCAGGAAAACCAGAAACAATATGGGAATCCTAAACAGTAATGGGCATGAGTTTTGAAAGACTCTAAGCTCAGATACATTGGTTCAAATAATTTACACTGTGAAAAGGCAGTTTTCTGTTTAATTTCCCAAGACAACAGTTTTATCTGCCTTCCCCCCAGGATCCAAAACAACTGGATCAAAACGGTTTTCAGATGAATTATGAGTACTATGATTTATTCTAAAATGATAATCAGCAGTACAAAATAAATTGTATTCAAACATTAGAAGACTGTAAAGAGTAAGAATAAATCTTTTTTAATCATGGATGATGGATTGTATTAGTTGCCATTTAATTTCTGAGTTTATAAGTTTAGGAGGTAAGTATTTGAGCCTTTATTTGAGGAGGTAAGGTTGAATGATAACAAGTTTTATTACTTATCAAATACTAATGTAGGAGCTAAAGAAAACTCACTCATGAACCAAATAGTAGAAAATAAAGAGGAGAAAGGAAGATGTGAGGGAAGGAATACCAAAGAAAGAAGAGAGACTGGAGAGATGGCTCAGTGGCTAAGAGCACGTGTTGCTCTTCCAGAGGACCCAGGTTTGATTCCCAGAAACCATATGAAGGTTCACCACCATCTGTAACTCCACTTCCAAGAAACCTGATGCTCTTCTCGGGCACCTAGCATGTATGAGGTACACAGACATATACATTCAAGCAAAATACCTGTTCACATAAAATTAAGGATGAAAATATTTAAATTTGTCTAACAAAAGATTGGATTTTAAGTAAAACAGGGTAACTCAGTTTAAGCAAATGGTGGCAAGCTAGATATGGGAACACACTCCCTTAATCCCAGCTCTCAAAAACTAACTAAATAAGTAAATAAATAAAATGGTATACAAAGATGTATCAGGCAAATATAATACAACAAGAAGACGAAATTAGCAGTAGTAATATTGATTAAACAAAAATATTAAATGGAAAAATTTTAAATAGAAAATTTAAATTAAAAAATATTAAATTGGTAGAGGTAACAATCCATAGAAATATGTTCTAGTAAAACTTATAACATGAAAAATGATGGAAATGTAATAAGACAGATACAAAAAGATAATGAAACCACTGGACTTTAACACATCTCTCTCAAGCCAGATTAGCAAAAACCCAAAGGAGGAAAAATTTCATCATTCCTTGAAAGAAGATCATTATGTACAAAAATGTGGCAACATTGTAAAATTCAAACTCTGCCATTTTCCACAGACTTCAAATATATGGGAAGAAAAACTCTTATTTGATCATTATTCATACAGCCAAAAATTATTTATTTAGTGATAGAAATCTGGTTAAAAATATCACACACACACACACACACACACACACACACACACACACACTCACACACACATTATTCATTCACAGGATAGAATGTGGTGGCTATAGAAAACAAGCTGTATCCATATAAAACAACATAGTAAATTTCAATCCTGTTATGTTTAATATAGAAAAGCAAATTGTAATACATGTACCACTGATGCACAGTATATGAATATGTTCACACACACACAATCCATAATTTAATCTGCTGGATATCATCTTTATTATTAAATTACCTTCTCTCAAGAAGCCTAGGGGAAAATGGACTTCTTGCATATGCAGTGAGCTTTCATCTTTCATCTTTAGCATACAAATTGGTTTTAAATCTAACTGAAAAAAGGTGAATCCTCCAATATAAAATATCACCGCGAGCTGAATCACCAAACAAGACAAGCAGGCAAATAAACAAAGCCTCAAAAGGTCAATAAATCGTGATTTTCCTTCCACTCGGCAGATACTGAGCATTTCCTCTTGGCAAATGTTTCTGAGCATGAGGACCTATCAGTACCTGTGACAATGATGGGGTGGGAGACATTTTCTAAAATCCACAGAAGCAACATGAAGAAAATATGTGCTTCAAACCTCTACCAAGTCCAGAGAGTAGCTAGATCAACACAGTGCTTCAGTTAAGTCAGAAAGCAAATAATTCAGTTAAATAATGAGTAAGTACCTGGATAAGTATTTCTAAGGAAAGACAAAGAAATTATGCACAAGGTAGAATAAAGATATGTAACTTTGGGATACTTATTCTGCCCTTTCTTCCTTCTTTTTCTCTCTTGTTCTACATCGCCAGAAGGATTACAGCAGTGGTTCTCAACATTCCCAAAGCTGTGACCCTTTACTACAGTTACTCCTGTTGTGGTGACCCCCAACCATAAAATGATTTTGTTGCTACTTCATAGCTGTAATTTTGCTACTATTATGGATTGTAATATAAATATCTGATATGCAGGATATCTAATAAGTGACCTCCAAAAAGGTCATAACCCACATATTGAGAACTGCCAGATTAGAGGCTCTGTCAATGGTTCTTGATGACAAAGAGGAGGGTCAGCTAGAGAACAAACATCCCATACACTCCTTTTATGAATAAGTTGGAGTCATGTAGATGATGTCAAATTAAACCAACCTTGAAAACATGCTTGGAGTTTATAACTAGAGATAGAAATTGTCAATATCTTGATACTCCCTGAGCTACTTGAGAAGCAAGATTGTGGGAACTGATTTTTTTTTTAATTTAAGGAAAGGGGGAAAGTTAATCCACAAAATAAACATTCAAAGATTCTTTTAAAAGAAACGGAGCTGCCTCCTGACCATACGTTTCACTTGCATTGTTTGGATTATGTGTTGTATGTTTTCCAAGTGCACACTTGGCCTTTGCATTTCTAGTCCTTATGAAGTAAACATTCTTGTCTTCATCCTTAGCTGAAGGTGCCATAACTTCCTGACATCTATGGGGTAGGACCCTGAATATTTTTACCACAGACATCGGTGTGCAAGAGAATACTCCACATTGTAGAGAATTCCAGGATTAAGAGAAATGATCTCCTTTTGGCCTTCCCTTTCTAACTAGCCCTCACTTAAGAGACCTAATTCAAAAACGTGGCTTTTCGACCAAATGGTCAAGATGCATTTGGGCCAAATCCCAATAATTAATTTCTTAATTATTCAGCTATCACTTGAGTGGCAGTGCTTCTTGTCAACTGCTTGTTGATTTTATGCCGCAAAGTCATCAAAATTGCCTCACATGATTTCCAAGGAATTACTTTAGAAAAGTACATTTCAACTTGAGGGCTGGCATATAGCTCAGGGATAGAGCATTTGCCTAGCATACACAAAGCCCTGGGTGGGTTCAAACCCCAGTAACACACACACACACACACACACACACACACACACACACACACACACACGATATATTTTTTCCAAGTACAAATTTAGCCATTGCATTTCTAGCCCCTGTGAACCACACATTCCTGTTTTCTATATTTCTTAACTAGTGAAGTCACAGTGATTGATAGCAGCTGTATGTAACTCCTCATGTCAAACCAAGGCAAATATTGTTAAGTGCAAAGTCATATGTATAAGACATCTCCACAGGCATAGCCTTACAAAAATGAATACTTAATGAAACTCAACCGGTGATTTCATTCAGTATGTAGACTGATACAATGAATTAGTATTGGGCTTCATGAGATCCAAACTTTCACACTTAATGGAAAACAATGATGGAATTATTCTGGAAAATGGGACTCTACCTGCAGAACTGGTTGTGTTGACATGTTCATGAGAGTCATCAAGATAATTTCAATCATCTAAAGAATTGCTCCAAGGCAATGCTGCCATCCCTGTCATCTCCATGACCAACTCACATGGTAGCCAACCAGACTGAGGAAAAGGCCATAGGGGGCAACATATTTTATATGCAAGCACTGCCCTCCTAGCACAGAGCAACTGATCAATGAGAGACTTGCAAAACAAAGAGAGAAAGAAGCCAAGAACCCTTGAGCTTACATAACACTTGTAGTTGATAGTACAACCTCAAAATAATTCAAATGCCCATCAGGCACCTCTTTATGCAACCACCTTTTACAAAATGATTTTTATCTATATTTTAAGTTCATTTAATCTCTGAAAAGATTTATCTCATTACTTGTTGATGATAAAATTATGCCAACTGTTTAATACCAAAAAATGATTACCCTCATTTAACATTCTACCTATTTGTGACTTCTTAAATGCCAGTATTTGAATCTTAAACTTGTGCTGTTATCATCATTTATTTTTGTCTAAGAGATAACAAAAGAAAATTAAACTTGAGAGAAAGTGATAAATATCTTGATATGTAGTACTATTGTTCTGTATTTAATATTTTAGTTTTAATGAACAACCAAGAAATGATATTATTTTTCCTTTCAGCTGTTTACCTCTGCAAGAGAACAATGCAAAACAAGGCAAGGCTAGAGCTAGCAGATTACGAAGCCGTAAGTACCAAGGATGTTCATACAGTGGTGTAGAATGATTAGAAATCAGACCTTTGGCCATGTCTGGGTACTCTGCCTTTCTGCATCAATGAATCCTAAGTACCAGACTTCACAGCCCAGTGCTTTAGTGAGCCCTCTTTGTCTGCTTCCTCTTTTCCCTCACATTAAGGACAGTGGAATTCTAAACATACAAACTCAACATATAAAGAGAAGCATATCTTTTAGGCTAACTTAATTGTAAAGATTTCAGGTAATTACTATATCGATAATGTCCAACCTCTGAGGATTGAAAACTGTTTACACTGGGGACCGATTTAGCAGACCCTTCAGATTGATCGCCACCATCAGATCAAGGGAGTCTGGTATCATTTGTTCTAATGATTGCTGTGTTGTGATAACTAATCCAGAGTACTGTGCAGGAGCAGATACTTGGCTTCCAAGGACTGATGGCTATTCTCAGGACCTGAACAAACCAATTGGAACAGTGGTGGGAAGGCATTGCTTTCCTGTTTCCATAGAGTGGGCACAGACAGATCCAGTGAATTTGTCTTCAGTCCAAACAAAGTAATACTCAGTAAAGTTAGTAAAGTGCTTACCTAGCATGCTCAAAGCTCTGTTTTCTATCCCCAGAACTATATAAACTAGGCATGTTGGCAGATATATATAATCCCCTCACTGGGGAGGTAAAGGGGAGAGGATGAGAAGTTCAAAGTCATCTTTGGCTACATGGTAAATTAGAGGCTAGCCTGGGCCCATGAGGCCCATGATTAGTTGAGTTCAGAAAGCACAGTTGATTCAGATTCAGAGCATATACAATACTTTAGGGATTCTGGAAGGAACACTAGAATAACAGCTATGCCATGTTTTTTCAGGAAAGCCTGGCCAGGCTGCAGAGAGCATTTGCCCGGAAGTGGGAGTTCATTTTCATGCAAGCAGAAGCACAAGCAAAGTGAGTCCTTGTGAGTCTACAGGGAGATTTGCTTGGGTGAGGCCTTCAGTGCAGAGGCGGTACGCTTAACCCTGCTAACTCTTCATTGTTACCACATTGACAGAGTGGACAAGAAAAGAGACAAAATTGAAAGGAAGATTCTTGACAGCCAAGAAAGAGCATTCTGGGACGTCCATAGGCCTGTGGTGAGTAAGCTCGCAGGCATATTTTCATGAACTCATACCTCAGGTTAGGAAGAAAAGGGTGCCCTGGAACAGACCATGGTCCCCTCATAGTCCCAGTGTCTGGGTGAATTAGTTAGGGAAAGATGGCTGCCTCTGTATAAGATGAAAGTTAATGCAATGTATATTTACAAAAGGATACATTTCCCTGTGATGTGGCTAGCCAGTTCACTCTGAACATCTGAGGTGCCGATGCTGTTGTCAATTCTTGAAGGGGAAAAAACACACTGCTAACAGAACAATATTTTTTATGTTTATTGTTTATTTTTTTGGCTTTATAGAGAAAGTTAGAATCAAAATGTTATTATTTGCCTTTATTATCTTCTGCATAACTTATTAAATGCCTATTCTGTCTTATGAAAATTAGCATATCATCAAATTTAAATCAGTTCATACTTCCTAAATTTTTCTTTTTACATTTGCTTATTTATTTTGTGTATGAGGGAGGGGGCACATGTGGAAGTCAGAAAACAACTGATGGGACACCGTCACCAGAGAATATTTATATAGGCATTACTAGAATAAATAATAGGTTCACAGCAAGAGAAAGAAACCAAGACAAATGACATATAGATACCTTAAAATTTTCCTCTCAACTACCTCTGAGTCATACCAAAATAGAAAGCATCCAGAGATGTATTTACAAATGTATGTATTTCAATTCAGACAGCAGTGCAGTTGTTAAGTTTTATTTTGAAATTGTCGTCATTTGAATTCTCAAGAGAGAAGAATTGAGTTACCTGGCTTTTCTGTTCAAAATACAGTTGGAGTTTTATTACTTGTGGTGAAAAGGAATTATGAGATCACGCTCATAACCATCCTGAGGAAACAAAACAGAATTTCTGTTTCCTTAAAGCAACCTCCAGATGTGTTAGAGATATCTCACTGTATTAGTTGCTTTCCAACATTAGATCTGCATTTCTGTAGACCATGTAAGGAAGGAAGGATTCATAGTTTCAAAGGGTTCAGTCCATCATGTCGAAGAAAACATCAGAGATGAGGTCTATTCACTTCATGGTGGGCCAGAAAACATATACACAGAAGGAAGTGAGCAAGGATAATGTTCCTTTAAGAACTTTCTCTTGGTCACCCACCTTCTTTATCTGGAGTCCACCTCTTCCACAACTTCCCAAAACAGTACCACCTGCTGTTGAACAAAACATTGAAATCCTGAGCCTGCAGAGGGCGTTTAATCCAATTCTCTCTGCATGATGGAATATAATTCCATGTTTGATTATGCTCTCTGGTTTACTTTTTTTGTGCCATGCTGAAGCCATACATAGGCTCCATTCCCCGACTGGAGACAAAGGCAAATCTTTGCTCTCTGTTTTCTAAAGAAAAATAGACTTTGATTGTCCTTGTGCTTTTGTGAGTGGTATTCACCAACCCTACCTTCAATTATTTACTGTCCCCATGTTACAACTCTATACATAATTTAAAGTCATGTCCAAACTTTAGATGTGGCAATACCATAATGTTGTCATCTACAAAGTTTATGGTTGAAGACCATGTTATCAAGTTACAAATTATGTAATACTTTAAGTAAGTTTCTGATTTTGTTGTTGTTGTTGGGCATGAGTTTGTTTTTCAACCAGACTCATAGCTATCCTTGGCTGTGTGTGACTAAGGGTTAGCCACGCCTGCATGAGAGGTAGTATCTGTTAGCATTTAAAGCTTTTAAACGTTTTTGAATTGTTCCAAACTTACAAATGATAACCCTTGTCTGACAGCCATGGCTGCCACTGAGAAAGCACCTCATATTTCCCTATTTCTGGGTCCTTACTGAGGGAATACTCAGAAAGATGATGAGAACAAGGGCCTTCATCACTGACGTTCACTGATGGCAGCACTAACTAAGCAAGAATAGCAGTTTTCTTTTCCTTTCTTTTTTTTTATTTTATTTCATGTGTCTGATTGTTTTGCCTGTGCCCCATGTGTATGACTGAGGTCAGTGGAGGGTGTCAGATCCCCTGAAACTATATGACCGATGGTTTGAGTCACCATGTGGGTCCTAGGAATCAAACACAGGTCTTCTGGAAGAACAGCCAGTGCTCATGACTGCTGAACCATCTCTCTGGCCCCTGAAAAGGGCTTCCTAAGATAATCATCCCTCTAAATAAAATGGCACAGGGAATAGAAAGAAGTCCTGGAAGGAAGAAACAGATTGGTGGAGCTAGTGGAGAGGAAGAGGAGAAGAAGCAAAGGAATGGTCCTGGGGATTCTTCTGGTTGGGGTTTCTAAGATATACAAGAAATCTGTGATCCGCAATGATTATATTCTACCAGATGGACAGACACTGGTCAAACCACTGCTGTGTCGTTGCTATACCTATGTAAGTGCTATGGGATATCTGTCTTCCTTCACTGTCTGATTTCCTATGCTACTCTCTGAATCGCTTCACAGTGGATGCTTGACAGTTCTTGCTGTCCACACAGCAAATGAAATGCAAGCTGCCTCTACATGTCAAATCTCATGACTTGTTCAGCCCACCATGGCCTTTTATAAAGAGGCACTTGCATTTCTAAAGGCAGGCCTTCAACCAAGGAATGCCTAGTGAAGTGTCCTGCTTCTGCTGTTTGTGACAGGGCATGAAGAGGCAATGTATTTGACATCAACCCTGGGATGTAGGATTCTGTCTTTCCACGTTAACTTGGGGCTGATTGCAACAGAAATGACAGTCATTTCCAGGGATGGACACAACGGTGTAGCCCTTCTTGGAAATCACAGTACCTTGCTCTTCTTCATTGTGCCATTTCATTAAGGGGGGCGGATGGCAGTGGGCTTTCATAATTATGAAGAGAATGAAGGAAATAATATTTGAAAACAGTGAATAAATTATATAGAAAGACACTTTTAAATTTCTGTCACCTGGAATCTTGCTGTCTCCCTATTCATCTTTCCTTTGGAAAGGATGGATACATGGAGCTAGGAGAGCCTGGTACTTTTTATAGAGATCAGGTTGGCCTCAAACTCACAGAGATCCATCCATCTACCTCTGCCATCAGACTGCAGGGATTAAAGATGTGTGCCACCTTGCCCAGCCTTATTAGAGCTTTTTAAAAAGCTAACTGAAAAACCGTGAATGTAGTTCTCTCTGGAGAGTGCTTGCCTGACATGCAAGAAGCCCTGGGTTGAATCTCAGAACAGAAAAACCATGCCTGGCAGCACATACCCCTAATCCCTGGATTCAGGAGGTGAAAATAAAGGAAACAAAGGCTCAGAGTCATCTCCTACTACACACTGAGCTCCAGGGGCCAGCTTGGGCTAATGAGATTCTGTTTCAAAACTAAAAATTAAAAAAAAAAAAGGAAGAAGAAAAAGAGGCAAAAAAAAAATCCATGATACTTGGTCTTAAAAGTATAAAGATAATAGATATTTCTATTACACTAAAAGGCCCTATACTTATTGCTTCACAGTAGCAAAACACAATCTCAGTTAGATGTCTAAGTAATATAATTATATTTTCCCAGGATTATTTACATTTATAAATATGTAAAATGTCTTTATTTTTCATAGCTGGAAATTGAGTTATCTGAACAATGTTGTTTGTTGGTGTTTTAATACAAATATACACCTAGTGTTGGTCCTTGGAAAGCTGCTTTTTTGTGTGTCCTGTGGAGGAGATTTGTAGCTTCTTTTATGCCTGCCTGATATTGTTTTGATCTGGTTCCATTTATTTAATCAGGAATAGAATGAGCAATCAGCAACTGCAGCTCAGCATCTCACAGGCTTAAAGCTGGCTTAATGTGATGTTATGATACAGTGCATGAATTAAAACCTACCAATGTAGGAAATACATCTAATAGGACTTTAATATGATTCTTTTTAACCATGAGGTCAACCTTAAGTCAGATTAGAAAACATAATCTGTCTCTTATATTTAGTACCTTTACAAAATAAAGTTAGCTTCTCTACGTGTGTCAGTGTTTACTCAGGAAAAACTAAATTGAGGTCTAATCAAGGAGGCAGACTCTTTACTGACCAAGAATTCTCAGAAACAGCTCAAGAACACAGTGGGAGAAGCAGACTAGATTTTATTATATTGAAGAGAATGTGGGATTTGTTTTTTTTTCTGTATAGTTAATGTTATGAGGAGCTTTATTTTATTTTATTTTTGCAGTGCTGAGGCTTAAACCCAGGGTCTTATCATGCTAGGTAAGACCTTATCACTGAGTTACACTTCCAGCACATCTAAGCCCTAATGTGTTGAAAATAACTATTAATAAGTTAGCAGCAAGTGAAGTCAGGGATTCAAAATGCTGAAGGCAATCCACTTTATAGTTTTCTGCAATATTCTGGGCACCATGCTTTGAAAAGAGTGTGGGTGAATTGGATTTAAGGTAAGTGGGTGAATAAGGAGGCAACAAGCAAATAAGCGCGCGCACACACACACACACACACACACACACACACACACACACACACACACACTGGCACACATGAACACGTATTCCCAAGTCAAGCCAGGATCTTGGTGTTGGGATTTGGTTTTATTCTTTTTCTTTATGGTGGATTCCATATGATCAATGTGGAAATTTCTGGAGAATAAAGTTCTCCTGGTGCCCAGAACTATACAAAGTAGGAAGAATGCATTAGAAATGCTGGGTCAGGAATACAGTGAAAGAAAGAATTCACTGGATAGAGAATGAGCTAGGTCATTTTGGGAGTTCCTTCCAACCCTGAACTAGTAAGAATCAACTGACTTTCTTTGTGTCCCTAGTTGTTATTTTAGAGTTGAATGCAGGATAGTCAACAAAGACTCCATAAGTAAGAGTACAAAGAAGTACAAATATATTTCAGTCAAATAATCAAAATAAAAACAACATGCCTTGAGCACCTCCCAAATTCAAGTTAAGCAAATCCTGACTACAAAGCAGTAAAAATAGTTTGTTGTTTTATACTTTCCACGTCTAATGCTTATTAAGTCACATATGTATTTGATGGTGGCTTCACTGACATTCTTCATTGAACTTTTTTTTTAAAAAAAAAATGTCAGACTAAACCCAACACTGTAGGAATAAACTAGAGGAAGTTTTGTGTCTGAGGAATTAACGAAAATGTGGCATTGGCAAAGAGCTTTGCCAAGGGCTGAAAAGTGAATTCACTTTGGATCTGACTGGATATGAGGCCATGGTGACCAGCTGTAAAACTAGACAGAGACCTTGAAAAAGCAGCAGTAGGGTCAGAGTTCAATGCCTGTTTGGGGTACAGAATTAATTTTGGAACTCATTGCCATGAAGGTGGAAATCCTTGTGGGTGGGTAGGAAAGCCTGAGGGTCAGAGAGGTGTGTTATCCATTCGGAATGTCATAGACCTTTCTCCTTCCTTTCCTATGACCCCAGAACTCCAGAAGAAAGTACTAAACTTCCCTATATATCAGTTTTTCTTCATATTGATTTAGGGTTTAGATGTGATTATTGGGAAGTGAAATTTGTTTGTATTTGCATTAGTATTGGCATTAGTAACAACAGTTTTGCTACTAAAATATGGCAATACTAGTTTTTTGACTGTCCCTGAATGATGTAGAAAAGTTTTGTGTAATCAGCTAGGTGTGATGGTACATGCCTGTAATCTCAGTCCTTGGGAGGCTGAGGCAGGAGGATGTCTGTGCTACATAGTGAGGCTCTATCTCAAACCTCTCTTCCAAAATGGAGGAGGAAAAGAAAGGGGATAAGGGATGGAGGGAAAAGGAAAGCCCCAGACAGAATTTATTTCCCTATAGTACAGAGATGTATGAAAAGGGAGTGGGGAGTGAGAGCAGCATTTTCCATAAGCTAAATGCTCAAATCATGGATTGCATAAAAATTCTCACTTCTGCTCCCACTCTCCCACAATGTGAGTATTACACGTGACAGCTCCTCTCCATTTGTAGTTTCCCCGTGTCAAATTCTAAAACTTGGAGAGAACAAGTGCCACTCTGACTGTCTTATACAGGACACTGTTCAGTATGTGCAACTGCAGCTGAAAAGATTTGGCTCAATTACCAAATCCTTTCTTTGGTGAAATTTATTAAATGCTTCCACGTCCCAAATTCACCCTTTGAAATATGGATAATAACTGTCTCCTAGGACACTGAGAGCATGTAGCAACGATTGCTGAGGATTTACCACATATTCGTTTGTCTATTCACTCATTCATTAATGCATTCACTCATTCTCTCTCTCCCTCCCTCCCTCTGTGTGTGTGTTTGTGTGTGTGTATGGTATATTTATGTATTCACACCTGAGTGTGTAACTATATTCTCCCACTCATACCAGTGTGAAGGTCAGGGGTCAACACTGGATGACCAGTGTGAAGGTCAGGGGTCAACATTGGATGATCAGTGTGAAGGTCAGGGGTCAACACTGGATGCCTTTCTCTATTGTTTCCCTCACCTTATGTTTTTTGAGACAGGGTTTCTAAGGGAACCTGTTGCTTGATTTTTTTGGATGGACTGAACAGCCAATGGACCTCTAGGATCTGCCTGTCCCTGGCTCTCAACACTGGGTTATGGATGTGTGCCAACATGCCCAGTTTTTATGTGGGCACTGAGGATCCGCTCAGGTCCTCATGTTTGTGCCGTGAACAGTTTACCTGCTGTGGTGATGTTGATTTTCAGCTCGACAGGCTATGAAATCCCCTAGGAGACACGCATGCAGGCACACCTGTGAGAGACCATTCAGGACATGCTTTGGAGGGATTATCTTGATTAATTTAATTGATATCGGAAGAGCTATGAAAATGTAAGGGGTGCCACTTCACAAGAACTGAATAACATCCTGCATCATTTTCTTCTTCCTGAATGACAAGACAATGTGACCAGCTGCTTCAAGTTCCTGCCACATGGGCTTCCTCACCAAGAAGGACTATACCCTCTGACTGGGAGATAAACGTTTCCTTCTTTAAATCGCTTTTGTTGAGCCTTTTATCACAGCAACAGGAAACGTCACGAAGATACCCTGTGCCATCTCCCCAGTCAGCAATAATGCTTTGGAGAGAAGAGCAGAAGGCAGGGCATCAGGGAGCGTAGAGAAGTTCTCATGTAAGTGGTATGATGTCTTCAGGGAAGAGTTTTGGAAATCAGAAGAGCTGTAGTTAGTGTTTGGAGCTTTAGTAAGTGTGTCATCTGCCTGCCGCTGCATAATAAGTGACCCCAAACTGCAGCAGCATGAGCCAGCAAACAACATTGGGTGGCTACTTTATGCAGCGTAAGTCCAAGGGTGGTTTCTTAGATTGTTCTGGTTCAAGACCTCTCATGACAACTGTAGTCAAGTCGCTTGAAGTGACACGGTCCATCTGAAATGATAGTCTTGAATTGATGGTGATTGCAAGATGACCACAGAGGCCTCTTCATATGAGGGCCCCAGCCAGTTTCTTGACATCACCCTCAACAGTCGGCGCCATATGTGAAGCCACATTTGACTACAGAGATACCATGCTAAAATGCCTTCCACAGCCTCTGAGTGACATTGACCAACACAAGTACAATGTGGGTGCCAAGAGGATGATGTCATTAGGAACCAAAAACTGCTATCAGGAAAATCTGGATGAATGGAAACATTTAAAACTTTTTCTTTATTTGCAATGCTGGGGGCTAACCCAGGGCCTTACACACACATTAGACAAGTGCTGTACCACTAAACTGCACCCTAGCCAGAGAATCTGAAAATTCAATGCAGAAAGAAAATTCTAGTTCTCCATGAATGGAATCGTTTTCACTGTTCGTGATCCATGCAAATGCTGAGTTTTACTCTCTCCCCAGGGCTGCCTCTGTGCACAATTAGTTTTTATTTTCTGTCAGTGAAAGGTACTGAGGTCACTATTTGAGCTTTGCATCTTTTACGTGCTCTGTATGTCTCAGAAGTCAGCTAGCTCCCTGATGGAGGGTAATGCCTATTGTCATATCTCTGACAGGCTGCAAATATCACCAGCTGTGCTAGACTGCTGGGAAAGAGTTACAGTTTGCAATATGATATGTACAAGTGACAGGTATAAATATTTCCTGAAAACTATGACTACCCCTGGGCTTGAAATGGAAAACACAATACTCTATAAATTGCAAGGCAGTTTTGCCTTTTAATCCTGTCTGTAAGGTACAATTTAAACACACAATTTCAAACTGCTCATTTGAAACTTAGTAGCACAACTTTAGTGTCTTCCATAAAACTTTCTCTGCAGCATTTCCATTATAACCTTTGCTTTGTCAATTTTGCAACATACATGGGAGACAATTCTGAAAACTGAAAACAAAGTGATGAGGTCTTCCATCTTTAATGGCCAAATAGGCCAAGTGGGGCTTCTCTATCAATGGTCCATGTTCTCATTCTTGAAGTCTTTAGCTGTTCGCAAAAAACCTAAAGATGTGTTAGTCCAAACTTGAATCTTCCTTTTATGTCATAGAAAAAGAACAGCCCTTCTGCCTATTATTCACATCTGTTCTTTTGGATCAAAAAATATTTTGACAGCATGGCTATCGTGAGCCTTTATGAGTAAAATTGTCTTCTTTTTTTCTCCCTGGCTACATCTTTTGTCTTGTGTGCTTTTTCTATCCCTGAATAGATTTCAAGATACGGTGTCCTATTATTATGTAATATCTGATGCTATTTATGTGAGCCAGGGGTAGAGTGAGAATAAGAACCACTTCCCTGTTATTAAGTTGTGCTCTCTAGCCTGCAGATTGGCAACATTTCAAGGCTGTTTGCTCAAGCCTGTGCCCAGGTTTCTAGCCTGTTTCTTTTAGAAGGGCGAGAATGTGGATAGTGATTGGGGCTATGTTGGCAGAAGACCCTGAGGGTTAGCAGCTAACTCTCAGGAAAGGAGGTAGAGGAAAACACTGCCCTTAAGCACCAGTGTTAACTTGCCGAGCCTAGGGTCTAAGCAGGTGGAATGGGTAGCCTCTTAGGTATAATATGCTCTTCAGAAGCCAGCTCCCTGGGCCAGTCCTACTATATATAGCTACAATAAAGATGTGTTTGCCAGCAGAAAAGGGTCCATAGATAATCTTTTAAATATAGACATGGACAGTACATAGGGCAGAATATGAACAATTCAGGGATTAAGATTAAAGAGGCTGTGGGACTCCTTTGAACTACTTTGTAACTATTTCTGAAATCGTATCAAAGATGACAAATGTTATATACAGAGGCAGAGGGAGGCTGAGTAAGCACTATGGCTATCTGTGCTGATGGTCCAACAGAGCCAGTGTGACTCCCATTTCATGGGGAGCAGTTAATATTTGGGCCTGGATTTTTTTCTCCAGTTCATTTGCTATCACACCCCCCCCATGTCTAAATTGTATCTTTTTTAAAAAGAGGAAAGAAGAGAAAGACAGCCTGTGCTCTCTTAACCTGACAGCAGGCATCTCCACATGAGTGACAATTTTCTTCAGAAAATAAATTCAATGTTAAAGCAATCTAAATAAGAAAAAAAAAATTCTCTTTCCCCTAATCCAGACATTTTCAAATTTCTCCTTGATTCTGCTTTTTTTCCTCTGACAAAAATTTCAATAAAAGAAACTGGTCATTCTAACATGAATTATACTTTATCATCAAAAACTCCAACACGTGCGTGCGCGCACGTGCGCACGCGCACACACACACACACACACACACACACACACACTTTTGCCATTACATGTTTTCAATGGCTATTAGAGCAATCAGCACCTTGGGAAACGAACCATAAAAACTCCAGTAGGAAACTTAAGCACTGAGGGTGTGGCTTGATGATAAAGTGACTGTCTAACATGTGCAAGGACCTGGGTTCAATTTCCACCATGGTTAAAAAAAAAAAAAGGAAATGTCATTGTGTAATGCTGCATCTCTGGGTTGCAGTGAAGGACATTAATGTGAACTGTACTTTACTTTCTGGCTCCTTTGTCACCTCAGGTTGTTTCTTAACTTATTGACTCTTTAAACCTCATAGGTTGTGGGAGGGCGGGGGAAGATGCCTGCTAGAGTTTGGGGTGGGAGAAAAGTAGCACTAAGCTGCTATGTGTCAAAAACTGTGCTGACCACACTTTGAACATCAGCTCATCAGTTCATATAAGAAGTTTGGTGCTGTTATCACTCCTGCGCGTGGGAAGGTACCAAAGCCTCGATAAGACACCAGTACTTCCAAGCACTGTTACTATTTTGTAGTCATGGTTTTTGTGTTTCTCCTGTCAATGATGATTGACATTGTTCTAGTTTCTTTTTCTATTGTGATAAAATATCCTGACTCAAAGCAACTTAAGCGATAAAAGTTTATTTTGGTTTTCACTTCCGGGTTACAGTCTATTAGTTCAGAGAAGTCAAGGAAGTAGAAACCCAACTGCTCACATCATGTCCAGTCATGATGGGGAGAAGTGGAGTCATGCTCATTTTCGTGCTTGATTGCTCGCAGCTGTTTCTCCACCCTTACACACTACAGGACCCTCTGCCTAGGGAATGGTGCTCCCCACACTGGACTGGGTCTTCTAACATCAATTCATTAAGACACTCTCCCATAGACGTGCCTATGGACCAGCGCAATGCAGACACTCCCTCATTGAGACTTTCTTCCCAGGTGACTCTAGACTATGTCAAGTTGACAATTAAAACTAGCCTTCACAAACATCTTAAAAAGTGACACAGTCAATCCCAGCACTCAGGAGGCAGAGGCAGACGGATCTCTGTGAGTTCAAGGCCAATCTGGGCTACAGAGTGAGTTCCAGAAAAGGCTCAAAGCTACACAGAGAAATCCTGTCTCGAAAAAAACAAACAAACAAACAAACAAAAAAGTGACACAGTCATTTAAAGAAGTGACTTGTTCGAAAGTTCTCTGCCTCCTTAAGTGTGTGGCGGATAAGGCAATTTTAAAAGAAAATATACATCAAGCATTTGGGTTCATGTTATATGAGTCTAATTGTGAGGGTTATCAAAAGAAATCATGACTGGAAAATAGGCCTGTGAAGCTAATATCTCCCTTTCCATTCCAATGTATGAATCTTTGATATTATGCCTCAGGGAAATTAAGATTTGTAGTGGTTGACGTATATGCTTGGTAGAAGGCTTATGAAAATCAAATTGGACAATAGAAATGCTGGGAGGTTGTCTTACTTAGGGTAACTACGGCTGTGAGAAAACACCATGACCAAAAGCAAGTTGTGGAGGAAAGGATTTATTCAGGTTACACTTCCACATCACAGTTCATCATCAAGACAGGCACTCAAACAGGGCAGGAGTCTGGAGGGAGGATGCAGAGGTCATGGAGGGATGCTTCTTACTGGGTTGTTCCTTCTGGCTTGCTCAGTCTGCTTTCTTATAGAATCCAGGACTTCCAGTCCACAAATGGCACCACCTACAATGGGCTGGGTTGTCCCTCATCAATCACTAGAAAATGTCCTATAGGCTTGCCTACAGCTCAGTCTTATAGAGGCATTTTCTTAATTAAGGTTCCCTTCTCTCAGATGACTTTAGCTTGTGTCAAGTTGACATAAAGTTATCCAGCACGGAGGCTGTCAAAACACTTTGCAATATGAATACTCTTTATATTTATTTGTATTATTTTCTATTTTGAATCATAATTTTCAGTAGGACATTTAATCTTCAATCTACAATATGGCAAATGAGAGAGTGACACCCTGACAAAGTGATGTCTGTGGGAATCAGAGGACATGGGAACTACTAAGAGATATCTGGGGAAAGAGATAACAGCTCATATGGGGGAAAAGAACCAGAGCCTAACAAGAAGCAGAAGGGTGCTAGGGAGACTGGAGCAAGAAAGAAAGGGATAATATTGGGGTGAAGAGAGAGACCTGCCCATGAGACACAGGTCTCACATTCCTCGAGGCCCATCCTAAGCATGATGGCAAGTGTATGGAAGCACTCAGAGTGGCCCAGTTTGGCTGTAGTTTTAAAAGATCACTTGGGCAACCTTCCCATGTCTCCCCATGCCTCAGGGAACAGAAATCTTCCCAACTCCCAAATGTAATACTGCCCTCCATCTTGAAATTCCTGAAAATATTTGGTAGCATCTAACTCATAATATCTATGTCCTGGCAGGTCTTCTAAGATACCATGAAAACTTGTCCATGTGCTACTGTTGAAGTCCGTATGTTTCCTCTACCTCATATATAGCAAATCTAATTCTCTTCAAACTTAGCTGAGGGGAAAGCTCAGAAGGTCTTGACGAAGGCAGGAAAGGTGCTAACCAGGACATGCTAACCAGGACACAGTGATTGGTTCACTTGCTGAGATAGAAGACCAGTGTTAACATTTGCATCCAGTTTCCTGCCCTGCATCAGAAGCCAAGTGACAAATGGTAGAGGATGATTGGAACTGCAGGCCAGGGCAGGAAGAGCAGCAGAAAGTGACAATCACTTCGAGGGGACCCAGGCACTAACAATGGCATAAAATGAAACAACAACTCAGAAACATTAAGAATTAGGGCTGTCTAGCCTCATGGACATTGTTGCCTCAGAGACAGCAAAAAAAAAAAAAAAAAAAAAAAATAGTATTCCCAGTGATGATCTTCAATTATGGAGGAAAAGTTATGCTGTTTGGATGTGACTACACAAGTATGTAGAGATATATTGGGGATTATTTTAAATTTTGCCCCTAATAGTGAAAACAAAAGCACAGTTTGGGGGCCTTAGTAATAAGAATGTGATCTAGAGAAGTTAACCTGACCCCTCTTTCTGACATCCCTAATAATTATGGAACTTACCATTTCCTCTTGAGGAAATCAGGTTTGATGTAGCAGAATTGAATTTGAAATGTTTCAAGTTTTACAGAGATCTTTCTTGCTAAACTCAAAGTGTACACTACATTCTGTACCTATGTTCCATAAAGGAACCATTACAGCCTGAATGTTTGGGTGCCACACTCCCTAGACCATCTGTTGAAATTCTAATCTCTAAAGTCAATGTGTTGGGGGTAGGGTCATTTGTAACTGGTTAGATCATGGAACATTGCCCACATTAATGGGTCCAGAAGAAGCCCTTACCTCTCCACTATACTGGGGCTCAGGAAAAAGTCACACTCATCAGGATTCAGTGTTATAGATCAGTTGATCAGATACATCAACACTAGGATAGAAGAGGCAAGGGGATCTTGACTTTCAGACCAATCTGGTATACATAGGGAAAGACCCTATGATCCACTTGTGAATAACAAACGGGGTTCTTGAGCTAATGCCCCTCTTAGTCTCCCCCGTCTGCAGGGCTGTGCATAACACTCTTCTGTTGTTTATAAGCCTTCCAGTTTGTGACATTTTGTTATAGCAGTCCAAACAGGACAAGACAGGGAGGTACACCTCTTTTTCTGTTTGGAAGCCCCTAGAATCCCCTGTAATTGAAGATTGTTTATTCCAAGGCTGCTATTGTAAATTAAAGTTTGTTTCAACATACGACAGTGTTCACACTTAGCAATTTCTAGCTGCCACACGTTTATTCATTATTACAACCATTGTAAGCCTTTTGAATGGACTGAGAGCAAATAGAAGGTATTTTGTTTGGTTCTATTCAGGTCCTACACTATTGAAATCACCAACACAAACAGCAATCTCTACAAAATTAAAAATTATTTTCATCTATTCTGTAACTGATTCAATTTTTTCTTTTCCATAAAACCTATCTTTTATATTGGGTCAATTTTTGTTGTCCTCAAAGAGACCGTCCAGATTTTTACCTTAATTTCTATATCCACTGAGTAAGAGAAGGGTAAAAGTCAAAAAGGCTTGGGGTGTTCAATGTTTTAAAAGCCCATGGATCAAAACTTCTAAAATCCTGTGGGCTGCACCCCATACTGTGACTAACATAATAGATGGACCAGATAATGTAAGTCAAAACACAATTCACTGAAGGCTGAGAGTCTCATAAGCCCTACCATAATACAGGGTAAATTGAGACACACATTTTAAGCCTTGAATCTAAACAGGACCATTTTCTTCTTTCAATTGGAAACCTTTGCATTAGCTAGCCTTTTATATTAAAAGCAACAACATAGAAATCAGAGGTGATTGATTACAGGTGTGCTTGGCAGACCATGTGTCAGAGGTTGGTGTTGAACTTTCAATCCTCCTTCCCAAATTCTGGGATTTACCACCACCACTCCAGGCTGAGTTTTCTTTTTTTCTTTTTCTTTTTTTAATTGTTGTTTAACAGTTTCTTTTTTTGGAGAATTTCCAGATCCACAGAAAAATTTATATATATATTTCCTATCTAACTCTTGCTCCAACAAATGTATTGCATCCCTCATTATCACATGTCCCACCAGAGAAGTGTTAGAACCAGTGGGCATATGTTTGTATCCCCCCAAGACCCACAGTTTAAATTCAGGTTCCTCTAGTAGATGAAACTTCTGTGGGCTTGACAAATACATGTATTCACCATTTGGTATCATACAAAGTAGTTTTGCTGCCCTAAAATTTTTCTGTGTTGGTTTTATCCATCTTTCCAACCACCACCACCACCACCACCACCACCACCACCACCACCACCACCACCACCACCACCACCCTTCACAACCACTGATCCACTTACGGGTCATTTCAAACATTGTCTGCCCATTGTACAACAGCTCTCAGGAAAGAGTATGAAGAGAGCGATTTTCCATCCCCGTCTTTCACTGTCACTCACCAAATACAAACTGTCCTGAGTTCTCCCAAGACATTGTCTTTTACCATAGCTAACAAGACTCTATCATGTGGGGTGTGGATCTAGCTCCATGGTGGAGTATGTGTATCGCTGGAGTGAGGCTGTGGGTTCCATTCCCAGCACACAAAAATAAATGAATGACTAAACAAATGTAGTACGCCATGAAAGGAACTAAGGAACTCAGTGGTGTTTAGTCTCTTTTAAAAAATGTATCAATAGCGGAACCAGGAATTGCTGCTTCCGTTTTGTGTCTCATGGGATACACACCCACTGCAGAGGGAGTATTTCTTGGTGATCTCCTCATTTGCTGCTTGGGGCCGTGTTCTGCAGTATCAACTTCTACTTCCTAATAAATAAGTAACATTACCATAATATTACAACACAGCTGAGTTCTCTCAAAAATAAATTCACTCTTGCATCATTGGAACTGACTCAGGATATTGGGCTAGGCCAATGTAAATAGCATATTATTATTCCTTGAATCCAAAAACGCTATGCATTTATTTCTGTTTCAAGCAAATGGTACATATTTGAACATTTCGATGGCGTGCCCACTTAGTGATAATAATGTTATTCTGATCTTAATGTAAATCTGCATATGGTTCTGTAGAAAACCAATTTATGGATAAACATATCATGTGGATCTGCTGTCTGCTCCTGGTACCTGTTAAAAAACAAGCTTGAAAAAGATAAATGCAGAACCATGTCTATTTATGTGTTTCCTGAGTGTATGTATGTGGTGTGCTTGTCTATGCCATGTGTGCACCCACGTGTGTATTTGCAGAAACCCACAGAGGACATGAGGTTCCCTGCTCTGGCATTCTCTGCCTTATATGCCTTTGAGGCAGAGTCTCTTACCGGACCTGGAGTTAGGCTGTCAGGCAACAAATCCCAGTGAGTCTCCTGTTTCTGTACCGCACAACACTTGAGTTACAGGCATACATGGTCAGGCCCTGATTTTTAGTGGGGCTAGGGTCCAAATTCATCCTCATCTTTGCACAGCCTCTCCAGCCCTAGCATTTTTCTTTTTAATATCAAGGACAACGTGATCTTGTTGGGGCAAAATGAAATTGCTTAGTCTCTCTCTCTCTCTCTCTCTCTCTCTCTCTCTCTCTCTCTCTCTCTCTCTCTCTCTCTCTCTCCCCCCTCTCTCCCTCTCTCTCTCTCCCTCCCTCCCCCTCTCTCATTGTGTGTGTGTGTGTGTGTGTGTGTGTGTGTGTATATGTGTGTGTGTGTGTGTGTGTGTGTGTGTGTGTGTGTGTGTGTACTCTGTCAGGAAGAACCAACAATAAGTGCATAAGAATAGCAAAGATATTCTGCTGTATTGTATACTGTGTCAACTTAGGCATTACGTTCCTGTATTGTGATGATTCCATGTCTGTCGGATTTGTGAGGAGGTTATTGGGAAATTGATCATGCTGCTATTTCTGTCTCACCATTCATCATCACAATCTGACACTTAATTAGATGCAGGAAAAAATAGTCCTTGAATAAATAAAAGAATGTCAGAAACGACGTTCAGTATTTCATTCACCCCAGCGCCTGACTTCCGAAAGTAGTTACTCAGAGGTGATCAGCTGTCAATCATGGCCTTCGGAATTTGCAAGCATACTACTCAACTTTTCAAGACTCACTTTCACTTTAGATGACAGAAAGAGGAGGGGGACATTAGAAAAAGCAGGAGTTTGCAGAGCTCACTGAGACAGGCATCTCAGGTCTTTCTTGTCAAGTTTTCATATTGACCCTTTAGCCGCTAATGATAAATTCTGAGCAGGCAGATTTCATTTTTCTGAGATGGGAGCTAGTTTATAAAACACATACCCATCTCTTGATTTGGCCTCTAATAATGTTTGCTTTTACAATCAATCCTTTCCTTTTAATCTGTTAGTGTTTTAACAATCAGCTCAAGTAGGAATTATAGATGTCTGTTAATGATTCATTAATCAAATTCAAGAGATCATAAGCTTTGAAACTTGAGGATGGAAATTTTAATTCTCTTTCGGAATGCCAGTCAGATCTGTGCCTATGGGAGAAAGTGCTTTCCACTTCATGCCTTCGTCGGCTGACACAGTTTCTGAGGCCATTTGTTAATTATCCCACTTGATATGAAGTCAAATTGACTTAGATTTCTGGCTTTCAATGAAAGGAATTATAGAGTTCAATTAATTCAGACTCTGCACATGCATAAAATAAGCATTTCTGTTTTCTATGACTGCTCTCATTTCCTCAGAAGCCCTTTTGGGGGATGAGTTTAGACATGGGGCCTGTGAGCTGCCTTATTTAACATGCAGGTGTGGCTAACTCGGCCATTTGGGGGAGATAATCACAATTTCTGTTTCCTCAGCTTCTGCTGCTGCTGTCCAACACACTGGTTTTGCAGGAGAGTTCAGGGTCAGGGGTTTTATCTGTCTGATCTCAAGTAGTGGTGAATAAGGCCAAGCAGCAGCAGGGCCACCTTCTGGAAACTTGTTAATTGATTCTTGTTTGGGATGGATTGTCAGGCTATGCAGGGTCTAGCTGGTCACCTGGTCATCACTGATGAATTTGTCCTCCAGACATTTGCTCTCATTATACAATCCATGTCTACTGAGGTCTTTGTTTCCACCTCAAGCTCTTGTCCACCTGTGGGTCTCAGCATCTCTATACTTTTTACTGTGATGATGGTCTGCAAGAAGCATGCCTTGCCTGTCGCATATAAGCCCAAGGAAGCATTGCCTTAGGCTCATTTTCCTGCTCTTTGACTTTTAAAGATTGATTTTATTTTAATTATGTGTAAACATAGGGTGTGGGGGTGGGTATGTGCATGTGAATGCAGGTGTCTTCAAAGACTAAAACCATCAGCTCTTTTTGGAGCTGGCATTACAGGTGTATCACCTGACAGGGTGCTGGGAGCAGAACTCTAGTTCTCTGTAATATCAGTGCATGCTCTTAAGCACTTAGCCATCTCTCCAGGCCCAACTCCTTTGTCTTGTTAATCCTCAGACAATGTTAAACGTGCATGTGTATGTAGACTGTGGTGTTATAAAGCTTCTGCTGGGGTCACAGGACAAACTGGCTCTTGGGAACCACACTTGTTTGGCTCTATCTCTACTCCCTTACACTCTTTTTAGATTCTTTTCCCATAGATGAGAGATACTATGGCTTCCTTTTCTTGGGCATCAAGTGTTGTTATTCCCAGCACATAACATGAACTGTCTGTGATCTCCCCGGCTAGGCTGGCTCTTGATTGATCAATATCAATATGTCAGTAGAAGTTTAAAGAGTTTTGTGCCTCTTCCTTAATGGCTCAGCTTAGGGAAGGATGACCAGAAGGTACTAGAAATTGGATGGAAAATGAAAACACAATGCTTTAATTTTCTAAAGCATTTGGTTACAAGTAGATTGATGGTTGTGAATTCTGCATAATATTAAAAAAATATTAAAATCAGTGAGCCTCTTTATTTTTAAGAGGGTAATGTTTACACACCACAGAAAGAGTGAATAAAAATACTGGATACTAGTTGACCAGGTGCTGGGAATTGTCGAAGCAAATTGCTCAGTGTCTGTAAATTAGTCCCACACGGCCAATGTTCTTTCTTCTGCCTATACTGTTGATTGATTTAGTGTGTGTGTGTGTGTGTGTGTGTGTATGCGCGCGCGCGCGCATGTACCCGAGTGCGCGCATTTGCATGCATATACCCATGCCAGTGCAAACACTCGGAGGTCAGAGGATCACTTGCAATGAATCAGATCTCTCCTTCCAACATGTGAGTTACAAGGAATTGAACTTGGGTCATTAGCCTTGCCGGCTCATTGAGGCACCTCAACTCACTGGCCCCTAATAATTTTAAATTTTATTCTGAAGCAGATAACCCAGAAAAACATGCATTTCAATCAGTGTTTGTATGTGGATATGTTTGTGTTTAGTTTAATGTAAACTTACTTTAAAAATGATGAACTATTTTCTTCTTTAACTTTCTCATGCAGTTCTACATTGTGGTGGCTTCTTTCACAATGCCTGAGCTGTTGGGAGAGGACTCCCTGAGAATGCCTCATGTTCCTCATTACTCAGAATGAATCCTTGCTGCTCAGCAGTAACAATGGCAACCCAGTCCTTTTTGACCACCCCATCCCAACTCCACATCCAGAGTGTCCCTGAGGTTGCCTTTACAGTCATTCAAAGCTTGTAAGAGGAAAAATAAACAAAAATTTGGCCAGAAATATATGACTTGATTTTTTTAAGTTAATATTAGATCTGCCTAAATACTGTACCCCAAACTTCAAGGGATAGAAATACAACCCACATAACCAAACTTCTTCCCCAGGTCTAAAATTCTCTGCACATCTGAAGCTCCTTTCTCCTCTGATTCTTGCTTCTCTGCGTGTGCCTGAAACCACCCCAGGGTTGCTTTGGGAGAGCACTCCTGATTCATCCTCTGTCTTGCTCCTCTTTCTTCTCTTCATCCCTCCCACTTCCCCTCTCATCTTTCAAATACAAAAGAAGTTCACATCTATTTGTTTCTGTGCAACTGAACAGTAACCCTGTCAAAATGAGACTCCAGGCCGGTCAGGAGGCCAGCAGCAGGTAGCCCACACTCCTTTCAACTTCCTGTTTTGAAGGCATTTACATACCTGAGAGACTGGAAAAAGAAAGTCAGAAACTTACAGGAAAAGTACAGTGTGTAGACTTTCTGTTTCTGGCCTTATCTTCTCCATGGAAAGCAAATATTCCCAGGTAAGAGATTACTTAATCACCGTAAAAAAAAAAAAAAAACAATTCAGTCTGGGATTTGTGCTGGCTCAACTGAATACTATGTTTGTTGTGTACCTTGGGGAAAAATGAGGACCACTTAAAAGCAGCATAAGAAATGTACATATGCCCTGTGGGATGCTGTGCATGGACATCAGGGAAGGGCACCACACTATTCTTCCTGGACATCCTAGTTTGGACTATTCAGTTTGAGCCACTATGGATGCCTGTTTCCCATATCAAGCCCAAGTCCTTTTTCCTTGATGTCTCTAGAAGTTTTTTGAGGATCTGGAGCCATTTACCAGAAGGAGAAGGCTGCAGGATACTTTCTTACTGGTTGCTGCTCAAAGTGGCAGTGGTCATCTCAAAGGCACTGCAGGTGACCTGATCATGGTGGCATTTGCTCAAGTTCTGCAAATGATTCATTAATGATTATCCAGCTAGCCCTGGCACACCTAAAATGTCCTTTGTCTTTTTTTTCTTTATTTCCAGCCTGGATGTGTAAATACCACAGAAGTGGACATTAAGAAGTCATCCCGAATGAGAAACCCGCATAAAACACGCAAGGTAAATGAACGTGTGTCCTATGGTCTTATTTGAAGAGTCTGATTTCAATATATCCATCTCAAAAAGCCCTCCTCTGATGTCACAAATACACTTTATCCTGGGGCTCTGTCCTGATAATTCCTTTTCTGGGGTGATGAAAGCAACATCTACCTCTCCTTATAAGATCCCAATGACAAACTAAAGTATATACCATCAGAGTTTGCCCTGGGGAACCAATCTTTTCGGCTTCCTTAGAGAACATGGTTGAGAAGCTACTTACAGGAATATAGGGGACCCCAAAAGTAGCTGCACTGGAAAATCCTCCATCCAGTATGGATGACAGCTTTTCCATAGCTATGTAGATGGAGTTCCCTCTCAGTTAACTTTCCCAACCTGTATACTCTAGCATCTTCCAAGACCCTGAGTCTAAGTGCAGTTAGGGCAAAACTGCTTACAAAAGGCTGAGTGGTACAGGAGGGACTCTCAGGTGAGGGTCCAGTAACCATCCTTATCCCATTTTCTCTGAGGGAACTCAGCAGCCAACAGGGCCACTGGTAATGGTCTCTCACAAGAGGCTACCATTATGTAAATGGTTATAGTTTTTCTTTTTTTTTTTTTTTTTTTTTTTTTTTTTTGGTTTTTCAAGACAGGGTTTCTCTGTGTAGCTTTGCGCCTTTCCTGGAACTCGCTTTGGAGACCAGGCTGGCCTCAAACTCACAGAGATCTGCCTGCCTCTGCCTCCCAAGTGCTGGGATTAAGGGCGTGCGCACCACTACCCGGCGGTTACAGTTTTTCTTAGAGGACCTTGTCCTACAGAATGCTTGGGTGTAGAAGGGTAATGCCTGGAGACTGTGATAAGAGGTGGGAAGAAAGCTGGTATACTTCATTCCCCATCACAGGATAGGTGTCCTCCTGGAGCCCAGCAGACAGGTATAGGAGATGGAGATGCCTGGGGAAAGAGGATATCTGTAACGAATCTTAAAAGGTCTTATTAATAAAATCAAGCCTGAAGCCAGGTATTAGGGTGAATGCTGGAAGATCAGAGAAACAGAACAAGCCACAGCCACCTCACCTCGCCAGGTCCTCAGCTGATCCTGTTTCCTCGGATTGGAAGCCTCTGAGTCCTCATTCAAATGGATCTCAGCTGAACTGCTGCTCAAACGCCTAAAAGCTTAACAAGGATCTAGTTTCTGGTCCTCACACCTTAAATACCTTTCTGCTTCTTGCCATTACTTCCTGGGATTAAAGGCCCGTGTCACCATGCCTGGCTGTTTCCAGCGTGGCTTTGAACTCACAGAGATCCGGAGGGATCTCTGCCTCTGGAATGCTAGGATTAAAGGTGTGTGTGCCACCATTTTTTGGCATTTATGTCTACCTAGTGGCTGTCTGTTCTCTGACCCCAGATAAGTTTATTAAAATGCACAATATATTGAGGGACACAATTATCACCACAGATATCAATGAGAAAATAGAGTGTTTGTTAGGAGAATGTCTGAGAGTAAGGGAAAATCTAAAATATGATTAATTACAGGAAGAGTAGGAGGACCTCCTCTTAACATCAATGTTTTGGTGACACATTTTTGTATGGAGAGCACTTCCCAGTCTTCTGCAAGAGGATGCCTCAGGAGAAAAGCTATCTTGATCATGTACACAGGGGCCTATGCATCACTTTTTAATATATATGTTAAATATGTGTTGATTCATATTATTATAATTAATAATTATATAACATATATATAATAAATAGCATATATATAGTTGTGAGATTATAAATAATCACATAATTTCCCCCTTCCCTATCTTCCCTCCCAACCCTTCCAAGTTTCTCCCATCTCCTGATCTCTTTCAAATTCTTGGCCTCCTTTTGTAAATTGTTGTTACATTGTGTGTGTGTTTGTGTTTGTGTGTGTGTGTGTGTGTGTGTGTGTGCATTCCTTAATATGAAAGTACAACCTGCTCAGTCTGTATAATATTACTTGTATATATTTGTTTTCAGGGCTTGCCATTTGGTGTTGGATAACCAATTAGTGTGCTCTTCCCTGGGAAAGACTCCCAGGGAAGTTTCTCCCACTGTGGGAGTTCCATACTTCTTTGTCTAGGGTTGAGGCCCTTGTGAGCTTTCTTCCCCTTTCCATGCTAGTATGTTTATTGGTGTCTGTCTTCAGGAACTATTTAGACAGCTATGTTGATGAGACTTCATGGGTGTAACTTTCCTGACATTTCCAGGAGACATAATTTCACAGCAAAACTCCTGTTCTTCAGGCTCTTACAATCTTTTTGCCTCCTCTTCCAAATTGATCACTGAGTCTTAGGTGGAGGAGTTGTGTTGCAATTGTGTGTACCAGTTGGAACTGGGCTCCAAAGCTGTGGATTTTTTTTTATTGGTTCTGGTTTTCTTTAATGGTTTCTATCTATTTCAGAGATAAATTTCCTTGATAAGGAGTGAAGATTACTCACTATTACACTTATCTGTAGATATAAGGATAAATATTTAGAATATAGTTATATTGTGAGGTATTTGCCAGAGAAGACTGCTCAGACATGGACTTAAGCCAACAGATAGTCTTTATTAGAGATTGTAGAGTGCTCATCCTTAAATGAGACATCTGATTAACCCCTAATGCTTCCAAGGCTCAAGAATCATCCTGGAAGAGGGAGCAGAAAGATTCTAAGTGCCAGAAGTTGTGGAACATTGCTGTGAAACAGTTCTCCAGACAGAAGACAGCCATTGACACAGGAACTCACAGTGGCCGTGCCAGTTAAACAAGATCAAACCAGTTAAAATCCCAGCATGGACAACAAAAGAGCTTACAAAGTCACACCTAGCTGAGGGCCTATTGGAAACTGGAAGTTACTGGGGGAAAAGAATGTCTGGTTTTGTTTGTTTGTTGTTATGCAGTAGGGTCTCATGTGTCCCAGGGTGTCCTTGAACTCATTATGTAGCTGAGTATGACCTTCTGATCCTTCTTCTTCCACTTTCTGAGTGCAAAGGTCAAGGCTGTGTGCCACCACACTTGATTTTATGTAGTGAAGCAGATGCTGGGCAAGCACTCCTCCATCCCTGAACAATATCTCCAGCCCCAGTGAACAAGGAGTTCTTTCTTTCTCATTTGCAAAAATTATGTTTTTACACACACACACACACACACACACACACACACACACACACACACACACACACACTGGTCTCTAGCCAGCATCAGTCATTCTAAGAACAACCCAAGGGTTGGCATCATTGACAAAGAGCATTCTGTGACTCGGAAGACCTTCTTTTCTATGCTTTTTAACCCCATATAACTCCAGTGCTCCTCTAAAGTGAATGTTCCTACATAAAGATGAACCAAAACTAAGATTTTTTTTGAGGTTTGGGAGCTTTATTTCATGTTGGTTTTCTTCTTCCTTCAAAGATCCCAATATAGCCTGAGTACTTTTTCTTTTGAGGCAGTTTCCCTTTGTGTTAGGATGGGAAAGCCACCGAAAGAGTCACAAAGTCTATTTAGATGCAATGAGCAAACATTGTGCCACTAGGAACTCTCTAGAACAAAGAGCAAAGCCAGCCCACAGCTACAAGCCTAGCTGTGTAGACACTCCTAGTTCCTTTCATCTGCTCAGCTCACTCCTCTAGTGGAGCCAAACAGAATTCAAAAGTCAGTCAGCTCTCTAAAAAGCATCGTGTGCTCCCTCTCCTACCTGAATTATTCAAAAATCCCTTCCTGTGGCTGACTGAGACGTGTTCCGACTGGGAGAAGAAAGCAGAGGAGTACCCAAGGTGGAGCTTGGGTGTGCTGAAGTGCTGCTCACTCACCCTCTGCTAGCACTGGACTCCCTGTTGATATCTGAACTGGGCTTCCTCCCAGAAAGCCCACAGGAACAGGAGAGCTCTCCACATGCCATCACCTCATGCCATCAGCTCCTCACACACCATCAGTGATGGCCCAAACCTGAGGTGGCATGCAATGAAGTATTGGAAAAAGAAAGAATCAATGTGTGTAGGCTCAGTTTGTCTAGCACACAGTTGGGGTGGTGGATAATATTATTACCCCAAACAGTATAACCTCTCTCTCTCTCTCTCTCTCTCTCTCTCTCTCTCTCTCTCTCTCTCTCTCTCTCTCTCTCTCTCTCTCTGTGTGTGTGTGTGTGTGTGTCTGTCTGTCTGTCTGTCTGTCTGTGTCTGTGTGAGAGAGAGAGTGTGTGTGTTACATGTAATTTCATGTAGGTATAAAGTAATGATTCCCAATGAATTTTTAAGTATTCTTGGTGATATTTATCCCTTCTCCCTCCCTCTTCTTCTATACTGCCCTTTAGATTTTTGATAAGAAACATCATCAAATGAGCTTTGAGATAGTTCACTGAATATATGATAGCATTTGCTTTTTAGAAGGTGTCTGGCTACCAGGGGTATTTTGTCCTGACACTTTTCTTATTTTAATACAGTCAGTCTATGGTTTACAAAATGACATCCGAAGCCACAGTCCCACCCACACACCTACACCAGAAACCAAGCCTCCTACAGAAGACGAGCTGCACCAACAGGTAGGTCCACCTGTGAAGTGACCAGCTGAGGGTTCGTGGGACAACAACCATGCAGGGAAGGGAATGGGCATTTGTAATGGGTGGAATTTGGAAGGTTAGTTGTATGTTCAACTGGTTTATAGAGATTTACAATTAGAAGGTAATGAAAGCCAGGCATGGTGGCACATGCCTGTAATTCCAGCTCACAGAGGCTGAAAGAAGAAAGATCTAAGGTTCCAGGGGTGTTGTGCTTGAGCCCAGACGCTGTCTCAAAATAAAAACAAAACAAAATTTTAAACAAAGGGGCAAAAATCTAGCTCAGTTGGTAGTGTGTTTGCTTGGCTTGTGTAAGACCTTGGGGGCCAACCTCCAGCACTACTGTGTGTGTGCATTGATCTGATTCTAAGATATGACCCTTGAAACATAAAATGTATGGAAATGCTTTTCAAAACTCCTCAGTAATTTTTCCCTTCTTTGCCTTTAGACAATTTTTAGCAACCATACCCCTGTTTTAGAGGTGTGTTGGCCATTGAGAGTTGTTCTGTCCCCTAAAGCTGGGTCTTAAAGGGTGAGAGGGCAACCCTCTGGGGACAGAGTCCTATTTCCCACATGAGGGGATATGATCACCAACACAAATGTGGGCGCTCTTGTTCCTGCAGCACTGATTTCTCTAACCTTTTGAGGTTTGCCACTATCAACCCTGGTGTGTCATCATGATCTGCACTGTTCCTTTGTAAAAGTCAGTTTGTCTCCAAGACATATTCCAAAGCAAATGCCAAAGTCTCCAGAGGGGTGTTCCCCCAACTTTGATTCATTTTCATGAATATTTTACTGCCCTGTGCCTTATCAATAAGTTAATGTTCACCTTTATACTACATAATTACCATAAGGGAAAAGTAGTTCAGAGGCTTCTTTTCTAAAATTAGTTTTACCCTGTATTTATATCTATATGGGCATGTGTCATGAGCTGATAAAATTACTTTCAAAATATATAATTTTATTTCTTTCTTCAGGTAGCTCAAAGATATAAAATTTGTTTTAAAGTTATGGTAACAAATAAAGCTACATTTGTTTTATGAGTTAAATATCTGTAGAGTAATTGGATTCTGAATCTAGTTATTTCTCATGAATGTTTAAAACCACCATAGCTCTTTTCAAATAAAGCGACATTTTCTTGAAGCAAGCATTGTGTTCAAATGCATTGCTGTGCTAAAGTTATACCGGCTATGGTTACATTCAAATAGATTTTATATTTTAACCCTTTCAGAGGTTTCTGCTTTAATTGTTTTCTAGCTTTAAGTTTTTTCCTAGAATGTACTCAGCAAGGATTATAATTTAGACAATTGAGATACCCTGTTTACATAACTATGTCTTCAACTTTCTTTTTCAGATAAAATACTGGCAAATACAGTTAGATAGACATCGGTTAAAAATGTCAAAAGTTGCTGATAGGTAAATATTTAAGATACCAAGTTTTTTTTATTTTTTAAAGATGTGTTTATTTTTATCTTATGTATTTGTATTTTGTCTGCATGCATGTCTATGCACGTGTGTACTTGGTGCCCATGGAGGACAGAAGAAGGCATTGGATCCTCTGAAACTGGAGCTATGGGTGTTTGTGAGCCAACATGTGGATTCTGGGAATCAAACCTAGCTCTTCTATAAGAGCAGCCAGGGCTCTTAACCACTGAGCCATCTCTAGTCCCATGCTATAAATGTTAAATGTCATATGACAACTGTGTTAAAGAGAGTAAGCAAGTGGTTGGACGAGAGTAGGAATAAATGGCCGAAACATTGGCTGGAATATGTTGTCTTACGTTTGCCCATACAGGGGGAAGGACTTCTGAAGTCCCTTGTCTTAATTTAAAGGCAACAGAATAATGATGGTCTAATGTTCCAGAAGTCCAATCCTTGTAGAACCAAGAATCAGGTTGGTGGGAGTGGTTTCTTCTCACTCCTGGTGGGAGAAATCAATCTTTTAACTTAGTGGCCCCTACTTGGTAACCTGGTGACTCTGTGAATTCATTCTCAACATTCATAACCAACTCCTATTGCATGTGTTAAGAACTTGAGTTAAACTCAGATTTTAGACTTATGTTTTCTTAATTAAAAAATTTGTTTGTGAAAATAAAACATCAAATTTTCAATGGATTTTAAACTTCCCGTGGCTTATGTCTTTCTAGTGTGGATTCTGCTGACAAATTAAACAAAACATAGGATATTATAAGCATCCTTTAGTTCCCTGCCCTTCCATAGAGGAAGTGAATTAGTATAGACAAAAGTTTTCCTGTGTCCTGCAGCCGTTCAGTCCCAAATAAACACATAAAGGTTTATATTAATTACAAGCTGTTTGGTCTATGCCCCAGGCTTTTTACTAACTAGCTCATTCATCTTAAATTAGCTCATTTCTATTAATCTATGTGCCATCATTTGTCTCTTGGATTTACCTGAATTCCATTACATCTTGCTTCTCAGGTGGCGGCTCACAGCATCTCCCCTAACGCCACCTTTCTTCTCCCTGTATCTCTCTTGGATTTCCCACCTAGCTGTCTCTTGTCTTGCCAAGGTCAAAGCAGCTTCTTTATTAACCAATGGTAACAACATATTTTCATAGCATATAGGAAGACCTTCCCATAGTACTTCCCCTTTTCTGTTTAATCAAAAAGGAAGATTTTCATTTTAACATAGTGAAATTACATATAACAAAACAGTTATCAAAGCAAGAATTACAGCTACAATATTTAGTCTATTTCTATTTGACAAAGTTTTATATCTAATTTATCTTTTATCATGTCTAATGACAACTATAATTATAACTATCTGGTCTTCAACTCCATCAAAGACCCCAGAAGGGTATAATATTATCTGAGTAAACAGGAAGTGCATTATAAGCAACTTCCATAATTCTAGAAATGATAGAGACATCTGGCGGTCTAGACAGTCAACCAAAGTTCTTTTGTAACATTGAGGCATCCATCTTCAGCCTATAGACCTAGAGTATCTGGCACACTTTTCAGTGAAGCAGAAAATTTGAAGGACTATTCTGACTATTTTGGCAAAATTCATCAGTCACTTTTCTCTGTGTCCTGTATAATGTCTGGTGGTTTCTTCTGTGGAGCAGGAACTGGAAGAACCATCCCGCCTAGTTTTGGCAAAGCTCAGTGGTCATTTTCTTATGTTTTCTGCATGTACAGTTTATACAACATACTGTCAAGCAGTCTAGGCAAGAGCAGTTTTTTGCTCAAATGTCTAGCCTTTTCCATATTGTAAGCAAACTCTATAATGAGTTTCTTTAATACCCATCATCCTTTTTGAAGTAATGGTACTCCCAGGAGCAGATGTATCTCATTGTCCAGAAAAGTCTAAGTCCTTACAATATTTTAAATGCCATATTATGTAGGCCTTTGAAGTGTTTGAAGATTACCTTCCTAATTAAAATGTATATTTGTATACCTAGAAAACTTAACTAATATAACTATAAATTTGATTATCACAGATGACTAATTATTAATCTGTATTTCTTAATTATACATTACAACCTTAAATGAGTTTTGTAAGCATAATACCTTAAACAAGAGTAGAAATATATATATATTATAACAAAATCAACCTTAAATTTGTATCAATAAACTAAATCCAATCAATGTAAAGTATTTTGAGATTAACAGTTATTTTTCAGATCAAAGTAGATTCAATAATCTATCTTTTTTATTGTTTCTATATCATATCCCCCTTTTTTTCTTTAGAAAGAGATTACATTTATAATCAACCTCCTTTAGATTAAAAAAACATTTATAAACAATATTTTGGGAATTTGGGTATAGGTTTTTATACTACTTCCTGCTGATTAGGAGCACTTGCAATCTTATGGAGATCCTGAGAAAATTTAGAATTATGGTCAAGTTTTTACTGTAGTAGTCTGAGGCTACATCATTTCAGCTAGTTGCCTTGAAGTTGTTCTGGATGTTGGATCATCTGGGCCATAGATTCCATTAGAGACTTCTCAAGGGGTCTTCCTTGATGGAACCATATTAACTTGGAAGGAATCCACAGCTTCTCATCTTCTATGGAAACAAAAGGAGAACCTTTTTTTTCAAAGCAACATAACCTTAGACCCAAATTTTAAAGTCAAGATACCTTTAATATATACATGTTGGTTACACTTAGCAGCCCCCACAATCAAGAGTCTCTCTGTAGTTTAAAAAAAAAAAAAAAGCCCAAAGAAAACACAATAATATATAGTATCTAGACTCTCTTGTGTATTTCCCATCTTTAATGTGGATTTTTTTTTTTAAATTACTCTATTTCTTCTTTAAGGATTTTCTCTACCCTTTTTCTTTTCTCACTCAAAGCTATATATATTTTTAAATATACTGCAACTGGTTTAGAGTTTTTTTTTTCATCTGAATCTGTTTCATTGTATATCTGCAATCATTTTCTGACCATTGCTTTAAACTACAGCGTGGCTAGGACCAAAACAGTGGCCCCCTCCCATTCTGCCTTCCAACATGGTGGAGGTATGTTCACTGCCAGCTCTGGGAGCCATGCTCATTGCCCCAATTCTGGGAAGCAGCAGGCCCATGCTGTCACCAAGCAGCTTGCAACATGCTGCCCACAAACTCCATTCAAGTGCTCAGTAGCAGGATCTCCTGAAGGAGCCGTTTGTGCTGTCAGCATGAACCAGGAAGCTGTCTCCTAACGGAGCCATGCATTTGTTCACCACCAGAAAACAGAGCCTATCTGAAAAATTGCATCTACCAAGAAGCTGCACTTGACTCCCATTTTTTGTGGGTCTAGAAGGCCTCTTTTTTTTAAGCCTTTTTTAGGCTTTATGTGGATGTGCATGCACTGTGTTGGTGCCAAATGTAGATGGAAGTTTTCCTGTGTCCTACAGCTGTTTGGTCCCAAATAAACACACAGAGCCTTATATTAATTACAAGCTGTTTGGTCTATGGCCCAGGCTTATTACTAGCTAGCTTACTAATCTTAAATTAACCCATTTCTATTAATCTATGTATCATCACGTCTACTGGCTTTACCTGAGTTCTATAACATCTTGCTTCTCAGGTGGTGGCTTGCAGCATCTTCTCTGACCCTGCCTTTCTTCTCCCCATATCACTCTTGGATTTCTTTCCTGGCTGTCTCTTGTCTTGCCATAGGTCAAAGCAGCTTTTTCATTAACCAATGGTAGCAACATATTTTCACAGCATACAGAAATGCCATTCCACAGCAACTTAGAAAATAAAATAAAAGTCTATTCTTAATTATATATATATATACTATTTGCTTAATGAGTCTTCCAAGTAGACCTTTCCAACTTTACCCTCCTCTGCTTACCATTTGGTTTTGATATCATTTTTAAAAAATTGTTGGCTATTGCATCCTATCTATATTTGAGACAAAATTTGTCTTTCAATCTTTTCTTCAACTTGTCTACAATCTGCTCTACTATGATTGCCTTGACTAGCAAGGACAGGAAACATCCTCAATACTTACTGATCAAGCAGAGCTGGCCATGTAATCTTTGTAGGAGCATATTCACATCCATGCTCAGGCTGGGAGGTAGAACCCTCAACCATATCTGCCTGCCAGAACCACAGTGAGTTGTTGCATGTAGGTTGTCCTGGATTTCTTTCTGTAAGTGGATGTGAATTCCCTAGTCATCTCTCTTCATGTTGTTTCCCTTACCTTGAACCAGGTGTAACTTCAGGTTGAAAAATGAAGCTAGAAACCTTTTCCCTCTGTTTTCTCCCTAGCCTACTAAGTTATACGGAACAGTACGTAGAGTATGACCCATTTCTTGTGCCACCTGACCCTTCCAACCCCTGGCTCTCGGATGATACTACTTTCTGGGAACTTGAAGCAAGGTAAAGACATGGTCTTTTCTTTCCAAATATGTCAGCTGTTTAAGAGTGCATATGAAACAGCAGAGTCAGAAGCTGGCACCTTGTAAAGGTGATTTTGCTTTTTCTCTACATTGTCTATGATTTATCATTCTTAGTCAAAAAGAGATTCTCGGTACATGCTTCTTGGTACACTGAGATTTGCCCTGCTGCTAGAGTGCTGTTCTGCCATTAGAAAGGATGTAGTCTAATCATTCATGGCAACCTGAATGGAACTGTAAAGCACTGTGTTAAATGAAATAAGTGGGATGTAGAAACAAGAGAACTACACGATCTTACAAAATATAAAAATGCATAAAGCTGAGAGTAAATAGTGGTTCACAGAGGCTAGAGAAAATAGGGGAGAAAGAGGCATAAGGAGAGATTGATCAATGGATGCTAAATTACAATCCCATGGGAGCTAGTAGCTCTGGTGTGCTCTTTGATAGTAGGGTAACTGGTGATATCTATGTGTTGTGTATTTGAAAACTCCAAACAAAAGGATCCTGAATACTTTCACCTTAGAGACATACTACTTAAGGGGATGTATTTACCCTAATTTAAACATTACAGAATGTGCATATTTCAGAATATCACATAGTCCTCCATATAGATATTTGAATTTTACAGATTCTAAAACTTTAATTTTAGAAACAAATTTACATTGCTAAAAGAACTGGCCCAAAATTAGGAGTGACATTTTAAAGGTGAGTTAGTCAGAACTCAGATCTTTGGTTTTTAAAATCCAGCTCCTTGCTAATAAATCATTTGAAAAATTCATATAGTCACATAGGCCTGTATTCAGGTAAAATAGATCCCAAATCCACACTTCTTTAAGGCCAGTACAAATATGCCTATATAAACCCCATTTAAAACTAAATGAACTCACCATCAGTACAGAGAAACTGACTTTTAAAAACCCAAGCAGAGTTTAGAACCCCAGATTTCCTTGGTGAGCTGTATGGCGCATTGTGGCATTAATCTTGAAGCTCATCAGAGGTGAGCTTCATGTCATGTATCTTCACAAATACAGGATTAGTATTCAATAGCACTTCTGTTTTGTTTTGCTTTAGGCAGAGTCTCCTGTAGCCCATGATGTCCTTCAACTGATTTTGTAGCCAAGGATGGTATCCAACTCCTTATCCTTCTACCTCCACCTCCTAGACACTGGGATTACAAATCTGTAATATCATGGCTCCAGCTTCTATTTATGGGCCATTTCTCTTATATCCAGCCATGGATCTTAAACATCTACCAATTCATAAGTCTTCAGTCATAAGTTTTATATATATACAATGTGTATATATATACAATGTATATATATAAATATATATTTATATATACGTTATGCATATATATACATTGTATATATATGCATATATATGTATATGGAAGCTAGACCCCCCAATCCATGAGTAAATATGATTCATATTTAATTACAGCAGAGTCATCTATAGAAATGAGGTCTTCTGGGCACAAATGCATCATTACAAGGATGATCTACACCACAGACTACAACTGTATAGTGGTTGAAATGGGATTCTGGGTAACAGTGGCTGGATTTTTGCCCCATATTCCTTCTAGGACAGAATCATGTTATAACACGTTATGCATCAGCTTTTTCATATATAAAATTAGAGGAGGAATGACAGTCTTATAAAGTTGGTAAGAATCTATCCAGACTCTTAGTTACAGATTGTGTTATTAATCTAACTTCTATCTCATGGTAATTTCATGAAGAACAGTCAATCAATGATATATTACTGTTCTAGAAGATAAGCTAAAAATGGCTTTATTCTAAGGTATACATGATAAAGAAAATAGGAATTGGTCCAGGCATAATGGCACATGTCTTTAATCTTGTCACTTGGGAGCAGGTGTGAGTGGATCTCTGTAAATTCTAGGCCAGCTTGGTCTACACAGTGATTTTCAGGCAAGCCAGAGCTATACAATGTGAGCCTGCCCCACCTTAACCACCCTCCCAAATGGAAATTGTAATAAGAATATATTTAGCTCTATTTTCTCTCCCACAGCAAAGAACCAAGCCAACAGAGAGTAAAGCGATGGGGTTTTGGCATGGATGAGGCATTGAAAGACCCAGTTGGGAGAGAGCAGTTCCTTAAGTTTCTAGAATCAGAATTCAGCTCAGAGAACTTAAGGTAAGACACATTTTGTTGTTATGATCCAAAAAGCCATTGTTTTGTCTAGTTATTTTAGATGTAATAGATCTGTTACTCTCATGGTATCACAATGATGTAGACAACTTCATCTCTGACACCTAAAGATGGAAGAAAGATAGCAATACAAAAACTATCTAGAATTATCAGTTCCTTTTCATAATTTATTTTTATATTTCCTCTGAATTTGTTGAGTATATATATATTTAGAGCTTTTAAAATTGACTCCATAAAGAATTATAATTCCCAGACCAATGTTTTGACAAAATGGAAAATGTCTGTATTAGTCAGGGTTCATGCCATAATGCCCAACAGAAACAAAAGAGGAAAGATACACTTTGGCTCACAGATTCAGGGAATTTTAGTCCTTCATGGATGGCAGGGAAGCATGGCAGAGCAACTAGGATCAAGGCAGTGGAAGTGTGTGGCTAAAGTTGTTCACATCATGGTGATGTGAAGGAAGCAGAGAGAATGTACACACAAATGTTTTTTATATATGTGTGTTTGTGTGTGTGTTTCTTCAGCTGTCTTTTATATGCCTGTCATATTTCTTTATTAAATGATAAAACTCCCACAGCCTTCTAAAATAGCACTACCAACTGGGGACCACACATTCAAGACATGGGGAGCTCCTTTAGGGAGCATTTCAGAGTTTGATCACAACAGTGGTCACTAGTACTTGTACAGTGATTTTAGAACATCAGCATTTACTTTTCAATATTAACTTCCAGTATTACTTCTCCAGAAAGAAAGAGAGTGAATATCTCAAAGACCTTGAAACAAAAGTTGAAGGGGAGCTTCTATACTGTGTGCCTTTAGATGGAGTAGAGCTGTTGATCGCTTCTCAGCTTTTCAGCTAAGAAAAAGCACAACAAAGCTGTTAAGACTAACTGGTGCATGGAGCAGAGAAAGAGGTCAGGGTACTTGTTTTGCCCATCTGTCCCAAACACCATCCTGGTCTGTTGTAGTATTTTCTAACTCAAGGGACACCTAGTAAAAGCTTCTTAAAATATGAGGCATTTGAGTAAATGTTCATAGATCTGCTTAAGATGATTAAAGCATATGTTTTCAATATATGAATTTTTTTCCTTTTTTTCTGGGAGGTTCTCTGAAACCTGATGTCCTGGTTTTTTTTTTTTTTTTTTTTTTTTGGTGTTTTGTTTTTGTTTTTGTTTTTTTTGTAATGCCTTCCTAAGCTCTGTGGAATTAATTCATTTATAGAAGAATATTGGCATCTATTTCTTTTCATGTGAACTAAGCTAGCAAAGAACTATTGCATTCTCCTTAGGAGCTAATCAGAAAAATGCATGAAGGTAGCAGATGCCTCAGAATTAAAGCAGGATGACGACGGTCAGAACTGGAATCCTTTCATTTTCCCTATATGTCTCTCATGGATTCTTGGATGTGCTTTCTTGTTGTCATAGGGGGTTTGGAGAAGCCTAGGGATGTTTGTTGGGTTTACTGAGTAAATTTTTTAAGAAAACAAGTGGCCCCAATGGGATGCTGAAGCCGAGTCCTTAGATAAGAGAATGGAGAGGGATACCTAACCTAGAGCCACCACAGACATTTAACAGAAGTGCCTTGCAGGCTGAGAGTGGGTGATGAGAAGACCACCAGGTCAAAAAGGAAGAGCAAAGATGCAGCATGGTGTGTGGATACTGGGCTTCAGGGAGGAACCAGGTCACCGCCAAGCCTTTACTTCTGTTACACCTTTGCTATTTCCTGTGTTTAATCCTATGCCGTACTAAATCCCGCCCCCCCCCCCAAAGAAATTATAGACATGACCTCTTAGGGCTGAGGAGGTGGCTCAGTCAGCAAAGTGCTTGCTCTGTAAACATGAGGACCTGAGTTTGATGCCCAGAACCCACGTTAAAAACAAAACTGGGCTCGTTGGCCAGCCAGTCTCACCAAATCAGTAAGCTCCAGGCCAATGAAAGACACTCTCTCAAAATTTAAGGTGAGGTTGGAACTGTAGTTCTGGGTAAAGTGCTTGTGTAACATGTGTGAGACCCTAGGTTCAATCTGTGGTACCTGGATTGGATTGTTGATATAATTCGAAAAGTCAAAATGCTTTCCCTGAGACCCACAGAGAAAAGAGAGAACCAACTCCCACAGGCATATCCACATTACCACCTCTCTCTCTCTCTCTCTCTCTCTCTCTCTCTCTCTCTCTCTCTCTCTCTCTTTCTCTCTCTCTGTCTGTCTGTCTCTTCTCTGTCTCTCTCTCTCACACACACACACACACACATACACACACACACACACACACACACACACACACACACACACACACACACACATACACCCACCGGTAATAAAGAAAATGAAAATAAAGAAAAATAAAGAAGATGGCACATTCAGGAACATGTACACACAAATATTAAATGTTACATATACACTTGTATTTCTTAAGTTGTCTATTGTATGCCTCTCATGTTGCTTTATTAAAGTAGATAAATGATAGAAAGACACAGCTGTGGAAAGCATTTTGAATTCCCAATATACATACACTATGTTTTATAATACTACTTCTCTGAGTATACTATATAGTGTTTTGCCTCCATTATTTCTGACAAATATGAATCTAATAATCAAAATATGCATGTATTTGCTCTTGCTTTATTTCCTAGATAATCAAAATATGTCTAAGTCAGCTCAGCATCCTGTACAAGGTCAGAGTACACTAAGTGACATTTTTGTTTCTTATGAACCAATATGAACCTACTGCCTACCATTCCCCAAGTCTAAACTGTACCCTGGCTTCCACCTAAGTATTTCTTTCCCACACCAAAGACATAGTGATCCAGAGAGCAAGCAGGGCTGATTTGCAGTCAAATGACTCTCAGCACATCTTTGTCTAAGAAGAAGCAGTCCCTAAACTACAGAGTCTAGAGGATCTGTAGAGGATCTGCTGTCAATGGGACTGCGCCACTTCAGTTATCAGGATGAGGAGAGTCAAGAGATGCTACTTACCCGTCTGCTTACTCCTGAAACACCCCCTCTGCCTTCCGTTGCCAACTTTTTGCTAAAACAATATGGCAATAGCAAGGATCTTATCATTAACCATGTACAGTTGTGCCAGGCAGTTTGAGATGCCCTTTATGTAACTTATATCATTGAACTAGTCACTAGTTCCACTAGTTACTAGTGGTACCCCTGATAGATGGGCTTTTTCACACCACTATACTGATGAGAAAATCACGATGTGGGGATGTCAGGGGCCTCCTTAGAATCCAGCTGCTATCAGGTGAAGAGTGGGATTAAAATTGGTACCCTCTCCATTTTAATTAGCCAAGCCAGCTGTGCCAATGATAATGCTGAAAGTACACAAGGTGGTGCTGTTATTAGGGAAACAGTGTGATGGAGCTGATGTGAGAATGCCATCTGCTCCAGATCTTCCTGGGCCAGCCTTCAATAAATCACCTCTTTACATCTTCACTTCCCTGGTCTCTAATGTGGGGAGTGCATCGCAATATGGATGTTGTAAGGACTGCAAATACTTGGAATAGTACCTGCACCTATATATGGGTGTACATGCTCACATTAGCACCCCAGCACTCGGCTCCTTTACTCTTATTTTCAGGTCCATTTAATTTCTGATGTCAGTTCAGGTAGAGCAGCTTCCCTGGACCCTCTTTTTCCTTCCACATGCCTACATGTGTCAGGACTCTCTCTGGTTCAGCATTCTCAACTCTCTAGTGTGTACGAGTGAAACTCCAGTGTACTTCCTAGCATTGCAGCTGTTTCAGTAGGGATGGTTTTTCTTTGTTAGTGCTCTGTTTGCAGACAAAGCCCTTCCTGTGGTGCTTCAGTGAAAATGAAACTATACAGGACCAGGACTCTGGCACATCTGCTTTTAATAAAGGCCAGTGAAAATCAGTGATTTTCAATCTTTCCTTCTAAAGGACTTTTTGAATTACTGGGGAGGGAGAAACATACAAAATCAAGAGAAAGATGGCTCAGAGGTCAAGAGCACTGACTACTCTTCCACAGGTCCTGAGTTCAATTCCCAGCACATGGTGGCTCACAACCATCTATGAGATCTGGTGCCCTCTTCTGGCCTGCATGCACACATGTAGGCAGACCATTGTATACATAATAAATAAATAAAAATAATAGTAATTCTGCGTGCAAACAGGGCCTCCTTAAAAACAAAACAAATAGAAACAAGAGTTCAAGATCATCTCTAGCAACATACGAAAGTCAAGACCAGCCTGGGCTACACGAGACCTTATCTTAAAAAAATCAAAAATAAAACTAACAAAAAATAACTTTTAAGCCTTTAAATATGATTCTTGAGAGAGAAAAAAGAAAGCTAGTGGGAGAGTGATATTGGAATCCCCAAAGAAAATGAGCTTGCTAGAGTAGTGAATGAACATTACGAGAATTCCCAGGTGTGCCTTTGTGGCTCAGAGATCCTGTGGTGTTTTGCAGATTCTGGCTGGCAGTGGAGGACCTGAAGAAAAGGCCTATCCGAGAAGTACCCTCTCGAGTGCAGGAAATATGGCAAGAATTTCTGGCTCCTGGGGCCCCCAGTGCCATTAACTTGGATTCTAAGAGTTATGACAAGACCACACAGAATGTGAAGGAACCAGGACGATACACGTTTGAAGATGCTCAGGTCAGTCCATGGTCTAACCTCTCAGATCCATGAGGCCAACAGTTTTCTGCGCTGTTTAAATATCAGGTAACTGGACACAAAATAAGTTTCCCTGATTGAGGACAGAACAAAGACATTTCAAAGTAAGTCATCTTTTAACCCCCCGGGAATGTTATTTTTTCAAATATAAATTCAGTGTTTGTATGTGAGAATTCCATGGATACTCTCGCATTATGTGTAAACTCTAACACTAACTGATGTTTCACTAGACTTGGAAGACAATAGAACATATAGATTCCCCCAAACTGCTGCAAACAGAGCAGAACCTCCCAGGTTTGGATCAAGGTGGAGTTAAATGAACATATTCTTTGCTTTGCTTGTCTCCGTTGTCCATCAGCAGCCATCAGTAAAATGCAAGAGAGGCTAGGGCATAGCTCGTCAGTAGAGCACTTATGTAAAGTGTTTAAGACTTGATCCTCAGTCCAAAGGTGAGAGAAGAGGGAGAACTCTGTACACTTATTAGGAACAGATGACTGACCGATTACCATATAAGAAAAGGGTATATAAGCACATGAGTTTGGAATTTTGTCATTTCACTAACCCAACAATTAATTTCAGACTTGAGCTTTGAGCTAATGTAAGTGTAGAAGATAATTCATCATGGAATTTGTCCCAAGAGTGAGGTCTACCCGGGCTGCCTGGCTCTCCCAGCAGCTGTGGGTGCTAAGAGCCTCCAGGATGACTGCACAGTCTTGGTGTCATATTATCCACTTCGGGCTTGGAGTCATCTTCAAGATAACAGATTTGTTTCAATTCTCAAATGTTCCACATAAATTGTCACATTGATTTGAAGTTACTTCTAATGTCCCCCTGACTAAAGTCTATGATTAAAATGATCACATATTGTTTCTCCTCCTGAGTAGCTCCCAGCCCAATGTAAACATTGATCCGGAAAAGAAATGATGGACTAAAAGATCCAAATGTCCTTTGAACATAAGGTGTTCCTATTAGCACTACAATTGCTATTTTTAGTTACTTCTGCATTTGTTCTTTAGCTACCTGAGTGTCCTCATCATAGTGTCTCGTTCTTTCATTAAACTGATAAAGGAGCCCTTCACCCATTCTCTCTTTCCAGGAGCACATTTACAAGCTGATGAAGAGCGACTCATACCCCCGCTTTATAAGATCTAGTGCCTACCAGGAACTTCTACAGGCAAAGAGAAAGGTACTGGTTCTTTGTGACCTCTCTTGACCTTAGTTCCTAGTTATAATTAATAAGAGTAAACATCTCTGCTGGGCCAGGGTTTCAAAAAAATGGTAAGTATCCATTCTCTAAGACCTTTTCCCTAACCCATCCATTTCCAAGGGTCATTTAAGTTGGTTTTGTTCCTGTGTGTTGATTGCTCTGTGTATCATTTTTTGGTTGTTTTTGCAGATGTCAATGCTTTACAAAGGCTATTAGGTGCTATTTTCATGTTTAATATTAATCTTTAGTATTTCTAGTTAAAAGAAATGAAAAACTCCAACTAGAAAAAAGTCAAGTGCTGAAACTCGAAGATGGTTTGGTTTATTTACAAAGCTAGCATGTATGTTTATAGCAAAATATAAACTTACTTTTTTCAAGGATAGCTGCTAACGTACTATAATGTTGGCAGATAATATTTTCATTTGACTTATATCCCAAACTACTTAGTATCTTGATAACCTATTTCAAACTAAGATGATAAGCAAATACATTTGGGAAGTAGTAGTAGTAGTAGACTTCACTAATTAGTTAATATTTGTAATCAAAGTCTTATTATACATAAATCTCTTATATGACCAATGTAACAATAAATAGAAAATATATAGTGAAAAATAAGCACTATTCATTGTTTTTTAATGTAAAAAAGCCCATAGATTACATTTCTAAGATTAAGCTACAGTTCTGTTAATTTATCATTTAAACTAATATGAATTTTTTTCATAGCCCATTGCCTTTATAGATAAAAATAGTTGCAAGTGGCTATACTACCCAGTGTGGCAATCATTAATGTTTAAAAATAATTTTAATTAATTGAAACTGAAACAATGTGGAGATACACAGGTCAGTACATGAACTAACCTCTTAGAGCCACAAGGCTGACAGCTCTCTGCAGTGTTCAAAGTTCAGGTAACTGGATATAAAATAAGTTTCACTGATGGAGGACAGAACAAAGACATTTCAAAGTAAGTCAACTTTGAAACCCCTGGGGAAGTGCTCAATCACTACAGCCAGAGGCTTTAATAAGAGACACAATCAAGAGACATATTCATCCTTTGAGCAATGTCTAGCCTCCAAAAATTCTCCATCAAATTAATGCTATCAGCAGAAATTCAACCTGCATAGACTATTAGGAGTTGATTCTAAAGAAATCCCACTAAATTTTCAGATATGTAGGCTTTGCAAATGTCAGCATAAAAGCTTGCCATATCTTTCTCATTTTCCGCTTAACTTCATTCTGCTTTAAATCGCACCATTTTGTTTGCTCAAGTATAATTTTGGGGTTTTATGGTGCAATCACTAATGAGCAAAGAACCTGGATCCAGAGATGAGAAGCATCCCCTGGCAGCCCCATTACCATGTGGTCATGGGTTTCATACCTGGGCTTAGTGTAGCTTTACTTTACCATCCTGTCTTTTTCTGTTCTGTTTTTCTTGCCTTTCTTTTTTTTTATGTTCCTTGTCTCCCTTAACCCTACCCCACACCACATATTTAAGTCTGGAAACTCAATGGATCGCAGAACATCATTTGAGAAATTTGCACAGAATGTGGTAAGTTTTTCGTTTTGAGGAATTACAAGCCGTTATCTTCAATGAAACTTTCCCTATTTTTAGCCCCCTTGCCCACCTTGCATCCTTTGACACCAAAAGTATTGTCTTTATTTAAACCCATAATCCTGCTTCCTACTTATCTTTCTCCCAACCCTTTATAGAGTAGAAAAAAAGCTGTCATGCAGGAACAACCACATGGGCTGAACTAAGGTTTGGAAAGAAGTGTATAGCATGATGTATTCAATGAAGGAATAAGTTACTCTTTGTGTCTGTGTTCCATGTATCCTTTTCCTTATTAAGGATAATTGCATGCATTTCTCTGCTCTTGCCCCTCAGCTCTTCATTATGCTTAAAAAATGAAGACAATGAAAGTTGTGTGTTTTCAACCTTTAAAAGGAGAAAAAGATCAATTAAGCAGTTTGAAGCCAAGTGGCTATTGGTAGCAAGCCAATTTCCCTACCCTAAAAAAGACCCACCAGTTTCCTGCTCTTATTCTGTATTTTCCACAAACGTGTTGGAGATTGTTGCATTAATCTAAGAAACCAGTAGCTATCCTCCCAGAATGTTCTTAGCCTCTTGCCATGTGTTTTGGTGATATATATTTGTTTGTTGGGTTCTCTTGTTATTTTTTATTTATTTTTATTTTTTTGTACTGTGCCAGCGCCTTTGGAACTTTCTGACATTGTGTAAGCTCAAACTAAAGACTTCAACACATTTATTTTTATAGGGCAGAAACATCCCTATTTTCCCATGCCATAAAAACTGTACACCAACACTGAGGGCCAGCACTAACCTGTTATGAAAAGAGGTAGAACAATCTTGGTTTCTACTCAAGTTTGTCTGCATCATCTGTGGAGTCGTGTGGTTAGCTCCATGCTGCTCTTTGTATGTGTACGTGTGTGTGCTGTGGCTTTTGCTGTGATGGTCAACTTCAGTGGAGTTATGTGTGCTGAGATATAAGCAACCTGAATTCAACAAACTCAATGTTTGTTTTCAGTTTCCTCCAAAGATCCACCGATGGGAAATGCTAATCTGCTCCATATCTGTTATGACAGGATAGATTATTTGAAAGACTTTAAACAGCTACATAGACTTTGAACAGTCAATGTGATTGCATCAATTAAAAGGATAGAAAATGAAAAGTTCCAAGAATTAATCACAGTACACACTGCACAAAGCTTTGGCTATCTCTATTGGAATCTCTGTCCCTTAACAGAGGGTTTCCTTTTAAAATATCTCATAAGTCAAAATGGAGAAAGACAATGACAAAATATCTCCTTAAGATTATTACTAGGAAAAGAAGCCATGATATATCATCAGGTACTCTGTATACTGCTAAAGAATTATTGAAAGTTAATCCCTTTCTGATATAATGTAGAAAGAATTTTTTTTTAAGATTGTAATGGAAGTTTCTGTGATAGAATTTAAAATAGTAACATGACTTGGGGGAGATGGAAGGGAAATGTAAAATATTTTTTCTCCAACTCCAACTCATATCTGACCCACTTCCACATTTCTGAAATAGTAGTGCATGGTCCACACTGGACACCTTAAGAAAAGAAAAACAGTAAGAAACAAGGGGAAGCTGGCCTTGATCAGCTCTCCCTTTCACCAAAATTGATACAGTTACCAGATAAGTTGCTAGTGCCTCAGGACTCTGTAGAAGGAAGAGAGAATAGTTCAAAATGCCTAGGGGTATCAACAAAATGTCAGTATCCATGGGGAAAGCTGAACCCCTTTTATTTGGTGCTATGTGTAGTTGGAGAATGCTCAGATGGAATGACATTTAACTGTTTAATTGGATAACCAGGATTCACTAACCTAGAAGGGCCAAACCCTCTTTAAAAGAGAGAGAAGGGGAGGCTAGAAAGGCTGAAGAAAAATGTTAAATTCTCTCCCCCCCCCTCTTTTTCTCTCTCTCTCCCTCCCTCCCTCCCTCATACACACACACACACACACACACACACACACACACCTACATATAAAACATACTAATTACTTTCAGATATCCCTCAGAGAGCATTAATTCTTTTCCATCCGAGAATTTTTATTGAATATTCTATTTGGTGTGGCTGTGAGGAAATCGTTATGGAAATTAAAGGTCTCAGAATGAACTTAGAGTGAGTTCAGGATCCATGAGCTGTACTGGGAATCATAAATATTGACATGCTAAGTTTTTATCAGAGACTGTTATAGGATCAATAAAATAGTTTCAACACAAGTAAAAATAAGAGATTGGGGGAAGGTAGAGTTTTCATAAGCATTTCAATGGAGCCCTAGGTGCAGGTGGCTCTGGTAGAGCAAGGGGGCGCCATGAAGGACAGTATGCAAGTCAAAATGGAAGAGAGGAAACAGGCATCAACAGGTCTCACTGTGAAACTGGGGGAGATGAGATGACAACACCCATTACTGAGACTACTGATGACTTGCCATGGGACAGGCTCTGCACCAGGAACATTGTGTCCTGTCAATTAATCTGAACCTAAGAGGAGGGAATTATAGTGCATTTTCAGTCACCCATTTTATAGGTGGAAAAAAAGAATTGGGAGGTGCATCTTCAAAGAATATGATTTTCCCAAAAAGTCACACAGTGAAGGAGCTGGCTGTGACCAAAACTTTGTTCCCTATTTGCCACCCCGTCACAGCCTCCTCTCCAACTCAGATCCACTTCAGGGCCATGCTGATTTTAGGGAGTTCAGTTTATGTGTTTCCGCACAGCACATTTGTTACCTGGGTGGTAAGAACAGAAGGATGATGTTCCCCCCTCAGGTCAGAGTCAGTGTTTTGTAACCAGCATTTCACAAAGCCAAGGGAACATTCATTAGTTATCTGACCTACCAGTCACCCCCACCCCCCCACCACCCCTGCCAAGCACATTAGAGGACCATCCTTACAGCAGAGTTGCATAGCAGTAGCTTCGGTGTTCTCAGGATATCTCTTCCCTATCCTATGTTTGTTTGTTGTCTGTACGCTCAGCAATCCCAGGGTGCTTTGTGGCACATGTTCCCTTGCTTTTCCAGTGAGGCCACTCCCCCAGCATCACTCTTTGTTGAGTATTACAGCCAGGATTGAAAGGAGAATTTGCTTACTTGAAACCTATTACTCTCTACAGACTGTGTTTCTTCTTTCTGCTACGCCCAAAACAGAGGATATGAGTCTAACTCACATTTGTGCAATGCCTTCACACTGGCTTGTTTCAAGGGGGAAAAAAAAACAACCTAATTACCTGTGACATGCTCTTTTATTTCTCTATTTTTCTTATCATTAGAGAAATTCCTTAAGGTCTGTCTTTCAAAGGTCACTGTGACCTTTCATGCCCTCAAGTGTCACTCATACTAAGTTTATTCTCCTCTCCTATGGAGCCTGTGTTTTACTGAGTGTGAACATCGTTTCCTACCTCCTTCACCATCGAGTGCATCACCACTTCTCCATCTGTTGAACTGCCATAACGGCTGTTTAGCACAGGAGCCTCACAGAAGAACAGATAGGACATAAGGGGGAAAGAGTGCATGAGGATTGATCAGCAATGCCATCTGTCAAGGTTCATAAATCAAGTATCAGTGACTCATCCTCTCCTTCACTTGTGTGAAGAGGAAACTGAATCAGCTTGGCTTTGTGTTACAAAAGTGGGAACTGTAGAAATGAGTACTAGGGGATTTTAGTGACAAGTTCCCAGGGATTCAGCAAGCTAACCTCTTTTTGGAGGATAGTTTTGTTCTGTTCCAGTGAAGACAGTTATCTTTAGAGCCTTTCAACGAATCGGTAGAAAAGCTGTAAAGGTCTTCTGAGCCACGCCATGCCCGCTGCTCTGGCCTACTTGAGCGAAATGGAAGCACCAAGCTTTGCCATTGCCTTCTGGAGACTGTAATTCATGGTCTGGAGCGGTGATAGAGACTCTGTGCCAGAACTGATTCTTATCTTGTGATGTTAGAGAAACAATCCTGGGCCTCACACATGCTGGTTAATACTATACCACTGTAATAACCACATCAGGTCCCACTTTCTGAGACAGTTTTCACAGGAGGCTAGCTTGACTGGGAAAGGAGTTGATCTTTCTGAAACAAATCTTCATTAGCAATGTAGCCCAGTAGTCTAAATATTAACAGGATAAAATACAAATATGAAACATTAAACAATGAGAAAGATTCAAAACTTAATTACTCTTGAATGCTCTTTTTTTTTTAACTAAAGCTAGGAAGTTGGTTTTCTTTGTCAATTTTGAGATAGGGTTTCCCACCATAGCTAAGGTTTGTTCTTGAACTCTCTACCATCTAGCTTTTCTCTCCTGAGTGACAGGGTTTCAATGGTTCACCACACTCAATTGCAATGAAATTCTTTACCTACTTTTATGCAGAATCTGTGTTAGTGGCAAAATATTCTTCAGCCTTAGAGTTTGACATGCTTGTTTACAGCCCAGCATGAAGTCTAGATCTGTGTCTTAGCATGTGAGTTTTTGAAAGCATTTCAACTGCTGGACCCCAGCTTCTCCAACTATATATCTCACTACCCTGAATCAGATCTTCCCTTATTTGTTCATGGCCATTAAAGATCAAAAGATGATAGGTATCCTTCAAGTTAAATATAGATTTTCTTCTCTTGGTATATTCATTTAAAAATTGAACTCATTGTCTCCAAACTCTTTTTATGCCTCATTGTGGTGTCTATAGGGAACTTGCACCCCACTGCACCTGCTTACTTACTGACCAGGACTGACCCCTGCTGATCTGCACTCCCTTGAGCTGTTGGATCCTAGGACATCTTTTCCTTATGGCTGTGTCTTGGCAATGCAATCATCCATCCTCTGCCTGCCAGTGTCCTGGACAAAGAGGTCTTCTCCAAGGAAGCTTTTACTTTAGGTCAGCAGATACTCTTAGTACAGTGCAGTGTCAGAGAAAACCAACTGAACAAAGGGGAGAGTTTGAAAGCTAAGAGGTCTCAACTTACTATAGAATCATTCATGGCTAATAAGAATCTTAAGTTTGGGGAAAGCTAAGCAGAAGAAACTTGCTGGGACCTTACAGACAGAAGATGATATAAGGAGATTTGTGTAGATTTTCTGTGCTATTGATAGTGTGTTATATGTGATGTTTTCCCCTCAAATAAAATATATTCAGTAAAATTCCTTGAAAAAAACTGCAATATAACTGTAGAAGTAAACATTCTCACTTGCTCAGTCTCATTCTAGAGCTCATTTTTTCCTAACACAAGCCCTCACACCAGCCATAGAAATGATCCATTCTGGTTGGCAAGAATAGACTTCTTACTTTCCTGTTTTCCAAAGCACTCGTGTTATTCTTCAATACCAGAAGCCCACCCCTGCCGACTGGTTCCTCGATTGCTGAAAGCTGTAGGCAATTTCCAGGGGTCTTGCCTTGTTTTCTAAGATTCCAGTCTTTGAATGAGTGACTTTTAAGTTGGTTTTTATTAAACAATGTGAAAAATATACTGTATAATCCTCTCACCATGACTGTAAACATTTGGGGAGTTTGGTGCTGTTATGCTGGGGAGTCAGGCCCTGAGTGGTGTTGTGAGCTCTATGTGTACAGTACCCTTTCTTGCCCAACCCTGGATGACTTCTGTTTAGGTTGGATCCAGAGCACTTCTGGTTGAGACTTGGCTGTTTAGGCTTCCCATCCCCATAAGGTGGCTGAGAAAGATGTATGTAGTCTCACCATTGCAAACACTAGACCAGAAAACTGACCTGGGAATCTAGCATGCACTTCTGTGTTACACTCACACTGTTGCTGTATGGACTGTTAGACTAATCTTTAGACCATATGTCAACATTAACATATATTGTGTCTCTGTGGTATGACAGGTCATGTGCTTATCCTATGTGCTTTTTTAAAGATAGCCAGTTGGACTGGGATGTCGCTTTGTATGTAACAGGGTTTTTGCTTGGCATATGTGAGGTTCTAGGTGCCACACTCAGCACCACAAAAACATTTCTTCAAATATAGATTAGCTTATTTATCCTTATTTTGGTTTTGCTCCCTGATCACAATATCATATTCTATCACAAAGAAGCAGGGACAACACAGTGAGCATCCAGACAGCTTATCTTATAGACTGTAGTTCTAGCAAGGAAGTTGTAGCTACATCCATGAAGCCTGTTAACATCTTTAATAAACATAAACATCCACCTTAATGAAGCAGACTGCTTCCCATGAACAACCATCACATCATGCCAACAGACTAGAAACCGAGAGAGAAAAACCTTTATGTTTCATGTCTTTGCCCCTGAGGATTCAGTGTAAAGAAGGTTTTGTGTACTCTTTGCCCCTCAGCTAAAGTGCTATTGCAGCTAAAGTACGGTTGCAGGCACATTCATGTGAAAAACCTGCATTAGACATCCCTATGACACCTTGGATGGAAAACACTTAGGAAACGGTCATTAGACCTCTCCCACAGACAGAAAGCAAACCTGATCGAGAATGAACGAGTGTCTCCTCTTTCTTCCTTTATGGATCTTAAACCCATCTCTTTCATCATTTTCCTGGCAGACAGTGGCTATCCATCTTGTTTTAGTGTAACTGGTTGTGGTGATAACGTGCCTGAGAAAATAATTTCAGTTTCCCAGCAGCGTGCCATAAATCCATTGGTGAAATGTTTCTGGACCATGTAGCCTAATTTAGTTTGGAAAGGATAACTTTACTCTCCCCTGACAGCATCATTAGCTCGGAAACTGTCACTCAAGGGTGTACAAGCTATGAAGTAGGTGTAATAGTGAATGTTTTGCTACCGAGTACCCACTGCACCACCAGAGGCTCCAGGGGAACACAAGTGGGACTACTGAGCAGTGTCCAAGTCATTCTACAGGTGCCAGAGGCAGAGCTGCTACCAGAATTTTCTGAGTTCTACTGGGTGTGAAGCCCTGTTTTTTGTGCTGCTGGTTGGGAGACCTCAAGGAAGACCATTGGAGAGGCTTCTGAGATAAATGTATATAGTCAGTGGCAGCATGCCTTCGGCCACCACTGGGTTCTTTTCTGTAGCAAATGGTTGTTGAGTCCCTACACTGGGTAGGACTTTGCTCTCTGGTTGAGAATACATAGGTAATAAGACATACATAGGTGCCTGCTCTGAGCAAATTTATGATTTGTAAGAAGACAGAGGTGATTCAGGTTACTCTCTTGAGATGCTGCTAGCATGCATATCTAAATTGATTCTCTCTTCCTATGGAAGCTGATTGTCCAGTGAACAGATGGAGGCTTCCACCCACTTCCTTAGTGTGAGTCACCATAGTTACCCGGGAGCCCAAAGACGACAGGGAAGAGAAGGATTAGAGCCCGTGGAAGGGGCCTGCAAGATTAAAACTAAAAAGAGGCCTGAGGACTCAACAGACTCGGGCCAGGACTAGTGTGGAGGTTTCAGTGGGAGCAGCAGAGCACAGGAGAAGACAATCAAGGAGCCAGACTGTGTTCCGGATTTGCCCAGTGGATGCACACATCTTGGGCTGCAGTTGACGGCAACGAGGAAGCTCAGAAATGCTACAGAGCAGGGGATCCTTCCACGAGACCAGTGGCTACTATCCTAACACACATAGTAGGAGATTATGACTAGAACATGGCTGCTCAAGTAAGAGAAGGAAAGGAGGAAGAAAATTTGGAACACCAACAACATGTTTACTGCAACATTTTAAAGCCATATTTACTGGAAAATAAGATTAAACTTTGAACTGTTTCATTTAGGATTCATAATCATGATACAGCAATCAATATTATTTTTCATTGTCACTGTTTTCTTTTTTTTATTTAAGATTCTTGAGCTTAAATTGCAACTCTGGTATGTCTCAAGTTTCTTATCATCTTATATCCATGCACTGAACTGTCACTGAATGAAGCAGAAAGATACAGCAATGTTTGTGTGCATATAAGTACTTAACATCACAGCTCCTGGCTACATACTTTGTAGGAAGTCAACTCAGTCTCAATCTTAATTATCTCATTAAGCTAAGTGGCATGCAACAGGATTAAATAAACAAAATCTCATCAGGGTTCTAAGGACGATGGGTGTGCATATTCTCTTTTAAGTGTGTTTCATGTAGCTGGGGAAGTGTGAATAGAACTTCAGTAGATAAAGATAAGGCTCCTTGTGACATCCAATTTAATTGCCACTAACAGAAGAGTCAGATTTCAATTATGTCTCTCTATGTGACTACTTACTTGACAGTTCAATCTTTCAGCCAAGACGCCTATTTCTCATTTTCTTTCATCCATTCTAAAACCACATATGGGGCCATATATGTTCCTTGAAACTCCCTGTGAAACATTTTTCAGAAAAGAGGAAGGCACTTTGATGCTGATAGAACGCAGTGGGGGCAATTTTTAACTCTTCTATCATTTGCGCTCATTCTTGGAGACCATTTAAAATAGCAAGACAAGAGACCATTTTGTAGAACTTGCAAGGCTTTGTGTGCTTGGAAGTATTATGAGTGCATCTGTAGCCACCCCACTGTGGTTTCCATGCACCCGAGCAGACCACACAAGCAGCCTGGATTGGGCAAGATCAGGCGAGTGCAAAAGGCCTCACATTCTTACTGCTGCACCGTTCTTGTTCGCCAGTGCTTGGGGTCTGAGTGACATGAACAATATTAGACAATCGCACATTCACTCATTATTCCTGTGACATCAACCAGTGAGAAGCCAACAATAAAACAGGATGTGGCAATGACTGTACCTTTAAAGTTCAATCCATCAACTATTATATTGTTTCTAGAAGGAGGAAAAAATGTTCATCTGTCCTTTGTTTTGTTTCTCCAAACTATACAGATGACTTTGGCATTAAAGATTGTTTTTTACTTTTATGTAGTTCATAAACAACACACACACACACACACACACACACACACACATTCACAATAGACATTGCTCAGTTACTACAAAATGGAACAATAACCACCCATGAATTAGAGTGTTTGCTTAAAATATACATATTACTGTCTAGTAAGAACATATTGCTAATTCCAGAAATAAAACAAAAGTCATCGGGAAATCTTTCTCTTTTCTAATTTTAAATTATAAATCTACAAGGTGTTTTGAGAAGATACTGAAAAAAATGGTATTGTGGTCATCTCAGCATTGCCAAAGAATTTAGCAGAATCTGCTCAGCCAGGGCAGTCCCTGGGATCTTCTTCCATGGCTCACTGTATTGGTTGGCCCCTGACTGACAGAAACATGATACATCTAGGCAGCAGAGGCATCAACTCCATCTTTAAGAGATTCCTCCTTGTTTCTAGGAGCATCTACTCTTCTGTGGCCTCCAAGAACCACCTCTACTTCTGCTTCCTGTAACAGAGCAGAGCAAATCAAACCCCTCAACTAGGTGACCACAGGGAATCACTTGATGTCATGCTGTATGTCAACTCTTCCCAAGTTTTCTTTTTGTTTCCCTTGGTTACAATTTCCAGTGCTGCCTTTCTAAGTAGGATCCAACTTTCCACAATCTCGAATTACCAGTAGCCTAGAAAATGCAAATTCTGGGAGCTCATTTCCCGTACATTAAATTTTAGAGTCATTCTCCATGTGTCTCTGTCTCTGTCTTTCTCTGTCTCTCCTAAATGGTTACAAGCATCTTGGGACAGTACAGTGCAAGGACTGTCATCTTTGCAGTGTTCACACTCAAGTTCTTCTTACCAAATATCAGTATTTCTCACTTTAACTACATCAGAGACCCTGCAAGGATTCCTGTAGCACAGCTTGATGGAAAACCTCTCGCCTCCATCCAAACCTCTTTAACTGATACTTGTGATGATCATGTTCCTGGCATGAAGACCATGCTCTGTGAGACTCTGCCTTGCACAGGACAGTACCCCCACCCTCTCCACTGATCAGTGCTAAGCACAAAGACAGTGTCGCAGCTGATAAGCTGCTCTCCAGTTGTATGAGTTCAATTCCACAACCTCCACCGGAATTGTACAGCATTGAGTCAGTTGTGTTTCTTCTTATGACTATTATGGAATCCTTGCACTTATATATAATTTATTAGCACATAAATAAAGTATGAAATGTGAATATGAAAATGATATTTCTGTGAAAACTGAGCAGAACACTTTAAAATACTTGAGAAGGGAAAGGTACTTTAAAAGTTGTCATTACATAAAATCTGAGTAGGTCTTGCATCAGGAGGAAGAGCTCTCCTGCTTTTTCTTTACTCATTTTCTATCCTGTCACTACGTCAACTGATCATCAATGTCTGCTCCAGTCCATCAAAAGCTCTCCTAGATCACAACCCCTCACAATACTTAATATGTGACCCAACAAGATACCACCTCCCTGATTTGTCTCCTGAATACATTTGACAATCTAACTGGAAAACTGCATTAGCTTTCCAGCCCCATCCTCCAGCCATAACAAAGTAGAATCATGTGGTGCTTTAATAAAATGTTTGAAACATTGTTTTTCCTTGTGAGCTGTAGTTATGTTTTCTACTCTTGGCTTTTGTTTCTAGACTTTTTGTTTGTTGCTTATTCATTTTAATGTCAATTTGAATTTTTTATCTTCTTCCTGTTTTGCCCTGTTATTACATTTCACAGTTCATCTCTGTCCTTGCTGTCTCTGTACTTATTTGGAGTATATCTTGGTCAGTCTTTGGAAGATGATGATCAAGTTTGCATCATGCATGCATTCTCTCTGTATTCTATTAACATTTCGTTCAGACTAACAATGGAAATGCCCTAAAGTACTGGGAAGACAGCAGAAGCTGCCACTCTAGTGAACAGCACACCTTGGAGGTGGTTGTTTACCTAGTTATGAACTGCATCTTTCTCTGTCTCATCCACAGAGATGCCATGAAAGGCTGCTCCACGCCGTACTTAGCCCAAGAGCCTTTGTTTAAAGCAAGCTCCTGCCCTCAAATCTGGTAAACCCTTTCTAAAAACTGTCAATACGCATGTCCAGACAGATACACAGCTAATAGAGTTGATGTACAGGAAGTTCTTGGTAAACAGTAACCAGAAGAGAAATCTGCCATTAGGAGAATTAGCAAAGAACTTGGGCAGTTTTAATGATAAATGCAAATAGTTAATAAGTATATGAGAAAGCCGAGAGCCTAATGTTATTAATAGCCAAGTACAAACCAGAAAATAAAATAGCTTATTACTACAAAGGGGCTGTGTTTCCTTCCATATTATTATATAGAGTGTTAGACAAGGGCTGTGAAAGCAGATTCTGGTTGTGCTGTTACATACTTGGTAACCCCACCTATGCAGGTGGTTAAGGCAGGAGGATTATATATTCAAGGCCAATCTGGAGCGCTTGGTGAAATCCTGTCTCCAAATAAAATGAATGAAGACTGTGAGTGTAGAATGTTTGTATAGCATGCCTCAAGGCATGGATTAGAAAAATGGGTGGTAGGAGAAAGGGAGAAAGGGAGGGGTAAGGGAAAGGGAGGAAGGGAGGGAGGAAGGAAGGAAGGAAGGAAGGAAGGAAGGAAGGAAGGAAGGAAGGAAGGAAGGAAGGAAGGAAAGAGATGAAAACTAGACAATCTTATACAATGTTCCTACAAGTATAAACTGTTATCTTTTTCTGGAATAGAACTTGATAAAGTATTCTAAAAGCTTCCAAATTCTTGCACTTTAAATCAATAATTCAATTTAAAGTAACTTAATCCTAATAAACCCAGATGTTCTGACATGTATCATATAATTGCTAAATATAGAAACTCTTAAGGTCTAAAAATCAAAACTTTCTTAATCCATCAGAGCCTATCTACTGCACTATTGCACACATATTAAAAATTAGACTTAGAACAGTGGCTTTTGTGTTTTTCAATATCACCTGCATTTGACCCATTTGATTGATACATTTTACATGTGTGTCTACTATACATAAACACACATACATGAACACTATACTTGTGTATGTTGACATTTTATGAATTAAAACATTTCACTAGCAGTAAATTCCTCTATTTGATGTAACCCCTTGTGATATTTTCTAACCTAGTCTATGATATTTAAATTTTTCCTAAATACTGCTGCATCTACCTAAATCGATTTTGTCAAATATTAGTTGGAAAAGTTATTTTACAAGAAACATGTGTAACTGGGTGATTGATTAACATGAATCATTTAAATGTACCTGCTATAATAAGTCCACATCTGTAGTGTAATTCATTTTGTTTTTTAAAAGCTCTAAAATGTGATTTTTAATAAAAAGTTGAAAGGTATATTAGTTTGTAAATAATTATTCTTTAAGTTATATTGTTTCTTCCTTCCATTCATCTGTATTTTTATCCAATGATTGTCTACTTTATAATTTTAAGTAAGGAAATGATATTATTTGGCTTATGATCTTTCTTAACCCATAGAGAGATCTGTTGTCAGTGCTGAAGTGTTCAGCTGTTCAAAGCTATGTCCTCTAAGTCAAGAAATTCAATATTAAAAGGACACAATCCTCTTCCTTTTCGTCAATCTCAGAATTGCTATACACCTAACATTATAGGAAGTTGTAGTCATTCACAATTTCACTAGAATTACCTACCATGCTTTAATAAGGTAGCTTGCATTTTTACTGTAAGAATTGGTTTTTATCAAATCAGGAAAGAACTTTCAGGACAGGCAGTATAGATTCAATTTCTTCTTAACCATCTTCCAAATTGAAAAGACTAGATTCTGTTAGTGAATTTGTTAATATATAAGATGAGATCAGTGTCTCTCCATCACTCAGTCTCTGCTCCTTCACCCTCACCACATCAAGCCTCTTCTACCTTGAATTAGAAGTGACTTAATCCAAAGACACTGAAGCCTTTCTTACCTCCATTTGTAAAATTTATGCTTGAAATGATGTTTCCAGTGAGAGAGTTCAGCACATAGAAGGAACTGTGAACTTATTTGGGGACTTCTATAAGCCTAATGTTGTTTAAAAGCAGTTCAATAACTTCTCCAGGGTGAGTGACAAACAAAATAATACTTAGAGGCGTATAAGTTCATGAATACAGAACTGAGGGAGGGGAATGGAAAAGTCCAGGGAGCAGAGATGTGGATAGGATGTTTATCATTGAAGGCTGAATAAAGGGCACAGCTATGTGCAGAGAGAGAGGGTCCTGACAGAGAGAGCAGCAGGTGCCATGCCAGCTGAAGAACCATTGTATAGTGACAGTAGGCAGACTAGAAGGACAGAGAAGCTAGATGAATGATTCTGAAATCTAGGAAATTGTGAGACAAGAGCATTTTCAACATGAGAGTAAAAGAGTTTATGCCAGTAATTCATTTTCTTATATGAGTGTGTTCACGTGGTCAGCTGTGTTGATTTCATGTCTAAAAACTAGACATTCATCAGACCACATAAATCACTGGGACATTGTTCTAGAATGTGCTTGTAAATCTATAGGAACGTGTAGTAGAAGTGTGGGTATTTACAGGACACCAGCAAGAAGGAACTATAATGAAATAGCAAGAGCTATGAGGCCGAGTTAAACATAGAGGTGAGGTGGAAATAATCTTATGCTTTTCATAATAATACCGGTGACTAAGGTCTATGGTTAAGGTCGATGGCTAAGGTCAGTGACCATCTCCTGTAACTCTGCTCATATTGCTCTTCATTCTACTTGCAAGGCAGTGTACTTTCATGATGATCATAAACTTATGGCATTCAACTGCTCAGGAAAATGTAGCTTCTTGTACTTGCTTATGGGTCAAGCTATGCAGAAAAGGAAAGTGGAAAACTGTTTCTATGTTCCCATTGTCCCAAGTTCCATGCTGTGGCTAAGTGCCTGGCCTTCCTGCCCATTCTCACAGAATTCTACACTCTTTGTCTCATCTCTGCTTTAAGACCAAGAATGAGGTTTTTAAATCAGTTAAAATTCATAACTTTGAGTACATATGTCTCTAATCTCAGCAACTTGGATTTTGATGTAGGAAGATCATAAATCCAAGGCCTTCCTGGGCTATAGAATGAGGTCAAGGCCATCCTGGGCAACTTGTTGAGACTGTATCTAAATAAAAAATTAGTAAGAGGCCTGAGGTTATACTGTGTGGTAGAGTGCTAAGGCATGTGTGTGTCAGTACCTACACCATAAAATAAACATCTTATAAATTGTTGTTTGGGGGCTTGTTGGTTCTTTTCCCCTTAATTACAGCAAAAGCTCTTGTAATTGTTAAGAAAAAAAAGGTGTGGTATAGTCGGAAATTTCTCAGTCCTGCCCAGCTCTATGGTCTGGACAAATCTCTCCCACCCATAGTCCCACAGCCACTTATAAAATAATTACCTGGAGGCTTATATTAATTACAAACTGCATGGTCTATGGCTCAGGCTTCTTGCTAGCTAACTGTTTCATCTTAAATTAACCCATTTCTATTCATCTATTTCTTGCCACATGGCCATGGCATTACCGGTCTGTGGGCATCTTTTTGCTCCTTGGGTAGCCACTGGCCTCTCTCTTACCTCTACCTTCTTCTTCCCATCTTCAGTTTGAATGTACTGCCTAACCTTATTCTGCCTGACCATTGGCCAAACAGCTTTATTTATCAGCCAATGAGAGCAAAACATATTCACAGCATACAGAGAGGCATCCCACAGCAGTATGGTCTGATAAAGGTAGCATTTTATAGTGAGATACAGGAGCTCTGTTTATATGACTCTTGTATTGCAGGTTAAGGCAATGCTCCATCTTCTCCTCTGTACTGGGCTTGATTTATTCAAAAACTGATCACAGGCTTATTTTTCTAGTATACTGTCCATCAGCTATGTATTCCAAACACTTACAGTATCTTGAGTTTTAGGTTTAGTCTAAGTGTCTGTTTGTCTTTTCTATAGATTTGTTTCTGCTGTATTCTCCCTGAGACTGATAGAAGGGTTTTACATCTCCTGACATTCATGTAGTCTCAAGATAAAGATAGTTTCTCTTCATATGGAATTATTAAATTATTATAAGCAAGAAAATTTGTAGGTGAATCCTACTGGTGAGGTTTTCTTTAGCCCCTTTTAATTGATAGAGTTAAGAGTTTAGAATTTAGCTGTAAAGTCTCTCTACTCCTTCAACATAGTTATCCAAAGATAATGGTCAGGGACTAATTCTTCGTGACTTCTTGGGAACTGCCTCAAAATGGCTATTGCAAATGTCTCACATGCCATTTAAAAGACGAATGTGCACATCCCTAGGAGGAGGAACCAGTGTTCTTAGGCCCTTAACACTTTCCAACAGGGTGAGCACTCTCAAAGTCAGGACTGTGTCTTTTCCACAAGGAAGCAAGGCAGGCTACACACAGGGTCTAGATCTTTAAATGTAGGTGAGCCACCAGACACACATGTTGCCTCTGTCACTCTAGACTCTTAAGACCTTTTCACTACTAGTTGCACCCAGTGTCTCTTTTTAAATATCGTGATGCACAGAGCCAATACTCTCATTGCATAGCTGATAAGTCAGTAGTATACATGGGCATAGGCACACACCGTCTCCTTTCCGATCATTGTTTCTTTGATATCTCAAACCCCCAGGTTGACCGTGACACTGTTTCACTATGGGCTTCCATGTTTTTAAGTTATTTCCTAGGACAGGGCTAGCCAAGGTGAACTTGGACCAGACCTTACTTTTAGTGACATCTATAATATACCAGATGTTAGCAGTCTTCATGATTTGCAGGAATTTAAAAACAAATAAAAAAATACAGAAAGAGAACAGTGTTCCCTTTAAATTAAATTTATAAGTAAAAAGTGACAAAGGTTTCTATTAAATAGAATATAATCATGTCCAAGATTCAAAGGACCTCTTATCCCAATACAGCTATTTTATTCTTTTCTAGAATTTTTATCTAAATCATGTTAGTCCATAGTTTTAAGAGAAATGGTTCTATATTAGCTTAGTCTTCTACTCTCCTTCTGCCCCAAAAATCACATTAGGAAGAATAAACCCCCTTTCAAGATAAATTATTCATATCAAAATAAATAAGTACTCACACACATGCATTTATATTAACTGCATATACTACAGTAGCAAATACAGCAGAGTATCATCTTTGGACATGGAAAAGTGCTTTTTAATTCTAACATAAGTTAAATACCTTATTGCCTATGTTTTGGATGGAGAAGGAGTAAAATCTTAGTTTTTAATTCCTTAGTGATTTTTCTGCCTTTCACAACATCAGAATAGTAACTATGGATCTGGGTTTCATAAGATACCAGATTTCCTTACATAAAAGATAGTATTAACAGCATTTACAATAATAAGGTCACAGCCAAAATAAACTGACTCCAAGGATGTCCTAAGAACAATTTTAAAACATTTGCCTGCATCAGTGTTCCAAGCAAGATTTTAAAGCAGATGCTATTATTTTTCTCCATTTATGGATGAGAAAACAGGTGCAGGATGGGAAGCGGTAGTCTTTGTACCTTCAGGCTGCTCTAACAAAATCCCTAATGCAACACACACTTTGCTCCCAGAGCAACTAGAGACTGAGATGTCAGTGAATTCCATGGCTTCTGGGGATCCATTTCCTGGTTCACAGATGGCAGTCTCTTCTTGTGTCCTCACATGGAGGCCCAGAATCTCGTTTGGATGTGTTCTGTAAAACTATTGTGGGCAAGAAGTGTGTGCTGATTGCAAACTGCTTTTTGCTATTTTCTTTGGAGGGAAGGAGCTAAGCATAGCCTGGTATGACATGCTTTCCTTAAACATTAGAAGTTTCTACTGCCAGGCGCTAAAAGTTAAGCTAGGAGCCCTTTTCCAACCAAAAGAAAATACCTTGCCTCTCATGGCTGCCATATTGTCAGCCAAAGACCATACAAGGTATAAAGAAAAGCTTATCAATTATGAATTATGGGGTTACTAATCTTTACTAGTGACTATAGAGTTATTAATCATTTCTTAAACATATCATTCTTTGCCTAAAATGTGGCAGCTTTAGGCTGAACATTTGTGCTACCCAGCCAAAAAAAAAAAAAATACCACGCATTAAATTCTAGAATCGCAAGGATATAGGACTAACGGGAAAATTGGGGGCCTGATTAGATCTTAAGGGAGGAGGTTTGATAAATGGGGCTAAGTGTTTTATGAAAAAGGCCCCAGGAGCCTCTTCACTTCTTCTCTCCTGCAAGGATGAGATTGTGCTATTTGTGGACCAGAAGAAAGCCCCTCTCCAAAAAAAAGTACCCACATTTAGCCTCTCGGCAACATGGAAAACACATTTCTCCTGTTTATATGCACTCAGTCTGTGCATTCTCTCTTCAGCAACAGCTTGAGACAATAGTTGTGAGAGATGATCTCTCACACAGCCCTTGATCAAACTCAGCTCCATTAGGCATCAAGTCAAGGATACAGCTGTGACACAAGTTATTTCCCAAATACTATAATTTCTCCAAAAAAAAAAAAAAAACCCACCCCTATTTCATCCCTTCCAAAGGGGGGAAAATAATTAAATAAGCAGGCCAATCACTTTTATATTAGAACCTAAAAAATGAGAGATGAAATAACTTGTCAATAACTTATATTCACATTTAAAAATATAGCTCTAGAATACTCACAATGATTAGAAATGACTTACTGGTCAAGATTTCAAAAAAAGAACAAAACAAAGAAAAAAATTCCATTTATTCTCTGTAATAGTATATCAGCAAAATATGTGGAATTAAAATACATGGAATGAATATATATACATGAATATATATACAAGAATATATATACATGCACTCCTGTTTGGGAAAAAAACAAATGGGGATAGCAAAAAGATGTTGACAGTTTGAAAAAGGAATGAGTAGACTTTTATCTCAAGACTCATGATTGGCTTCTTTTTCTCCATTAACTACACATGGGAAGGGATAGACTCAAATTTGAGTTTCTACCAATCACATCCTTGGAAGTGCATGTTATGTAGTTCAATCCCACCTCAACACATCCTGATATCTGTAAATGTAGCACCTACTTGACAGAATGCATTCACATTGTTGTCCTACAGAATAGCCAAGTCAGATTCTTGTTAGGATGTATATTCCAGGTTGGGAACCTAGGCGTTGCCTCATAGCTCAGCCTCTGTGGAACGTTTACGGACATGTTTATGATTTGCTAATGTGTGCTGTGACCCCATCAGTCTGTTTGCAGTGGGGGGGGGGCTGGGAGGAGAGGGAATGTTTGGGGAGGAAGAGTCATTTGTTTGATGTGTTTATGGTGGGAGGGCTAGGGAGGGGAAAGGGTTCATCATGATGTTCGAATTCAGGTTAACGTACTGGGTTCAGTTTGGGGGCCGAGGAGGGCAGAGCTCAATGCTAGAGCATATGCCTATTAGAATGTGTGAGGTCTAGGGTTTGATTCCCAGGACCACACACCGAAAGATAAAGGGCCAGTTTTGACCCTCACACACAAAAATTCTACTATAGTAAACTCAATTCTACTATGGTGCAGCTTTCCAGTGATTGTGAATTATTTTCTTTCTTTCTTCATTTGATATTTTCTCTCAGGGGAAATCTCTCACATCCAAGCGGTTAACAAGCCTTGTTCAGTCTTACTAAAAGGATCATCTTTGTGACATGAAAGCTGAATGGAGCCATCGCCCATACCTTGTAGCCCACTGCTGTTACCTGGAGCCGAGGACGTTAGACCAAGATGTTGCATGAATGAAGGACCTGAATTGTTCTTTTCTGTGTGCACATTAAGGCATCGCCATCGCCAAGGGACTCTGCCATCTCATTGCCTCCGTCTCCACCTGTCGTCTGCTTCCCTTCCTCCTCTTACTAAGCTGGATCTGTGTCTTTTCCTTTTTTAACCAGTTCAAGTGAAGTAAAACTTGATTTCCCCCTCCCCTTCCTTTCTTTTTCTTAAAGCTTCTGCTAGATACACAGTTCACTGAAAATTCAGTCAGTCACAAACTGGAAGAGTTGTAAAAGAAAAAAAAAGTATATATCAATAAGTATACACATGGCTTCACATTTATTAAATAAAATTAGCCCAGAAGTGTCATTTCACCCTTGTATCCACAGTCTGAAACGAATGCCTATCTTCGTCTATTCTCTGGACATTGTCTGTTCATGTTTCTTGTGTTTATTTTTATACCATATTTAAATGAGAAAACACCTTTTACTCCAAATGTATCAAAGTTGACCTCTTCTCTGTAAATTTGTGTATGTTTATATTGTTGTTTTATCTTTCATTAAAAGATGCAGAATCTCATTGCTTTGGGAACTTTTGTTGTTGGTGCTACCTAGAAAAGGAAATGAAGAGAAAGTACTCACGGTCTGGGAGCTGAGGCTTAAGCTGCCATCCTCCAATTTATCTCGGGTTTGGATGGGATGGAGCCAGAACCAGCACACTGTAAGCACCTCCCTGGTGGGCTGACCTGGGATCAGGGAGATGGTTTATCTTCTACAGAAAAACACCACAAATCAGACTTCCACATTTTCAGACCTATTTGAGGAGGACTTTCTGGCATGTGATGAAATCTGTGCTTGGCTAAAAGCTAATGAATATTTTAGTTAGAATGAGGCTTGGGAAATGATCTTTTTTTTTTTCCTCTCTTTAAATCATACTTCTGAGTTTACCCAAGGTCAGTGTTTCTCAGCTTTCCAGTGGTTACAGATCCCTTTGAAGAATCAGGTGTAATTACTAGAATCTAGTGAAAGCTTACTGTGTACCATTTGTCTTTCTTACAGGCTCTATTAGCGACTTTTCTCATTATCGTGACAAAATTCCTAACAAAAGTGCTTTTGAGAGGAGAGGTTTATTAAGGCTTACAGTTTATCCTGGAGGGAAAGACATGGGAACAGGAACAGGGGATGGATGGGACTGGTCACAGTGATGTCCATTATCAGGAAGCAAAGAGTGGGCAGGACGTGGGATAGAGCTACCAAATGTCAAGCCCCCATCCCCACCCCACCCCCCAATGCTTCACTTCCTCTCTCAAGAGTCCACATCCTCATGGTTCCACAACACTTCAAAACAGCACTCCATTAGCTGGGCAGCAAGTGTTCAAGGACAAGATTCTATGGGAGATGTTTCATGTTCAATGCATTGAAGAAAAGAAAACCGGGGATTTGTTTGAAGTCACACAATGGTAAATTGAGATTAGAGGAGAGGAACCTTCTCCTGCCGATTGGTTCTTGGCTGGATCTCATACACGACAGATTAACAAGAAGAAAACGTGCATTTCCTTAACAGAGGCTTTATGCGATGAGGAATTTCATAGGAAAATGCAGACTTGAAGAAAATCTACACCTGACTGTTTTCTCAGTTGGTTTGACAGAAGTGTGGAGGCGGTGTAAAAGTTTGGTAGGACCAAGGGGCATGAATCAAAGAAGTCAAATGGAGGAGAATCAGCAAGTCCTGGGTGATCTGATTCCTCTTAGCATACTGCCACCTTCAGAGCTGTGAATGTTCACCTCCTTTGCATAGGGAGGCCACCACTCACATGAAGATCTTATGATCCAGTTCTTGGAAAGTTCAGAGAGTCCTCCCTAAAGCTGCCATTTCTTAAATCCTTTCACCTTAAAATGCCAACCACGTCAGGACGAAGATGGCTCAGTAGGCAAGCCTAATAACATGTGTTCAATCCCCAGAACCCGAAAGGTGGAAGGAGAGAACAGAGTCCCACGAGTTGTTATCTGACTGCCATATACATGCCATGCCCCAACCTACAGACATAGAAAATAAATAAATGTAAAGACATTTTTAAAAAATGTTTAACATGGGCTAGAGAGATGCCTCAGTGGTTATGAGTATGTGTTGCTTTTCCGGAGGACCTGGGTTCAAGTCTCAGTACCCACAGGCTGGTTCACAACCATCCATAACTCCAGTTCTAGGGGGACTGACACCCACTTCTGACCTCTGTGGGTACCAAGCACACACATGGGGCATAGACATTCATGCAGGCAAAACACTCACAGATAAAATAAAATGAATAACTCTAATTTAAAAGGTATTCAACATGCAGGATATGATGTTTTGGCATATAAATCCATGCAGTCTGACTTTAAGACCCATTATACTACATCTGTTCTCCACCCCCTTTTTTGATGAAAAGCCATGGGAAAATCCATATTTCACAGAGGAAACATTTTTGCAGACTCTCAGGACTTTCTTATTCTAATCTCTGGAGCTCACCCATGGACTCAGGAAAGAAACTTGATACATTTCAAGGATGAGACGGTGCTAAAGTAGGCTGTCACCTTTACTTTTATCTGTGCCAAGGTATAGCATACTCCAGCTACTAAAATATATCAAATTATTAGTACCCTCTAATTATGTAAGTCAATTTAAATATGGAAGAAGTTTACCAGCATCTGTGAAATATCAATGATAGAGTCTGCTAGCTGATTAAAGCCATCACAAAATGGAAAATAATTGGTAGGAAATGTGCAGATAGGCTATAATATAAACTGTAAACAGTTGAAGAAAAACTTGATTATACACATGATTGGGTTTTAAAAAAAATATAAAACTTACTGGGTGGTGGTGGCACATGCCTTTAATCTCAGCACTCAGGAAGCAGAGGCAGGAGGATCTCTGCGAGTTCAAGGCTAATCTGGTCTACAGAGTGAGTTCCACAATGGTCAAGACAACACAGAAAACCCTTGTCTAAAAACCATATATATTTCAAGTTAAGTGAATAGACTTTCTCTCTTGAAAATATTACTACTTAGAAAAGTCTTACATACACCACATGGAAACTAAAATGGAATTCTAGTTAATAACTTGTTATTGGAAGAAGGTAGTATGTGAAATGTATCCACAGATACAGTGGGTTATTTCAGTGGTCATCTTTCACCACTGTGTTATTCATCAATGTTATTTGTGGTTCTAAATCATGGGTTCATGAAGAAAAGAAAAGCTAAGAATGAGGGGGGAAAATCAAAGAATTGGGGGATGGGAATGCTTCAGGAACTAATGAAATGATTTTATGGTACCTGAGTCTGATCCCAAAAGCCCAGTATGAAATAGAAGAAAAGACCCCTGACTGTACATAGCTGTCGTATGTCCTCCAAACATACTCTGTGACACTTGGGTGCCTGTGAGATACACATATACATGAGAGAGAGAGAGAGAGAGAGAGAGAGAGAGAGAGAGAGAGAGAGAGAGAGAGAGAAGAGAGAAGAGAGAAGAGAGAAGAGAGAAGAGAGAAGAGAGGGAGAGGGAGAGGGAGGGAGAGGGAGGGAGGGAGGGAGGGAGGGAGGAGAGAGAGACAGAGACAGACAGAGACAGAGAGAGAGAGAATACATTTTAAAAGTTTTAAAACATTTGAAGAATCCAGGTTTTTCTAGGAGTATGTAAAGGCTTTTATTAGTTTTCTGCAGGCACAGACTAAAGCTTTGGAGTTTTTTGCCTTTTAACACTTGGCAACCCCAGACCACCCCAATCCTTGTCTCTAGGATCAGTTTAACTATAAGGAAGACAATAAAAATTTCTTGTAGCGTTTATGAAATAAAATGGCTATTGAAATCTTCTACCTTCACATTATCCTCACAGATCCTCACAGCTCACAGCTGTTGCCCCCCCCATCCCCAGTGACTCGAGAATTTCTGTATTCACATGATAAAAGCATCTAGTCTTCCTTGACCCAATTCTTCCTTTGCAATGTTACAATAATGTTTTCAGCAGATATGGGGGGGGCGGGGATCTACTTATTCTGAATAACAGAAATATGGCCATAAACTTACCTAAGCTCTCTGCTGACAGGAGTCAGTATAAGAAATTAAAGCAGGATGCTTCCCAGTCTTTAAGACAAATGTCACACTTGATCTTGCCACTTGGGACTTGCTGATGTATCTGCCCTTATAGCTGGGTACACATTTCTTATTATGTGATAAGTTAGAAGTACTTCGGGCATTTACTTGGGAGCAAGACTTGAGTACTCTGAATTCATTCCATTCACTTCAGTGCAAGTATCGATTGTGTCCATACACAAGTACATATTTGGAACAACATATTGAATTTCCAATAGCTTTGCTTCTGTTACCTATGACAACCATTTTGCGTGTGCTGAGAATTCTCTAAGACATTTACAGGAAACAACAAAAGGTACCAGTCTATCTCCAAATACTTTTGAGATACAGTATATGTCAGTGATGTGTCAAGAATGGGAAAGACAGAGAGGGCACTAAACTCATATTTCAAACATAAAGTTCTCATAGGTTTTTCTGTATGACTGTGCACTTTTGACTCTTTATTAAGAATTTTAGTCCCACCAAATTCAGTTTGAGAAAAATGCAAAAAATGTTCCAGACATAAAATATTATTAAAATAAGACTAAAACACAACATGCACATGCCCTTGGATATTTAGGGATGTTTTCCTTGGGGCTGAAATGTAATGTATTTGTAACTTCATTTCCAAATGGTCATTAGTAGCTAAGTAGATGTGAACATTTCTTGATTAATAAATTGATTCATAAATCTTAATGTCCTTATTAGGTTATAAGTCTTAATCATCTCACTCTTGTTTGGAAATCCAGTAGGTCAGGGCATGTTTAATATCTTTTAAAGGTTAATAACATCCTACTCTTGTATTGGTTAAAAAGATTAAGATAATATATGTAAATCACCAAGCACAGTACTTGGTGTGTAACTGGGAAGAAATCATTTTTCTCTTACACACTCCTCTTTTTTGTCTTTAAGGAGACATCCTTATAAAAAGATGTAGTAAGTATCCACACGCTCCCTTGTAGTCAGTGTGAAGTCAAGGATGGCCAAAAGCAAACAGAGTCAAGACACCAGAGACCTTGGGAAAGGCCTGGCATGTACAGAGCTGTGAAGGAGGTTAAGAAATCCAGTGACAGTAAAGCTGTAGAACCAAATGGGTGACCAAAGGGGAAGCCTTAGGTCAGTTAGGAGAACTGTGTCCCAGAGGAGGAGAAGGAGATTCTGGAATCCGGTGCTTAGGCAATAGGAACTTCCCCCAAAATATCTGTGGCCTCACCAGTGTGTAGGCTAAAACCCCAGAGGAGTTTTGCCTGTATCCACTATGACAGCAGACAGTAGTGAGTGGAAGACATGGGTGTGAGACCAAAATGAGCCATCTTAGAAATAAGACCAAAATGCTTTCACCCTAAAATTAAGGCCTAAGATTTCTCCTTTTGGGAATAGGCCATTAGTTACTGAAACCAGTCAGTTCAGATTCCAGAAACCAGGAAGTGTAAAAGTACAGAGTCACAAGATAGTCACGAGGTAATGCCTGCCAGACTGTGGAATGTCCTCTCCCTGGTTTCCAGGGTAACTGACCACAGAAATGACCCCATCTGAGGGCAGCCAATGAGAAATGGTAGCAGGCAACCACTCCCTTAGAAGTAATTTCTAGAAGTCCCTAGAAGCGAGCCAATCAGAATTGTACCTGTACTAGCACCCTTAAATGATGTAACCTTGTGACTTTTCCCTTTAAAAACTGAGCTTGCAGACAGGTGGGCGCTTCCTCCAGCCTCCACTGCGTTGGATGTATTGGACGAAGTCCCTGCCTAGGCTTGTATTGCTTTTGGATATCCAGAATTAAACCTTGCTTTGCATTCCGGCATGCTCATCTTTGGTGGTCTCTCTGGGGGTCACGATCTGGGCACAACAATGGGTACCATCATCTAACTAAATAACTGACCGTGTTAGCTACACTGCAAAGGACATGGGATCTTTCTGGCAGATACATTCTTGGTCTTGCAGATAAATTAGTTTTAAAACCGACACGGAAGGAAACTCAAAGATGATTTATTGGAATTAGAGAGAGAAACAAAGGATAGGCAAGCAGGAACAGTCAGCCCCTGCTAGAAGGAGGGAGATAGAGGAAGTAGAGAGAAAGCTGGGCTTTCTGAGCTAGGAGTTAAAGCAGAGGGCAGGTTCATCAGGCTGTAGTGAGCTGCCTCCTGGTAGGGCCTTCAGAAAGTGATGAAGAAGGTACTGAGCAGGGGCTGAGCATGCTGAGGACTTTGGCAGGTGGCAGAGGAAGGAAGATGGAAAGCTACAAAAGAGGAAATGGTAATTGCTGTAAATGGTGCTAATTGGTTGGTTGGGTTTTTGCTTGGCTGTGTTTTCAGAAGAGGGGGAAAGTTGACTCTGGTACTTTTAAGCTAATTCAGTCTCAACTACCTCATTTTGGAGTGAGATTGTCATCAATTAATACTGGACACAGTAGGTATTAGAGAAATGAGAAAAAGGAGCTGAAACATCCCATGCAAATTTGTTTTAAAAAATACACAGTATTGAATAGTAAAGTTACTAAAATTGGAAGAACTTCATAATGAAACTTATAAAGCTAACTGAAGGATGTAAAAGAACACTGTTAATGGTGAATGGGAATTTTCTGTACTGTATAATATGATTATGTGCTAATGAATGTATCAATTAAACATATCAAAACCTCAGTGAGATTATCTGTCAAACTTTGCCATGTGACTCTGTTTGAGTGGTAGAATTTATAACACAAATATTCAAGGACATATGAGACAATTCAAGAAAATGAATGAGGTAAGGCCACTCAGTCTACCATGTAGCAAGATGTTTTCTAAGCTGCACACACACACACACACACACACACACACACACACACACACACACACACACAAACACAAACACATACACACACAAAAATAACTTAAAAAAGAAAGACAGAATTAAAATACTGACATGCCCTTCTCTCCCACCTGTCTGGTTTACATGTTAAACATCTGGAAGGATCCAGTCTCAGTAGAGAAGCAAATGGACTTAAAGAATAAGGATGGAGGAAGGCTTGACTCTTCTCCACTTTATTTACAGCAAATGCCTGAGATTGCAGTCTTAGTACATCAAGATCCCATGCTGTGCTTCGCCCATTGTGCTCCTGGCTTCCGACTCTGAAAGAAGAGTGAGGAACTCATTGTAGAACTGACTGGCCTCTGACCAGCTTCACTTCATTAAAACGCAGATTAGCCACTGGGCTGCCACCTCAATTGAGAGTAATCTGGCGCCTTTTTCTGTCTCTTGTGGGGAGGTATTTCTGACGTCCCTAAATTCTGAGCTGGTGGGTTATTGGCTGTAGAAACAGTACTCTAAATAGTTTGGAAAGCCCCAGATCTCCGTTTACTGATTTGTGTTCCAAGGACTACAGTAGCTTAGGTGGCTTTAACGTCTGCCTGATGTTCATGACATGAACAGTTACCAACTAAAAGTGCTGTCCAACAAAGGAGGTGCAAGTTCTGACATGCTGACTTCTTTTAACTGTGGATGATAAGTAGGCAACCAAATAAACTGAGCAGAAACCAGAAAGCATGATGCTTGTTGGGAGAGCATGTACTGACAGGCAAGCATGGACCTAACACCAGCATTTCTTAGTCAGGTCTTCCTAAAACATAACCAACAGTGAACACCGTGAATTCTGTGTTTCTCTTCAGTAGTGGGGATCCATGGTCTACTGCATGCTAAGCATGCAGTCCACACCTGAACTACATCTCCTGCTCTGTGTATTTTTTTCCTTTGTTTTATTTACACCTCACCATCTCATTGTACTCACCACCTATGTAGAAAGTCAGGACCTGTGAGCAGCCACATCCTCTGAGCAGACCAGGCAAAACATGATCCATTTGCTGCATTTGCAACAATTTCAAGGCTCACGGCTCTGATCTGCTGCCTCCTCTTACCCAAGACCTGGAGGAGACTGGCAAGCCACATTGTGCATGCTGACCAGCAGCAAGCCTATGGTTTATTTTGTCCTGCATTTTCCAGAGTAACTTTTCCCTAACTTGAGCTCACTAGCAGCTCTCATCACAGGATTTCTTTGAGGCTTGAAATCAAGCAAGTACAACTGGACAGTCCAGTCTTATATGATGGACTCCCACATTTTCTATGACCACTTACCCAGCCTCTCATAATTGGAGAATTCAGTAAACAATATGTGTATGGAGGGTGTGATTACCATGTCCAGGTAGTTAAAAGCATCCTTTCCCTAAATATTTTTCAAAGTTTGCTTTGGGTTTTGTTTCAATAGGCCAGAGACATAACTCCATGCCATCTTCAATATCAACCAAAGGGGTTCTATGTAGCAGGAATCTTAAAGAGTCTTATTAATAAAATCAAACCTAAGCCAGGTATTGGGGTGAATTGGAAGATCAGAGAACCAGAATAAGCCACAGCTACCTCATCTCACTGGATCCTCAGCTGGTCTTGTTTCCTCAGACTGGAGGCCTCTGAGTCCTCATCCAGAATGGCTCTCAGCTGAACTGTGCTGCTAGAAGCCTGAAAGCTTAACCAGCCAAATGTTTAACCAGCCAAATGCTTCTAATTTCTGGCCCTCACGCCCTTTCTGCTTTCTACCACCACTCCCTGGGATTAAAGGCTCGCTTTCTGAGATTAAAGGCGTGAGTCACCATGCTTGGCTATATCCTTGAACACAAGGATTTCTGCCTCTGGAATGCTAGGATTAAAGGCGTGTGCTATCACTGACTATCTTAAGTATCTAGTGGCTTTTCTGTTCTCCGACCCCAGATAAGTTTATTAAGGTACACAATATTTTGGGGAACACAATACCACCACAGTTCTAATGTACTTCTTCCTAGAATATCAGTAGAATTCTTTTCCACGTGGAATTTCATTGGACCATATTGTGGAACAATTGAATCAACCAGAAAATCTACCATTATATAATGAGTTTAACAGGGTCATGACATGAAAGAATTATGTCTAAAAGCTGAGAGTGATAAGGACTTCCAGAATGGTGAAAACCTTAGGAACCATGAAAATACCGTTTTCCCCCTAGAACTCTGGAAGATCATTGATTTTAAAGAGTCAGCCCAGTGTTTGACTCAGACTTTTCCCATCCCTCTACACCTAGTTCCATGGTAGCATTGTAAACCAACTATCTCATAACTATGATTTAAAACATCAGCCACTACGTGGGAGGGAAGGGGTGGAACTTTCCACCAGCCTGGTCCCAAGACAGTGACTCCTTTGGGGTTTGTCTGGAAGCTCATTGAAGGTCATATTCAGGGTATCTCTTTGCTTGATCCAAGTCAGAGTCTGTTCTGTGATAAAAGTTCAGACACTAATGTGTTTGTTCCAAAGAGAAGTGGAAACTGTTGGACAGAGCAGCTATTGAGGCAATGACAACACGCGGGCCTTAAAGGAGTGTGAGGGTAGCAATAAAAACGTGAAAATGGCAAGCAAGGGATGAGATCTGCACAAGGAGCTTTTAAAACCTCTGGCACAGCCCTAGGGACTGAGACAAACACATTGCTGCATGTGTAGGAAAACTCAGAGAGGCTCCAGCTGCTAATTCCTGTCTGACTTTCAGCCTCTGTAAGACCAAGACCTAAAGAAAACACAAAAACTAGAAACTGCTTGCTGGAACATGGAAAACTCATTGCCTCCCCCTACAACACACATGCACACACATGTACACACACATGCGTGCACACACACACACACACATCCACGGGTACAGAAATACTTGTCATACACGTGCACATATAAATGCACAAACATGCATACACACATGAACACATGTACACAAACACATATACACACAAAGCCATGGAAATTTACTGGTTCAAGATGCTCGCTGTGGTTTGGATAAGTGCCCACTGAGGGCTGTGTGCTAAAGTCTTCAGTCCCCAGACCTTTAGGCTGCTGAGGATCAGCAGAACTTTGATGAGGTGGAGCCTGATGAAGGAACTGGTATCGCCAGAGTGTGCTCTTCAAGGGAACATGGGGACAAGAGTTTTGTTCTCTAACTCTTTGCTTCCCAGCTACCAGGAGATGAGCAGCTTCCTCTGCCATGAGCTCCTTCCTTGGTACAAGCCCAAGGGCAATGGGGCCAATCAACTACAGACTGAGTTGTCTCAGGCATTTTGAACATCGATGGAAGGCTGACTAACCCAGCATTAAGGAAACCTCTGATCAATATTTCACTGGTCCCCAATTCAACAAAACAGACTTGGTGGCTGCCCATAATAGATAACGCAGACTTTACAAACTGAACGTGAATGTCATAAAAGAGATGGGAGAAGGGATGAGAAGAAGCAGCGACGGCCAGCCCCAGGAGAGCACTGCTGCAGATGTGTTTCTATAGCTGACATGTTATTTTAAATGCTTCATTTTAATCATTATTATTAATATTCCAGGGCTGGGGTGATGATTCAGTGGGCAAAGCCCTCGTTGCACAGGCATGACCACCTGCTGTAACCATTTGTCTGTATGACAAATGTGTTGCTCTGATTGGTCAATAAATAAAACACTGATTGGCCAGTGGCTAGGCAGGAAGTATAGGCGGGACTAACAGAGAGGAGAAAAGAAAGAACAGGAAGGCAGAGGGAGTCACTGCCAGCCACCACCCGGACAAGCAGAATGTGAAGATGCTGGTAAGCCATGAGCCACGTGGCAAGGTATAGATTTATAGAAATGGATTAATTTAAGCTATAAGAACAGTTAGCAAGAAGCCTGCCATAGCCATACAGTTTGTAAGCAATATAAGTCTCTGTGTTTACTTGGTTGGGTCTGAGCAGCTGTGGGACTGGCAGGTGACAAAGATTTGTCCTGACTGTGGGCAAGGCAGGAAAACTCTAGCTACAACCACCTGAGTTCGGACCCACATGCCTGTAACCCCAGCACTGGGAGGCAGACAGGAAGATGCTTGGGTCTTGCTGACCAGACAGCCTAACTGATTATAAGACAGCCTGGTCTATGGAGCAAGTTCTAGGACAACAAGGGCCACACAGAGGAAACCCTGTCTTCAAAAACCAAGAACCAAAAGCAAAAGAAGGTGGGTAAGCAATTGAGGAAGACACCTGACATTGGCTTTTTGCCTTTCCTGAACATGTGTTTGCACACACAAGAGTACACATGACACACACACACTTACCTCCACCATATATATATTAAAATATATAATAATACTATAATAAATAATTTGTGGCATATGCAAGCAACTATGACTCATGTATAGGTAACAGAAGAAATCAAGAGAAACTGTTCCTTAACACACTTAGATGTTAGAAGAGATTAAACAAACTATTAGAATGGTGGATTAAAGGACTTAAATCAGCTATTATAAATGTGGCCAAAAACTAAAGGAAATCATAATTAAAGAAGTAAAGGAAAGTGTGAAAGTATTATTGCAACAAACAGAATGAAATGCCCCAAATAGGTAAATGGAGAGTCAGAAATCAGACTAGTGGCTGCCAGAAGATAGAGTACGGAGACAATTTTCTGAGTAACAAAAATGCTTTAAAATTCGAGTGGTCATCATTGTGGAGTCCTACTCAGGTAGTTAATTTTCAGTGGCTTCCATTGCCCTTTTGGCTACATGAGGATAACAGACACACAAAGCTATTGAAAACTTTAAAATTTATGTTTTATTTCCTTATTGTTAATTGAGACTTATCTGGGCATCTTTATGGGGTGTATTATGGTAGCTAATGTCATACACACTCTCTAATCAAATCAGGGCAGTGAGCATTTCCACCTCTTCAACCGTTAATCTCCTTTGTGCGTGTGGTGGGAATTCCTTATACTTTTAATCATTTAAAAACACATCATAAATTGTTTTGACCAGCAGTTCACCCGCAGTGTTAAAGAGCCAGGTGTCATCTCTCCACTCCATTTAGGTGGTCCATGTTGACGGCCTCCCCTCCTCAGGGTCCCATTCTCGACACCCTGCTCCCGTTCCTCTACGGTACTGTCTGTTTAGATTCCAGACTTGAGTTAGGTAGGATGCATGTTTCTCATCCTTCTGACTTTCTCACTCAACGCCATTGCCCCAGTCCCATCCTTCTTGCTGCAAACACAGGACTTCATTATTGGCAGGACAGCTGGCAGGGTTACTCTGTGTTTTGAGAACCTTTGGCTCACGTATCTAAGTGATCTTCGGTTTTCATCAGTTATTGCCAAATCAAATCTTGAGGACAAGAAAAAGTTGGAAAGGAATTGAAAGAAGGGAAAAGCATTGAGGGAACAAGGAGAAAGGAAGTGTTGGAGAATTTTTATCTCTGACATGTGGGAAGCTTCCCCAAGGGAGGCTCTCAGCAGGACCACAAAGAATAGCCACAGTGTCCACAACAGAGCAACCAAGGACCTTCTCCACAGGGAGCCACTGAAGCCAGAGATGGCCCACAAAGCCTTCGCCAGGGCCAGTGTTCTCCAAAAACGCCATTTATTGTATGTCTTTTTAAATCAAAACATTTTATTCCCTTTTTAAAATTTTACAAATTTTAAAATCCTTTACTTACGGCAAGCTCAGTCCTGATGCTGATCACAGCAACTTCATTTCTCCCTTTATTCACATATCTTTTGCACACACTTCTACTATTGCAAATATGATAATACATTTTTTTCTCTGAAATACAATAAACAAATCAACTAGGGGGTTCTGGTATTTGAAGGGGTTTATTCATACATACTTTCTACCTGATGCCGTTAACTTTATGTTTTAATTGGATTTATCTTTAATCAACATGAAAACAGAAGTCCAGTACCTATGACTGAAGGCACCATGGGAACAGCTGGTGTGTACATTATGTAATCAGGTTATACACTATGCCCACTTCTTTAGGACACAATCCCTTTCTTTTAAGCCTTTTAAGGTGAGCTGGTCACTGTTGCTGTGCACAGTCCCCCATTACGCTACAGAACACCAGCACGGCTCACTTCTACCAAGGTCTGATTTGACACATATCTGACCTCAGTTCCCCATTTCTGTTTTGCTATAATTTCCCAGACCCTGGTAAGAATGACAGGGCTAGAGACATGGCTCTTGCTGCCAAGCCTGATGACCTGACTTCCATTCCCAGGGACCCTCATGGTGGAAGGTGAGAACCAGCTCCCATAAGTTGTCCTTTGACTTCCATATGTGTGTCACAGTGCACACACACACACACACACACACACACACACACACACACACATACACTGAAAAAAATGAATGAAATGCTTTCATATGGAATAAGCACTGTAATTATTTTTTAAGGATGGCATATTTTAAAAAAACTCATATCTATATATTAAAAATCTTTACATGAGTGTAATAGTATCTCACCTGCTGCTATATGTAGTTAGTAAGTTTTGTTGCATGAAATTCTACCTGTTCTAGAAAACCTAGCTGACTTCCTAGACAATCTCTGTTGCTCCAGGTTACACTGCTTGAGTTGTATGAGCTGTGTTCATACTTCCCCTCCCTTCTACCAAGTGCTTAAAAAATGCTGCTCAATTTTGAACATTACAATAGAGTAATCAGAGAGTTTAGACCTTAATATCAGGTCTGCCTGACACTCTGTGCATTGGTTCAAGGATTTTAACTTGGCCATCTATGTGGCAGCCTGTGTGTATTCCACCAACCTAGGAAATTTTATTTGAGCCACTTTGTAAAATATATTTCTATTAAAACATTAAGAGATCAGGGGCTGCTGTTGTAGTCCATTGGTAGAGTGCTCGCCTAGCTTGTGTAAGCTTTATGTTTCATTGCACACAGTGCAAAGTGAAGCAAAACAAAATTAAAGAATTGACAAAAGTTATGACATGGATGTCACCGGCAAAGCAGTCAATCTTTGAGTACAGTGTGGCCTCAAGAAGATGAGTCCACAAATTGAGAGGATTGTGGTGGTATTGTGCTCCCCAAAATATTGTGCACTCTAATAAACTTATCTGGGGTCAGAGACAGAACAGCCACAATATTAAACATAGAGGATAGGCAATGGTAGCACACGCCTTTAATCCTAGCATTCCAGAGGCAGAAATCCATGTGTTCAAGGATACAGCCAAGCATGGTGACTCACACCTTTAATCCCAGAAAGGGAGCCTGTAATCCCAGGGAGTGATGGCTGAAAGCAGAAAGATATATATAAGGCGTGAGGACCAGAAACTAGAAGCATTTGGCTGGTTAAGCATTCAGGCTTCTAGCAGCAGTTCAGCTGAGAGCCATTGGGATGAGGACTCAGAGGCTTCCAGTCTGAGGAAACAGGATCAGCTGAGGAACTGGTGAGGTGAGGTAGCTGTGGCTTGTTCAACTTCTCTGATCTTTCAGCCTTCACCCCAATAACTGGCCTCAGGTTTGATTTCATTAATAAGAACTTCTAAGATTCCAGCTACAGAGGATTACTGGTGCAGGCGGGAGTTCCCTCAGGCTCTGCCATTTTAGATGCCTCCTGCTGTCGCTTCAGGAGGGCCTGCCTTTCCCCATGTGTGCTGTGAAAAGACAGCGAGGAATGCTTGTCTTTTGTCGCTAATTAAATTGGTTAGATATCCAAAGGGCAAATGAGAGTGAGGAGTCAATTTGCATTCTTTCATGTGACAACTGATTCAAGACTTGTGGAATTTATTCTCTCATTAAAAAAAAAAAAATGGGAATGTGGAAGGAGTAAGGATTTCTGTGACTGAATATGCTTTTGTCATAATGTAGTATCCATCAGAAGTCACAGTTTCTCAGATTTGCCTTATGTTGCCTAGATGTAGCATTTGACCAGTTAAATAATTAAGGCATGCATTTTGTTTTCCTTAAGACAGGAACTGTAATAAATTCTGTCTACCTTCTTCAAACAGAACACAGGCATTCCCCAAAGAGTTTCCTGGGATTGCTTTCTAGTGTTTTAAGGACATGAATATGCAGATATAATATATGCATATTGAAATATGCATATACAGGGAAATAAGATGACTAACATGTATAATTTTCTCATCAATCAGATTTATTTATTAGCATACACACTTTTAGATCTCAGGAATTTGCATAACTTATCTATAAAGATTTTCTTCCTCATGTGTGTGCCTTAGCACATCCACTGTGCATCCCCCATATCTCTCTATTCTTTTAACTCTGTTTTCCTAAATCCTTATCTGTAAGTCTTTCCTAGTTCCTGCTAAGGCTGAATTCTATACATTTGCAGATGACATTTGCATAACTTGAGCATTAGGAACTTGAGCTTTAAGCCAAGGCGATTTCAGAAGCATCCCCTGAGACTTTGATCTTCAAGTAGCCCCTTCATGATTCCAAAGCTTTGAATCTACGGACTAGCTTCAGGGACTTTATATTCCAAAATGATTGGTGGCTAAGAAGTAAGTTCCCTGACTTCTTAAAGATAAGAGATGTTTCGTTTTATTTGGAGCCTCTTTTTGTCGCTGTTCCAGCCCACTCTTCGTGGTTGGTATTTCTTGTCACTGTCTGACTCCCTGGGGGATTGCAGCTATCCTTAATTCATCAGTGTAGCATGGATCCATAAAACAGTGTATCAACAATCCCTGTTTGCTGGGTACAAAGAGAGCCAAATTTGTCTTTGATGTTTTGTCTTTGAAAAGGACAAAAAATAGGAGTGTGAATCACAAACTCAAAAGCCTCAGAAAAAAATTGGTCCCCTTGTGGGTTATGGTCTACACCCAGGTTAGTAAAATGCCAAACTCACCGAACAAGGGGAGTGAAAACAATGTGTTTTCCCAATCCCAGCCTAGAAGTGTAACACTTTCGAAGCATTTGACAAGCCAAGCGCGACATCTAGTGGTTAGCTGGTATTTCTACGGTAGCTGAAGGCGATAAACCCATCTGGACTTGGTTGCTGTGGATCTGTAACTGTCAAGGTTAACATTACTGTAAACAGTGCAGAATGGAAAGTATGAAAGTCCCTTTGGTGGGTGTGGTGTCCATCTATAATCAGGTGACTTGTCTATGCCCAGGAACACAAGTCCCATTGCAGTCAGTTTACAAGAAAAAGGGGGTTAGAGATAAAAGAGCAAAGAGCATGCTAGCTGTGTCACGTGATCCCGTCTGGTCAGCCTTCTGCTGTTTACTTCAAACACTGTGTGTCCAGTAGCCTTGGGTCAAAAGCATTGATTTCACAGGTGAAACAGAAGGCAAGAGCCTTGCTGAACTGTCAAATTCTTACAAACAGAAGGGAAGGGGAGCAAATAGCCATTTTAAAATGCCATGCATTTTAAAAAGTCATTTCCCTGCATTTCTAAAAGTTATTTCTGGCCAGGTGGCGGTGGTGGAGCACGCCTTTAATCTCAGCACTCGGGAGGCAGAGCCAGGAGGATCTCTGTGAGTTCGAAGCCAGCCTGGTCTACAGAGCAACATCCAGGATAGGCATCAAAACTACACAGAGAAGCCCTGTCTCAAAAACAAAAACAAAAAAAAAAAAAGTTATTTTTTTTATTTTTCAATATTATATATATGATTTTCCCCCTCTGTTTCCTCCCTCCAAACCCTCCTATATATCACTAACTTGCTTTCTTTCACATTTATGACCTCGTTTTTCAGCAACTATTGGGGTGTGTGTGTGTGAGTGTCTGTGTGTGTCTGTGTGTGTGTGTGTGTGTGTGTCTGTGTGTGTGTGTGTGTGTGTGTGTGTGTATGTGTATGCATTCCTAAATACATACATACTAATAAAGACATTGTGATGCAGTGGACTGTTTTGGCCTAATTGAAAAACAAAAACTTGCAAGTTAGTCATTTGTTTTTTTCTTACTTTTGCTTATGAGAATTTGGCAATTCCTATTTGGCTCCAGAATAAACTTCATTTTCTCCTCTTTGAGATAAGTGTGGATTTGTTGTTGTTTTCTTTGTTTGTTTTTCTACACTAGAAATCTACAGAGCATCCTCCCTGACTCCTAGTCTAAGTGAAAAACCTCTTCCATAAATGAGTTAGTGGATGGCTTCTAGGGGAAATGGGATCTAAGCATGCATCTATCTAGTGCCCTAGAGGACATTCATATGACAACAGGCACAGCGGCTGCAAGGTAAGGAAGAGAGAGGGGATACCAGACACTAAGCCGTGGTGTTCCTACTGTGCCAGCAAGCATTAGCTATTGAGAGATAGCCACTACCCTTGAATGAAATACCAAGGAGAAAAGAGCTCATAGGCTTTATGTCTTGTCCTCTGCTTGATGTTGCACCAGCCAAGATGTGGATACTGGACACAGGGGGACCATCTGACTCTTGGGGCAATGACTTAAGAATAAAGCCTGTGAGGTCTAAATAGCTTAAATGCTAGGCAAATGGAACCAAGAGTGTGGTAAGCTAGGCTGGTGGCAGTTCAGCAACACTGCCTACATTTTTTTTACCTACAGAGAAGGGCTTCCTGGTCTACTGCCCTCACACACTGCGAGGTGATTGCTGAGCCAGCAAGTGGACCATCAACAAATATCTTTGGTCAGAGAGAAATTTTTGAATAAAATATCAACCTCGATTTCAGTGAATTCCCTCTCTATTTAGAGAAAATGGGTTCGAACACAAGTATCTTCATTTTAAGTTTACTTAAGAAATATGTTCCCCTTCCCCTTGAGAAAGTGGAGCTTTCCATGCTATGATCTCGTGAAGAGCCAGCACATTTTAGGCACAGGGCAAAGATGGCTGGTGTTGTAATTGATCACAGGAGTAACAGTTGGCTTGTTCTTGCAGAGAAGAGAAGAATCCCAGTGTGCTCTGTTGTACTGGTCTTTGTGGGCTGAGCAGACTTGCTGGGAAGAAGTAACAGGGACACTGGAGAACAGTGGTGATGAGTGGGACAGGACATGGGGACATCAGAAATGAAGCTGAAGTGACCCCAGCCTTTTCTTATCCTTGCTCTTGAGAAACGCTAGCTGTTGGGGTTGGCATTCGTTTTAATCATGCGTGCTAAAAATAGGGGTTAAAATGATGTCAGTGTGGAATACATGTTGTTCACGTGAGAGGAGTTTGTTCAGCAGGAGAAAACATCATCTTTCTGTAACTACATTTCCCTTGAAAAGAGTGGTTTCAATGAAGTGGGAGAAGAAGTTACAGAAAATTGGATTTTCTTTTCAAAGTATGCAAAGCAGCTTGGTAAAACCCAAATATTACCATGTTTGTTCTTTTCCCTCAGAAACGGATTTGACAGTTAATCCAATTGGTGTTAATTGTGTTCCTTTTAGAAAGTTAATGTTGTGCTACCCAGCTTCGGTGTGTGTGTGTGTGTGTGTGTGTGTGTGTGTGTGTGTGTGTGTGTGTGAAAGAGAGAGAGAGAGAGAGAGAGAGAGAGAGAGAGAGAGAGAGAGAGAGAGAGAGAGAGAGAGGCAGGGCGGGGGAGAGAGAATCCATGTGCATGAGTGTAGGTGATTGAGGAAACTATGTGCATTGAATCCCCTAGAGCTAAAGTTATAGCACGTTGTAGGCCACCAGTCATAGTGCTAGGAACCAAACTCATGCCCTCTGCAAGAGCAGTACGTGCTATTAATCACTGAGCCACCTCTAAAGCCCCATAAATAGTATTTGGCCTTAGATAAAATTAAGCTAATGTAATTTCACTTGGGAAAACATTTCAGGAAAACTTATAAGCATTCAAAAAGTTAGAACCTCACTAAACTGCAGTAAAATGGCGGACACAGGGAGAGACAGCAATTGCTTCTAAGGCAGAAGAGACAGTCCATACTTAACAATTTCCTGAGGGGGGAATATCAGCTGTGAAGAAATGAGGGATAACAAGACAATGTCATATTAACACCAGAACAGACACATGCTTCCCTTCGTAACAGATGTTCCTTCCAGCCAGGTCACATGTCTTTGCAAGCACCCGTGTTTTCCAGTGAAGATTTGTAAACCAATGCAATCGCTGTTACTGACTCTCGGGTGAGTCCGATTAGGTTTAAAAATACTGAGGTCATTCTCCCACACAGTAAGCCAAGAGAATGCTTTTTTGCCTCCTTAGCTACAATCCCAAATTTCCATCTGCCGGTCAGGAGGAGGGAACCATAGGGATAGCTCGGTCTATAAAGTCCTCCTGCTGGTGAGGTGGAGACAGGTGAATCCACAAGATTTCCTGGTTAATCAGCCTGCTCTGCTTTGATGAGCACCAGGCTGATGAGAAACCGTGTCTCCAAAAGAAGCTTGGACACGGCATCTGAGGAGCAATAACTGAAGCTGATGTATGGCTTCAGTGAACATGCATGCATACACACACATACACATACACACACACACACACACACACACACACACACACACACACACACACACTCACAAATCAGAATTCCCTAGATCAATGGATATCTATGAAATTATTAAATTATACTACTACTACTTTGGAGCATACTATTAGTTCATCAACATATTTGGTTGTCCTTCATAGGAATACACCATAGTGATAACTAATTATTAATTTCAAAATCTCCTCTGAGATACTTTCTATGATCTGGGTCTAGAGCTAAGCCCCCTTTCATGCTCATGTATTAGAAAGAGAAAAGCAAAACTTTAGCACAGCCTTCCCGAACTTCATATGATTGTGTCCATCCTTTGGCTTTCCTTGGTCTTGGCCGTCATGGAATTGCTTATGTCAACTTTATCCTAAACCCACAGCTGCATTATTGGCTTCCTCTGAACTTTTAAAAAGTTAAATGCAAGTTTTGAATGTCACTCATTGATAGAGTACTTGCCTAATATGGGCAAGACTCTGGGTTTCATCTCTAATAACACAAAAATGATGATGATAATGATGATGGTGATGATGATGATACACTTATGTATTGTATATTGAACTGAAGGAGCAGAAAACCATGCATCCTAGCACCAGATTCTTAAAGGAACCATTCATCCATAGCCAAGGTAGTAGCTGAGGAAGAGGGTAGCACGGGGAACTCAAAAATGGTTAATTCCAAATAGAAGCAGCACATGTAATTGCATGGATAGGTGTAATTACATAGCCATGACTTACTACTCTAACACCATTTAGATGTGTATTCCCTGGCGGGGGTGGGGGTGGGGGGGAGTAACTCCAATGTAAAGAACCAAAGCATATGTGTGCTCAAGTGATCTGCGTGTGTGTTTATCTGTGTGTCACTAGCTCCCAAGTCTTGTTGAGGGCCAAATGATTCTAACAAAACAATATTTTTGATGAGTTAAGTGTAAATGAATCATAAACATATGGATTAAATTTTCCTTAATACACTTGGATTTAAAAATTAAGAGAAAAATGCTTGGTAAAGCCAACTTTGGCTTTTGCCAAACCCAAGCTTTGGAAAAATTACTGGAGATGTTCAATAATCCAACTGAGGAAAACATGGCCCGCTTCCTCTCTCCCTTTTATAGAATTTGTATTTGTTCACACACATGGTCCCAGAGAAGTCCACAGAGACATTTTGATTGGAGATGACGCCAGCTACTAAACAAGACCTTTCTCAGAAGAGCCCTTGTTTATTCATGATTTTGTCAGGCATTTATGGTGCATAATTAATTAGGAAACTTTCTGAAGAATTATCTCTCCTTTTAAGTATCCCAAAGAAAAAGGACATCTACTTTTGGTGTGTGCTAATGTCTGTCTGTCTACATCATAGATACATTCCCAAGGAATCTCAATGGAAAGTATCCTCTCCTAATTTTCTCCAGATGGTGTTCTTAGTAGGGATGGTTTTCCTGACTGTCTCCTAAATCCTGCTGTGTAACTCTGCACATGGTCATAGTTAGTGTAAGTGTGTGACGAATCCCAGATGTGGAAGCAATCAAAGTGATCTACAGATCTAAGGCAATACTCTGGGGGACAAATGAGGGATATTGTGAGGTCAGAGCAATTAATGAGGGTCTTTCTGAAAGGTTTTGGAGTTGTGGGGTATGGGAGAGAGTGAATGGTGAGTAAAGACTGAGGAAAAAAATAGGAATCTCTCATGTTTCAGAGTTACCCCTCCTCCCTCAGAGAACAGAGGAAGTAAATGCAAAGACTATGAAAAAAATGGTTATAACTGAGTTATTGTCAAGTGAGTAAATACTTTTTTTCTGTGTGTGTTATGAAGGCAACAGACACTGAGCTATCAACCCTCACCCATCAAACTTTGCTGAATGATACTATTGGATTGAAAGATGAACTCAACAGTGTCAAGGGCAAATATAACACAAAGATCCAATATAGCACAAACAAAACATGGCAGCCACCCAACAGGACAATCAACATGGCATGGGATGGCAGAAAGTAGATTTTGAGGTGTGTATATCTTGAATTTAAATGCTGGCAATCCCCTTTGCTGGAGGCGCAAGAAGCAACCTCCTCCTTTACTCCCCCTCCCATTCCCCTCTTCTGTGTGTTGGAAATATGGGAATACCTCATATTTCAGAGGTTTGTATTATAGACAAATTTTATTTAAAATATTTTCTTGGCCAAGAGAAAAAGAGGGAGCAAAATATAGCCTATTTGAGGGACTCTACTAGGGAAAAATAAAGTTATGAGTGCACTATTTAATTTTACTCTTTTGGAAAAAAAAATAGGGTCTATGGCCTCAGTAGTACCAGAAATGATCACATACCACTTCCATAAAAACCACATAGCAGTGTGTAAAGCTCGTGAACACAGCTCTCCTCCTTGCTAATTCTCTCTTAACCTCCTGGGGCGGCAACACTAGTGGTTTGATTTGTGGTGTTCTTCCATCCTTTCCTCCTTACATTTAGGCCAGTATATATTTGTTTAAGTTTTGTGGAAGAGAAAACAGGATTAGACAATATATGAAGCTATAACTTGATAACTTACTTTCCTTGCAATTGATGTAATGGGAACAAAAGTCATCTTAACTTTTTTCCAGCCTTCAAGAATTATGCATTATTTATGAGCATAGATGCAAACATCTGAACTCCAATGATGGTTCAATATTATTTAATACATTGCTATTTTTCATCACATCAGTAAATCAAAGCAGACAGACCACATGCCTTCTTTTGAAAGATGGCAAAAAAATTCTTTTGATAAAATTCAACACCCATTTATAATTTTAAAATATTTCCTTATAAACTATAAACAGAAGGATATTTTCTCACCATGCTAAAAATTAGGTGCATAGAAAACCACTTAGCCCTTATTTGAAGTGTTAGAATTCTGTATATTACTGGTTCAATTTTTTTTTCTGAAAGTTGTTTTACAAAACAATGAAGAAAATGAAAATACTAAAAGACAAAGGAAATAAAATATTACAGAACACCCCTAAAAAATTAACTGAGAAATTATTCTATGAAATAAAATAACTCAGCAAGCTGGCTAAGTATAAGAACTATGCCAAAATCTTAGCAAGTCTTCTTCATTGCTGCTATATTGAGTATGGTATGTAAAGAGTAATATGATTAGCAGTAGTACAAAAAAAAAAAAGAAGATTCTGGAGAATAAACTTAGGGGAAAAAGTCACTTTTATAAATAAAATGTATTTATTAAAATAAAGTATCTTGGTTATATGAATTTCCTAAAAGATGACATTAATAAACAAGGAGAGATAGATTAGTCTTGGAAACATTGTGTGTCATTTCTAAGCAATCTACAAATTAATACAACTATCCCTGAAGTCAAAATGGCTTTTAAACTCCATCTCCATTTTCCCTTTAAACTCCTAAATACTAAGTGACTGAAGAAGATGAGTGCAAGTTAAAACACAGAAGATTGTTGTATGTTAAAAGAAATAAATAGGCCATAATTATCAAAACACTATTCTATATGATACGAATGCATAGCTAGACCGAAATTAGTGTGATGGAATGGGACATACAGAAACAGATCCACGTGTTGGTGATATTGTGTTAGATGACAGATACTGTTCATCTCAGGCTGTTAGACCAAAATATTTCACCTTGGGCAAATTATAAATCACAGATATTCCTTGTTTAGAATTCTGACAGCTATGGAGTCCAAGGTCAAAACATCAGATTTGGGGCCATTTCCTCCTGGACAGGTGAAAGGGCACAAAGCTCCTTCAGCCTGTTGAATGAGAGCACTAGTCCATCCAAGGCAAAAGAATGATGTCTAGTCACCCATCTCCCCAAGGCCCCCACCTCTTACACCACTGTATTGGGGTCAGGCTTCCACATGAAAGTTTTACAGGGACATTACAGGGATACAGCTATTCAGTCCAGAGAAAATGGCCTTTTCCAGTACTAGACGTTAGGAATTATTTGGTAATTGGTTTTGTACTTGCTATTGAGAAATGAGGAGAGAGACAGAGGCAGAGACAGAGAGAGGAGAAAAGCAAAAAGAGAAAAAAAACTGAACAGAGAAAGAAGAAGACAAAAGCAGAACACAAGAGGAGAGCAGCAGTTTGGGATGAACTCTGACCACAAAGCACGCATGAAGGGCAGGGAAGAGTAGTGTCGGGGACAGAAAAAATGATGTTCTTATTAGGAAGGAAAGGGTGGATGGATTCGGTTGAATAGAATTCCAAGCTGCCTGGGGCAGAAAAAGAAACACATATAAATATTTGCAGTATAAGAAAATGCAGCCCATGAATGTCATTGCCTTCAGGTCCTTGCATTCCAAAGTCTGGTCCAAGCAGACCTCTCTTCTTGTCACACTATACTCTCATTCGTCACTGCTGGGCATCCAAGGCCGACCTCTCTCCCAACAGGAAGTGCATTGCCTTTCTGGAAGGTGAGTTTTGTCCATAGGTTAGTAATCATTTTCCAGAACCCAGATCGCAAACTCTTTCCTCTTTAGAAGTTTATGAACAATGAAAGGAGTTACTTCCAGAATTCCACACAGTACTGTGCTGAAAGAATTTGGTATTCAGCAGCAGAGAATGGTAAGGGCTTTTGATTTGAACACATCCAGGGAACAAAGTATTATATTGTCATTTAAAATAAGGCTCTAGGAAGGAGATCAAATCCAGCTCTCAGCCTGTTTTCATAAATAAAATTTTTTTTTGTAATAAAATAGCTAACAAATTCACTTCTCGTTGGTGGTTGTGTTCTCCCACACCACAGTAGAGTTGAGTTGTGACAGACCTTGTGGCCCAAGCAGTCAGGAATGTTACTAGGAAAAAAATGTTTATATATATAAATATTTATAGGAAAACAAAAGCTGGCCATCTTACTCTACTGTACTAACTGATTAGAATCTAAAATATATCCATATACCACAGCAAACATTCACCAATGAAATATTATTATGAGGGGTTGCAAATATTCAATGTTGTTTACTTTTTTTCATATTTGTTTTGCACAAACTTTCTATAATTAGTATGCATTTTCAAAATACATATGTATATCAATAAATAATATATAAAAATAAGCTGTCTGAGTTAATTAGGACACTATTTTATGATTAAGAGTTCCTCTGAGGTGTGCTTTTATTTTGGACTTCATTTAAGCCCTAGCACAATATGTAAATCTTACATAAATGTCTCTTTATTCCCTCTAAACACACACACACACACACACACACACACACACACACACACACACACACACACACACTGGATCCAGATGAATGAACCATTGATGAGTGCTAAGGCTTTCTTTCAAAGGTCTATCCTTGGAGGATGCATCAAATTTTCCATTTTCTATAGTTTTGCTCCATTTTCTCTATTTAGAAAAAAAATGTTCTCTATTCAGGTTTGCAGATTCTGCATTCCTCTACTTTTTGGGAGACCAAGTGCTTCTAGGGGTATAATTTGGCAGCATAAATAAAAAAGTTGACAGGGAGGAGCAGATGACCGTTTATGGTTGTCACAGTAACAGGTAGGCCTGTAGCTCTCCGTGGCCTCATCATCTCATACACTGTAATTAGTTTTACCTTGGGGCCCTGCAGTGGGAGCTAGCTCCTCACAAGTGTTGGAATAATGACTCATTCTCTGCCTGATCAAAATGACAGCTTCAGAGCTGACACCTAGCTTCCTGTTGTTACACAGAAAGGGACAGCAGAGTTGGAGAATTTACCTAGCAGCTTTTGTGTTCTTACACAGTATGCCCTGGATTGAGCCTTTAAAAATAAGCTATTTTCTCTCCCAAGGCCTGAAGTGTTTTTAGTTTTTCAGTGTATTAATGTTTTTTGTTTGTTTGTTTGCATAAAAGTCTTACATCTCCGAGTCTGCATTTCTGAAACTTTTCCCCCTCCCTTCTTTCTTTTCTTTTTCTTGCTGTTTTCAGAAATGCCAAGTTGAATTTGGCATGTATTTAATAACATGTAGAGACAAAAAAACATAACAATAACCATTGCCTGGTCACACAGCAGAACGCAGACACAGAGATTCTGGAAAAGGCTGTAGCTTTTTTTTTTTTTTTCTTTTCTTCTCCTCAGGAAAATAAAATCAAGTGTAGGCGAGCCTCAAGAAATTCAGGAAGTCCTAGAATTCCTGATGTTTTCTGATGATTTTTCACACTGCCTTCATTTGTCCCTTGTTAAAGGAGAAGAGTCCGAGAATGTTGGAAATAGAAAGGACACTTGGAAGTGGTTTAATTCTCCAGAATGGGGAACTGATGATGATCTGAGAGATGGTACAGTCCCTCTGCACTCTCAGTGGAAGGTAAGCAGGAAGCTCTGAATTTAGGTCCTCTCTGCATTTACTGTAACTTAAAGTGCCTTCTGTGAGTAGGGAGATGTCTCCATTAGGAAAGTGCTTACCGTGGAAGTAGCAGGAACTGAGTTAGGTCCCCAGCACCCAAAGGAAAAGTCATGCATAGTGGCATGTGTCTACAGGTTTGGTGTTAGGGAGGTAGAGACAGGTGGATCCCTGAAGCTCCAGATTCAGTGAGAGGATTTGTCTCAAAAAGCATCTGGGCAGTGGTAGCACCTTTAATCAGGAAACTTTAATCCCAGCACTCAGGAGGCAGAGGCAGGTGAATCTCTGAGAGTTCCAGGCCAGCCTGGTCTACAGAGTGAGTTCCAGGATAGCTAGGGCTACACAGAGAAATCCCTCCACCCCTCCACCCCTCCACCCCTCCAAACCAAACAAAGTAAGGTGGAGAACATTTATGGAAGACACTCAGCACTCAGCATTGACTGATGAACTCCACAGGCACATACATAAACACACACACACACACACACACACACACACACACACACACACACACACGTTGTGGGATGTCTTTCTATACTGTTGCTGGAGGGCTTCTCTCCAGGTTCCACCAAGCCCCGCAGTCCAGTCCCACAATCCAAATATAAAATAATCACTCAGACACGTATAATACTTATAAACTGTATGGCCGTGGCAGGCTTCTTGCTAACTGCTCTTATATCTTAAATTAACCCATTTCTATAAATCTATACCTTGGCACGTCGCTGGTGGCTTACTGGTGTCTTTACATGTTGCTTGTCCTGGCGGTGGCTGCAGTGTCTCTCTCTCCTTCTTCCTGTCTCCCCAATTCTCCTCTCTCCTTGTCCTGCCTATACTTCCTGTCTGGTCACTGGCCATCAGTGTTTTATTTATATAGAGCGATATCCACAGTACTTCCCCTTTTCTTCTTTTTTTAAAAAGGAAGGTTTTAGCTTTAACATGGTAAAATTATATATAACAAAACAATTATCAAACAAGAATTGCAGTTACAATATTAAAGAAGATGTCCTATCTATCTTATATTTGTGAGTTTAAGGTTTTATATCTAACTTATCTTTTATCATAACTGAGGAAATTACAACTATCTAGTCTTCAACCACATCAAAGACCTCAGAAGGATATAATATTACCTGAGAAATGGGAAAAAGATGTAAGCAACTTTCGGGAGTCTTACAGGGTAGACAGAGACAGCTGACAGCCTGGACAGTCATCTAATGTTCCTTTGTAAAGTTGGGGCATCTGTCTTTAGCTCACAGGCCTAGAGTCTCTCCGTCATTTTTTTCAGTGTCCTGTAGAATGTCTGGCAGTTTTCTCTGCAAAGCAGGAACCTGAAGCACCATCTTGTCAAGCAAAGTTTAGTGGTCATCCTTCCATGGGTCTTGCATGTCCAGTCGATCAAGCAGTCTAGGCAAGAACAGTTTCTTCCCAAATGGCTATCTTTGCCAAGGTGAAGATAAACTCCATATGGAGTGTCTTCGATGCCCATCCTCCTCTCCAAAGTAAATCCAGTGCTACCAGGAGCAGACATGTCTCACTGTCCAGAACGTCTAAATTTTTAAAACATTTTAAATGCCATATTCTGTAGGTCTTTGAAGTGTTTGAAGACTACCTATCTATCTGAAATATATCTATGTATACCTAGAAGACTTATCTAACATGGCTATAAATATGATTATCATAGATGACTAATTATTAATCTATTTCTTAATTATCCATTACAATTTTAAATGAGTTACATAAACATAATACCTCAAACAAGAATAGAAATATATATACAGGATAACAAAATTAACTTTAAGTTTGTATCAATAAACTAAAATTTATACCAATGTAAAACATTTTAAACATAAACTAAAATCTATACCAATGTAAAACATTTTAAACAAGTTGTTGTTCTTTAAAAGTAGGTTCATTAATCTACCCTTTTTCTTATCATCTCTATATCCTATATATCTATATCATATCCCCTTTTCTTTTTTAGAAAGAGATCATATTTATAATCAACCTGTTTTAAATAAAAAATATTGGTTTATCTCTGTCCCACACCAGAGGGTTCTTCTGATTTGGGACACAAGAATCTCTTAACCATTTTTTTAAAGCAATATGTCTGGGTTTAGAGGTGGAGTGAGCCAATTCCACCTCTAAAGCCAGCTTGGTATATTTGGGAATTTGGGCGTAGCATCTCTTACTACTTCCTGATGGAGGGGGGTGCTGTATCTTATGGGGATGCAAAGAAAATTTTAGGCCTATGGGGTAGTCCATGAGGCTGTATTGTGTGAACCAGTTGCCTTGAAACCGCTCTGGATGTTGGATCATCTGGGCCATGGTGTCATCAGAGACCTTTCAGGGGGTCTTGGCTGGTGAAACCTGATGTATCTTAATCTGGAACAAATCCACAGCCTCTGGCTTTCTGTGGAAACAAAAGCAGAACCTCTTTTCCAAAGCAACATATCCTTAAATCCAAATTTTGAAGTCAAGGTACCTTTAAAATATACATATTGGTTTAATTCAACATCTTTTTCAATCAAATGTTTTTTTTGCAGTTAAAAATCCCAAAGATAACACAATCCAGATTGTCTGTGTAATATTCATCTTCACATGGCTTTTTTATATTAATTTATCTTTTTTTTTTTTGTCTCTTTCAAGTCTACATATTGTGAATCTATTGCTTTAAACTGAAGTATTCTAAGACTGAAACAGCGCTGTGGCTGCTGGCTCCACCCATTTCAGCTTACCAACATGGCGTTTTCCGCCAGTTTTGTGAGTCATCAAGTCTCAGAAATAGTGGGTCTAAGCTTTTATCAAAGCAGCGTGTAGCCCAGAAACCTTTTAAAAAAAAAAAAAAATACTAGTAAAGACTAAATCTACCACACAGCATAATGTGCCGCTGGCAGACACCTCATTACTGCCATACTGCCAGTCAAATGCAAATGCCAGGAACCTGCCAGTAGTTGAAACCCGCATTTTGTGGTGTCTAGCTGTCCTTATGAGACATGAAGCAGGAACCTGGTTTTGGCTCTGTTTAGAATTGGTTATTAAATATTTTCAGGTTTAAGGTGGAAACTCGAGCCGTTGGGCACCATTTGTTGCTGGAGGGCTTCTCTCCAGGTTCCACCAAGCCCCACAGTCCCACAATCCATGTATAAAATAATCACTCAGACACTTATAATACTTACAAACTGTATGGCCGTGGCAGGCTTCTTGCTAACTGCTCTTATATCTTAAATTAACCCATTTCTATAAATCTATACCTTGGCATGTCGCTGGTGGCTTACTGGTGTCTTTACATGTTGCTTGTCCTGGCGGTGGCTGCAGTGTCTCCCTCTCCTTCTTCCTGTCTCCCCAATTCTCCTCTCTCCTTGTCCTGCCTATACTTCCTGTCTGGTCACTGGCCATCAATGTTTTATTTATATAGAGCGATATCCACAGCACTATATGCTGTGAATATGTGTTGTTCTGATTGGTTGATAAATAAAGCCGTTTGGCCTATGGCAAGGCAGGATGGAGCCAGGCAGGAAAATCCAAGGGAGATAGGGAAAGGAAAAAGGAGAGGTGGGGGAGATGCCATCCCACCATCCAGGGAGCAACATGTCATGGCACACAGGTAAAGTTATGGAACACATGGTGACATATAGATGAACAGAAATGGGCTGAGTTAGTTATAAAAGCTAGCTAGCGAGAAGCTTGAGCCATAGGCCATGGCCATATGGTTTGGTAATTAATAGAAGTCTCTGTATGTTTATTTGGGTCTGATCGGCTGTGGGACCTGGTGTGACGCAGGAAAACTTCCAGCTACCCACATACAACAAGTAAATACATCAACAAAATACCTTTTCCTCCCTTCCTGCCCCTGCTTGGCCAGAGAACCCCATGTAGCAAGGCAACACATGTGCAATGCTGAATCATTCACTTCATTTAGTTCTCACTGCAGCATTGTAGTGAGCAGTTAGAAGCTGCTTTGCCCACAGGGTGTCTCCTCTCTGCTTGATCCTACACTAGCCTAATAGTCATGAAGGCAAGCCTGTCCAGCTGACCTATCTCATCCCAGTTTGGGGGTTGAAAAAGCCAAGGTAAGTCATTGTCCTAAACATACAGTTACCCTGGATTCCAGGAAAAGGAGAGCTTTGGAGATCATGCCACCCACTAGAGAAGGACAATTCTCTATGCAAGTGAGGTGGCACCCAGTAGCAGGAGTCATTACCTTGTAGGAAGGGGATCGGTTCCTTCAAGTGAGCAATGGCATGGCAAAGACTTCTTGGGACCACCTTGCAGAGCCAGAACAGAGACATTGATCATCTAGACCATATCCTGAGCAGGACTGTTTAAGTATGCATACTGCTTGCTTTTACCCCAATTCTTCCACTTAAAACTTGTACCAGTTCCTTGAAGATGAACTTAACTCGGGGTCCTTGAACACCTTTATCTGGAGCTACATTGAATGAATCCCTTGGTGGCAGACCCCAGCCTGTCAGGAATGCTGATGCCCAGGGTTTTTCTTAAACTACAAGACATTATTATGTGGTGATATTGTGTCTCCCAATATATTGTGCACCCCAATAAACTTATCTGGGGTCAGAGAACAGAATAGCCACTAGATAGACATAGAGGCCAGAAAATGATGGCACATACACCTTTAATCCTAGCATTCCAGAGGCAGAGATCCATCCGGATCTCTGTGAGTTCAAAGCCACACTGGAAACAGCCAGGCATGGTGACATACGCCTTTAATCCCAGAAAGTGATAGCAGGAAGCAGAAAGGCAGGAAGCCTTTTATAAGGTATGAGGACCAGGAACTAGAGTCTTTTTAAGCTTCTAGGCTTTTAGCAGCAGTTCAGCTGAGATCCATTTGAATGAGGACACAGAGGCTTCCAAGTCTGAAGAAACAGGATCTGCTAAAAAGTTGGTGAGGTGAGGTTAGCTATGACTTGTTCTGTTTCTCTGATCTTTCAGCGTTCACTTAAATACCTGACTCCGGGTTTGTTTTTATTAATAAGATCTTCTAACCATTTGTGTTACACTATTATTCCCTCATTCACAGGTAAAGGAACTGAAGAGCCTCAGAGATTCGAAGTTGTTTGGATAAGATTTGGAAACCAGCACTGTTTCTTGAGTCTCTGATCCTGTCTCTCCCATTTCCCTGCAAGCAGTTTTATCACAATGCCTCTCCAACTTGCCTGCTACCTATTTATTGGATTATCAGGAGTACTCTTCTTCAAAAATGATGTATAGAGGCTCAGAAGATGCTTCAATAATTAAGAGCCATTGCTACTCTTTCAAATCAGCCAACTACAATTCCAGCTCCAGGGGATCCAATGCCTGTTCAGGACTCAGGACTCAGTGGGCACACACACACACACACACACACACACACACACATACACACACACACACATGCACACACATTAGCTAATTATATATAGTTAATTAAAATAAATAAATAAACATTTAAAAGCAAAAGGATCATTGACACACACACACACACACACACACACACACACACACACACACACTTTGGAAGTAAAATTCATTCCCCACATCTTTGTCCTTTTTTTTTTTAAACTACAAATTTTGAAGAGCATGTGGCAATATTTTGAACGATACCTAGAAGATTTATTTACTCCCTCTGTATATGGGATTCACGTTCTTAAAACATCCTTCTCTTAAATGTCTGTTACATATCACCAAATATAACTGTCTCAAATCTTCTTCACTGGAAATGATGCTTTTTTGCTTACTCAGCGTCTCTTCTTTGCCTCAAGCTTGGGTGGGGACCAGAAGCTCATTCTCACGTGATAGGCTTAACAGTCTTGGCACCAGTTTCCCCAGAGACCACATAGCAACTTGCATAACTTTCTGGTACCCAGGTCCCATCATCAATCACTGGCTTCAGTGTCGGCCGACAGACAACAGGCAGAGCTAAAATCCTGCTCAAATGTACCGAGCGCCATCCCCACACAGCAGGCCTCACCTCCCCTGACTGGCTCTGTGCTGTTTAGAGGGCTGTGGAATCTTGTCCTCCAGCCACTGTGGAGCCAACACCCTTCCCCCTCTGGGTCTGAAAACCTGTGCTTCCAGTTGAGTGTGGCTCTCCTGCAGAGGCAGCCTTTCTCTGAAGGCTTCCCCTACAAAGGAGACAGGCCTGGAGCCGGCCTGCTGAGCTTGGAATTGATGGGGCTGCAGCCCAAAGCCAAGAGGTGTCTTTTACAGCCAGCTTCAGAGAGGGCGGCGAATAAGACAGGGAGAAAGGGGGCACACAGCCTGATGAGAGACACAGGCACTTGGAGAGGTGCACAAAATATAAATAACTCTTCTTAGGGAGAGTTTAGGGACCCGTTCTCATTAATTTAATGCAGGGAGGCCTAGGATTCTGAAGGTGTCTGGTCCCTGTGGAATTCAGGCCTGTGCATCTGCTCATTCTTCTCTCCATCTTTGCTTAACACATCAAGTCTAAAACACTGTGAGGGCCAGGGTCTTCTGTGGGCCCTACCTGTGTCACAGGAAAGCAGAGTGTTTCAAAGATCTTCACCGTACTAGCCACTGAGAAGGACATTTCATTGTTTTTTTTTTTTTTTTTTTTTCTCTAGAATGCTGCTTCTTCCACGCTGGGGAACACATTCTGTAGCTTTGCTTCAGTGCCCGATGTGGGTAGTTTTGCTTTCATAAGATATATCACCCTCTACACCCATCACCTCAATAAAAGTTATCACCATCACCTTCACCATATGAAAAACAATTTGCTAGACATGATGCAGTGCAAATAATTAAAAGGAAATATGGTCCAAATTAGTGGGAATTTAGGTGATAATACCTAGAAAAGCAGCTAGGACAGCATGTGGCTTTTAGCAGTTTCTCAAGAAGTTACAAAATCTCCTGCAATGGAGACATCTATAATCTAAGACAGAACCAGTACAGAAATGGACACAATCACCATGGTACTGTGAACAGATCCCTAAGCAGGGTAAACAAGGCCTACACTTAAATCATATCTCAGCAAAACAATATATTATTATGGAATACGAAGAGCTGACAGCCTGGCCGATATGGTGACCAGGTGAGACTGCATAAGACCAAGTATTCATTTATCTTTTATGTGACCTGAGACTTCCTGGCAAGCTTTGGGTTCAGAAGCTGTTTGGCAGAGCAAATTGCTGAATCAAATAAGCTTTGAAGGAGAGAAGCACTGTTAGAGCACAGCTTGCACAGAGGTCCATTGTGGGGATGTGGAGATATATACAGAAAGACCACACATGAGAGAATTTTCTAGAGAAGATATTTGTAAGAATATACAGTAGTGCTTGTGGCTGGCCATGGCTTCTGTGTGGAAAGTTCACAGTCACAACAGGACCCAGTGATACCTTTTAGAGCTTTATTAAGAGAAGGAGAGAGACAGAGACAGAGAGACCATTCGGAGGGAGAATGCAGAGAGAGAGAGAGTGCATGGGAGTGCATTTCCATTTTTAGGCTGGGACGCAGTCGCCTCCTGATGACGTACAGAATGCTTACAAAATTGATACTTCTTTTGCCAGTTGTTAGGGTCAAAGCCTCATCCTTGGCAGTTCTAGCAAGCTAGACTTAGCCACCCATCCTCTACAAGCCAATTAAAGAGGCCAGCAAAAAAGAACAGAGAAAGGCAATGTGATCAATATGGCCACACAAGAAAAGAGGTTCAGAGAGCCCTTTAGTCCATCATCAGAGTCCTGACATGAAGCTTAGGGTTTAGAAGGCATGAGGTGTGTATTTTCACAAAGTCCTCCTTAAGATATGGTACCACACATCACTTCTTGGCTCCTGGCTCCTTGTCTACCCTGCAAGTTGTCATCATCCTGTGAAATTTCTTCCTAGGAGGCAAGCTAGCTCTCTGTCTGGGACAAGTGCTTAGAAGACCTCAACGTGAGACTCCTGGGGTTATCTAATTCCCTATAATCTGTTACCAATAGTCTGATAGGCAAAGGGGTACAAGTGTCTATCTTTAGAATACCACCACTCCTGCCAATATGACTGTAGCTCTTTTTGCTTCTCTAGAAGAATGAACAGGCTAATAGGAAGGATGGGCAATCAGGATAACTCCAAGAAGGTACTGGTACAAGGGTGAAACAGTGTAGACTGTGATCAGAGGGCACAGCATGATCTGGAGAAAGGCAGGAAGATTTGATTCTATACTTGAGTTTTTCAATATGCAACACTGTACACTACCTTCCAGCCCATGTCATGTTGATGGTGGTGTCACCCAAGCCATTCAGAGATAGACTGAAAAATACAGATGCACTGCATTCTCCTTAATCGATAATGTGTGTGGAGGAACATTCTCATTACCAACTGTTGGTACCATGTCTTAGTTTTTGTTTTGTTTTGTTTTTTGCTTTGTTTTTCAATACTGTGGTTAAAAAAAAAAAAAAAATCCCTTATAGGCCAGATGCCTGCCCTTTGTGTGGGAAGAGTCAATGGATATCAAAATATGAGATGCTCAAAAGAGATCTAGAGATCAAAGATGGGCACAAATCAGAGGCCTATAGATCAAAGTTGGGCACAGTGGCACATGCCTACAATCCTAGCACAGAGGAGGTTGAGGCCGGAGGGTTAGGAGCTTGAGGCCAGCTAGGGCTAAATAGTGAGACTGTCTGAACACAAATCAAACTGAAAAAGAAAAAGTCTGTGTGTCAGGGGACCGTAATGGAAGGCAGAGTGGCAAGGCAGAAGGAGGAAGATGACAGGGACAGAGGAATGAGGCAGAACTACTAGAGAGGAACTACTCCAAGGGGTTGTTCCAAAGAGCAGGACTGGTTGTTCTGTCTTCTTTTTTTTTTTTTTTTTTTGAGATAGGGTTTCTCTGTGTAGCTTTGCGTGAATTCCCGGAACTCACTCTGTAGCCCAGGCTGGCCTCGAACTCACAGAGATACACCTGCCTCTGCCTCCCAAGTGCTAGGATTAAAGGCGTGTGCCACCACTGCCTGGCCGGTTGTTCTGTCTTAACAGCCACACTTTAGTTTGCCTGAGGGCACTCTGTGTGAGAGTCCATCCCCTCTTTGGTTTTCAAGTGATAATCTTACAGAAGTTTGCTTTAATGAATCTTAGGGAAAGCAAGATGAGAAAAATTAGACTGCAATGTTCTATGCAGTTGAGAAAAATCAGACTGCAATGTTCTTTGCGGCTGCTCAGTAAAGCTTGGCAGTCCTGGATTTTAGGAGTTTTGTAGACCACCACTGAATCAGAGCCACTCAGCCAATTAATACTGCAATGCACATTACATAATTAGGAAAAATTATAAACACTAATTAGGGTGAAAAACCTAGAAGAATAAAATGAATGTAAGAGAGACAAAGTATTGGTAGTGAATAAAATGTAAGAGAAAAGGAAACGTTATAATCACAGAACAGTAAGGAGTGCTTGGAAGTGTTATCTCTTAAGGAGGGCTTCTAGATGAAGATAGGGCTGTAAAGCCTGCAAAATGGAAGTTTAGGGAGACTGTCTAGGTAGGGCTGCTCCTTACTGGGGGAGGGGATTGGTACCAGGACAGGAAGATGCAAAGTCCAGAGAGCAGTGAAGGTAGAGAATGAGGAATCTTGACATCCAGACTGGATATACTTCACAGGAGGCAGCCTGTGTTTAGTGCTGATCAATCAGATAAGAATGGAAGTGAAGAGGCACTGGAGACAAGATCCCAGAGAGGAATGCCAAGGTAATAATTTAGGCAGGAGGTGATGAGAACCTGTCTCTGCAAAGATATGTAGAAAGACTGTTGAGAAAAGCTGCCGCCGTTGCTGGAGATAACAGCTCGCCGACTGGGATCTATTTCATGGGATGGAAATTCTAATCACATGTAAATATTATTGCTTTTAAATCTGGGATTTGGCTGTGCCTGCATTTTCATCGTGCAGGACATTTTTTGATTGGTTGGCTGAGTGCAGGGTCTGTTATTGTTAGTCCTGTATCCAGTAATTTATTTCAAAACTGCGTAGAATTTCTGTGCTCTGCTGCTTCTGTTTAGTGGGAAAGAATGTGCTATTTAGCTTTCCTCTGTAGGAAGGGTAAAAAAAAGGGAGACAGGGAGGAGACGGATGGCTGCTTATTTTATATTCTGAAGTTCAGCAAGCTAAGGCTGGTGCCTCCATGATCAATGTTTTCAGTAAGCCTGTCTGGGAAGGAAAGGCGTGGAAATTATGTCTTTCGGAAACCATCCCTGCCTTTTGTTCAGTTTAATTCAAGATCTCAGCAAATGAAGAGTCACAGGATTTTTCTTATATGTCTGTTCTGATATCAAAAAACTTCTAACAATGAAGTTGATACTTGCCCCTGAAAACTGCTTTCATTGCCTTTCCCCTGGGGATGTTTGAATCCCGTGAACACAAATTGTCTTAGCAGTGGAGCTGGGACTCGGTCACTAGGTGGGTAAGAACTTGAATTTATTGCTAGATTTACATATGGTCACTTGTTCTCAGTTGTTTATCAGCCTGCACCAAAGACTCCAGCCCAAGGCAAAGCCCTTGAATGGGACTCTGGTGTCCACAAAAGAGGGAAAATTAGAATTTGGTAACATCCCAGAAGGCAAAAGTGGAAAGTTTTAGGCATCACACACCTACTATCAGACTCCTGGCTATAAATTTCAACAGAGATTTGGAGGTTTAGATTTAAATGCATGCATTTGAATGTGTTTGGAAATTTAGCATTTCAATAAACTATCTTCCTTCTGAAACACTAAACTTGGAACAGAAAAAAAGAAGCAAAGTGTTTTTCTTCAGAAGTTGACTGGCTACGGCACTAAGTTTCTTAAGATGTGACTAACAATCATGGTGCCACAAAAGACCCAGGTTCAGAACCCATCAGTGTCCATGGATGACTTGGTTGTTTACATATTTGTTTTCAATGTCTGTTTTTTTGAAGAAACTGACTTCCTAGCTAGACCTCTTCTTTAACTGAGTATTGAATGGATCCTCCCTGCCTTGCTTTTCTTCACTGTACTTGCTGATTCTTGCTTTCTGACCCTTTTTTTTTTCTGGTAAAGTTCACATTCCTAGTAACAGATTTAAAATTCCCCCACTGTAACCCATAGTAAATGATAATTTCCTCAGTACTGAAATATCCAGAGGAAATCTTAAAGATGAAAATGATTTTCTCTGGAAACAGGATGCTGTAAGGAGGGGGGGGCTCCTATAACTATTATTTTATGTTTTACTGGCATACATTGGTTAGCCATATTGATTACCTCAGTGTGATATTTCAAGATGTGTACACAGTATATCCTGGTTACATACAACATTTTAGGTGATATCAGAAGGTTTTGGGACTCAGTGGTCACCTGCTGGGCGTCTAGAGTTTTGTGTTGTAGAACGAGGAGTCGATATGAATGCAGACAAAGCAGAGATAGCGTAAGCAAAAATACACTTCTGAGAACCTCGGCGCTCCAGGACCAGAGGAAAGGTTAGAAGCTTGATGAAGTACGAAAGATTGAGACTTTTATAGGTCATTGTCACAGTATGGGCGTTCTGGCTCATTTGCATAGTGCCAGCTTGGTCTGTTATGCTCCATGTACTACATGGCATCCGTGGGGGCGGGCACGTGTTCCAGTCTTCCTCTTTGCCAACTGCTTTCTTTCACGTGCTAATGCCTATAAAACTCTTGTTTCTGTTCTACTTCACTGGCAGGGTTTGGGGAGGGTTTGGGGTGGGGGGTTGTAGGTGGGGGAGTGTGGGGTTTTCAGAGACCCTGAATGGAGAAATGAATGCTGTATTAACCTGCTGTGATCTTATTGTGGGATGCCAAGAGGGAGTGGAGGATGCCGAAGGGAAGAGGAATTCTAAGGACACTGGAAAGGATCCCCTGGACACTGTCATAAGGAGCTTTGTACCAAAGGCTGTGAAGGAGCTGGCTGATAGTTTTCACCAGATATGCAGCTCTTCCTTGGCGGCTGAAATTCTGTCATCTGCCAAAATGTGTAGGTATTATAATTGGGTGTCTGGCTTGGGTGATAAAGTTATCTCTTGTCAATCCTTCGGTTTTCTTCTTCGTCTATATTCAAAGAAGCTTCATTGAATAAATTCTGGTTTTGTCCATGTTCCTTATAATTTGGTCCTTTGCACCAACTTGAAAGGCCCCTGGAATTCCTTAGAGATTTCCCAAAGTTCAGCTCCCTCAGTTCCTCTTGAACTTCCTCTGTGGCCCAGGCTAGCCTCAGCCTTGAATACACATTCCTTCTACCTCAGCCTCCCTAGTGCAGGATCATAGGTTACACCATTACTCCCAGCCAACTTCTTCTTTAGTGTTGGCTGGTGTTAGTTGGAAGGAAACAAACCAGACCTGACATCAAACAAAGTTCAGAAAGTGAGAAACTAGCTGGAGGATGGAAAGGAGTATTATGAAATGTTATCTTCTTAATATGACGTGACTGCTTGCACCCATGAAATTATATCAGAAACAAGTACTTATACAAGATCTGTAGAAGACTAGGGCCATCAATAGTCCATCATTGATAGGGCTCATAAGGTCCACCCCTCCCTGAGGAGCTATAGGTAGTTAATGGTTCCTGGGAGAGGGGGCTGTCATATCCCTCTATGGTTTTGTCACTAGTAAGTTGCCCTTGATCAAAATATACTCCCAGTCTGTATTCATGCAAGCAATCCTTGGTAAATGGAGTAGGCCACACATACACAAAAAGATACAAAACTAGGAGAAAGAATATTTGGGAACGAGGAAGGGTTCAGTGGAAGCAGGACAGAGGTAAGAGATGATAATGGAGGAGAATATAATCAAAGTATATTATATATGCATATGTATAAAATTGTGAATGAAAACATGTTTTAAAAAAATCATTGCCGGGTGTTGGTGGCGCACGCCTTTAATCCCAGCACTCAGGAGGCAGAGCCAGGCGGATCTCTGTGAGTTCGAGGCCAGCCTGGGCTACCAAGTGAGCTCCAGGAAAGGCGCAAAGCTACACAGAGAAACCCTGTCTCGAAAAAACAAAAAACAAAAAAATCACACGTGTCAGAGTGCTGCCCTTCTTAGCAGCATTCACCTCTGCAGTGTCAACAATAACTTCATTTAGTGGTTTGAATCCCTGAATAAATACCTCATGGAGGGACCTAAGAGAAGCAGATGTCTGACCCGCTGGGATCCCTTCCAGATTTATGTCTATGAAGAGTATAAACTCAGGAACAGCCAAGCCAAGGAATGTTTGCTAGCATCTCTGCATGGCAAGTCAAGGACTTTGAAATCATGGTTCTATCAGGGTGTGTAAACTTCATCTAAACCAGGTAACTGTACTCCAACAGAATTCAATTTATCAAACCAGAGGTTAAAAACTGATGGACTTCTGTCTTCAAGAGTGTGGAAGACAGCACTCTGTCTAACTTTCTAGTCATATACTCATCAACAGCATTTTAAGTTATTTTTATAAATGACAACAACAGAGCAATTGGATTGTTTCCTTTATGAATAGCCTTCTGATTTATACTTTTAAAGGCATTATGTTATGTTAATAATAGAATACATAAATCACCTTTTACCTCCAATCAGTGTCTGAATTACTGGCTTTGTATTCTTTTGTTAAAATCATACTTTTAAAACATAACCTCAAAAAATTTCATATATATATATATATATATATATATATATATATATAGTATCTTATTATCCACTGTCCCTGTCCAGGTACCCTTATGCCCCTCAAACACAGCTCCGCCCCAACTTCATGCCCTCTCTCTCAAAAGATTTCTGTTTGTTCCAGTAGTTTTAATGTGTTCTTCCTGCATTTGCTCATGTTTCTTAGACACACCTTTTTCTCTGATTTCCAGGCTGCTTTGTGCTCTTTCTGCAATGTGCATTTCTTTCCTTTTTTTCTGTTGTTATGAATGTTCTGTTTTTTCCATGAATTTTTCCAGGATTATGACTTTTCTCCAATTTTCTCTTCTTAATTTTCTGGGTTATTTGATTTGCTTTTCCATTTCTTCATACTAATTCTATTTTTCATACTTCCTTAGTACATTCATTTTTTTCTACATCAATATACATGTATCTACATTTATCTACATATATATGCATGTATATAGACATATAGGTACATGCATGTATAGACAAATTTGCATGTATGAATATAGATATGTAGATTAACATACAGTTATGTGTATGTATATCCACATACAGATTTGTATAGGTACATATAGATATGTAAAAAACATATATAGATAGGCACATGCATGCATAGATATGTATAGGTATATGTGCATATAGATATGTATGCATATACACATATAGATATATGTGCATACTATATATACTAAGCTTTGAGGAATTATGCATAATGTAGAGAAGATTTCAAGTATACAAGAGGATGTGTATACAGCACATGTGTATTAATTACTTTTCTGTTGCTGGTATAAAACACTATAAACCAAAGCAATGAATAGAAAGGTTTATTTGGCACATAGTTTCAGAGTGAGAAAGAATCCATCATGGCAGGGAATGCATGTGTATGTAGAATAAGTGTGATATACACACATTATATATTGTTTAAATCAAGTTGAACATATTTATTACTAGGAAATTTTACCATTTCTTTATGGTGAAAACTTTCAGAATTCTCTCTTCTACTTTTTGAAACATTCAGGAAATAACTATCGTGTCTACTCCCCCTCCTGTGCATCAGAGCACTGCTGTCAAACCTTTCCCTACTCTGCTCCTGCCCACCTTCCCCAGACTCTTTCTTTTACAGCTATGATTTCTCTTATTTCTTTATGATTTTAAAAATCTACTTGAACCATTTCTTCTCCATCTTGGTATTTGTGTCCATGTTCTTTTCATACATCCAATATATAATATTTTCTTTCACTTGGTCCTGCCCTAGATTGTCACACCTTAGGTTACTTTTCATTTTGTAAAATAACCCTGACACATTCTCCCTTAGTAACTTGAACAAATTAGTTACCATCCCGCTCAGCAGGTACTCCTGCCAAGCGAGTGCATTGGTGGCTCCTGACTTGGAGCTGTTGTGCAGGGGGAGGGAGTTCATGGTCCTGAGCTCTCCATTATAGGCTCAGGAACCACTACTGCTGCTGTGGCAATTATTCAGTTGTCACTTAAAAATCCTCCATTCCAAATGTCTTATGTCTGAATGTCACTTCCTATCTGTTGGCTTTACTTACTCTCTTTCTTAATCTATATGAAATCTTGTAACATGAATCTTAAAAGGTCCTATAATAATAATAAAAAAAAGACCTGAGCCAGATATTGGAATGAAAGCTGAAAGATCAGAGAAGCAGAACAAGCCAGCCACAAGCTCTGACCTCTATGAAATCCTCAGCCTAAAGAGAGTGAGTCCCTGTTTCCTCACACCTTATATACCTTTTTTTTTTGTCCTGCCATCTTACTTCCTGGGATTAAAGGCATGTGTGATTCCCAAGCAAAGGCATGAGATCTCATGTGTTGGGATTAAAAGTGTGTGCCACCATGCCTGGCTCTGTTCCCAATGTGGCCTTGTACTTACAGAGATCCAGATGGATCTCTGCTCCCGAGTGACAGGATTAAGGGTGTGTGCCATCACTGTCTGGCCTCTCTGTCTAATCTAATGGCTGACTCTGTCCTCTGATCTCTAGATTGGGGTGCACAAGGTATCATCACAAAATCTCCATCCGTGTCAAGCTCTCTGGTCATTTGTTCCTCATGTTTTACAATTCCCCACACTCCAATGGTACAATCAGTTAGTGCACAGTACTTAAACAATTTACTACCCTGAGCACAGCCTTCCTCCCTCACCCTGATTAGTTTCTGTGACTCAGCTCAACAGCCTCTCCTTCACAAACACCTTTTACTCTGGTCAGTCCCCTTTCCTGCAGTTACACTTTCCTACACTTCCCAAATATTTGGTTACTCCATATCCTCAGTTGAGCAACTTAAAACAGCCTGTGAAGAGTTTCACAGCCTGATGCATAAGTACATCTCATTACATTACCTGGACTCCCCACACCGTCAGATGTTGACCAAAGTTTATGCTTTGCCTAGAATGCCTAGTAACATTATGCAATTCTTTGAACTGCTGTGGTCAGCACCCATGGCCTTCTTTTCTCCTCTGACTGTGGAATAGGAACTATGCTCTGTTCTAAGGCAACCTCTCTGTTCTATGACCTGGTGCCCTCATTTCTTCTTCAACCCATATGCCAACATCTATCTCCTCAACAAAACAAATGAGACAACAGAAACAAAAAAACATGCTTTGCATTTCATAAAAGTTCCCTCAATTGCATTTTTCTCAACACCCACTGAAAGTTCACATGCCTCACACAGGAAGCTTTTTATATCCCTAAGTGTTCCTTCTATCACATTGCTATATCACCTTCATTACATTTCTCAGTACCAGAAGTTGTATTGCTTACATTCTTATTACAAATCTTCTACTTGGAAAAAAGCAAGATCAACAGGGAAATAGTTACATCTCACTCTGTTATAATCCCATATTTTAAAGAAACAGTGTCTAACACTACAAAAACACCATGAACATTTTTGCATAAATAACTCAATACTCTATGCTGTTTCTCCTACAACTGAGTAAGTCCCCTCTGAAGGTGATCTTAAGAGGTGGAGGTGGGGAGCTGGATTGGCATTTATGGAGAAACAGGGATTGATAGCACTTTGCTGTGACATAGACTTCTGCAGGAGTCAGACCAAGAAGCAAGGGTTGGTCCCACTGGTACTGTAATGAGAAAGAATAAGTTCCATGAACTCGAGATCAGCTAGAAAAGGAGTTTGAGTCTTGGAGGCTTTCACTTAAGGGGCAGAGTTTGCATAGAAGCACAATGCAGATACAGTGTGTGCACAGAGAATTTTAAATATGACGAGACAGGCTTTTGGATGCTTGACTCTACAGGTAGTGTTCTGATGCTCAGATTGACATGAGCATTTGAAATGCCTAGGAATGTCATGGTCAACCACACTTTAACACAACAGTTCATGGTATTTTCATTAACAATTCTCGTTTCAATCAGTGATAGTGGGTGAATTCCCAAACAGAAAAATCCTTTGGACTTGGAACTTGGCAGGGAAAGACTTTTCCCCAAAGATATTTTCACCCAATATTTGAATTACACAAATGTCAAAATATGTCATTTGGAACATGGTATTTTCAGCTCACATAAAATTACTTTTTTGAAGATAATATTTATAGACTATAGAATATGTCATTAATTAGCTTTATTTTAAAATTAGAAAGCTAAGACACATGTGTGCACTGTGCTATGTCTGCCAAACTCTGGTTTTATAATACAATTTATTTCTGCGATTGTAACTAGTCTTCATTGTTAATGATAGTTTCTATAAAACTGTAGTAGTCAGGTAAAAAGTTATTGCTCTTCAGCCTGTTCCTAGATAGAAGCACACTTCTAATTCTTATTACTTTTGTTTTGAGATTTTAACAAGAATAAAAGAATTTATTTAATTTAGCAATAAAGTTCTATCAAGTGGATAGACATATGGATGGACAAAAAAATGAAAGAAAGAAAATATATTAAAATATTCACTAAAGAATATAGAGTATGAGTATTTGTTGTATGGATGTTTATTTTACTTTTTATTTAATTTTGAAGAGCTATTTTTAGTTTAGTTGGCAATCAGAATACACACACACACACATTATTTGTATATCTCATTCCCCCTCTGCTCAGGGATTATTGTGGAAGGAGTGTATGAAAGAATGTAAGAGCAAAAAGTGGAAGGTGACCACAAGGAAATAAAATCTTCTGGACAGAGCAGGACAGTTGCACATCTGAACTCACAGTGATTATGACTGAATGCACAAGACCTGTGCAAACCCAAGTCAGACCAAATCCTAGAATGGAAAAGTGAGTTGGACACAAAGCCAGTGGTGGTTTGAACATAAATGACCCCCATAAGCTCATAGGTAATGGTACTATTAGGACAGGTAGCTTTGTGGGAGTAGGTATGGCCTTATTGGAAGAAATGTGTCACTGAGGAGGTGGGCTTAGATATCTCATATATGCTCAAGCCATACTTAGCATGTCAGATCACTTCCTGTTGCTGCGGGTCAAGATGTACAATGCTCAGCTCCTTCTCTAGCACCCCGTTTGCCTGCATGCTACCATATCACACCATAATAATGGACTAAACCTCTGAAACTGTAAGCCACCCAATTAAATGTTTTCCTTTATAAGAGTTGCCATGGTTATGGTGTCTCTTCACAACAATAGAAAACCTAATTAAGACAGAAGTTGATACCAGGGACTGAGGTATTTCTGTGATATGCCTGACCATGTGTTTGTTTGGAGGAATTCGGACTTTGATACTTTGGGTTAGGAAAACAGTGGAATGCTTTAAGCACTGCTTAATTGGCCATACTAGTAGAACGGTGGAAGACAGTGGTACTGGGGTGATTTGATGAACTATGGGGGCTTGGCTCAAGAGGTTTCAGAGGAGAAGAATATTAATATGTGGTCTAGAGATCATCCTTGTAATGTTTTGATGAAGATTTGTAGCTGCTTTTTGCTCTTGTCCAAAGAGTCTGCCTGAGGCTAAAGTGAACAGATTTGGATTAATTCCATTGGCAGAGAAAATCTCAAAACAAACTACTATTGACTCTGTTGTGTGCTTATTACTTGTCACTGTCATACAGATTTATAATGAAAAGGAACAGGCTGAGTGAGAAAAAATTAAAAAAATGTACAATTTGAGGAGAAAAGGAGCACCAGGAAGTGGAATAGAGCTAAATCCTGTATTCAAGGAGATAAACAGATTGAGAAATGGAATAAAGGAAGTTATGACCTCAGGGTACGATCCCACCCAGCTAAGTTTCCAACTTGTAAAAGGAAATTTACAAAGCTAAAAGAAGGGTGTGATGGTACACACAATTCCAGCACTTGGAAGGCAGAGGCTGGTGGATCTCTGAGTATGAGGCCAGCCTGGTCTATAGGGCAAGTTTCAGGACAGCCAAGCTTAGGCAGTGAAGGAAAACAGAAAGCAGGTGAAAATGTAATTGAATGAGGGGGCCATGTTCTAGCCCCAGTAAGCAACAGAACTTGGCAGCTTCAGCCACGTGATTCTGTGATTAAGGAGAGCAGAAAGGGCCTATGGAATTTGCCTCTAATTGTGACTAAGGAAAGCTGCTGAGGCCAGGCTTGTATTAGGGGTGTCCCTGAATGGAGGCCTAGAGAGGCCATTGTGTGAAACTGTGAAGATGAAGCCTGGATTGCCTTGGAGACTCCAAGATGTTAGGAATGGCAGATTCATGGAATACATGGAATTCCTGCCCAGGAGAGCTGCTAACAGGGAGTAGAACCAGCCCCAAAAGAAAGAAATGTGTTGCAGTCAACAAAGAAGGAAGGAATTGGAGATCTGAAGAACATTTTGATGTCAGATATGGAGATGCAGAGTATGGAGTTTGCCCAGTGGGTTTTTGTTCTTTCTTTGGTCCAGTATTTCCTCACTATGCTCCCTTCCCTATGTTTTAGAATGGTAATGTATATCCTGTGCCATTATATGTTGGAAGTATGTGATATGCTTTTTGATTTTGATTTTATAAGGGATTACAGTTAATAGATTGCATGAATCTCAGAAGAGACTTGGAACTTTGGACTTTAAATATTGTTGAGAATATGATAGACTACAGGGACTTTTGAAGTTGTACTAAATGCATTTTGCAATATGATATTGTTACAAGCTAATAGGGGCCAGGGAGTAGAATGTGGTAGTTTGAATGTAATTAGCCCTTATAAGCTCATAGGGAGTGGCGGCTTTGTTGGAGTAGGATTGGCCTTATTGGAGGAAGTTTCACTGTGGAGGAAGGCTTTGAGGTCTCATTTACACTAAGTCACTCCCAGTGTCTTAGATGACTTCCTGTTGCCTGCAAAAGATGTAGAACTCTCAGCTACTTCTCCAGCACCATGTCTGCCTGCATATCGCCATGTCCCACCATGAAGATAATGGACTGGACCCCTGAACTGTAACCCACCCAATGAAATGTTGTCCTTTGTAAAAGTTGCCGTGGTCCTTGTATCTCTTCACAGCAAGAGAAATCCTAACTCACAACAAGATAAACCCTAAGACAAAGTCCCACCCCTAGCCTAAGAGCTATTAACAACTGATAGATACTGGGAAAGGCAGAGACAGTTTTCTCCAAGAGTGTAGTTTCTGGTAAGTCAACCTTTCTTCCCAGGTTGATTTTGGTCATGGTGTTTTTATCACAGAAATAGAATCCACACTAAGACAGGTGATATGTGTACAGTATATGTAAACATTCTATTATTTTATATATGGGACATGAACATCTAACAATTTTGGTGTCCGTGATGGACCTTACAAAATCAAATTCTAGTCAAGCTCATCAGCACGCCACCACTTGTGCAGCTATGTCCAGCTCTGTGCTGATTTACTCCCTTGCCTAGATGTTGGTAATTAATTACTTAGACAAAAATTATGGGTGATAAAAATCTCCAAAAAATTTTTTTCTAGTCAGTGAAAATAAAAATGAATAAAACTGACTCTCAACGGATGAATTCATAATTAACTAGACAATGAAAATATTCTAATCTACTACTTCTTTCCAGGCATCAGAGCTCCTCACCCATGATCCTGAGTCTGAATGACAGACAGTGAGCAATGGGCAAGTCCCACAGATCCATGACAGTTTCTGCATGATTTCCTGATATATTCTTCTCCACCACCACGGGGAAAATAGGAGAGGACATCAAGGAAGACAGAATGGGCATCCTTTAAGAGTAGTCAAGGGACAGGTCTCATCATCCTGAGTTCTACTGACCACAGTGAATGCATAACTCTCTCCCAGTGCCTGGCTCCTGTTAGAAGCCTGATGAATGTTGTCTACCTATTCCTTCCTCTAACTTCTCATACAGACAAATTTCAGGACTCATGCCCTGAACAGTGTTGTCATGTCACACCAGCTTTTCCATTTATATGGCGACAACTATATCTTTGCTGAGAGAGACTATTCTAGGGGACAATTATTTGAGTTCCAGGGTCAAATTGTTTGTACCAACTCATCCTCTGAGTTTTACTAGGTTGTGATCCTGGCCAACCACTGTGCCTCAGTTTTCTCATGTTTATATGTCAGAGTAATTGTTAGAAAGACTAAATAAATACATGTATAATACTTAGACAGCTACCTGGCATGTGTTAAAATGTAAGCACCAATAAAGGGAAGTTGTTGTTGTTGTTGTTGTTATTATTATTATTATTATTATTACACTATCATTATGATTTTATAACTTCTTAGTTGACATCAGATGGTAGAGTAATAAATTCTGTTATTTTAATTAAATAAATTCTCCAACTTTCATTAATAATCACACTTCTCACATTGCATAAAGGATGAATCAAGGCAGGGCTTTAAACAAAGAGCACTGGAAATATACAGCTTTTGTTTATCTTGCATATGTCTTTCAGCCTTCAAGAGAACAACCAGGAAGCAGTAATATTTGACCTTTGGGAAATAAGGGATTGTTTGACTACCTCTGTCCTTTTTTGGCAAAATAGAGATATTAGACCAGATTGTCTTTCTGCCAAGGATTCAATGATTCTAAGACAAAGGATAAAGAGACATAGATACTACCTTGGGTTCCAGTCAACACATGCTACCTACTCCAGTTCTTAGCACAGTTCTTGCCTATCTTCTCTCACTGTTCACGTGTTCAAGTCTTTTCTGTCCATCTTGTTTGAGGTCAGAAGCCTGTTAATTAATTTGTTCCAAACACCAAATACTTATCAAACAATTGCTGTGTATAAGGCAAAAGGACCCAGAAATGTATAATGATGAACCCACCCACCCATCCACAGAGAGAGAGAGAGAGAGAGAGAGAGAGAGAGAGAGAGAGAGAGCCACATACACAGGCACCAACACAGTCTAAATATGAAAGAGATATATAAACAAAACATTCAATAACTTTGAATCCACAATGAAAATCTATGCAGAAAACAGTGAGAGCATGGAAGAGTGAGAACCTCTTCACACTGCCAGATGGCAGCATTGAGTGAAATGCTCACAAATTAAGTCTTACTTAAGCATTCTATCCTCTTTACCATTCCTCCTTGCATTTTTTTTTTAGCATTTTCAGAATAAGCAGAGACCCAACATACACTTTTGAAAGAGTGTTTTAAAGTATCTTATTGAGTACATTCAGACATTCAGATCAGTGCCTATGGTACATGCCTCTTTATTAGTAGATGTACACAGCACAGGAGGTATATTTAGGTCATAGTATTCTCATGCACTTCTTGAAATTATTAGATTTCATAAAGTTATCAATTTCCATAAAGTTACTGGTATTTTGTCCTTCCTCTTCTTGATGTTGGTAAGATGGTAAGATACTAAATGAACTTTTAAAGATGGATTTATATTGGCAATATGAAGGGAGAAGTATGTGGTTGATATATTGTGCACCCCAATAAACTTATCTGGGGGGTCAGAGAACAGAACAGCCACTATATTAAACATAGATGTTAGGCAGTGGTAGCACACACCTTTAATCTTAGCATTCAGGAGGCAGAGGTCAGTGTGGATCTCTGTGAGTTCAAAGCCACACTGGAAACAGCCAGGCATGGTGACACATGCCTTTAATTCCAGGAAGTAATGGCAGGAAGCAGAAAGGTATATAAGGTGTAAGGACTAGGAAGTAGAGACCTTGTTAAGCTTTTAGGCTTTTAGCAGCAGTTCAGCTGAGATCCATTTGAATGAGGACACAGAGGCTTCCAGTTTGAGGAAACAAGATCAGCTAAGGAACTGGTAAGGTGAGATTAGCTATGGCTTGTTCTGTTTCTCTGATCTTTCAGCGCTCACTCCAATACCTGGCTCCAGGTTGTTTTTGTTTGTTTGTTTGTTTTGTTTTTTATTGCTAAGGCATTTTTAAGATTCATGTTACAGAAATATATCATGCCAGCTCGTGCAGACTTAGGAGCAGAACAACATCCTCACTGTAGATCAAGGTCTAGAGACAAAATGCCTGTAGTGAATACATTACTAGATCCTGAATCCGTGGCCAGAGGATGCGAGCCCAATAGCCAAAGTCGTATAAATCCTCTATTTCAAAGGTCACTCCACATGGCCACGCTCTGCGACCCATTCTGCCATCTCTGCTGTACAGTTTGTGTAGTTAATGCCAGAAGGCACTGCAGGATAAAACCTCTTTTTCTCACAACACAGTGCTGGGAAGTGAGAAACCTAACAGGTAGGAGGGTAAAATTAAAGACTGACTCTAAGCCACCAGCAGAGCCGTCACTATCAGAAGAGGGGAACGGAAGATGAAAGGTGAGTTGAGCTGCCAATGAGATGAACTCATGCTCAAGTTTGATCCATTTCTATGGCCAACACCTTGAGGAAATGAAAGAAAATCTTCCCTTCAGACTTCAGAAATCAACAGGCAGGAGAATAAGACAAACAACAAACAACAATAACAAACAAAACGATAGGCTATAAAAGAAAATCGGGACAGATCTATGTTTTTCAAAGGCCAGAAGCAGACAGGGTTTTGAAACCTGGATTTGAATATGCCAAGGAAGAGAACTTTAAACCGAGAACCGAATGGACTCCAAAGTGAACTTCTCTCATTTTGTTTGAGGATTAGTGCTAAAAGTCACATTATAATGAGCTTCCAAAAATGAATTCATCTAACGGGACTAGAAACACCGAAAGGGTCTGAACATGACTGAAAATGAAGGGATCTGGCCATTAAAATGGGGAGAGAATACTGCGATGACGTCTTGGTCATCATTGGCTCTTCAGCTGTCCCAGAATCTCAAACACCAGTTATTGTTTATTATATTTAAATAAAGCATTTGTGTTAGACAGTCCAGTGTTCAGACGGCTTAAATTCTGTAGAAAACTACTTTTCTCAGTGCATTTTTTTTGCCCTGTCCTCAACTGTAAAATGGCAGACATAACCACAGCGTAAAGGAAAACACATTTTTAAGTCCTGAAAGCGTGACCATGGTTCATTCATTCACAACGAATGGGTGGTGGAAATCCACAACTGCAATATTGGGAGATTTCCCAGGTGAAGCGGGGAAGCTGCAGATCTCTCCCACCCACATTTTCCGTTCCTCTTTCCTAGGAGGAGCCAGGGTCCCCGCTTGCGAGCAACGGAGAGTACAGCAGAGGGCAGCAACCGCTGTTGCCTGCTCTGAGTTGATCCTTTCCAAGCCAGGGGAAGCTGGATGGAAGGAAGGTTGAAAGGGCAGTTAATTTGTTGGATGTCAGTGTTCTCAGTCTGTTTTTCTATCTCTGTTTCTCTTCTGTCTAGAGAGGAAGAGGCATTTCATCTCTAAGTAGCACATTAAACCAGCAATAAGAGGCTTGGCAAGAACACAGGTTTGTTCTTGAAGGCTGAGCCCTACCTGAGGCTGAGTGATGGAGGAAGGCCTGACTCCACCATGGCCTGCCCTGCTGACCTCTTCACTTCTCAGCCTTCAGGGGCTATGGAGCAATCCTTGGACACACATCTGTGAACGCTAACCCAATGCCAAATTCTTGGCAAGGTATTTCCACTCACTCTGGCTGTCAGTTTTACAGCAGCAGCCACACGGAGGGCACAGGTAGCAGGAAGGCCTGAGAGCCCCCAGCTCTCAGCCCAGGAGCTGAGAGATAAGCTTGGATTCTAACCCAGCCTCTGCAGACCGCAGCAGAGCTGTCAAAGCGCCATGTACTTCTCTGAGCCCCTGCCTTTAAACTTGTCCTGTTTAACTCGGCTCAGAAGCCTGGAATTTGTGAAAGTAAACATCTCTTATCCCTTGGATAAGCTGGATAATGCAATTTAAAATACAGACGTCTATTCCTCGGACAAATACAACTGCCCTGACGTTAATGGGGCCATTTATCTGTGTTGAAGTTGGTAAGCCATGAGCATTGTCAGTGATGTTGGGATTTGGGGATCTGATTAGCTTTGTAGTTCAAGTGACCAGGAAGAACAGTGGGTGTAACTTGAGATGGTTTCTCCTATCTTTGGGGGTCATTAGATAACTTGAATCCTTTCTCCTTTGTGCTAAGATCTGGAAGGTAAGTTGTTTTTTTTTTTCAGACTTGGACAGCCTGCTTTATTTTTCATAACTATCAAGTTGTGTTTCGGCTAGTCATTCTGTTTCAGATGAGCTACTCCAACACTTATCTAAACTTAAAATTTCTATACGACTGACCCTATAGGAAACTAGGATTACAAATTTTAACACCAACTCTTTGAATTCAAAATATTTAAAATACCTTCAGTACTTTTGCATTTGAAACCACCCCATCTTCCTGCCTGGTTCACTAACTTGAAGTTCAAAACTTCCTATACAATGACCTTGACTGTCTTAGGTGATCTAATCACATAAACAGGGCAATCATAGTACCAAAAATGCAGCTGATGGAATTTCAAATATCTGGTTCATACAAAGAATGTTAAAATAGAGTTCTAAGGAAAACACTCCCCAATACATTTGCAAAGTGAAGCAAAATGAGGATATTCACAATCACTTCGCGTTTTAGTAGAAGTTGGATGAAAATAAGAACGTTTTCCTCCCCTGCATCATTTTTGGAATGGACCAATTGGCTAAATCTCTGGTTTCCTAGCAACAAATAGTAGGTGATTAGCTAAGTGATTCCTATCTAGCCTACTTAAAAAATTATGAAATAGTGAAAAGGTGAATCTACTGGCAAAAAGGGAAAAAAAATCAAATCACCAAGAGATGTTCCTCAGCAGTACTTCAAAATATTTTAAAATAACTTGGGAAAGAAATCCAACTTGCAAACTTTGAATTTTACCTCAGCCTATTGTCCTTTGGTACAACTTTTGAGAAATAACTCCCCAGGAGAATGGATAGAAAGCCATAGGAGGCCTTTGGCTGCTGTCTTTGGCTCAATGATGTATACACTTGGAGAAGACTGTCGGGCTATAAGTTCCTTGGAGGGTCTTGAGATATCAACATAGTCAAACTTGGAGCAGGGACCAAACTAGACTCCTTCAGTGTGACATCTTTCTTATTTGTCTTTTTGTAGCTTATTGACTTGACTGGATGACTGGGCAGCAAGAGGACAGGATGTACTCCTTGCAAGCCACCACTGTGTGTGACAGGGTCCACCCTCACCACTAGGGTTGCTGACGAATGTCACCACGCCTGACACTTTATTTGGGTGCTGGGGTGGACTCAGGTCTTCATGTCTGCATGGCAAACACTCTGCCAACTGACTCATCTCCCCAGTCCTGAATCACAGACGTTCTAAAAGTTCCCAGAGCTGAAGAGCAAATTCTTTATGCATTTAATGTTCTTTACCCATTACTGAAGGGTCTTTTACTTCTCTAGTTGAAGTGAGCTACAAAAGCAGATACCCTTTAAAAGAAGCCTGAATTTACTATTGTATATGCGAGTGGGCTGATACAAAGCAGAGTGAGACAGGCTTTCCAGAGTGTACCAGCCTGAAATCCCCCAAAGAACACATGGTTCTTACAAAGTCCTCTGAGCTGGGATACTGTGTACATTTTACAGTAAAGGAAAAATTGAATATTTTTTAAAGCTTCCCAGAATTAGATAAGAATTGGGTATAAAAAGAAAAATCACATACCACTTGGGACTCAGACACTCCCCTGCCAGCCCCAGAGGAAGGGGACGAGAAGCCAGACACAGAGGTCTGCTTTTCTCCAAGTCACCCAGACACAAACAAGAATAAAATAAAAGACACGGAATGTAGAACAACACGAGCTCTTTACTTGGAGCAATTTAGAGAGTAGAAATAACTGACAATAGGCAAGTAGCAGAGACCTAAGACAGCAGCATGTATCTTACCCCAGAAGCTGTGCATGTTTGAGGCAGAAGCAGCTGCCATTTGAGTGCATCTTTACCTTCTTGGAGCATAGCCTTGCTCTGAGAATCCATGGAAAGCAGAGTCTCTTACCCAAAAGACGTGTAAAGGGGTGTGTGTGTGTGTGTGTGTGTGTGTGTGTGTGTGTGTGTGTGTACACGTCTGTCCATAGCTCTGCATTTGATTTGGTTTGTGAAATGATGCTAATACTCACTTTGCATGGACAACACACTGGTAACTCCTGCATCAAATGGCTCCCCGGGTCCCTGCTTTGCTTTCTTTTCTGTCTTGAAATCAGCTGTGTAAATGACTGGACAGGTAAAGAGAAGCAAGGCTGTTGGTGAGGGAAGAAGGTCAGCTGTGTCCTCAGGAAACATTAGTGGTGGATTGACTCCTCCCAGGCTGCCTCCAGGGAAAACACAAATAAATAAAATAGCTGAGCGAAGATCGTGATATATCAAGTAGCAGTAAATTCTAAATTTCTCTCACTGCGAATTGGCAATTAAGCACATTGACATTTTTATTGTATTTCTACTAACTGGTAGCATTTTTTCAAACCATTAAGATCTCTGAAAAGTATTACATGACTGTGTCACTGTTATGGTTTTTATTTGAGACAGTTACCTGGCATGGCATGAAACAGTATCTCCCAACCTCTGAAACAACTATTTCTCAATCCTATTTTGCACTGGGAATGGCCTAGTGGTCTGGTCACGTTCCAGAGGTACAAGAAGAAGAAAACATGTTTAAGAGCCCTTCCAAAGCCAATGAGTCCCAGTGTTAAGATGGAACTCTGAATCGAAAGAGCAGAGTGACTTACTGCAGCTAGTCACAGGAAAGCATAAGATCCCAGATGGGAAATCCCAGAACAAGAGGCAGAGATACCAGGACTTTCTTTGGCAAATACAAAACACAGGCTGCACCCAGAGCCTCGTTCCAGGTTTTGCTAAATGAGAATTTCACGGCAAAGCGTCAAGAGCCTGCAGAATCATTTTGGTTGTAACCCAGGTACTGCCCGGTGTGACTTTCCTGATGTTTAGCTAGGAGCTACTCATACCGAAAGCCAGAATGTAGAGATTAATCAAACCCCACCACCAGACAGCTGCGGGGGGGGGGGGGGATGTCGGGGTCTGGCCTTCGACCACCAGGGCATCAATAAAATGGTGCTGGTATCAGCTGCCCGAGCCTTAGAAATCGAAATCGCTTGAACCTGCCTCTCTTTTGCTAATAGAACTCCTCTGGATGTATTGGCATCCTTAATCACGAGCAGAGAGAATTCCCCTAAAATGATCCATATATTCAGGTATATTCTGTATATCTGTATATTCACCATCAGGGCTAATCAGCTTTGTCTGAATTCTCTTAAGTTGCCAAATAAACGAGGTCAGGTTAAAAGGCTTCCAAACCATACAGCTATCCTCTCTCCTGCTCCTGATGAGGTTGTGTGACAGGAGAAAGGGGCCTGTCTGAGTATTTATCATTTGTAGATTTAAACATATATCCAGAATATCTAATAGAAGAGAAAGTGAAGTGAGAACTTTGTTCTGAGAGTAGAGAGTCCGTGTGGATACCAAGACCAAAGCCTTATGCCCAAGTCCTTGACATTTTAGAGAGGAAACAGAAGCCAAAGGCTAATTAGCATTTAGCATGGTAGATCTGGATAACAGATATCCTATATGGCTTGCAAAGAACATATAAACTCTGTGTGGTTTGGCAGGAAAGTGAAAGGAGAGTACCCAAGTCACATGCCTGTGTTGACTGCCAACTGAGGTATTGCTTAGTCTATTCTCTTTGGGCCAGCTGAAGACAATATTAGATTTGAAGTGGTGAAAAATTTAATATTATTATATGGCCCAAGAGCAAGGTGTCTGGTCTGAGTTCCAAGTATGTACATTATCTTCAGCACAAAGACCTTCCAGATCTGTCTCGTTCCAACACATGGAGAGAGCGTCTCTGTTGTACTGACTCACTAATTTGGTAGAGAGGCCTTTTAATTCTGCTCCCTTTAGAGAGTGCACACATGGTCTGTACATAGAACTCTGCCCCCCAGTGGCTTGTCAATGCCACATAAAAGTGTGACCTGCTTTTCTTTAGAGTAATACAGGTATTCATGCATCAATGATTTCCTTGATTTCAAAAGACAATAGTATGCCCGGTGTAAAACGCAATCTCTCTAATTCCACATTCAACTCATTTTAGCAAGACTTCAGTGCGCTAATTATTCCTGGCACTTGTCATGTATCTCCTTCCCACAGGATGCTCGCTGCCATCATCTCTGCTCATCTGGATCTGGGGACTACATGGGTGAGTGTGAGTGAGACTAATCCCAGCAGCCTAAGTAGCAGACCAAGACTTCATATGCAGACTATAATCAAGAAATGTATCTACAGAGGAGGATAACTGAGCACCCTGCTCGGGCCTCTATTGACAACGTGGGAAGACTGATAAAGACATAAGAAAATACAATCAGATAGAAAACCAGAGAAAAGATTTATGTGGCCGTTTCATAAAAAGAGATGCTTATGTGAACCATGTCTGCAAAGCACTGTGCATTATTACTCACCAGAATAAAGCTAGTGGCTATTTCAATGCAGTTTCATGACTGGTCTCCCATGGCAGCTAGACTTGAAGTCCAGCACCAGTTGTCAGCTGCTGTGGAGAAGTGGCAGTATCACACCCATTGGAGGCATATAAATTGGTCCCTTCTTTGAAAAATGTGTTGACAGTGTCTGCCATAGTTTGGATCTGAAATGTTTCCTAGTGATCCATGTGTTAAAGCTTGGTCCCCAATTCATACTGCTATTAGGAGGCAGGACCCAGTCGGGGAGTTATGTTATCAGGAGTAGGCTCTTGAACGGGACATCCAGTCTCAGCTCCATGTCCTTCCCCACATGATTTTCTTTTGCATCCTGGCTACCATGAAGTGAACAGGCCTCTGCCTCATACCCACCCACCATGATGTAATGTATTTCAGCCCCAGTACAATAAGGTCAACTGACATGGGGCTGAAATCACAACTGTCAGTCTTATGTGATAAAAATTTGTGTATGTATGCACAGGACGTTCATTTAATCACACAGTTATACATTGTATTGGGATTTTAAACATCAAATTTGCATCCCCTGGCAATGGGTTTAATCAAATTTGGCTTTATCAGGTTTTTTTTTTTTGTATGTTGCATTTATTTTCACTGTTGTCTACTGTTAATTTTATTATTTCACTTATAAATTCTTTTCTTTGTTTAATTTTCTGTCCATTGCTCGCTTATTTGTGGATTGTTTCTTTTTAGGATCTTTGCCCCTTTCTTCTCTCCCTGTTTTCTGTCTCCCTCCTTTTTCCTTTCTATTTTCTTTCAAGTGTCATGACCATGTTAGGCAAACGTTGCATCACTGAGCCACATTCCCAGGCATGAAACATTTCATTATTTACTGATATTCTAATTCCTGTTTGGATGTCATCCTAAACTCCTGGACCGTTTAGGAACACATTGCCTAATTTTCGATTCTCTGTGGATTTTCCAGCTGTCTACCAGAGGATTCGGTGGAAGACTTTAAGCATTTAAGCATCTTCTGCTCTGGCACACTCTGAACTTGTCCTTTGGTCTTCCCCAGCACTTCCAGACGCCCTGGTCTCCCCTCAGCTCTTCAGCCTCCCCCTTAGGAATCTATTGCCCACCCAGGTGCATGTTAACAAAACTGTCAAGAAAACTTCTATATAGAATTTCAGGCTCAAATTTCTGCGGTTCTGTTGTTTCTACCCAGGGTATGATTCATAGGAAGAAGGTGTGTGGGGAGAGTTGGTCTCAGCTCTCTGTTTTCCCACAGGAAGTTTCTGGGAGCCCCAAGTAGCTCTATTGCATTGCAAGGAAGGGACAGATCTAATCAGAAACCAAAGGGAACTGTGGCACTCTGCTTGGTGTTTTCCTTACTCTGGGACTTTGACCCCATTCACTCCTGGTCCCCTTTGTTGTTTCCCAGGGCCATCAAGCAGTTGCCCACTTTACCAAGCTTTCATAGTGGGCCAAGTACGCAATTTAGTTTGAGAGAAATCGCATCCAGTCACTATGGCCAACGGTAGAAATTTCTTCAACCAGGAATTAACCTTAGAATGTGTGATAGATTCCATTTTTCAAAAACTTCCCTGCAGTCTCCTAAATACTGTCGAAAGGAAGATATTGTTTCCTATTTACATGACCTTGTGCCTCCCCCCCCCTCTTGCTTTGGGGATATTAGTAGACACTGTGTACGCAGGAACTTTAGAAGTCCTGGTGTAGCTCAACGTGCCCTCTCAGGCTTTTGTGATGGCATCAGAAGAACCAGCCTAGTGGACATGCTGCACAGCAGCTTCCAGGCCCATGCACAGACCTGCAGCCTAAAGAGGAACTTTTCAGCCTTCTCTCAGTGAGCTGCTGACATGCAAGCCACCTGCAGATTCATGAATGGATTCATGTACTCAGGGACAAAGAGCCAAGCACCCCAGCCCACCAGCGTGTCCTTGACAGTAAAATATTGTGATCTTAAGGAGCAGCCTGGGGGTGCTACACATCATTATTTTGGAAGGATAAAATCCTGACTGATGAACAGAGACTGCTCTCTATTGAGACTGTAGCTGCCTTACCTTCCGCCCACAGCAGGACTGACTTCTAGAGAATACAACATTGCCTTGAAAGTGGGGCTGTTGGCTCAGGGTGTGCTACCCCCGACTCTCACTTAATATTAGAAAGAACTGGTTGTTTGGGGTCAGAATAGCTTGTGAAGAGACAAATATGAACATAGATGTTTTTAGTGGATTCTACTTCTCAATAGAGGGGGAGAAAGGGGCTCAACAGATAAAAGTCTACTCTAAACAACAGCTGGAAAGTAAATGTGTTGGGTAAAATGAGAGCAGGATAATTTTGAGTATTGCTAATTTTTAACTCAATTAAGAAGAGTTGATGTCCTAAGAGAATGGGGGAAATCATCATTTCACATGCCTAGAGATTATGTGAAGCAAACCTATCCTTAGCTCAAGAGTTTGGAAGAGTCCAAACACAGAATCTGGATGTATACTTCTTGTTTTTTGTCATGCCTGAGAATTGCTTTACTAACCTTGAAACATCCCACTGTCTAAATGATACAAACAGTGAGCTGCGTATAAACCACAGCAAGGACTGATTTTACAGGGAGGGAGTGGCACTAGCACTGGATCCTAACTCCCAAGGCTTTCTTGAGTTGAGGGAAAAAAATCACTACAATATCCCATTGAGAGTCTAAATATGCTGGCTGTGGAATCCTCAAGAAAGATTATTGTTCGCAATAGGCCTCAATATTCCGCAGAGGAATCTGATACTTTCCCCAAAGCATGGGGTTTCAGGGTTTCAGAGGCCAAGGAGGCCTCCAGGAATCTTAAAGCTCTGGACTTAAGTACAAAAAAAAAAAAAAAAAAAAAAAAAAAAAAAAAAAAAAAAAAGCTTCAATCATCAGAACACAGGACTACACATCTTTAAGAGGCTCTTGTTGGCTGCTCTGTGCTAGACAACTGAGCACATTTAACAAATGATAAACTTGTTATTTTTTTATTTTAAAGTAGCAAAGAGCATTTTAAAGTGGATCTTTTAACCACTTGTTATGAAGGAGACACAAGAAACAAATGGCTAATATTCTCATCCCAAAGGTCAGTGAAAGTGAAATGTCAAATGCAGGCTGAAGTCCCACGGCTTCTGCTTTTAGGTAGAAAGAGCTGAAAACTCTCTTCAGCTGACACAGGCAGGAAGTCCTTCCACTCCTCCCTCCATCCCTTCTTTCTTCTCTCTTCCCTCTGTCCCTCTCTTACCCTCCCTCTTTCTTTCTTTCTCTCCCCTTTCTTTTTAAGAGTCAAGGTCTGCCTATGTTTCCCGTGCTGGCCCTGGACGGGAAGACTCAAGCTATCTCCCTGTCTCAGCTGCCAATAGCTGCTGGCACCTGCTATCAGCAGTTGTGGCTGAGGTCAGTTTCTTTCCCTCAGTCAATTCCTATCTATTACTAGAATTACAGTTCAAGCGATAGGATGCTCCCTATGGGTTATTAGTCAAGGAGGTCCCAGAGGTCTCCAAAACAACACACACCATTGCCCTTGGTTACACACTCTAACTACATGGTAAGATCCTATTACTGAAGTCATCACATACTTTGGCTACAGCACATGGAGAAGCCAATCTCAATCAACCAGTCAACTCTCTCCTTGATGGCTAGCTTTCAAAGTGCCAAAAGGCACCCAAATGGCTGCTGGAGGAGACAAGATGTAAGTAATGTTCTTACCCAGGGCTGGACCCTGAATGCCACAGTCCTCACTTGCTAGGCAATAGGTGCTCACAGTGCGATAGTGGCATGACTGTTATTTCTGATTAGATTTGAGGCATGCTCCGTAGGGGGGAACTTCATGCCTGGTACTATGATCCTGGTCAAAAATCTATGACTATAGAGGTTATAGGCCTTAGGGTAGAACCTACTACTGTTATTTTTCTAAATGGTCACTTGGTCAAATTGCTTTCTAAACATTTATATTTATACCCATAGGCCTGGGCTGCTCTCAGTCTTGGCCAGATAAGCTTCTTTTTGAGATCTGTCACAGTCAGTACAGAGACAAATAATTTGTTTAAAGATCTGGGGATAAGTGACTGAGTTCTCAGCCCTAAATGGGAAATGGCATCTTCTGGAAAATTTATGACATGACTATCAAGCCAGTCAAAATTTTGATATAGAAAAGGGGAGGTTCTCTTCCACCCCTATCCTTTGGCGAAGAGCTACGGGCAGGTTATAGCTTCTTGGGAAGAGAGAATCCTTCTTCTTTGAGGATGTCCCACTGGTAGATTCCCCATGCTCCAGGGGGTGATCTCACATGTGTGCATAGGTAGGCAGCACTGATTGGACTTATTGGGTTATCAAAGAGAAACATAACCAAAACAGATATGAGGTTTGGGGGGGGGATGGGTTGGGAGGATATGGGAGGAGTTGGAAGAGGGAAATGTATGGTGTATATGTACATCTTTTATTGTATATATGTATGAAATCCCAAAGAATAAAGAACAATTATAAAAAATGCAACAGGAAAAATATCCACTGTTCTGATAAACATTTATGAGTCGACACATAAATGAATCTGGAGTTAGAGTTTCAGAAGTTACAGGTTCTCTTAAATTAATTGTAAATTTCAAAGTGTGTGAGAGTTTTACTCTCAAGAGTATCTAGGATTTTCAACAGATTCCCAAAGGGATCAAAAGAAAGTTAAAAATGGACCTAGTGATGTAGCTCAGTTAGTAGACAGCTTGTCTGGTATACACAAAGCCCTGGGTTTGATTAATGGCACCGCCTAAACCAGGCACCATGGCCAACAAGCATAATCACAGCACTTGGGAGGTGGAAGAAGGAGAACCAGAAGATGAAGGTCATCCTTGGATACACAGCAAGTTCAGTTCCACCATGGGCTACATAAGACTGCCCCGACAAATGTTTAAAATGTAGAAATTAAGTTTACACAAGATGAAAAATTATTCTTTAGAAGCTGAAAGCTCCTCTTGGAAAAACATGCCACGTTGTCACCAACTATCTATGGTGAAGGTTGCATCTCTCATTAACTTCCCTGACCCTCTGTTTCCTAATTTGAAGATGGAGGGGTTTGGACTAGAGGAATGAATTTTAAGATCATGGCCAGCTCTAACTTTGTAGTGCTATGCAGGACTCATATAAACTTTTAAACAATAAAATAAACTCACAGAGTGTTAGCCAGATAATTCTTAAAGCAGATTTTTAAAAATTATTACTTCATATTTGCACATGTGATATGTGCGCGTATGTGTCCATGTGTGGAGGGATGCATATACATCTCCATTTATGCTTCTGTGGAGGGCAGAAGTCAATGTTAGATGCTTCCTTCTATCAGTTGTCACTTTGCTTTACAACAGGTTCTCACTGAACTGGAGCTCTCTGATCCGGATAGACTGAGACGCTCAGGAAGTGTCTTTGATCCTACGGTCTCCACCTTCCAGCACAAACACAGTCATGTGTTTCTATGCATGGTTTTTACATGGCTGTGAGGGAACCAAAGTCAAATCTTCATGTACACACAGGGGGCGTTTTATACACGAAACCATCTCTTCAGCCCTAAGATATGACATCAATATAACCAATGAAGTATTTAAACTGGAAATCAAACTGTCTGAGTTCTGAGCGACCTAAGTGTCATCATTTGTCAATGTCTTGTCTCCTGAAAGTTAGATGTTTGGTTTCAGATGAAATTCTTGGACAGGTTTACATCCTCTACTGTTTAAATACTTTTCTGTTGTAGGGCTTTGCATGATGCTCGAATGCTTAATGATCAAAAACAAACATTGTAGCTGCCTATTGAGATGGGATCAGCAGACTAAGAGGCAAAAAGAGAGCATGAATGCAAGGCTCCTCCAATCTAAACATGTGGTCAAGAGGAAAGAAAACAATTCTTGTCCCTTCTAAAATACTTGTTATAACTTAACAGTGGGTCCATCAAAATGTGGCTGGAGATGAGCGGGGGTAATCCCTGTGAAGAGCAAAAAAAGAAGCCAGCAATGAAGCTGGCCAGGCTCACGCTGTGGGAGACCCTTGTTTATTTTTTCTCAGAGGCCATCCAGTCCCCATTAGTCAGCGCCCTAGGATAAGCCTATAAATATTTACTATCTTCTTGGCTCAGCCACTGGACAAGTGACTGAAAACTACTCTCTTCATGTGACTGGAGTTTGGACCCACATCTGATGTCTTCAAGGCATTCTAAATAATTGATTAATCACATCCTGAGGAGCTATTTTTAAAATCCAGGGGAGTTTTTTTCGGCGTTCAGATCAAATTATAGTACTAGAGGCAATTGACAGACACGCATCGAGGCATCTTGAGAGGCGAATATAAGAAGTGATAGCATTTTAATACGCTAGGTTACTTGCTTTGAAATAGGGTTGATATGCTAATGAGAGATGAAGTTTGAAGCAAAGGACCAAGCCTGTCTTCAGGAAAGAAATCAACACTGAGCAGAGTTACTTCTTGAACATTTTAAGTTAGTTAACTTCTGATTGTTGGAGAAATTATCAGGGAATAGTTACTGTTTTTCTATTTTGAAGTTTTTCTAATAATTTATTAGAAAAATATTGCTTAGTGAATATTGACTGTATGTCAGGCAATATCTATGAAAACCCTTCAGGTTTATAGTGTGCTTATAGCTTGAAGGGAGGGAGAAAAATCTGTGTGAAAAGGGACATACTATTTCCTTTGAAGTCAAACTTGTCTATTTTAAGGCCACAATTTAATACCACATTGTTTATTGCTCAAGCCCAAACTCTCTGCTTTATTGATTTATTAACTATATTATGTTCAAACTTGAAACTTTTGATGGCCAAGCAATATAATGATGCCTTTTTATGTAGAAATTTTGTGGGTTTGATATGAGCAGCCTGTAATTGTAACTGAGTTGACCTCATTGAATCCCAAAAGCAAGAGAGAAGAAATAACAATATACTACTTTAAGAACAAAATAAAGACATACAGTTTAACAACGGCACAAAATTTACTGCCTGGCCTCAAAGATGGTTCAGTGGGTGTCTTAGTGAGGGTTACTATTGCTACGAGGAAACACCATGACCAAAGGCAAGCTGGGGAGAAAAGGGTTTATTCAGCTTACACTTCCATATTATCATTCATCATTGAAGGAAGTCAGGACAGGGACTTAAATAGGGCAGGAACCAGGAGCCAGGAGTGATGCAGAGACTGTGGAGGGGTATTCCTGGCTTGTTCCTTATGGCTTGCTTAGTCTTCTTTCTTACAGAACCAGGACCACCTGCCTAGCGATAGCTCCAACCACAATGGGCTTGGACCTCTCCCATGGATCACTAAGTAAGAAAATGCCCTACAGGCTTGCCTACAGCCTGATCTTATGGAGGCATTTCCTCTAGCATATGTAAGTTGACATAAAACTCCTTAGCACAATGAGTAAAAGTCCTTGTCACACAAGCCTGGTGACCCAAGTTTAATCTCCAGGTTCTATATTCAAAGGATAAAATTGACTCACAAAAGTTGGTCTCTGACCTCCGCATGCATCATGGCATACACACCCCCACACACATACAACATGATAAATTAAATAAAAATTTAAAAATCACTACCCCAAACTGTACAGTGTGATATAATCATGTCTATTATTTGTTCACTTATTATATTTTGCTGCTTTCATTATTCATGGCTTACTGTGATAATCTCTCCTAATATATCATAATTGTAACTTTTATACTTAATTCTCTGGAATTAAAACAAAGCTTTCCCCAAAATGTATTGACTTAATGAAAGTAGTACACACTAGAATGTGCAACCTTTTATGAAAGTAATGCAATATGGGACATGAAATGTACTCTATCTGCCCTCTTTCCTCTGAGTTCATTTATTTGTTTGTTTGTTTTTGACACAGAGTTTCATATATCTCAGGCTGGCCTTGAACTGATTATACAGACAAAGATGACCTTAAACTCCACCTCCTTCCTCCACCTCATCTACGTGCTGGGATTCTAGCATAACCTACCATGCTATTTCATGTGATGCTGGGATAGAGCCCGAGCCTCAAGCACGCCAGGCAAACAGCCTGCCAGCTGAGATGCAGTCCAAGACCTTCCGATTCCTATAAACCATGAAGAAGGAAAAGGAAGAGGAGAAGGAGGAAGCAAGCAGTCAACTAAACCTGACAATCAACTTTATTTTTCAGTTATCTTCCCTGCCAGATAGAATTAGGCACACTTTGCTTGTGATGTGGAATAAAACAGAACATTTCAATAGGCAACATGTAGGCCATCTCTTATTCATTCACTTAAAACCCCTCCTTTCAATATTCAAAATCTAGAAAAGGAACAAAGAAAGGAAACAGAAACCAAGGAGGGCATCTCCTTATGCACATTAAACATTGAAGAACAGATCACTTAGGGGAAAGGAAGGTGATGAAGAACACTTGCTTACAGGAGCTTTGTTACAGGTAGGACTCCTTAGGGTCTCCTGGGAACCGAGCCACCTCTCCAATTGTGAAAAGATGGGAAGGAATAGGCCAGATCCTCAGGTAGAAAGCAGCATGGTGGTACCTGGGAGGAGGGCAGTGGTGCTGCAGGCTGACTGTGGGAAGCTGCCTGAAATGAAATAGAAGGTCAATTAAAGAGACAGAATGCATTTGAGGGGCAAAAAACATGTGACAGCAAGGTAGAAAGGGGAGCTTGAATCGATCCAGGAGGCACTGGTATCTCCTGTGAGATTTGAGGATGCACTTTCCCTTGACCATTATAATGTAAAGGGGATGAAAAGGACTGGGATGCCAAAAGATAAAACAACCTTCAACAATCATATATAGTCACGGATGGTTCAAATGTTCGTGTAGGGATAGTGTGTTTGTATTGCTGAGTCTATGTGACACCTTAATTACGAACAGAAGAATGAGTTCTATTATCAAGAACAGGGCAAAACACTTACAAGTACTATAAATAGAGGGCAACATGACCAAGGGAAAATACAGGATTGGTCAGAAACAATTTGTGAGACATTCTGGAGGTGAAGGTATCTGTGAGAAAGCTGAGGCAGAAAGGAGTCCATAAAGGAGTGAGGGGAAATACACACAAGGTAAAGAATGTGGAGACCATGATACTGTCATTAGCCATTGAGAGCTCAATGCTATGAAACATCTGTGAACAATTCTGGAGAGAAGCAGCTTCAAGACCGTATGGTCAATTGCTTCTTGGGTTGTTCCAAAGTTCACCTCCTGAAGGAGACAGACCAGCTGGATGATGTGATTATGAATACAGAATTTTGACCTTCAAACAAACCACATGAAGCGAAATCCATTTTCATGTAATGCTATTGATGACAGTAATATGTGTCACAAAAGACAAGCCTGTAGGTGAGTCATGGAGTTGATCCTGAGTATTGTTAAGGCAGCCGTTGGATAAACTTTGAGATCATCCTAATCAAGCCTCTCATTCCAGCCCATTAGGACTCTGTGATGTTTGGGCTTCTTCAGAGTATGTGACTTGCATTATTCTGATAGATAATTTTGAAATGTGTGACCACCAAGGACTTCCTTTCAGGAACTCCTTAGAGCTGGAAACCTTAGAAGTCATTTGTAGTCCTTATAGTAAGGGACTCCATCTTTATGTCTTGATTACTTAGTGTGGTAAACTCCATGCTATGTCCTTCTTTCTTTTTCCTTTCTCTGCTGTTCCTCAACTTTACTGCATTGTCTTCCCACAGTCTGTGATGCTAGATAGATGACCCTGAGCATTTTCTAGCATTAGCAATAGTATTAAGGCAATGGAATGAATATTGATCAAGTGCTAAGTCTTTTCCTTCTTATTTACCTATCCTGCTACCCATCATGGAAAGGAACTGTAAGATAGATAGAACAAAGTCTGTTTTGAAAGAAAGTGGAGATTAGGGGGACTTTTCTATCTATCTATCTATCTATCTATCTATCTATCTATCTATCTATCTATCTATCTATCATCTATCTATCTATCTATATTTATATATAATTTGTGTGTGTGTGTGTGTGTGTGTGTGTGTGTGTGTGTGTGTGTGTACACGAGTGAGATGTGTGTGCCACAATGTGAATGTGTTGGTCAAATGGACAACTTCGTGGAGTCAGATCTCTCTTCCCACCTTAACATTGGTTCTAGGATTCCTGGATTTTGCACAAAGCACCTTTTTCTTCTGTGCTATCTCACTAACCCTAGAAATCATGCTTATTTATTCATTCTATGGCTATCATTTTTTAAATAGCCCAGCAAATGGTCAAAAGTTGAAGCATCAAAACTCTCCAAATACAGACAACTGTTTCTGTGGTGGAAGTAATAGGAGAAACTAGATGAATTAAAATAAATAAATTTCAATGGAAACTAGAACCAAAGTAATGGCATATGAGAGAAAGAAAGGGATACTCAATTTAAGCATTTCTGCTTCAAATCTGAAAATATATGGCTAGTATGGGTAAGGAACACCCACTTCAACAGACCGCTCCTTCTGACATGGTAGAATCCATTAAGATAAAGAATTCTGGATGTGATTCCTGCCCTTTCACAATTTCCTGGACTGACAGGGCATGTGTGTAAGGAGGACAGAATGTTCTCTATGTTATGAGACAGAAAGTGCTCAGTAAGATAAGAGAAACCAACCCATGACCCCACATAGACTTACAACAGAAGCAACGAAAGAAGCTACTATTGTATGCAATGGAGCTGGCCATCAGGCCAGACATGTATTATATATTCTATTGAGTCTGTAATAAATAAAATGCCATTACAATGCGTTTTCAGTCATTTGTCAGCTCCTATCCCTGATGAATGATGTGGAAACCAGCCACAGGTCTTTGTCTCCCTTTCATGTAGCAGCTCTACCAGCTTGTGATTCACAAACGACCACACATGTGAGCACATCTCTGTAACTCTAGAGGCCAAATGAAATGTGATGTGATGGGGATTACTAATGCTTTGGGCACACTTCAAAGCCATTTGGGCAAAAAGACTTGTGACCTACTGTGTTCTCAATATTTGGAAGAAAAGAGTGAAATATGCTCAACCCCTACCCTCAGATCTCTTAGTAAGAATATTTATTGTGCATTTATTACTTGTCATGCTCTGTTCCAATCATTGCATTTCACCTAATTATAGTGGATAGGATGAACCTTGAAGCACCGGCCCTAGAGAGGCAGCAGGTAACTGCTCCACCTGCCTATGACCTTGAAGTACATGCCCCTGGGGTGTGGCCTCTTGGTGACCCTTAAGACCCAAGATGCACATAGGCATCCTCTCTTCATTCCCTCATGTGACTTGGATTCGGAACTGATAAAGGCAGCCAGCCAGTGTTGTAGAACCTGTGTCGACTCTGTTCTGTACAGTGAGTTTTTCCCCTTAGGAAATTCTTTTGCACATTGAATAGGCTCTGTGGATTTTTCATTATACCTAACTCATTTAAATCTCATATCATTCTAGGTTATCTCTATTTTATAGATGAAGAAATTGAGTACCCATAGTTAAGCAATTTGAAGTTTCAGTTTCTATTGCAAAATATGATACAGTTGAAAGTTGCATTAGTCAGTTTTCTGTTACTGCGACAAAATACTTGAGACAGTCAACTTAAGGAGGAAGAATTTATTTCGCTCACAATTTCAAAGGTTTCAGCTTATGATCGTTGGTTCCACTTCTTCAGCAGAATCTTCATGAAGGCAAAGAGTTGGTAGAATAACTATTCATCTTTCCAAGAAGGGTGAAGGAGGATGGAGGGACAGAGAGAGGAGAGGGAATGTGTATGGTTTATTGAGAGATTCCATTGCTACTATTGCTTTGAAGGGCATACACCTGTAGTCTAATATACTGTAATTTACCTCTTAAAGGGTTTACGACCTCCCAAGAGTACTACAGACTGGAGAATAAGGCTTTCCTGCAAGGGCCTATGGGGACATTGAAGACCCAAAGCATAACAGAAGTTACCATTCCCATCTTCTGCATAATAAGGAGCCAAACAAATTAAGTATCAGTAATTCTTCTAAGATTCTTCAGAGCACTAAGGACAAATTGATGGTAGACAAGATGGAACAGAACGTAGAAGAACCATCTGACAATTCAAGTATATGTAGACCTTTGTGGTGGGAATATCCGAGAGAAAGGAAACAAGAATGTCAAAAAAACAATGGTTGAAAATTTTCCAAAATGAATAACGGGCATCAGTCCACAGCTCCAACTAATTCAGAGGACAACACACATATTAAGTGCTTATGGGCACGTCATATCCAAACCACAGAAAATCAAAGAAAAAGAAAATATGGAAAGAAGTACAAAATAAAAGCCTTGCTTACAGGGGAAATGGATAAAAGGTACATTCAGTTTCTTTTCATTTCCACTCAAATAAGAAGAGAAGGGAGCAAAATAAAGTGGCAAAGAAAACAACAACCTGCAATTCTGTATCTAGTACAACTATTCTTCAAAGTGAAGTAAAGTAATTTCTTAGACAAAGAAAACTGTTACTGCTTTAATCCAGCAGTCAGGAGGCAGAGACAGGTGGATCTCTATGATCTTGAGGCTAGCCTGGTCTACATAGTAAATTCCAGGCCAGCAAAAACTATATAGATAGGGTCTGTCTCTAAAATTTCAAAAACCAAAACAAAAGGGGGAATAGTTTGTGTATACTTTCTCGAATGTGATGCTGAATTCTTCTGTGGGGATGGCATGGCTCAGAAACATGTCACATAATAAAGGCCAACATTGCAGAAGAAAGAAATGAAGGTTAAATCAAACCTTTTATTCTTACAGAAAATTATGTGCTCAAAATTATAATAGCAACTAAATATTAATTATTATAGCACATGAATCAGAGAGGTGAATAACAATTAAGTTGTTAGGAAAAGGTGGTGCTGGTAGGCACTTGCATTGCTCATGAAGGAGTGTTATTCCGAATGGACTTGAATTAACTGTGAATGTGTGCAGAAAATCTCTGATGCAATCACATACATATTTTTAAAAAAACAAAATGACAATTGATAATGCTAGGAGAAAAGAAAAACGTGATCACATCAAATGTCCAATTAAAACTTGAGATGGTGGAGAAAGAGTAGAAAATAAAAATGAAAGGAGGATGAGTGGGAAAAAATGACAGACAAGAAAGAGCTGTAAGTACAATGGACATAAATCTTGCCACAGGTACTTAGGGACTGATTGTACTAAAAAGCATTGACCCTATGCTGGCTCCCACAAAGTGACTAAAAGCACTAAGAGCAGGAAAAAAACCAGATGTCTCTGCCTTCGTTTTAGGTCTGTGTGAAAATACTCTATTTTGAGTCAGGCAGTCCTCAGCCTACACGTAGGCATGTCAATCACTCAAGGAGTATCTGTCTACAACCCCAGACTATCTAACCCCCTCCCTTGATGCTCAAGGCACAAAGATAAAAGGAATTGAGGAAACATTACTGTCAGTTTTTTACAGAGTTCTGTTCCAGGCCTCCAAAAGTGCCTGAAGGGTCCCAGTCATCATCCTAACGCCACAGTCACCTTGGAGTCCAGGAGCAGGAGAACTGTGTAGGCACACCACTCCATCATGAGATCACCCTCAAGCAGGAACAATCACCTATGCAACTAGCCTGTCTCTTCAACCAATCAGGACAGCTTAGAGTCAACTTCAAAACCATTAACTGAGGGGTAGTAAATGAGACCCACACTGATCAAGACTGCTTAGATATGTGTGTCTCTTGCCGTACTCCAGCTCTTTCTTTATTTTGCCTTAGAGTTCATATCAGTCTCTCAAACGTGGATTTGTACTTGAAGTTTACTAAACATAATCATCTGTTCTTCTTAATGTGATCATTTTGATTACATCTTATCTGGTTTTGCTATCATCCTTTTCTTTGATTGGTATGGTGTTTGGTATATTGGTATATTGATTGGTGTATATTGATTGGGTGATCAAGCCAAGATGAACTCCCAGAGACACGGCTTTTACCCTAAAGCCCCAGAAACAATATAACTCTGTTGAAAATTACTTCAGATATGAAAAAAACTAAATATGCCAAGTGCAAAAAAACATTGTTAGTATGCATTTTAAAAAAAGATCCAACTATACTTTGTTTACAAAAAGCCCATCTAAGTATAAAAATATAGACAGATTAAAAAATGATAGATACCGAGAAAGATGAATCATATTAACATTAATCAAAACAGTTAAAGTAGGTACATTCATTTAATACAAAACCAATCTCCTTGAAAATATAATTATTTTGAATAAAAAAGTCATACATAATGATAAAGGCATTACCATACTAAAAGATACAGCAATTCTTAGTGTGTATGTGCCTAACAGCAGGACATGCAAATACATTAAATAAAAACTGTTAGAACTACAAGGAGATGATTGGTGAGGTAGTTCAGCTTCAGAATACCATCATACAACCTGACAAGTTCAGTTTGAACCCTGGAACCAACATGGAGGAGGAAAAAGCGAAGACATTACACAAAATTTGTTTGACCACCACACACAGGCCATGGCACACACACACACACACACACACACACACACACACACACACAGACATAGACACACACACATATATACACACACATACATGTACACACATACACACAGACACACACATATACAGACACACACATATATACACATACACACATATACACACACACATACACACATACATATACAAATATACACACATACACACAAACATACACACACATATACTCACACACTGATAATAAAAGAAAAAGAAACTGGAAAATAATATAGAAAAATCAATGAAAGGAAATGCTGGTTCTCTGAAAAGCTAAAGAGAAAATGTAAACTCCTTGTTGGAACAATCATTATTTAATAAAGGTAAAATGCACATATTACTAGCACCAGAAATATAAGAGCTACTGTATTGACAGAAAGGGACAATAGAGAAATATTGTGAATGACCAAGTGCCCAGGACTTTAATAATCTAGACAATCTGCAAAATGTATCATTTTCTCTTTCTTGTTTGTTGGATAAAACCGGGACACTTATGACACTTATTGAATCAGTGATGCCATTAGTACCAATGTGTCAGACAGTGGCAATCATTACGTTTCTGCCATAGGTGTCAGAGAGGACACCTAGTCAGGAGTCACTGCTGGAGCCTGTCACAGTGTCCCCATGAAGTCCACTGTCTTTGCCAAAATCAAACCTCTAAGCAAACAAGAAGCCAATGCCCTCTGTACAAAACCCCAAAGTGCCACCTCTCTGTGGACCTTCAGGCTGAAGCGCCAAGAGCAGTCAGCAGATGGGTTCTGGCAAGTGTGGCCCTGAGGCTGGGGACACAGGAGGACCCTGGAACTAAGACTAAGATTTCTCCAGCCTCAGCCAGTGAGCACCTTGCATTGTGTTCCCACTCTGTTCCCGCTCACACTGGTTTGTTCGCCTGGAAGGAACTCAGCCTTCCAGTTGAAATCACTTTTAGTAACTGCCATGTGCATTCATATAAGTACCTTATAAAATGCTGACAGGAGATGAAGGGGCACACATAATGAAAACACTGGAAACAGCTCAGTGTCAAGGCTTGGCTCTAGCTTCCCCCGGCACCTCTGAAAAGTCATGGCTTTCCTATTCCTCAATACAAAAAAGTACAGTATCTTGTATGTTTTTACCAAATACCCACTGAACACTTAAACACAATTCAGCGGGACAGCGGGCTTTAAGTCTTATCGATATTAAACAACAAAATCCTTAAAAAAAAAAAAAAACTTGCCTTTAAATCCTTTCCAAACCTGTCAAATGCCGGGCTGCAGGTGAGCCCCGAAGGAGGAGCAGACCCTGGGTGAGGCTCTGGAGGAGGTGGGCGTTTCTGCTGAACTATGATAACACCACAGGAACTTTCACATTCAGTGGAGAACTGTAATTCGTGGAATATCCTTCAGTGTACATTTCCAACAATCCAAGGCCCATGAACTATGTGCTCTGAGCCAGGATAAGGCAACCAGAAAGTAGTAATCCCTGTAAAGGCGACAGAGAGCGATCGTTTGGAAAGTCAGAGAGGATTAAAGAAGGTCAAAGGCCAGACCTGCTTATCCCGGGTCTTCCTTGTAACTTGCCTGAATTTAACTCGGAACAATTTGAATAGGGCCTCCGAGTCACTCAGAAATGCTTACAACTCACACACACACACACACACACACACACACACACACACTCACTACATGCAAAGCTCATTTATAGACACACATTTATTTGCTTCACCACTTTCCTGAAAAGTCTTCTCAAACATAGAAACATAAAAAAAAAAAAAAAAAAAAAAAGAGTTAATATCTAGACATGTTAAACTCTATAAAAGCTACCGGATAGGAACACAACCATCAGAACTCGTAGACACCAACACAGTGCACATGCTGAAACACTCTGGTGAACCAGCTGTTTTTCCCTTCAAATGTCTTCCATCAGCTGCTTCTCTAAGCCCTCCAGATAGTAGCAGAATCATAAACGTAAGACTTGACAGGATGCAGACCCAGCTGGTGCTACAGCAGCCATCACTGTCCCACATTAACCGCAGCTGCAGACCCCTGGCCACCTCCTGTCCAGGGGTTACCTGAGCTACTGCAGCAGGGCTAAGCACACACCCTCGGGGTAGTGCCTCTCAGGTCAGACCCGCAGCACCGTCCACCCGCTCTTTGGCTCCACTAGCCACATCGCACATGCCACCCGCAACTGTATCACAGGCTTCCTTTCTTCGGCTCTTGCTGCTTGTCTTCAGCTCATGCAGCACAAACCCTCCAAGTTCTTCTGTCTTTGAAACAGTGTCCTCTCTAGGAATACTGCTTAACTACTCTGTGGTGAAATACTTAGAATGGAAATACACACCCAGGCTCCCATCTCCAGGGAGTTTTGAAACTATCCTAGATTTCTTCCAATGGAAAGGTTTCCCTGGGAACCTCATCTTGGAAGATAATGAATTCTTCATTATGACAGTTACAAATGACCTTGAATGTCATGTTAGGGAAAGAAAATGAAGCTTACCTGTAGGTCTTGGGACACCAATGAGGATTTATTAATGAAAGTGTCCCCCTAAAATCTGTACTTGGAAATAGAATAGATAGCACATGGGCACAAATTGTGAAACTGTTCTAGCAGTTTCGGGTAAGAGAGGATAGGGAGTAAACTAGGCATCGCTTGCAAAGATGGATAAGATGATGTGATTATTGGGGCAGGGCGAAAAGTAGAGAAGGAACGAAAGATGACGCTCAGTTTTGAACCTGGGAGGCAGGATGGAATGTGACTATGTGCTGAGAGAAAGTCAAAGATGGAGAGGACAGCAGGGAACGTTTAGGAGTTCAGCCTGAGTCTGTCAAACTTCCAGTTGTCTCCCCTGGCTATGAAAACACTCACACTGTTGGCATTGACACTCATATACCATTCAAATCACAAAGCCCCAGACAGGGTATGAGGTCAGGAAATTCTCACATGTCAGAAAATGTGGATCATCCTTTGACTCTATGAAGGTAGAACAGGGGACTGATAACTTGAGAAGTTAAATTACTGCTTTAAAATGAAACCTTCTCAGGCCAGGGAATTGGCTCAGCAAGTGAAGGCACTTGCTACCAAGCCTGATGACCAGAGTTCAAGCCCAGGTACCCATAGGAAAGAAGAGAACTCCCATCATAGGCTGTCCTCTGACCTCTACATGTTCTGTGACATGCATGTGCCCACAGAGCTGCCTGAGTGCATGCACACATAATCATACACAAATACACATGCACACACACAAACAAATAAATGCAATAAAAATATAAAAAAGAAGATAGCATAGAGATTTTTCCGAAACTAAGAGTGTGTACTGTTCTTGCTGAGGATCTGACTTCCTTTCCCAGGATCCAGGCCAGGTTGCTCACAACTTCCTCTAACTCTAGTTCTAGAGGGCTTCATAACTCTGACCTATGAGTTCCACGACTGCATTCATTGGCACATACCTCCACACAAAGACAAAATTCAAATAAATGAATCTTTTTAAAAAAAATAAAGAAAAGAAACCCTTCTTAGTCAAGGTTTCTTTATAAGAGTTACAGAATTATTCCAAGCGCTGTTTCTACAGTTTTATTTTCCAATGTCTTTATCCGAGTCATTCCCAGCACATCCAGGATTGCCATGTTTCCTGCCCTGCTTGCTCCTGGCATCAGAATATCTGGATATTCACCTCGTCAGAGTAGGAGAGGGAGAATGGCTTGGGACTTGGAGAAGAACACAGTAGGAGACAATGTACTCATCCCATCTTCCCTCCGTTAAGAAAACTGCTGCTGGAGGAGAATCAAAAAGAGAGAAAGAAGACAATTGTTCCCAAAGCTCTTACTGTACGCCACGCCCTGCCAGGTATTTTCCACATATAGTCATTTCATCTTTATGCATGTGTAAAGTATGATTGAGTTATCTGGTCATAGAAAATGAAGAAGCAGGTTTTCACAGAGATTAAATAATTTACTGTAAATTACACAGGACTTTGCTGCCAAAATCTGGTTTTTGTCCTTGATTGGGCAATTCAGTTGTTTACCCACTCACGAAGTTGATCTCATAGACAAGGGCATCCCTCTGTTTGATAAAACACTTTATTAGTCTTACTTTCAAAGGCTCTGCCTAGGTAGCCAAGGCTGGCACTGAATTCACAATACTCTGACTCCTTTTCCTGTATGTTTCAGCCTGGATTGCAACACTGGCCATGATTTGCTCAATTCTGAAAAACAAAAACAAAAAAAACCCATTTCTTTCTTTCTTTTTTTTTTTCTTTTTTTTTTTCTGGAGACAAAGTGTCATGCAGCCTGAGCTGGCCTGGAGCTTACTATGTAGCTGGAGATGACCTTGAACTTTTGATCCTCCTACCTCTATCCCTCCAGTGTTGGGGTTATAGACATGCACCACCACACCCTGTTTATTGGGCTGGAGACGGACCTTTGAGCTTCACGCATGCTCTGCACTCACATCCCCAACTTTAAAATACAGACTTGCATCTCAATTTTCACAAACAGCTGATAAGAAAAGGTTCATAATGGTTTCAATAAGAGAAGGGCCTTTCTGTCCCTACATATCATTACTTCTTTTAGAAATGAAATCATGACTTTAAGATCTACCTTAAATGGCATCTATGAAGTGTTCATTGCGGTCATATGCTTGCTCATCGAGGCAGAAAAGCAAAGGGAGGTGAGGGCAGGGAATAAAGAGAAACTAGAGTAAATTGGAAGTCCAGAGTCAAGAAATAATCACTGTTGAAAGTCTGTACATATTTGTATGAGCTTTAGTCTATGCAAATGCATGTGTGCTTTGTGTATACACACAAACGTGAGATTTTTTCTTACAAACTCTCTCTGCAAATCTGCTTTCCTTTCTGTTCCCAACATATTGTGTAAATATGTCATTATGCATAAATCTCCTCTGTAACAGCTTCAATGTGGTCTATTATTTAGAAACAGTTGCCAAACAAATAACATTTCAAACGCAAAAGAAAGTTAATAAAGAGTGTAAACACAGCATCTGCAGATATGCAGATGGATATCTCCGGTAATTTGCTCTCTGGTGTTCACTCCTGAACTCAGCAGCTGATTGACTCAAAACTAGACCCTTTCACATGGCTTTCTTTCTTTCTTTCTTTCTTTCTTTCTTTCTTTCTTTCTTTCTTTCTTTCTTTCTTTCTTTCTTTCTTTCTTTCTTTCTTCCTTCCTTCCTTCCTTCCTTCCTTCCTTCCTTCCTTTCTTTCTTTCTTTCTTTCTTTCTTTCTTTCTAGAAGATATGGATAAATGTACATCATGGTAGGAAGGCATGACAGCCCCAGAGCGATCAGGCAGTGATACAATTAATCAATCAGACACTTAAGTTGACCTTCGATGGCTGGAGTTGGAGCTTGTCTCTATGTGTTCCTCAGCCTGTCTTTCCGTGTCCCCATCTCCACACTCACACCTGGCAATCTATGTACTTCACACTAACCGTGTCCAGGCCCCATTTCATAGTTCTCTCTATTTGCTAGCAAGACTTCCCCTAAACCCAGCATGCCAGTTCCTTGTCCTGGGGTTCATTCTTAGGGTATGTCAGTCTCTTGAATGGTATTCATGGCTAACAGAAGGTTGTTACATTGGAAGCAGTCTGAGCCTAATGAATGCCTAAATATGGGTCACAGATGAATAAACTATGCCTCCACGGTGGGATATAGCCACTAGTTAAAACATGATTTCCCTAGCATGGCTGTAGGGTTACTGAAGAAATTTCTTCTCTCTCTCTCTCTCTCTCTCTCTCTCTCTCTCTCTCTCTCTCTCTCTCTCTCTCTGTTTTTCGAGACAGGGTTTCTCTGTAATTTTGGAGGCTGTTCTGGAACTCACTCTGTAGACCAGGCTGGACTCAAACTCACAGAGATCTGTCTGCTTCTGCCTCCCAAGTGCTGGGATAAAAGGCGTGTGCCACCACCACCCAGCTTCTTCTTTCTCAAACTGTATAAATTTTTCGTTAAGATCTTTACGAAATGCAGCAATCCTAATGACTAGAAATGATTGCTGATAAGTATATGAGAAGCAGGCAAACCTGTTGTCTGAAGAGTCAGAAGGCCAGTATTTCAGCTTTGACATCTATATGGTGCCTGCTGCATTTAGTCATCTATTGGAAGTGAATGAGTGAACACTGGGAGGGGGCTGTGTGTCAAGAAAATAAACATTTATTTATAAAATGAATGAGTGAAGTAACTGAACTCCTGCTCTCTGTAGATCATATTACATTTCCTTCTATCTTTGGTAGTTAAGAATGCTTAGAAGAGTATGTGTCTGGTGAGACAGGGATGCTCGGTGCTTCTCTACCCCTGCAGTGCCATGGCTCTTAGGGTCTCCAGGATGCTCTCTCATCTCCTTCCATTGCTAGCATCACAGATACTCTTGGGAAGAGTCCCTCCATGGTGCCCAGCAAGCTCTTTCTCTGCTAACCACAAAGGCAGAGAGAAATTCAGGAAAGCAGATTTTTACAAAAGTGGGTGGAGGAGACATGACTTACTGGCACCTCTCCCGCCCTTCCTGTCCTCTGTCCCTACACTGATCACTGGTGAGACAGACTCTGGAGGTGTGGGAGGGGCTGGTGGTGACATGAGCCTTGAGTGCCTGCAGATGTGGGTGTGTGAGCTCAGAGAGAGACGGTACTGGAGAAAGGCCTCGTGCTCACCACGGGGAGAATGAGTCTCTGGGGACACCGCACATCTGTAGGAAATTACAAACTTGAGGTCATGTGTGTATCTGAGAGCGAGAAACTCAGCATGCAAGAGACTCCAACAGCATGAGTGGTGCGTGCGTGCGTGCGTGCGTGCGTGTGTGTGTGTGTGTGTGTGTGTGTGTGTCCGCGTGTGTGTGCCTGCCCGTGATGGTGAGCATATGAGAGAATGAGGGGATTAATATATTAATATGTGTCACAGAGCAGCACCATGTGTGTGACTAAGTGTGGTGTGAACTAACAGAGAAGGACAATAAATGAAATGACAAGGGAGGGGGAAATATAAATAAGTCTGAGATTCTTTCCAGCAAGAGGGATTTGTATATAGATGATGTCACTCTGGAGTGACTGCCTTGCACGACAATCCAATGCCACCAATGAGAAAGTTACTCTTAGTCCAAGAAAATATGCCTGGTTGTAAAATATAGTGAGACCGGCTGACAAGAGGGTTAAATAAATCCTGACACTTTAATGAATAGCAAATTTAAGTGACAGAGACAGGGAAAAGCGTATTGAAGATAAAAATAAACCTCTCACAAAATGTGTATATTTTGGCTTCTTTGTTCAGAGTTCTACTTAATTATAACACACACACACACACACACACACACACACACACATATTCTTTTGTATTTATATGTTTATAATATATTCTTGATCGACCATTTGTTTTACCTGTATATCTCCCAGGCAGACTAGATTCCCAGTGCCATGCATTATGGTTAATGTTGACTGTCAAACTGACAAGCTCTAGGAAACAGACTTCTGATCATGTCTGTGTGTGTGAGCTCAAGAATGGATTAGTTGAGATGAGAAAATGTACCCTAAATGTTGTGGCACCTGTCCCACATGGAATAAAAGGGAGAAAATGAGCTGAGCATCAGCATTTATCTCTCTCTGCTTCCTGACCGTGTGTACAGTGTGACTGGATGCCCCACTTTCCTGCCTCCATTACTTTCCACTGTATCAGACCATGGCTGCTGCCTGCTGTAAATTGTGTTTTTCAGATATTTTTTTTTTCATAGTAGTGAGAAAAGTCACTAATACGCCATGTTTAGTATAGTGTCTAATCACTACGTTTGTTGAATGGATGGATATAAAAATAAATGAAATAGGTTACTTGTAGATGGAAAATTACAAGTCTTGCCTTTAATCTGAAAGAAAATCCAGGCAACAGCATGAGTCACACCTGTTGTTGCAACAACAAGAGACAGTGGTGTTCACAATTCGCAATTGCTTGATCACTTTCTTGCAATGACAAAGTATTAGAAGGGACTCATGGTCACCAGATCCCAGGTTGTAAGGAAGGACCATTCATTCTTCCTTGGCATTTGAATATTAGCACTTGTGGGGAAAGTGAGTCCCACGTTGGAGTATGTGCTGATACAAACATAGCAAGCTGTCTGCTCCCGGGCACAACCCAAGTCTACATAGCCTGACCCTACTTCCACAAATAAGAGGTATGAAGACTTGCATTAAATCGAACTGTTCTCCAAACAGAATGGACATAGTCTGCCCACAGGGAAATTTGCAACATAAAGACCATCATAAGGATCAACTCTGGGTACAGACTGAGAGGAACAGCTTTGAAAAACTCCAATGTCTGTGACTACAGATCCCAAAATCTGTGACTACAGGCCCCAGCCTGCCCACATAGTCCCAGACTATATCTTCAATCTTGATATGATTATCAAAGGCACTTGATTTCATAATAGGAAACAAATCCTAGTGGCAACCCCCTCAGAAACATCCACTGCTTATTTTTTCATAAAGGAGGACCTGTGGCCTATGGCAGGGAATTGACTAGCCAAGTTGTACATATTCAGTGGGACCTTAATTTGTATTTCCTAATCGTAAAAATGCTTCTACCCTTTTACAGAAGGCACATAGAAAGCCTTCATTTCCCCACCATTTAATTCTTCAGATACTTCAGCAAAAACTGAATGAAACAACCTCAAAGACACTGCTTAGTGAGCTTTTTTCATTTATAAAAGAAACATGTGTATGTAGGAGGAACAGTCTAATTAGACCCCATATTGACCTCGTCTCATATAAAACCCAGATCTCATCATTGTGGTCAGTATGTGTGGGTGGAAAGTTTGAACTTATGCTTACTCTGGGCAAATATCAGCAGGGACTCTGCCTGTCCCCAGCATGGGAAACAAGCTGAGTATGCCAGCTTCAAGAGCATCATTCATGTTCTGGAATTGGATGCATGTGGATCATGATATTGGACATATGTGGCCATTTAAGAAAATGACTTGTATTTAAAAAAAACAAAAACAAAAACAACAAAAAAAAACCTTCCTTAGACCCTAAAACAACTTAACAAAATTCAAATTCTGGAGTTAGGTAAAGGCCCACTAAGCCTGGGCGATGGCCTGGACCCACTGATACACTGATCAAAAAGCTACAGGATCATTTCATGAATACACAAACATTAGTGCAAATGCATAAGATGTTTATGTTAGAAGACAAGTTTATTGTACAGTGGGGCGTTTTCTTAGTTCACATTTCTAAGGAGAACACGGGTAAGTGGGGACATAGCTCAGTAGTAGAGGGCTTGCCTGACAGTATTCTGTTGGTACAGGGCCTTGTGTTTCTTCTTTGTCCCTTCTATATTTTTCACAGAATAAAGCTCTACTCCAGTCAAATACACATTTACAACTATCTCTGGGTGATCCTTTAAATCAGTGGATTTTGTCTCTTTGTTCTTTGCTCTCCTACCTTCTGAGAATGTTCTTCCCCCATACCTCTCTTATTCCATCTATCAAGATCCTGTCTATACATTAAGACTGAGTTGTGGAATATTCCTATTCACTATATAAATATATGTCACTGTGATTGGTTTAATAAAGATGCTGACTGGTCAATAGTTAAACAGGATAAAGTTAGGTGAAAAACCCAAACCAAGAATGATGGGAGGAAGAAGAGAGGAGTCTGAAGTCACCAGCAGATGCAGAGAGAAACAAGAAGGGCATGCTGTACTGAGAAAAGATCCCAAACTGCATGGCAAAGCATAGATAAGGAATATGGGTTAATTTAAAATGTAAAAATTAGCTAGTATCAAGCCTGATTTAATGGCCAAGCATTTATAATTAATATAAACCTCAGTGTGTTTATTTGGAAGCTGTTGGTGCCTACACTGACTTTATATTTTATTTTTCCCTGAAAGGTTTTCTAGCTCCTCAATCCAGAAATAATCTCTCCTTATTAAACTATGTCACCCACATGACTTCTTGTGCCTTTGCTGGTATTTTGAATAAATGTGCCTGACTGAACATTCATAAGTTCTTCCATAGCTTTTCATATTTTTGTAGTATTTTCCTCATAGTTCTATGCATGGTAATATTCAATAAATACTTACTGAAAAAATACGAACATACATGCTTGGTTTCTCAAGCGATAAATGAATCTTTACTATATGAAGATGAAAGATGCACTAATATGTTTCCCCCCACTTCTGGGTGTGGTGCCACATACCTTTCACCATACTCAGGAGACAAGGGCAAACAGATATCTGTAAATTTGAGGCCATCTTGATCAACATACAAAGATCTAAGCAAGCCAGGGAAACATAGTAAAATCTTGCCTCAAATTTTTTTTTTTTTTTTTTTTTTTTTTTTAGGAATCAGAAAATATTAGTGAAATATTTTGATGACACAAGAACATGCACTACCATCATACTTCAGGCATATGCACATGCATGCACATAAATATAATTCTCTTTCTGAACATAAAGAACAAATGTAATTTGAAGGAAACTACTGTCTTTCCAAATGAAAATGTGGAATGTTAAGAATTACTATTAAATATGTAGAAATGTTGATGGTATACATATAATTTAAGACATCTAACAGACATTCGGAAACAACAAACCCATAAGCATGCAATTAAGATAGGTGAAATTTCACCTCTGAAGTAGGGATACATCCAGGAAGGAGTTTCTTAAGTCTATGCACATCTGTTTGAGAATTTTAAAATGTATTTCCAAAAGTAATTTCCAGAATCCTTTGAGAATCACACTGTCTTTCATGTTTGTGGTTCAAGTGTATCCACATGGCTCTAATACCTCAGGCAAAATATGAGCTAACACCATGCTGGCATCTACACAAGGCCATGAGTTTGGAAGCAATTGCCTTGCTTTGGTGGTGAAGTTAAAATTAGAGACACAGACTTGGGGCAGATAGATGGCAAGGCAATGACAGCTAATCAATAAATATTTTTTTAAAAAAAATCTACATGTGGATAAGAATGGAATGTAGTTGGATTTCTCTTCCTTAATGGGATTTATCTGGAAGGTGTGCCATCACATTTTTTCTTAATCCAAGTTCATGGAGATGTTGACAGTGTGTTGTCTCAGATCTGTACAAAAGAAAAACGTCTGGCCTTACCTCAACCCACTGCAAGTTTCCCCTTTAAATTAAAAAAAAAATCCACACACATTTTGTAGTAGTGACACATCAAAGCAATTGCTGGTTCATCTGACTCATGGATCCATTCTTTTAGCAATCACCAAGTGCTCATGACATGCCAGACGTCATGATGAATGGGCAGGGAAATTAATAAAAATGAAATATGGCACTTGCTCTCAAAAGTTGCTCCCAGCCAGATAGGAAAGTAACTTCAATATAACAAAATTATAACAAACTCAAAATATATTAGAGAGAAATATAGTGATGCCAGACATAGCGTTAGCCTACTGACACATTATTCTTACCTATCACCCTATGGATTCATTTTCATTCCAAATTTACCAGAGTGGGAACTGAGTCTTGGGAGAGTTAATCAACTTGCTAAAAATCAAATAGTTAATTCTAGTCCTAGAATATGAGTACATTGTGGAATTTGTCTGCATTAGAGGTTATGATTTTAAGCATAGGTCAAAGGAAGCACAATACAAAGGAATGATTGGGTGACCTGGTTAGCCATAAACTAGATATTGGAAAGAAGAGGAAATTTTCTTATGAAATCCAAGGAGGCTGAGCTTGAGCGGATGATGTGAAGATCTTTCCCAGGAGTTACTGGGGTGTCATTTGTGTACAACCACATAGTGCCAGAGCAGTGTTAGTCCTTAGACCAGCATAATCAGGCTTTAGATGTCCTTTGCTATTATATTCTCAAAGCCCCAAAGGACAGATGCTACTACAGTTCACCGCCTTATCCTATTCTGAACCATGCATTGATGTAGACTCAGTTAGCTTCCCATCACTGTAGCACATATCTGAGACAGTTCAATGTACAAAGAGAATGGTTTTATTTTGGCTCATGGATTTGGAAGTTTCAGACGACAGCTTGGCTACTTTGCTTTGGGTTCCTATGAGGCAATGCATCATGGTGAGAGTGTGTGGTAGAGTGAAAGCATTCTTCTCAGGATCAGGAAATGAAAGAAGTAAGGTCACACAAACTCCATTTGCACAGAACCAATGATCTAAGGATCCCCCACTAGCTTCTTTCTTGGAAAAGTAAAGCAATTCTCAATATTGCCATGCTGGGGACATTTAATATCCAAGTACAGTGTAAGATGAAAAATGGACCAGGCTACTGAAATTCAGTTAGATAAGAGTTCATAGGACATATATACAGCCTTGGATTACCTTTATAAAGAAACTGATAGAATAATTTCCAAAACATTTTTATTTTATGTGTATCAGTGTTTTGCCTACTTGTCTTTAGCTACACCCTGTGTATGCCTGGTGCCCATCCATGATGGTCAAAAAAGAGAATTGGGTCCCCTGGAACTGGATTTATGAACAATTGTGAACTATCATGTGAGTACTGGGAATTGAACTCAGGTTCTCTGAAAGAGCAATAAGTGCTCTTAACTGCTAAGCCAGTGTTTCAACTATGGAAACTCCTTGGAATATCTAGTAAGAGGAAATCTCCAAAAAGAAGGCCTCCATACCTAGAAAGTAAAGGAAAAGAAAAAAGAAAGAAGGAAATCCAGGAGAAAAATAAAAACTGCAGGTTTTCATAAAGGTCCATGCCTCCATTAGGTTAAGGTATTTCCTTTCAACATCTGTTTGTTTCAAAAATTTTACTAAATTTCTGTTTCTTTTTGTGGTTCCATAGCTAGGGGACTTTAGCAAAGCCATTGATTTTCTGAATATCAATGAATATAATTCAAACATTTGGAATAAGACCCATCTTGCCCTGCTTATGCTTGAAAAAGCATTGAAAAATAAATGTGTAGTGCCTTGATGAAAATTACTCATAAATTTTAGGTGTGTTCATGTTCATAGTAGCTGAAAACAGCATACTGATCACTCACAGTCCCATGGGTCTTCAGTCTACCCAGGCTCGGCTGCGTCCTATGGATAAAATAGGAAATGCCAAAATCAGAATGTTGGCTAGACCCATTCCTTATCTGGAAACCCGAGAACAATCTGTTTCTGAAATTACTGTGGTTTTGGCAGAATTCGGGTCCTTATGATTGTTGTCTGATATTTTTTGCATCCTTGTTGGCCGTCAACTGGCTCCTTGCTGTCCTTTGTTCCTCTAAGTAGCCCACACTTCTCCCCTACTGACTTTCTCCACCTTCAAAGTCATCAATGGGGTACAGGTCTTAAAGGTCCCTGGCAGCCATGCCCAAGGGGGCAGGTACCTAGCAGCTACCTACTGCCTCACTAGAGGTGGTACTTCAGGGCATGGCACAAACAACCACCCTCTACAGAGTCCTGAAACACTGGTCTGCAACCTCAGTTTGGGGGGAGGGTTGTGGAGAGAAGGATCCCTGGAGCTTGCTGGTTAGCCAGCCTGCCAGCAAGCTTCAGGTCTCATAAGAGACCCTATCTCAAAACAGTGAGGTTGAGTGGTAAGATGGAATGAGCTCTGCATGCATGGGCTTACACAACCACACACATGCACACATTTACAACACACACACAAATTTAAATTTTTTTTTAAGTTCTTACATATATTTTTTCTCTCTCATTCTTTCTGTGCTTCTGTATGTCTCTGCACCATGGTCTACTACATCCTCTGTTTCTAATGAGTTCCTTTATGAATATACTTTACACATCTTTATGTTTTATCATAGCTTATGAAAACCATTCCCAGAAACCAACTTAAAATGAACTGGACCCCTTATACACAGTAAGCCTTAAACAAACAAACAAACAAAACAACAGCAACAACAAAAACATTGGTCTGTAGAAATGTTGGAAAGCAGGGGAGATATGTAAGAATCAGACCTGTCTCCTAAGGCCTGGCATTCTGGATGGAGGTACATACGCTCATGTTAGGCCCAGAAGATGAATGGCTTAAGTGCGGTTAGAAGGCAGAAGATGCATGGCTCATGCCTCCAGTTTCTAGCCATAGTTCTGGTCCTGCAAGACTGTCTCAAAGCTATCTTCTCTCCTCATTGCTTGCTTCTCCCCAGAACACAAAAGCTAGACACAAGGCCTGCTGGTACACTGCCAACTCTTTAACTTAGCGGACCTCAGACATTTGTCACCCGATCCCACCAGGTAAAGTATGATTCTACATAGCAATTAAGTATTTACACATAAACACCCAGTCATCTACAAGTACAGAACAGACTTCTTAACCATTTTCCCTTGTTATGTGCACTTGATATCTGTCCCTGCCTTTCTTTTCTTTTGTCCTGTTTTGCTCTGTTTCATTAGCTTAGATCATGTTTGCAATGAACTGCTAAATTGATACCATGACTCACTAATGGGTTAGGACACAGAGTTAGGAACTATTATTCTGGGTTTAGAGAATGAGAGTTAAAGGATGTCCATGGTTTTCTCTCTAAGTCAAAGAAGAAGTGGGCAATTCTAATTTGAAATATATAGTTTTCAGAGTTTGAGGCTTGGCTGTAAATTACAGTTTCAGCCCTCAGTGATGGTTGATCTCCATTGTCAACTTGTGTAGATCTAGAGTGTCTTAGACGAGGCCTCTCTGGGCACATGTGTAAGGGTATTTCCAAGGAGGTTTAGTTAAGGGGGGGGGGAGAGACACTGTAGTTTATTCAGGAAAAAGGAAGATATCCACTGAGCACCAGCAACCATCACTCTTCTCTTTCTGATTGCAGATGATGCAATGTGACCAGCCGGGATGGATCATGGGCCTCCTACGGGACGAGTCAAATAAACCATCCTCTCTAAAGTTGTTTTTCTCAGTTATTTTATCACAATCATGAGAAAATTATATATATATATATATATATATATATATATATATATATATATATATATCTGTCACCTTTCCCAATCTTATCAAATTTAACTCCCCAGATAGTTACAGTAAGTGCTGCCCGAATACTGAATGACAACTAGATTTTTCCTTTTGAGGGATGTAGGATTTTTAGAATAGAAGCCTAGATATGTGGTTGACAGATCTAAGGATTGATGAATGGAAATATCCAAAACACATTAAATGTGCTTTGTCATGTAGGCACGTGCTCATTCATTGTATTCATTGTGTTATTCCCTGTTTTTCTAAAGAGGGGTTTGAGAAAGGTTTCCACTGTGTAGCCCAGGCTGCCTTAATCTTACTGTCATCCTTTGGCCCCACCCTCCTGTGCACCAGTACTACATCATATAGAACTTTTTATTCTTTTCATATGCTAGAGTGTTTCATAATAAAACATGGTAAGATGGAAAGGAAATATATAAAGTATTCTATAACAAAAATAAGAGATTCAAGGAGACAAATTGAACCCGGGTCCTCTGCAAGAGCACTCATTGCTCTTAACAGCTGAGCCATCTCTCCAGCCCCTGATTTTTCACTTTTTTTTGTTTTGTTTTTGTTTTTTTTTTTTCTTTTTTTCCCTTTTATTTTATTTTACAATACCATTCAGTTCTACATATCAGTCACTGGTTCCCCTGTTCTCCCCCCTCCCACCCCTCCCCTTACCCCCAACCCACCCCCCATTCCCACCTCCTCCAGGGCAAAGCCTCCCCCGAGGACTGTGATCAACCTGGTAGACTCAGTCCAGTCAGGTCCAGTCCCCTCCTCCCAGACTGAGCCAAGCGTCCTTGCATAAGCTCCAGGTTTCAAACAGCCAATTCATGCAATGAGCACAGGACTTGGTACCACTGCCTAGTTGCCTCCCAAACTGATCAAGCCAATCAACTGTCTCACCTATTCAGAGGGTCTGATACAGCTGGGGGCCCCTCAACCTTTGATTCATAGTTCATGTGTTTCCATTCGTTTGGCTATTTTTTTTCAATAATTGAGTAAAACCGAAATTTATTATAAGCCACAGTTGTCCTATATATAGCCTCCATGGTTCTATGGGTTGTGGTCTGATTGTTCTTTATTTTATATCTAGAATCCACTTATGAGGAAGTACATAACATGACTGTCTTTCTGGGTTTGGGTTACCTCACTCGGGATGATTTTTTTCTAGTTCCATCCATTTGCCTGCAAATTTCATGCTTTCATTGTTTTTCTCTGCTGAGTAGTACTCCATTGTGTATATGTACCACATTTTTTTCATCCATTCTTCCATTGATGGGCTTCTAGGTTGTTTCCAGGTTCTGGCTATTACAAACAGTGCTACTATGAACATAGCTGAACATGTATCTTTATGGTATGAATCAGCATTCCTTGGGTATATGCCCAAGAGTGGGATGGCTGGGTCTTGAGGTAGTTCGATTCCTAATTTTCTGAGAAACCGCCATACTGATTTCCACAGTGGTTGTACAAGTTTACATTCCCTCCAACAGTGGAGGAGTGTTCCCTTTGCTCCACATCCTCTCCAACATTGACTGTCATTGGTGTTTTTGATCGTAGCCATTCTGACAGGTGTAAGGTAGTATCTCAGAGTCGTTTTGATTTGCATTTCTTTGACGATTAAGGATGCTGAGCATTTCTTTAAATGTCTTTCAGCCATTTGTAGTTCTTGTTTTGTGAATTCTCTGTTTAGCTCTTTAGCCCATTTTTTAATTGGACTGTTCAGTATTTTGATGTCTATTTTCTTGAGTTCTTTATATACTGTGGAGATTAATCCTCTATCAGATGTGGGGTTGGTGAAGATCTTTTCCCATTCTGTTGGCTGTCTTTTTGTCTTATTGACTGTGTCTTTTGCCCTGCAAAAGCTTCTCAATTTCGAGAGGCCCCATTTATTAATTGTTGTGCTCAGGGTCTGTGCTGTTGGTGTTTTATTTAGGAAATGGTCTCCGGTGCCAATGCATTCAAGAGTGCTTCCTACTTTCTTTTCTATTAAGTTTAGTGTAACTGGATTTATGTTCAGGTCTTTGATCCACTTGGACTTGAGTTTTGTGCATGGTGACAGATATGGATCTATTTGTAATCTTTTACATATTGAGATCCAGTTATGCCAGCACCATTTGTTGAAGATACTTTCTTTTTTCCATTGTATAGTTTTGGCTCCTTTGTCAAAATCCAGTTGTTCATAAGTGCATGTATTAATGTCAGGGTCTTCAATTCGATTCCATTGGTCTGTATGTCGGTTTTTATACAAGTACCAAGCTGTTTTTATTACTATAGCTCTATAGTAGAGTTTGAGGTCAGGGATGGTGATGCCTCCAAAGGTTGCTCTATCGTATAGGATTCTTTTAGCTATCCTGGGTCTTTTGTTTTTCCATATGAAGTTGAGTATTTTTCTTTCCAAGTCTGTGAAGAATTGTGTTGGGATTTTGATGGGGATTGCATTGAATCTGTAGATTGCTTTTGGTAAGATTGCCATTTTTACTATGTTAATCCTACCTATCCATGAGCATGGGAGATCCTTCCATTTTCTGATATCTTTTTCAATTTCTTTCTTTAGAGATTTAAAGTTCTTATTAAAAAGGTCCTTCACTTGTTTAGTTAGTGTTATCCCAAGGTATTTTATATTATTTGTGACTATTGTAAAGGGTGATGTTTCTCTGACTTCTTTCTCAGCCCTTTTATCATTTGTGTATAGGAGGGCTACTGATTTTTTTGAGTTGATCTTGTATCCTGCCACTTTACTGAAGGAGTTTATCAGCTGTAGGAGTTCCCTGGTAGAGTTTTTGGGGTCACTTATGTATACTATCATATCATCTGCAAATAGTGAAAGTTTGACTTCTTCCTTGCCAATTTGTATTCCTTTGATCTCCTTCTGTTGTCTTATTGCTCTAGCTAGAACTTCTAGTACTATATTGAATAAATATGGGGAGAGTGGACAGCCTTGTCTTGTTCCTGAATTTAGTGGTATCACTTTGAGTTTCTCTCCATTTAATTTGATGTTTGCTGTTGGCTTGCTATAAATTGCTTTTATTATGTTTAGAAATGTTCCTTGTATTCCTGATCTTTCTAAGACCTTTATCATGAAGGGGTATTGGATTTTGTCAAAGACTTTTTCAGCATCTAATGAGATGATCATGTGGGGTTTTTTTTCAGTTTGTTTATATGGTGTATTACATTGATGACTGATTTTTGTATATTGAACAATTCTTGCATCCCTGGGATGAATCCTACTTGGTCGTGATAGATAATTGTTTTGATGTATTCTTGGATTCGGTTTGCCAATATTTTGTTGAGTATTTTTGCATCAATGTTCATGAGGGAGATTGGTCTGTAGTTCTCTTTCTTTGTTGCATCTTTGTGTGGTTTGGGTATCAGGGTAATTGTAGCCTCATAAAAAGAGTTTGGTAGTGTTCCTTCTGTTTCTATTGTGTGGAACACTTTGAAGAGTATTGGTATTAGTTCTTCTTTGAAAGTCTGGTAGAATTCTGCACTGAAACCATCTGGTCCTGGGCTTTTTTTGGTTGGGAGACTTTTGATGACTGTTTCTATTTCTTTAGGGGTTATTGGTCTATTTAAATGGTTTATCTGGTCTTGATTTAATTTTGGTATGTGGTATTTATCCAGAAAATTGTCCATTTCTTCCTGGTTTTCCATTTTTGTGGAGTACAGGTTTTTGAAGTATGATCTGATGATTCTCTGGATTTCCTCGTTGTCTGTTGTTATGTCTCCTTTTTCATTTCTGATTTTGTTAATTTGGGTGCTCTCTCTTTGCCTTTTGGTTAATTTGGCTAGGGGTTTGTCTATCTTGTTGATTTTTACAAAGAACTACCTCTTTGTTTCATTGATTTTTTTGTATTGTTATCTTGTTTTTTATTTTGTTGATTTCAGACCTCAATTTGATTATTTCCTGGCGTCTATTTGTCCTGGGTGAGTTTGTTTCTTTTTATTCTAGAGCTTTCAGTTATGCTGTTAATTCATTGGTGTGGGATTGCTCCATCTTCTTTATGTGTGCATTTAAAGCTATGAATTTTCCTCTTAGCACTGCTTTCATAGTATCCCATAAGTTTGGGTATGTTGTACTTTCATTTTCATTGAATTCTAGGAAATCTTTAACTTCTTTATTTCTTCCTTGACCCATTGATGTTTCAGGTGGGCATTATTCAGTTTCCATGAGTTTGTGGGTTTTCTATAATTTTTGTTGTTGTTGAGGTCTAACTTTAAGGCATGGTGGTCTGATAAGATACAGGAGGTTATTCCAATTTTTTTTGTATCTGTTGAGATTTGTTTTGTGGCCAAGCATGTGGTCATTTTTTGAGAAGGTTCCATGGGGTGCTGAGAAGAAGGTATATTCTTTTGTGTTAGGATGGAATGTTCTGTAGATATCTATTAAGTCCATTTGAGTCATAACATCTGTTAGGTCCTTTATTTCTTTGTTAAGTTTCAGTCTGGTAGATCTGTCTTTTGGTGAGAGTGGTGTGTTAAAATCTCCCACTACTAATGTGTGGGGTTTGATGTGCGTTTTAAACTTTAGTAGTGTTTCTTTTATGAATGTCAGTGCTTTTGTAATGGAGCTTAAATGTTTAGAATCGAGACTTCATCTTGGTGGATTTTTCCTGTGATAAATATGTAATGTCCATCCTGATCTCTTTTGATTGATTTTAGTTTGAAGTCTATTTTATTAGATATTAGGATAGCTACACCAGCTTGTTTCTTAGGTCCATTTGCTTGGAAAGCCTTTTCCCAGCCCTTTACTCAGAGGTAGTGTCTGTCTTTGAAGTTAAGGTGTGTTTCTTGTATGCAGCAGATGGATGAGTCCTGTTTTCTTATCCATTCTGTTAGCCTGTGTCTTTTTATAGGTGAATTGAGACCATTGATATTGATGGATATTAATGACCAGTGATTGTTAATTCCTGTTATTTTTTGTGATTGTGATGTGTTGTCCTTCTTTGGTGTGTGTGTGTTGGTGTGGGATTATCTATTGCTTGATTTTTCATGGATGTGTTTAGCTTCTTTGGGTTGGATTTTCCCTTCTAGTGCTTTCTGTAGGACTGGGTTTGTGGACAGGTTTTGATTAAATCTGGTTTTATCCTGGAATATTTTGTTTACTCCACCTATGGTGATTGAGAGTTTTGCTGGGTATAATAGTCTGGGTTGGCATCCGTGGTCTCTTAGTGTCTGCATGAGATTTGTCCATGATCTTCTAGCTTTCATAGTCTCTATTGAGACGTATGGTGTTATTCTGATAGGTTTGCCTTTATATGTTACTTGGTCTTTTTCCTTTGCGGCTCTTAATATTTTTTCTTTGTCCTATGTGTTTAGTGTTTTGATTATTATGTGGTGAGGGTACTTTTTTTTGGGGGGGGGGGATCCAGCCTATTCAGTGTTCTGTAAGCTTCTTGTATCTTCATAGGTATTTCTTTCTTTAGGTTAGGGAAGTTTTCTTCTATGATTTTGCTGAATATATTTTCTGTGCCTTTGAGTTGGTATTCTTCTTCTTCTATCCCTATTATTCTTAGGTTTGGTCTTTTCATGGTGTCCCAAATTTCTTGGATGTTTTGTGTTATGACATTTTTGTCTTTAGTGTTTTCTTTGACTGACAAATCTGTTTTCTCTATTGTGTCTTCAGTGTCAGAGATTCTCTGTTCCGTCTCTTGCAATAGGTTGGTTATGCTTGTTTCTGTAGTTCCTGTTCGTTTAGTCAGGATTTCTATTTCCAGCATTACCTCAGCATGTGTTTTCTTTATTGTCTCAAATTCATTTTTCAGATCTTGGAATGTTTCTTTCATCTGTTTAATTGCTTTTTCTTGGCTTTCTTTGATTTCTTCCCATTTTTTTGTTCATTTTTTCTTCCATTTCTTTAAGGGAGTTTTTTATTTCCACTTTAATGGAGTTTTTCATTTCCTCTTTAAGGGAAGTTTTTATTTCCTCCTTAAGGGAGTTTTTCATTTCCTCTTTAAGGGAATGTTTTATTCCTTCTTTAAGGGCCTTCTTAAAGTAATTTTTAAGGTTGATTTCTTCTGTTTCTTCTGTCTTGGTATGTTCAGGTCGTGCAGGTGTAGAATCACTACGTTCTGATGTTGCCACATAGGTCTTTATGTTGTTGCCTGTATTTTTGTACTGGTGCCTACTCATCTCTTCCTCTGCTCGGTGCAGGTGGTGTCTGTGTCTGAGAGTGCCTCTCTTGTTCTAATTTTTAGCCTTGGTACAGTAGGAGTTCTTAGTTAAATTGGTGCTATTGGGCTGTTTCTTCAGGGGCAGCTGATTTCAGTCGGTGAAGTATATATTTATGATTATGGTGATCTGGTTTGGTGGCTGGGTAGCGCCTTCTACTGTGTTCCCAGGTCACGTTTTGTTCATTCGTCAACTCCTCAGCTGATCTTGTTTCTTCAGACTTCAAATTGTAGGGATCTGAATCCTCTCCCGGGTGGATTTCAGCTGAGTGGGGTAGTCTCACCAACACCTCCAAGTTGTTGGGTTTGTCTACCTCTGCAGTCCGCTGCCGCCGGGCCTGTATGTCCCTGTGGGCCGCCGCTGGGCCTCACCAACTCCTCAGCCTGAAAGAGTTCCTCTCTCCTCCTGCCTTATATTCCTTTCTCTACCCAGCCATATCGCTTCCTGTCTCAATCTTCCTAGTGCTGGGACTAAAGGTGTGTGCTACCTCTGCCTGGTTCTGTTTTGATTTTTCACTTTTAAAGTGAACATTCTAATTGTGCTATTCTACAGATGTGCTAAGATGCTCAATCTGACCAAGGGGTGATCAAGGCCCAGGAGCATAATGAGTGAGGTTCACTGAACCCCCAGAAAATGTCTTTTACCTTTGTTGCAGCATAAAGACCATCACAGAAGTGGCAAATTGGTGACCCTTGCCAAAGCTGTTTCCTTTGGCCCTAAAAAGTGAACGCTAATATTTAATTCTGATTTTAGTTTTTAAAACTTAAGATTTCTGGTTCAACTTGAAAATGTGGGAGATCTATGAATTCTATACCATCTTATTTGCAACAATTCCAGGTTGAAAACTTAAGATGCAGTCTCTAGTTCTGCTTTGTTTTTAGTGGAAGCTAAATGCTTAGTTCTCAGCTGTAATTCCCATCGTCTTTTCCGCTTCCTCCAAAATGCGTGATATTGCTAACAGCTAAATCGTGCCAAGGATGCATCAAATACTATACAAACTATAAAACTAGAGTCACCTGCATTTTACTATTTCCCCTCACAACTTTCTTAAACAGTTGTTTAAAGCAGGACTACTACTACCTAGACTGTTCAGCTGAACTGTGCAAAGTTATACACCTAGGAAGGGCAAACACACCCAGGAATCCAATTCAAGTCTTCTAGATTTCCTTCCAGGGTCTGCGGTCTCAGAGTCCTAAGGGAAGACGTGACTCTCTGCTTGCCTCCTCTCGTGCCGTGGCAGATGAGCTGTTAAGAGGAGCTCATTCCACAGCCAGTTCACCCTATCATTAAGGAGTAGGGCAGAGAGGGCTGTGTAATGGCTAGTTCCTGGAGGCTCGAGGATGGAGACTCGAGCATACAGATCCCTTGGGGGGGAAATCTGTCAGGAATCTGCAAGGCAAAGACACTAATCATCCTCACATGTCAGGCACGTGTGTGCAGACTGCAGCCGAGTAGCCACAGGGCCGTGCGATTCCAGTCCAAGGTTTTACAAGCAGTTGCTGGAGAACTGCAGGAAGTGGACAGTAGCCTGCTGTCTTTGTGGGCAGACCCGCCCTTTGGGGTTATAGTCTTTTCAATCCGAACTGTAAAACGACCTATGTCTTGGCCTTCAGCTATTTCATTCAGCATCCAAATGCCAGAATCTATAATAAACATTTGAAAGAAGTATAGAAAGAGGTATTAAGGCTCAGATTGATGTAAAGAAGAGGTGTGGAGGAGTGGGGTCATTGAGCAGATGAGGTCACTGCAGTGCCATTTGTTAATCCTATGACAGAATTTTGCTCTTAGCTGTCAAATGTGCTTCAAAGTTTGTCTCTAGAAAATAAACTATTTTTGGATGTAAATGCTCATTATGGAATGAATTGTGCTTATCGTCACCTCAAATTCTCCTGAAGGATTTCTGTCCTAGTTTGCTTTCTATCGCTGTGACAAAACACCATGGCCAAAGGAAGGGGTTCACTGGGCTACACTTCCATGTCACAGTACATCACTGAAGGAAGCCAGGAACTCAAGGCAGGAGCTTGAAGGCAGAAATTGAGACAGAATCCCTGGAGGAGTGCTGGTCACCTGAGTATTCCTCATGGCTTGCTCGGCTTGCTTTCTTGTATAACAAAGAAGCACTTTCCCAGGAGTGGCACTGCCCACATTGCACTAGGCTCTTCCACATCAATAATTAATCAACAAGATGCCCCCCCAAAACATGCTTGGGTGTCAATCTGATGGAGGAAATTTTTCTCTTGGGGTTCCCTTTTGCCAGGTGACTGCAGTTTGTATCAGTCTGATAGACTAACCAGCCAAACCTCATAATATGACTGCCTTGAGAGTCTTGATTTTTAAAGAGGTAATTAAAGGGTTTACCCAGCAAGCACAAGGTCCTAGGTAAATTTCCAAAACCAGAAACAATTCATTAATACCACACAGGCCCACAGCAACTCCCAGTACTGCCAGGAATAAAGTGGCGAAAGATCTAATTCGCCAGCTCCAATGAAATTAGAATTCTAGAGAATTCTTTAGCTCTAATTTCTCTGTATTTATTATAATTTGTGGCAGTCATGTCTTCCTTCCCACCCTTGAATGTTATTATTTAATTGTCTTGACTTGGCTAATGTTGTTGTTGTTTGGATGTGCACGTGTGTCCTGGAGTTCCATGTGTTAGAGACTTGAACTCCAGTGTGGTGACGCTGAAAGGAGTCTTTAAAGGGGTCCTGGAGTAAGAAAGTTAGGAAGATCCTGTTGGGAATGCAGCTCTGGAGTGGGACCGAAGGACCTTCTTTGGCTCCCTGGGTTTGTTCTCTAGAAAGAGAGTTGTAAAAGAGCAACAGTGGCCAAGGTTTTGTTTTGTTTTGTTTTTCTCTATGTGAGCCATGCTGCTTGAACTCTTGCCCTCTCAAACCTGGAGCTAACTAAACTTCTTGTCTTGCTAAGTCACCTGGCCTTGGATATTTTATTGTAGAAATGAAACTGGGCTGTTACAATGATCCCTCCCCCATACATTGCCTCCTTTGTTCTTATCTTCTCCCTTGGCTTCATCTAAAATCTTAAATACTTTCCAACTGTTAGTCAATCTCAAAGCCTAGGTGTTTTGTAATTTTGGTACCTTCTCTCTAACCTGGAGATCTAAGCACAGGAAGTGCCTTTCTCCACTCCAACTTAACCTTCTCATAAGTCCTTACAGCCCATGGATGATTATCCATGCCCACTATGTGCATTCAAAGTGCTTAGGGTGGCCAGCCGTCTAATTTTATTTCTTTTACCCAAAGCATAAAACAAGTGTCTTTTATTTCTGCCCCCTTCCATACTAATGGTACAACTTAGGCTTTTATTCACTTTTCCGGATCTAACGTGTTGCCCTTCTTTTAGAATTTCTTTTTTTGTTCATTGAACAAGTGTTAATGGCATACACACCATAAATGAAACAGTAGAAAACCAAAAATGGAACGTATAAGGTCATGGCTTAAAATAGTTCAAACTGCAGCATGCAAGCAGATGATGCATCTTCGTGAAGCATCCACACTTAAGAGTATGAATAGCTGCAGCATGAAGTCAACTGAGAGACGAAGATGTGAGCGAGCAGCCATAGACACACTACACAGGAGCAGCCAACTCGACACTGGATGACAGAGAAGGATTAACGGAGGAAGTGCTACGAATGGCCTTGTTGAATGAAGAGTTTTTGACAGAGGAAAAACTGGAAGAGGACGCACCTACGCTGGGGGAAGAGGACAAAGAATGGGCGGAGGCCTGACAGAAAGGAGATTAAGCAGTCTGGAGGAGTGGGGGGGGGACAGATGCGTGTGCGTGATCAGGATGTCAGAAAAAGATAGAAAAGTACATTAGGTCATACTGAGAAGAGTCTTGACTATAATATTACAGAAATGAATACTTACTCTGTAGGCAATGACATAGTTCTTCAGTATGGTAAGCCATAGCCCCGATAACATTTCTTTTTTAAAAGGCCTGTCAGACAACGGTTCCCTGAAGAGCCCGAAGCTATAGTTTTATTCCTAAATTCCGTGAATTCTGAACAGTGTCATGGACACCAACAGTTAAGTACAAATTTAAACTGTGTATGTAACTGTGAGTGTTGTTTTCCAATTAAGGAATCAAAGCCTGGCACTGTTCAATAAAAATAAAATGTGAGCCACACATGTACTCTTTAGTTTCCTTGTCATCACTTAAAAAGTGAAAGGAAGACAGGGGAGAAGGTTCGGTGTGTAAGTGTGCTTGCTGGGCAGGATGAGGGTGTGAGTTCAGCTCGGTTCTCCAGACTGCATATAGAAGGCCAGACCTCATCATGAGTGTGCCTGCAACCTCAGTGCTGGGGGATGGGGGCAGGATTGCTAGTACTTGCTGGAGACAAATCTAGCTACAGGTTGATGAGAGACCTTGTTTCAAGGGGGTAAAAGTGAGAATATATAGCTGGATACTTGACATCCTCCTCTGGCTTATAACACACACACACACACACACACACACACACAGAGAGAGAGAGAGAGAGAGAGAGAGAGAGAGAGAGAGAGAGAGAGAGATAACAGATGAAAATATTAACAGCTTGTCAATGATTTGTTCAATTCAGTATTTTCAAGGCATTATTATTTTAACATCATGTAAAAATGAGGGCCAGCAATATGGCTCAGTGGGTAAGGACACTTGCTGCTGCCTCATTTGACAATCTGAGCTTGATTCCTAGGATCCATACAGTGGAAGAAGAGAACTGACTTCTACAGGCTATCCTCTGACCTCTGTGTGAGTACACACACACACACACACACACAGAGTATAAAATAAAAACTTTTAAATCAACAATGACTTATTTTGTACTTTTTTAAAAATCAGTTGAGCATTTTATACTAATAGTGTTTCTCAATTTGGGCTCTGGGACTACTGTAGTCAGAAGTTTTCCCCAGTCACACTTGGCCCTTGGTCCTGTGTTTCTTTGGTCATGCCTGGCCCTGCAGTCCCACAGCTTCCCAAAAAATAATCACCCAGAGGCTTAATATTAATTGCAAATTATATGACCTATGGCTCAGGTTTCTTACTAGCTAGCTCTTAAAACTTAACTCAACCATAACTATTAATCTGTGTATCGCCACGTGTTCCTTGGCTTTACCTGCGTCCCATTACATGTTGCTCCTTGGACAGCAGTTTGGTGTCTTCCCACTCTCCTTCCTCCTTTCACTGTCTCTCTTGGATTTTCCCTTCTGGCTCCATCCTGCCCTGCCATAGGCCAATGCAGCTTTATTTACTAGTCAACTGGAGCAACACATATTCACAGAAAGACATCCCATAGCGCTGACTACTTGGTCTGCCAAAAGATTAAAAACTACTAGTCAAGTGTGGTGGCATGTGCCTGTTATCCCTGCACTTTGGAAAGTTTGAGGCAACAGGATCACAAGTTCAAAGCTAACTTGGGCTATGTTGCAAATTCCAGGTCACCCTCTGCTACAGAGCAAGACCCTTCGTCAAGAACAGAACAAAACGAAAGAAAATTAACAACTGAGTTAATGAAGTAGCTGAAAGAAATCATTTTAAAAGTGCAGAAGGAAATCTGAATGGCATGATGGTTTGTTGAGCTCTTTTGGGAAAAGATCAAAAGACTTGATTTAATCCATAGCAACCACCCCACTTAAAGGCCAAAATGACTCAAGAGCATCTAAATAGGAATTGGTCAACAGCTGCAGCTGAAGACAAATTGGAGATGGGGCTAAGACGAGGTGAGGATTTCTGGTCTGGGTAAGTGAGCTGTTGAAGCTGCCCCTTTCTCCCCCAACACACACTCATCAACAACGCTGTCCAAACTGTCTTCCAAACACTGAGTGTGATGCTGTTGCCCACACCCTTGATCCAAAGTCCTCACTGTTGCGCTCTCTGCCTGATATCACCTGTCAACTCCTCTCCCTCGGAGGCTGGATAGAAAGACAGGGGAAGTTAAGGGAAGAAAAAAGAGCCAGCTCTCTCATGAACAACAGCTCCACCCTGTCTTCCAGATTCTCTTTAAGCAATGGCCCTCTGATCTACAAGTTCAGAACTCTCATGTCCCCCTTACATCAGACAGGTTGAGAGTTGTGCTCCCTGGGTAGGTAGAATCTATGTCCCCAGCAAGCCTGAAGAAATTAAATGTATGTTTAGCCCTTAAGATGAAGTCTCAGAGTGTGCACTAAAGGATAGAAAGATGAGAATTATGGGAACTTGGGATTGAAAAGGAGCTTCTCACAGCAGAGCCTGCTTGGGAACTTTCACCATCTGAGAACTAGGAATTCCAGGACAGAGGTTAGAGAGATGACTCAGAGGTTTAGAGTATTTGCTGTTCTTCCAGAGAACTGTTTTTTTTTTCCCCATCATGCACATGACAGCTCATAGCTGGCTGTAACTAGTTCCAGGGGATCCAACGCCCTCTTCTGACTTCTGCAGACACCAGGCACACACATGGTGTATAGACATGCATGTCAGTAAAACACTAATATACATAAAACAATAAAATAATTAAATGAGAATTCCAGAACAATTAATAGCATTTCTGTCAAAGTTAACCAATATAGGGTTGATATCTCTTTTACATATAGATATTTGATGTTAAAATAGCAGTGAACCAGGCTTAAGACCTGAGTGTATGAAATCATGTGTAGGACTCCTTCATTTACTCTGACTTTTTCCTGAGAATCTCAACACTGTTTGCTTATATTGAAGGTGACCCACCTTCCCACATCCCTGTGACCCAGAATGTCATTATATGAATGTAACACTCCCAGGTACCCCAGGAAGCATATGCTCTCATTTTGATTTCTTGGCAACCCTTGAAGAGAATAGCCACCAAACTCACCAATGTGTCATGTATGAATTCCTTTGTCTTTTCTCCTTTTTTCTTGACAATATTCATGCTCTTAATCATCATTTGTTTTTAAATTAAATAAAGTGTATGTGTGTGGGTGTTTTTTGCCCACATCTGTGCACCACATGCATGCCTGATGCCTTTGGAGGCCATTTGGTCCCCTGGAACTGGAGTTACAGAAAGTTGTAAGCCATCATGTAGGTGCTAGGAACTGGATCTAGGTCCTTTGCAAAAGCAACCAGTGCTCTTAACCACTGAGATACATCTCCAGCCTCCTCATCCTGAAAATCTATTGGAAGCTCTCTTAATGAACTCCAACTCTGCTTCATAGTTGCTTGTCCTAAAATTCTTTACTGAAGCCAAGAATTTGGAGCCTGGTTGAGTGGAAGTCTCCCAAAACAACTTTTGGGGCTGCTGTGGATGACGTCATGGGGCTGTCTTCTACTTTGCCATCACCACCGATAATTCCAGGTGTTAGCTCCCAGTAACACCGGCTCGTGAATTTCCCATTTTCCAGCTGAGAGACTTTGCTCACCTACTCTTCGTCCTGTTCCCGTCTTACCAGAGCGCCCCTAACGAGCCTGCCTTTGCCACCTTGCCCACACCACAGACTTCACCTTAGGCACACATGAATATGTCTTACACATGGCTTGCTTTCCTGAATACATCCTAGGGGATTTAGCTCTAGTGGCGATCTGCTCAGGACCTGCTTTTTGGGACCTGGAACAATTCCTTGAGTCATTGTTCCCCTCGGGTCAGCTTGTTTCTTCCCAACTCTGAGAATTTCTTTTCTCCTTCAACAGGAAAACAAATGTTCTTACATTTTTATTTTCCCCCCCGTACATCTTTCAAACCACATTGTTTGGGCCAGTGCCACTGTAAGTCACTCAGTAAATCTGGGGACAGACCCAGATTTACAGCCTTCTGCCTGTTGTCCCTAAAAGATAATTAAGTGTGGTTCCTTTCAAAAACCAAAAGCATTTTGATTCTGGAGATAAACATCTTCAGAACTCAAAGGCTGAACAGTGAACCTTTTCAACAACGTGGAGTCCTCCTCATGCCACCGTCACAGATCAGCCCTAAAGCTCATGTGAAATGAATGTGAGAATGTGAGCCCCTTGGGGCTGGGATATGTAACTCAGTGGTGGAACCCTTGTCTGCCATGTGTGATGCTCTGAGGTTAACCCTTATCACAAGAGAGAGGGAGCATGATTGGGGGAAGGAGTGAGAGATTCACAAATCTAAGTCTCCAAAATTGTCTCTCATCCTTGGAGAACCTTCTTATTAAAACTATCAACTGTGCACATGTACTATTCAACACCCCATCCTAACAGCTGAGTGGTGAAACACTCAAAGGTATTTACTAATACCAATATTAGTGTGAAAGTCCCCCATAGGCAGTAGGATCAGAACCAAGATTTTGCCAGTTAAAGATTCATTAAAGTGGGAAAATAAGTGCATTTATGATATGGATCCTACACACACATGTATGTTTATACAAATACATATATATGCACATAGAACAGGAGCTTTGATGTGTTTTACATAGTAGAGATTGCTCAAGGTTTGGTAGGGAGGTGCACTGAGATGTATTCCACGTGAAATATTCTTTATTAATAATGGTCACTCACAAAGAGAGAGGCTGGAGAGCTAATAGAAACCAGCAGAATAAAGAAAATCCCCCACATTTATAGACTTTGAGGTGGAGTTTCTCTGAGTGTAGCAGATTAGATAAGATATAAAATCATAATTTAGGGCCGGGTGGTGGTGGCGCATGCCTTTAAACCCAGCACTTGGGAGGCAGAGGCAGGCAGATCTATGTGAGTTCAAGGCCAGTCTGGTCTACAGAGTGAGTTCCAGGACAGGCTCTAAAGCTACACAAAGAAACTCTGTCTTGGAAACCGAACAAACAAAAATAATCATAATTTAGGAAGATAATCCTATTTTCTCTCCCTACCTTGGGAATATTACACATAAGCAACTGTCAGTCTCAGGGAGATGTAGGGTGTGGCTGATCCCATCTATAGAGGGAACATCTGTGACTTAACATATATATGATTTATATATAATAATCTACATGTAATCCAATATGTCTGCAAAATCTCTTACTAATCAGTAGTGAAATATTCACTATCCCTTTATGCAATATTACAAATTATACTTAATTTGTAAATTTTACTTAAATTACACCAGATTTACTCAATACTACTCCCAATTTACTTTGCAGTAGTAAATTACTGTTATTGGCAAATCATTAAATTTCACAAGTTAAATAATAGTAGAAGAAAAGAAGCAAAAAATTAGACTTCACCCTTAAATGGAAAATAAGTTTTAAATGGCAAAATGATGAAAACAATACAGAAAAAAATATTCACCTAGGGACCACTTGTGCTGTGGGATGGTCTGCGGATGTCAGATTGCTCTGATTGGTCAATAAATAAAACACTGATTGGCCAGTGGCTAGGCAGGAAGTATAGGCGGGACTAAGAGAGGAGAAAAGAAGGAACAGGAAGGCAGAAGGAGTCACTGCCAGCCGCCGCCATGACAAGCAGCATGTGAAGATGCCGGTAAGCCATGAGCCACGTGGCAAGGTATAGATTTATGGAAATGGATTAATTTAAGCTATAAGAACAGTTAGCAAGAAGCCTGCCACGGCCATACAGTTTGTAAGCAATATAAGTCTCTGTGTTTACTTGGTTGGGTCTGAGTGGCTGTGGGACTGGCATGTGACAAAGATTTGTCCTGACTGTGGGCCAGGCAGGAAAACTCTAGCCATACACTTGCACTTTAAAAATCTAAATGCTGCATTTTCAGGAGAGCACATGTAAATTTATAGGGAAGTGATATGCTGGAAGGCTTTCATAATAAAACTGGCAAAGAGTTAATGTTACAATGTACAAAGCCATGGAGGATTCAGGACAAACACATGAGAGAGAGATACTGTGAGGGGCTCTTCTCAGAGACCTCCACTCAGGGGAAGTCAAATCTTTGACTCACCCACAGAAAAGAATTTCAGGACAAATCACTCTGAAGCAGAACTGCAGTTTATGAAAACGCCTTTTTAACATATATCTTAAGCAGTGGCGCCAATGGGAAGAAAGGCACTCGGGGAAAGAATAAGACGTTCTTAGGAGACTGAGTGTGAGCATCTCAGAGCAGGGCTGTATCCCATTGTCATTATCATAGTCATATATGTGTGACTTTTGGTGAGTTCTGAAGTGGCTGTCTGAATGAGCTCACAGGCTAGATCCCGAGGGGCACAGAATAGGATTAATTACAAGTGATAGGGTAGAATTCTAGATCACAAGAGTTAAAAATGCTTGGGATGTTTTCCATGTAAATGAAGGTTGAGATTTTCAAAAAAATCTTGGGGGAGTTAGGCCGTACTCAGAATGATATACACTCAGGCATTATTAGTGCTTTATTGCTCTTTTAATATTCTTTTTTGAAAATATTTTGTCTATGCATGTGTGTATGTTGTATATGCACATGCATATTTGATTGTGTCTAGGTGCACATTGGTGTGTGTGTGTGTGTGTGTGTGTGTGTGTGTGTGTGTGTGTGTACATGTGTGTGCATATGTGTGTGGAGGCCAGAAGTTGAAATCATCTTCCTCAATCACTTTCTACCTTATACATTGAGTCCTGATCTCTTGCTAAGCCCATTTTAGCTCGTCTGCCTAGCCAGCTTGCTCCAGAGTCTGCCTTTGGTGCCTGGGATTACAGGTGGGCCTTCCATGACCATGAAACCTTTTATGTGGACTCTGGGATCCAAACTGGCGCTCATACTTGCTTGATGAGCACTTTTCCTACTTAGCTATTCTCTAGCCCCTTATTTGAAAACATTTTGATATAAAACAAACATTATCTTCCTGCTGACAACTTTTATAGCAAATGTTGTTAATTGTCTGGAATTCTGGGCAGTTTGCAGGCAGTGAAAGGCTTGGACCAGAGTCTGGAGTGAAGGGCTCTTTTTCCTTCCCATTCATTCCCTTTAATTTCTCATCTCTTTCTATACTACTTCACTAAGGTCTTGAATGTTAAAGGAGTAAAGTATACGCTAACATGTCTCAGCATAGCAAGCCCAAGTAGTTACAACTATTTCCTTGGATAAGATACACTAACAGTGCCAATGAAAACATTTCACTTGGGTTATCTCATCCAGGGCTGGCTGCCCTTGGAGTGTGAGCACACATCTGACCTTCAATGTCTATGTTTCAATCCTTCCTAAGTGGCAAGAGTGGGCAGTAGGAGGTAACTATGAATAAATTCATTGATAAAATGTATCAGTGGCTCTTTAAAACACACACACACACACACACACACACACACACACACATACATTCTTATTGTCAAGTCATTCTCATTAAATACAGGAGAAATAGGAAAAACAAATAAGCACACATCAAATCCAATGTGGAGCATGAAACCATCCTTCATTGGATGCCAGTGTTAAAAAGAAATGGTCAATCTTGGCATGCAGTAGCAATGTGTGGAAATAAGTGTTCAGGTGCTTGAAAATGTACTTGGAGAGCCTGAGGGCATTTGGTTCAACAGACCTGCCTCAGTATTATCATGGTTTTGAAAACCCACTCAAGTGTCATGCATGTGGGAGGCTGACCAGTAGAAAAATAAGGGCTCAGGGCCATTATTTCTTCTCAAATCTTCATGTAACTAAGGTTTCATGAGGAATTTGCTTCTATGCCATTTCTGTTCGCAACCCTTGTACTGCTGAGGTGGAGGAGTTTACATTGCTGACAACCCCCAGGTTCCCTTGAGGCCACAGGTCATTGGCAAATACACGTGCACACGTGAGCACGTGTACACACACACACACACACACACACACACTCAGGAAATAAAAGAGGCTTTCATGAACTCACTCACTGAAAGTCATATGGCCTAACAGATCACCAGGATGTTGGGCCTTTCTCCATCAAAAGTTGATAGGGAAGTGGATCTGGTGAGACATTTTACGCAGCCTTGGTGCAGGGAGGAGGGGCTTGGACCTGCCTCATCTGAATGTACCAGGCTCTGCTGACTCCCCATGGGAGACCTTGCCTTCGAGGAGATGGGAATGGGGGGTGGGTTGGGGGGGAAAGACTGGGGGGTGAGAGGAGGGAGGACAGGGGAATCTGTGGTTAATATGTAGAATGAATAAAAAAAACTCTTACTAAAATTTTTTTTTTTAAAAAAAGAGTTGATAGGGAGGTATTATTTGTAATTTTTTAAAGGAATGAAGTTTGAATGGACATGAATCAGAAAAGGTAAAAAACTGAAAACCTTCTGCAGAGATGAGTAAGGGTCTAGAAGGTATCTGAAATTATTTTTCTAGACCCAGAAAGTTGTGACTATCATTCAAGATTGCAGAAGAGGGTACCAAGGCACCCCATGTGATCTATATGAATACCTTGAGATTTCACACTATACTAGGTTCTGTCTCTAGGCCTATTCAAAGGACTATTGATTGTAAGTAAATAAGTGAACAAATAAACTATGTTAAATAAAAGAAAATATTAGTAATTGGCAAATAACTTAAAGATTCACTGTTGTATGAAATCCCATATTGATTAAGTGACTTACACTACTAACATCAACATGGAAAAACAGGTATTATTTAAAGACTGAGTATTCAAAAATCTAGAGCCACCAGTCTTAACTCATCTCTACAAACATCCAGAATATGCTATTCTTATGGTAATTTTTTTTTGCTATTTAATAATTGCAAATCCCAGGCAATAATTTAAACATCTAACAAAAGGAGGTGGGTAAATGTGTCCATAATTGGGGATATTATGCGGCCACTAAATGATTTATAAATTACCTCATTTGAACTTGATTAAAATGTTTAAACATACCATGAAATAGAAGGCAATATGTAAGCTTAATACACAGAGCAAACTCAAGTACAAAAGGAACAAAATAGAGAATGGTTTTAAAAAGTTAAGAGATTATGAGTTTTAAATTAAATTTGGCTTCATAAGTTGAGTAAGAGCTTCAACCAAGCAATACTTAGGCAAAGCGGTAATGTGTCATTGCAGTACAAAGGCAGCCAAATGTCAGCCGACCCCAAGCAGCCATGCATTAGTCCATGTTAGACAGCCAACTGATCAAACCATGTCCAAGTAAGGCAAAGCCTTGGATGTAACCAATCAGATCACTTCTACCTTTTCCGTCCTCCGTGTTTGTAATGCTCTTGTCCCTGTGGCAGAGTAGAGCTTCCCAGCGCACACAGGAAAATAAGAGAGGCTTTCATGAACTCACTCACTGAAAGTCATACGGCCTACCAGATCACCAGGATGTTGGGTCTTTCTCCATCAAGAGCTGATAAGGAAGTATTGTTCACAATTATTTAAAGGAATGAAGTTTGAATAGACATGAGTCAGAAAGGGGCAAAAAATTAAAAATTGATTATGTGTTGTTGTTGTTTTCCTGGTAACTAAGAATGAAAACAAAAATGCCATGCTGGGCATTTGACATCAGGATTGTGACAATGAGGATGCCCATGGAATTGGAAAGTCATGCCTGTTTATGGAGCATCTCCAGCTGTCCCAGAGAATGCTTTTGAAACTGCATCTGTACCCCGCAAACCAAGCACAGCTCTCAGCCTGTGAAAGAAACTTACCACAAATGACTCAAGGTTGCTATACCTAAAGAGAGCAGTCGTCTACTGTTCTCTGAAAAGAAAACAGTCTCAAGGGATAAGATGTTTGGAGGAAAGAAAATCTCATGAAAAAGACCTATTGCTGAGAGCTCTTTGCTATGGCTGTTGCACCTCACCCTTTACCAGACACACACTGCCAGAACTGTTCTATGTTTCTTATCTCTTCAACATTGTCCAAGAACTAGTCTATCAATGGCAAACAAGGTATAGACACAGCAAGCGGATCTTGAATTGTTTGCTGTTCAAAGATAAAGGTGTGGCATTGGGACTGGGTACGAATAGGCCTTGGGATGAGCAAGAGAGCTACAGATGTTTTGGATTGGCCTGTATTTTCCCAAAGCATACGTTGTGGAGGTTTAAAGAAGAATGGCCCTCCTAGGCTTATAGGGAGTGGCACTATTAGGAGGTGTGGCTTTGTTGGAGTAACTGTGTCCTTATAGGAGGAAGTATGTCACTGTGGGTAGGCTTTGAGGTTTCAAATGCTCAAGCCAGGTTCAGTCTTTCTCTCTCTCTCTCTCTCTCTCTCTCTCTCTCTCTCTCTCTCTCTCTCTCTCTCTCTCTCTCTGCCTGTTGATCCAGATGTAGAACCCTCTGCTCCTCTCCAGCACAATGTCTGCCTGTGTGCTGCCATGATGATAATGGACTAAACCTCTGAAACTGTAAACCAGTCTCAATTAAATGTTTTTCCTTTAGAAGAGTTGCCATGGTCACTGTGTCTCTTCCCAGCAATAGAAACCCTAACTAAGTCATATGCCAAAGCTCTCACCTCTGGTTACTGTGGATGTGAGCCTTTGGGGAAGATAAAGCCAAATTGAGATGAGGTTATTGCAATGAACCTTATCATCAAAACCACTGAGACATAGACTGAAAAGCTGAAGCAGCAACCAAGGAACACTGAGGACTGACAGCCACCACCTGAAGCAAGAAAGAGCCAAGGAAATGTTCCCCTAAGATTTCCGAGGAAGCGTGTCTGTGCCAATGCTTTGGTTTCAGGCTAAGCCAATAGAACTCAGAGAAAATACAAGTTTGTTGTTCAAAGCCACATGGTTTGTGGTATTCTGTTATGGAGATGCTAGCCGACTCCCACAATGGAGAAAGAAAATTGGAAGAGAAATCTTTGGTATGGATTTAGAGCCTTCTAAAGACCATGATACTAATGTCAGGTTTTTAGAATAGAAGCTATTCTAAAATGAAATAATGACAACTGCATGCACATCCACAATGAGCTCAGATGAGAAATCATTAAAGCCTGGAATATACATAAGAAAATATACATGGGACTCAGCAGGACCTTTCCGTGTGTAGAAAGCTTTCTTCTTGTCAAAAATGAAGCTGAGCAGTATGATCATTCAGGGTCACAGAGGACCAAGAGGGTTTGTGAGGCTTAAGTCCTTGAGTCCTTAAGTCCTTCAGAAAAAGCTAACTCTACCTAGTATCCTCTAAAGGCGACCAATAGTAAACACATACATACACATACCAATGAATATCATTTAAAGATTCTTAGTGATATTATGAGATCAAGTAATAGGCTGACTTTAGAACCGATCACAAGGACACAAGGTGTCTCTCCTTGTGTGCTTTGTTTATGCAGACAAGGTCTCATTCTGCTGCCTGAGTTAGAGATCGGCGTTCCCTATCAATTTAGTTCACTTTATTAAACCCTAATATGTTGACACTTGGGTACAGAAGTTTAATCAATAATTTCTCTTGATGAGACACATGCACTTCGTTAATATTCATGAGTTTCTGAAACCATGAGACTGAGGGATGTAATCCTATTGTTACCCAATCCCTATAGACCTATGACTCTGTGACCCTGTCTGTGGAATTACTCCTGATGAGAATCTTCCTGCAAAGGCACCAGCTGTGAAGGATGCTCTCAGCCATGCTTCTCTAATGGGACAGTCCTGCAATCCTTCTGGGGCCAAGCTTGCTCTGAGGCTGGCCAGCTGTCCCCCATCACAGATCCTGCTGCTTTCGGAAGTCTGTGCAGGGCAGCCTAGGATGCACATTAATAGAAAACCTCTGTCAATGTTCCAAAATAACTTTTGTTCCCTTCCACGGATATCAGGAAGGTTTGCTTGAAGCCCTTCCAGAAGGCAGCCATTGTACTGAGGAGATCAGAACTAACAGCATGGATTGTTTGATTTCAGTTCTGGCCCTGAGCTGGAGGTGGATGACTTGACCTACTTGGTAAATAAGCTGGATCAGAGTTTTAAAAAACAATAACACTTGGCCAGGAAGATGGCTCAGTGGGTTAAGGCACTTTGTACTCAGGCTGATGAGCAGAGTTCTACTCCTGATACTCCCATGGTAAGAGAGAACAAATTCCCACAAATTTTTCTCTGATTCCCCTCCCACATACATGTGTTCACACATACACAGACAACACACACATACACACACCAAAAATTAAATATAACAAAAACCATAATATTGTATATTGCCATTGTTAGCAGATATTAACTGAAAATTAATACTTTGTGTCATTTTAAAAAGACAATTTATTAAAACATACACACACACACACACACACACACACACACACACACACACACACAAATGGAAGAATCCCCCCACAAAGGCATCAGCTGTGGAGAAGGCTCTCAGCCTTTCCTTTCTAACACTGTACATTCCCATTGTGAGCAGTCTTTAACTGAAAATTAACAGTTCCTATTGCTTAAAAATAACCACAAATCATTAAAACACACAAACAATGCCAACTCTCCAACTTCTTCAGGAACTGCTTTGAGAGACAATCAATGGGTTTTCTGAAGCACTGGGCCACGTCTCTTCAATTAAAAAGTATTACATGATGGAGAGGAATAGCTTACTTACTACAACAGCGCTGTTTTTCATTTATCTAACAAAGACCTGTTTTCATATCTACCACCAAGAGTAATGTAAAACAATATTGTGGCCCCATTTAAAACATCATAGAGGTTGACTGGTAGCTCTATTTTAGAGAAGGATGCTGTGGCTGAGACAGGTGAAGAGATAATGATGTATTGCAGGTTTGGACCTGGGCCATCTGACTCGGAAGCTCTGTTTTAATCATACAGCTAGAGTGTGTCTCATTGTTATAGCAACCATGTTTCTTGGGGAGCTAACAAAAAAGTGGAGCACACAAATAATGCCAAGTGTGAATAAAGGACAGAGAACATTTTCTGCAAGGAATATTGTAGAGAGGAAGGCGTGTCTTACCACTGTAAACACAGGAAGGGGGAGGGGAATGCAGGTCTAGGCAATGTCTGGAAATGTGGAAGTGTCAAAACACACATGACTAACTGCTCAGCATTCTGTTCTTATGCTATGGCTAGTTGTTATGAAAGACCAGTATGGAACAGCCATGTGTAGTATGTAGTTACCGGGAGCCTCCTTCTGATACAGTGCTTCCAAGCATGGATAATCATTTTAAAGATGCCAATGGAAGAAGCAAAAGGGTGAAAGCAAAACCTAACTGGAGGAATCAAACAATTGGATATGTACTTATAGAAATGTTCTCAAGTTTATGTTGTGCGGTAGTCAAGAAGTGACCGATAGTCTCTGTGGCTTGTGGCACTTTGTACCACTCACCTTCGCTACATGTGTGACTCTGGAGCACTATGACTCTGCCTCATGCTATTGTCATTCAGAGACCCAAAGACCTGGCCAGTGTCTTAGAAGAAAAAAGAAAAAAAGAAGAAATGCACTGAGCCATAGGAGGGCTCTTAAGGTATTGTTTTGGAAGTACACATGTAAAATTTGGACTTATTCTCACGACCAGAGTAAGCCCAATTGCCTGTGTTAGGCAAGGAGTAGACAGAGACAGTCAGTTCTCAGGATCAACCATTAACAAACATTTCTGCCAAACAAAATTTTTACTGGATAAAACTTATTAGAACCCATTTCTTAGAATTACATTCCTTGCCAGTCTGCAATCTACATAAGGGAGTTATCATTCTACTAATAAACTACTAACCAATTAGTTAATGAAGGTACTCAACTAATCTGTACTGACAGCCTACTAGGGACCAAACATAGTGACAGGCATGGATGAGACACAGGTTCGCCCCATAATAAGGTAGACACTTGCCATTTTAATGTGTTGCCTTTACTACAAGGCAACTGTATGCTTTAAAATTAAATAGTCATGTTATGCTCTTCTAGTAAGAAAGATTTTTGAATGATTTGGGATTATGTCTAAAAATACAGTCGGTATGTAATCCTAAGAGTGCTAGAAGCCATCCAGGGAACATGCCTCCTCCACACCCAAATGATGACTAGTCAAGTCTCTGATGTACAGCACGTGAAGGACCTGCCCTATCAAGCTTGTAATGTGTCCTTTATTATTTCCTCCACATCAGGTCTGGGTAAACCATTGAAAGTAAAACTTAAGTTAATCCTCTTATAATACTCTAACTTGCAGATGTTTTTTTATCCCATTTTGTACATATGATAACTGATACCCATGAATAAAAGTAGATACCCAAACACTAAGTGATTCAGGACATAATTCAGTGTCCTCAAGATCCACACAATAAGCTACTGTGTATTGTCCATCGTCTAAACCTTAGCCCCAGGCTCCTCTTATATCTTGTTAGATATGGACTCTTTTCGTTGCTTAGTGTCCTTTCCAAATAAGAGAAATCCATGAAGCTCCTCTCAGTCCATTGAAAGAAAGATTTAGTACATGAACGCACACAGAAATTAGAAAGTTGAAACAAATGGATTCATCTTGTCTTGCTTATATGCTTATTCTACCATATCCATAACCAGGGTACTCTCTTTCCATTGATTTTCTTTAATATTTAAGTTTATCATATTGCTATCAATTTCCAATTATAGAGATAGGATAGATAGATAGATAGATAGATAGATAGATAGATAGATAGATAGATGATAGATAGGCCTCATTTAATCTCTTCAAAAGAAGAAATCTACCAGGCGGTGGTGGCACATGCCTTTAATCCCAGCACTCGGGAGGCAGAGCCAGGTGGATCTCTGTGAGTTCGAGGCCAGTCTGGGCTACCAAGTGAGTTCCAGGAAAGGCGCAAAGCTACACAGAGAAACCCTGTCTCGAAAAACCAAAAAAAAAAAAAATTAGAAGAAGAAGGAGGAGGAGGAGGAGGAGGAGGAGGAGGAGGAGGAGGAGGAGGAGGAGGAGGAGGAGAAGAAGAAGAAGAAGAAGAAGAAGAAGAAGAAGAAGAAGAAGAAGAAGAAGAAGAAGAAGAAGAAGAAGAAGAAGAAGAAGAAGAAGAAGGAGAAATCTGGGTAACATATAAACACCATGACCTCTGCAAGGTGAAGATTGGATTTCCTAGCTTGGTATCAATAACATGGTATATACAAATTCATGGGACACATCTGTATCTATCTGTGCAACTGTGCATGTCTGTGTCCTTAGTTGGGTTGACAGGTCTGGGAAGGAGCCGTGGGAGTGACAGGCACCATAAGAGGACCATCTTATCATTCCTTCTGGCACATTTACACTATAGTTTGAATTTGAAGTGTCCACCACAAGTTCATGTTTTGAATGCTTGGTCCCCAGTTGGTGGCACATTTTTTGAATGTTCTAGAAACTTTAGAAGGTGAAGTCTATCTGGGGGAAAGCAGGCCAGCCATTGCAGGTCCCTGATTTTCTCTTTTCTCTCTGCCTCCTGATCCATCACAGTCTGAACAGCCTGACCTATAAGCTGTAGCCACTGTGATCTTAGCTACGTTGTCATGGCTTCCTTGCCATGATGGACTGAAATCCTGTGAAACTGTGAGCTAAGGTAAGTCTTTTCTCTCTTATATTTATATTCTTGTTTACATCAGAAATTGAGGGCACACCAATACCAAAGTGCCCCTTCAAATTTTGTTTCGTTTCTTAATTAACTCTTTGAGAAGTTCATAAAATTTTTTGGTCATATTTACCCTCCAAATTTTCCATTAATTCTTCCCAGATTCACCCCCACCTTTCTACACTCCCCCAACTTTCATGTCTTTTTCGTAACTCATTGACTCTAATTTGTGCTGCTCATATACTCCTGGGTATGGGGTTATTCACTAGAGAGTTGTCAATCTACCAAAAAACACACTTTTAAAGAAAACTGTCTCTTACTCCTCCAGAAGCCATCAACTGTCCATAGCTCCTCAGTTAGGTGTGGAGGCTCATGATCATCTTTCCACTCCATGCTAGACCGTTGATGGCTTGGATCTGTGTAGGTCTTCGCAACCATAACTCTTGTGAGCTAATAGTCGAAACAGTTTCTGTTATTTCCAGAAGACACTGTTTTGCTCAGGCCCCCTTGCCCCAACATCCAGATCTTACAATCTTTCTTCCTCTTCTTTTACAAGGGTTCCTAAACCTTGGAGAGGGGATCTGATACAGATGTCCTATTCTGGCTGAGCTCTATTAACATTTATTCTCTGTGCTTTGACCAGTTGCGTCTGCACTAACCAGCATTTGCTGACCAGAGAAGCTTCTCTGATGGGGTCTGAGAGCTGCACTGATCTGTAGGTGGAGGTATATGGATTTGGAAGACAGTTTGAGTCTGCTAAATGGACATAGTTTCCTAATTTTATTTTACTTATATTACATGAACTTACTGTTTACACAACATCAGCACATTTAGGCCAAAGGTGGCATTCTGTTCTGATTTCAAACCACTTCATCTCTTCTTATCCATATCTCAGAACCAAGAGTACAATGCAAAGACTTTGATGACATCTAATAAACATGGGCTAATGAGTCAGAAGAACTCATGGCCATCTGCTTCCTGGGTCTTAAGGGAAAATTATGGAGCTTCAGCTGAATATGTGGTCATTTCCTTTCCTATTAATTTTCCTAGCTCATCTGTGGGCTGTGCTCTCTGCTCTGCTGGGCTGACACACACATGACAGATGGCACTCTCATGGCCAAAGAGCTTATTCAGAAACACAGTCAGGGCTATAATTTTTCCTTTAAAAGTCTTATAAATCACTTGTACACATTTTGGCAGGAATATTATGCCACAAGAGTGATAAATTCTATTCTATGGAAATATCAGGTGAATATGTCTGTGTGTGTATATACTCTTATCATATATATCAATGAATCATAAGTATTTCATTTAGAGATGGTCTAAACACATCATCAACAAAGATGTTGATGGCATTCTATAAGATAAAAATTTTTATCTGATGGAGGAATAAACATTTATTAACCAGTAAATTAAAGATTTTAAAGCTATCCATATCAAAACCATTTTAACAACTTTAGACTTAACCATCTATGATCTAAGGAAAGTATCTATAGCTATAAAAGGAGTAGCCCACCATTTATGGATTCATCAACAAATGTATAGATAAAAAGAAAGCCATTTAGATTATTAAAAAGATAGAAAGAGGTGAATATTAGCATAAAGAAAACATCTAATATATAACTGAGCAAGAACAGACAAGCTCTAAACATAAAGCTTTAACATTGCAAAGGTCATCTTCAGCTTCCTGATCACATGGGACTTTTCTATCTTTGTATAGCAGAGCATGAATCATAACCTTTAAACCTTTTATGTCATTTTACAAACTATATATATGTATATGTATGTATAATATTTTATCTATATATTCCTCAAAAAACATATAAATATGTCCAAAGAAGGGCAAAAGGCCATCAATAATCATCTGTACATCATGTCTATATCTACTTAGATCACAACTTGTAAATTGTAGGTTTAATGGTATGCCATGAAAATCACTCAATGAAATGGTATACTCCTTAATAACATTTAAGTCCAATAATAAAGTCACAGATGTTTTCAGGTTGAAATAAACCTTAGGCCATCTTGTCTGACTCTCTGGCAACACTTTCATAATCTATTTAATGACTGTGAGTCTTCTCCTGACCAGTCAGTGACTTACATCAAAATCTCCAATTCCCACAGAAGGAATCCTTTCAGCTGATGAAAATGTTAATTGTGAGAAGCCTACCACTGTTTTTGTTAGTTTGTTTTTCTCCCTAGAAGAACTCAAGGTTTTCCCCATCCGTTTTTCATAGCATTAACGTGACCAGGTCAGGTCCAAATAATGTTTACCTGTAGTCCACATAAGGCCCTTAAAGATCCAAGTAAGAAAACACTGATGAATGGGTGGACTAGGGATGCAGTTCAGAGGGAAGACTGCTTGCTGTGCAGGCATGAGGACCTAAATTTGATCTCCAGCACCCCTAAGGAAAAAAAAAAAACTAGATGTAGTGGTGCATGCTTGTAATCATCTCAGGACCCAGTGCTGAAGAGTCAGAGATAGGGGAGCCCTGGGTCTCACTGGCCTAGCCTATTGGGTGATGCTCAGATCCCAATGTGCACACACACACACACACACACACACACACACACACACACACACACTTACTCATACACACACATACTCATACACATACCTCTACACCCAGAGACACTTGAACATACATATGCATGCACATACACTCAAAGAAAATATTGCTGAATATGACAATACATTTAAAACATTAAATGGATTGTTAAGTGTATTTCCCTCCATTTTTAATAATTGAAAGTATGTCATTGCTTTACCACAAGTTCTGTCAAGACGGGACCCCCAGTGCTCTGCAGTATCCCTTATAAATTGTAGTATGCATGATCATTTTCTTATCAGCAGCTCTCTTGGACACATGCCAAGTTTTGAATGCCTCCTGTTAAAAAAAATAATAGCATATGGAAGCAAAGAGAGTGACAGCAAAGTAGAGTAGAAACTAAAGTAGACATGCTTGGCCATTAATCTGCACTGCGGTCTACTCATTATTGTTCCTAACAAGATGCAAGAGTTTTGTTTTTACTACTGTCCATGTCATTTACAACAAGGACGGCTTAATGAACTGTAGCATATGGGGATTATCTTAGAAACAAGAAAGAAGAGTAAAGAATATATGCTGATTTATTTTTCACTAATTGTATAACTGATTAGGCACAAGAAGTGCCTCTTAAATCATCTACTTTTGCTCTTCATTAACTGAAAGAAAAGGAAATTTGAATTATTACCTGAAATGAAATTTAAGATTTATCTGTTTTCCTTTTCCTTCCTTGCTTCCTTCCTTTTGTCCTCCCTCCCTCCTTCCCCCCTCCCTCCCTCTCTTCCTCCTTTCTTTTCTTTTGTTGGGACAGAGAGTAGCAAGGTTTTGATATGTAGCCCAGGCAGGCCTGGGACTCAAGGTCCTCCAGCCTTGGCCTTCCAAATTCTAAGCATATAGGCATGTTATCTGTGCCTTTTCATTATTCATGACTCCATGGCACTGTCTCTCTAGTGATATGAAAAGCTATAATGAGCCCTGAGTATCATCAAAATAAAAAGACTTGCTTTATTGGTTATTATTGTCGTTGTAGTTTGGTCATTATTTGTAGGTGACCCCTATTTGTATTCACCCTGGAAGTCAGTTCTAAAACAAGGGATTGATAAAATACTTGCATATATGACTAGTCTTGAAATAATGTGTAGAACGATTATCAGGTTAGATGACTGAGACCATGTTGTTAGCTCTTCTGGGCAAAGGTTGGCAGTGATTTCTTCAGCTTCCTTTGGTTTGCCTAGTTAGTGTGGGAAGAAAAATCCAAGATACTAGAAAGGAGGCCATCACATATTCCAGCTGTGCTTACTGTTGCCTTCAGTAAGATGCTATATTCTTCTGATTCTTCCCCTGTAAAGTCTGGAGAGTCTTGGCTGGCTCTAGGTTGGCCCTAGAAAAACAGCTTTGCAGTTCAGGATTCTTGGAACATATCCAAATGGGAAAAGAAAGCAGGTAAGATGTTTGTTGGTAACAAATTTCATAAACTTACTATTTTCTATGATTTTAGAGTGATGTGTGCTCTCTGAGCTGGCTGAAGCCAGACTGTCAGATTTTAATAAGGTATACAAAAGTAGACAATTCTGGGAGAGAAACTGTCAAGTCAAGAATCAAAATGGAGCTCTGTGGTTTCAGAAGTGACAGCTTCTGCCGAGAAATCTGTTATTAAAATTTCCATGAGCATCACTGAACCTTATTTGGAAGGAAGACCATAGGAGCCCGTTTTACAAAATACGGTGAAACCTTATTTTATTTTAATTCCCCCAGCTCAGTACCTAAGGTCTCAGATTTTTCTTGGGCCTTTTTCCCATTTAGGGGGTCAAAGGTTTACCTCTGTGCACATATGCAGATGACAATTTTCCACCCAGGTGCCTTTGTCAGCAGAGTCACACAGAGGTTCAGTGCTGAAAAGGTCAATGGAGACCAAGGAACCCTTCAGAAAGGAAGCCGGCATCCAGCAAGCATCAAGGTGAACTGGTCTCGCATGCCTCGTTCAAGTATACAAGAATTGGTCTATGTTCTCTGGATGCTGAAGTGTCTGATTCATATTAGAGATCTCTGCATTCAAAAAACAAAAACAAAAAAAAATTAAGGAGAATAATGACTAATGCAGTATGTGGAAGAGAAAATCCAAACGTTGGATATTTTGCACCGAATTCATTTAAAAATTTTATTACTAGTTAAACTCACTTTTGGCCACGGGGCTCAGCTTGCCTTTAACTTCACTAGCGTCTGTTATTCACAACAAAAAGAGTCTGGTTCTATGTGCTCGTGTGTGTGTGTGTGTGTGTGTGTGTGTGTGTGAGAGAGAGAGAGAGAGAGAGAGAGAGAGAGAGAGAGAGAGAGAGAGAGAGAGAGAGAGAGAGAGAGAGAGATTCTACATGCTTCACATTTTGAGTCCATCCTTAAGAGGGAGATCTGAAGGCATGAGTGGGTTTTGCGGGCTAAGAGGATGTTGGATTTCTCTACATGACAAGCTTTGCATTGGAAGTCTGCTAAACAAAATGTGAAGAGCTGCCCACAAGGTTGTAAATCCCTAGTCTGCAGGCAAGAATGGGGAAACAGGACGAGCGACTGAAGTGTGTGTGTGGCTGCAATGTTTGTGGGTTAGATGATGAGAAGCCAGAGCTGAGTGAAGCCGAGAAGGAGGGGGTGGCTGGTGTGATTTGTTTGGTGTTCCGAGCCAATAGAAATCCCAGCCTGTGATAATATCCCCACGCAGCGCAGCGCCGAGAGGACACAGTGCTGTCTCCAGCTCCTTCCACATTTGCAGGCGCGGCCGGGACGCGCTCCGCCCTCTGCGCGCTCCGCTCTCGTCTCTGCTGGCTCCGCACACCGGAGCTGCTTCCCCGGCCTCCTGCCGAACCAGGCTGCGACTGCCCCGGGCGATCCTGTGCACACCCGCTGTGGATCGTGTCATTCACACAGAGGAGACCGACAAGGCGACACACAAGGGACCCCAGGAGGAGGCTTTCATCCCGTCATTGCAGGTACGCGGCTTGTCACGACTGATCTGACGCGCACAGGTTTCTACCTTTTGCCTTCCCAAGGCAACTAAGGTGGATTCACGTCTTTCTGTGGGGCTGGTGCGCAGAGAAGCACGGGGTGAATGCCCTCCTGAGTTCTCCCGGGGAGTTGGTTACATTGCTTCTGTGTGGCTGCGGCCACCAGGTGGGTCAACCTATTGGATTCTGCATAGGTGGAGAGCGGAGACCTTTAAACTCCACCGAGATCTTTCTTTTTAAAATAACACAAGTACCTACATGTTGTCGTGTGGGACCCCATGATGATTTCCATTACGATGATGACCCCACCGCAAGTCAAACATCATGTGATTGTTTAGAGAACAGGCTTTCAATATTGTCTGCCTATCTACTACATTAACGTGCTCCCTGCAGAATCAGGAAGCCAAAGCCTTGGGCATGGTCTTAAGCATGTGGCCAAGTGGATCGAGTCTCATGGTTGAAATATCACTATGTCTTTAGACTGTCTGAAGGAGAAAAGGAAAGAAGCGAGGCAGCAATTTTAAAACGTAGTTGTCTTATTCTTACCTTCATTGATGAATTAAAAACACATTTCTCTTTCAGAACCCTCCTCCACAGGATGAGTTCCTAACTCTCTCAAATTAGGTTAAAAACATACGAATTGATTCCAGCACTCAAGAGGCTGAGGCAGGAGGATTGTGAGTTCCAGGCCAGCCTGGAGTGCATAATTTAAAAATGAATTGGAGAACTTTGCTCTAAATATAACCATTTTCAGGCAATGCCAATTCATAGCTCTGCTTTATTTAACCGCCAAACTTATGGATTTCTCCCTGTTTATTTTTGAGGGAAAGTTTTGTTGGGCGTCTGGGGGAGTGACAAAACAGCTCTTTTCCTGGGTTTTCGCCATCTTTGATTCACAATTTTGAAGTTGGTTATGTAATTTTTTCCCATGTTGATTACTTATGATTAAATTAACATTACTTAATCAGTTCCATCTTCCCGGAAAAGCCAAAGGGACTGAGTAACTCTGATAAAGGATTGTCCCTGTTTGGGGCAGTCCTCAAGAGCTGATATTCGCGGTCCCCCTTCCTCTGTAAGAAGTGCCCTTCCTGGTGTGGGGAACATACGGAGTAGGGATCTCTTCAGGATGCCATGCAGGTTTGGGTAACCAGAAGCAGTTTGGGTAATCCGAACAGCATTCCTCCGGCCGGCTCCTAATACTTCCTGGGAGTGGTGACCCATTCATTGATAGTTGGCTCATGCCCTCTGTGGCACCTAAGCTTCAGCACTGTCCTTATCCCAAATCTTGTGCCTGGCCAGGCAAGATAAGGAAGTTATAAGAAAGCTATTCACTTTGCATATCACCATGGAGAATTTAAGTTGACCCATTTTCATTTAATCAGATGAATGTGTTCTTTCGTCATTAAGAAGAATGCATGCGTAGCTCTACCATGGAGATAGGAAAATAACACATTTTTGCCCTTTGACTAAAATGAATAATCACACGGGGCATTTTTTTAAAAAGTCGTGACAAGCAGTAGATGTGCTAACTAGATACTATGTTTAAGAAAGGACATGTTAGTGGTATAGGTAAATATGTCTTGCATTTTATATCACCAGAGGAATGACTGTAAAATGTTCACCAATCAATGTATGTAACTGAACCAACTTAAGTCTTTTTGTAGTTAAAATAGTTGTTGTTGTTGTTGTGTGTTTGTGTGGAGTGCATATGTGGAGATTAGAGGAAATCTTCAGGGAGTCACATCTGTCCTTTCACAGTGGGATCTTGAGCTCAATCAAACTCAGGTCCTCAGACTGGTACAACTGAGTCATCCTGAAGGCCTGGAAGTTTTATTGTGAGCATTTGCCCATCTTCTATAACTCATTTCTTCCTGCCATTCAAGTCTAAAGCCATGCTGGGTATGTTGGTACTGACTAAGTAAGAATCTGAATACATTCACTTTGTTTAGGCTGATACATTTGCGGCTTTTCAAATATATGTATTTATCTGGATAAAGGCAGGGACTATAGGCATATGTATGTGCACACAGTGTTTTGATTATTCACTGTTTTATGCTATCATTTTTATGGCGAGAGCTACTCCAATGCTCATTCTCTGCAAGTCTCACAATAGCTAGCCAAAGCTCTAGATTTCTTCAAACTATGTATGGTATAGTTTAACCAAATCATAGGCCCTTAACTAGTTTAAAATACCTCTCTACCTTAGCTCTCTTCTGGTTCAAGAGAATGGTGCTGAATCCTGAGCTGAGTCCTGGGTTCTCTTGATATGAGATAACTGGCCTGCCTGGGTCAAGGGCAAACTGTGAGAGACGGTAGTCTCCCAGGCACACTGCAGACTGGGCCAGCCACGTCTGTGCTCTAGTGCTGTGACAGCATCTATGCCAGGTGGCAGGCAAGAGCCCAGGGTTAGACTCCTTTAAGCAGTTAGGAGAATAGTAATGAATTATTTCAACCCAAGAAAATGTGCCCGGTACTGGGATTCTGACAAGTCCCACAAAGGACCAGCATGTAAGATGAATTGCTTACAAGAGGAAGACATGTAATTATAAATTTGATCTATGGTGGCATCTGCTTCTTCAATTACCTGCTTCTCCTCCTATCACATAACTCTTGTCTCTAAGAATTGTACACGTGGACTTAATAATGTATAAAAAGCAAACCTGATCACATATCAGGCTTAAAAAAATGTAGTCCTAAGACCATTCATGACAACAACACTAACCTACCACTGGGGCATACTTGCCATTGCCAACACTTCTAGTAGGAATTCCCCCCCCCCCCTCTTGACTGCCCAGCACATCAACAGGACCAACCCTTGCTGGAGCATTCATTTGTTGAGATGAGTCCCAGAGCTGTGTGGGCGTTGAAGGGGTGGAGAATGAGATGTTTCACACAGCAAGAATGTGAAGTGAGATTCTGTGATGGTGGGCAGCCTCAAATGAGACCCAGGAGCTGCAGGGAAAATGAGCCTATTTCCTCTGGTGAGCCTCAGGGATATACACTTGATGAGATGCCCTGAATATTTTCAACACTCTTTTCTGTGTTCCCAGGTACACCACACACACAGGTGTGGGGTTGAAATAAACAGGTTTGATGTGCTGACAAGTCTGGGCATATAAGCCAGAAGGGGGCAGCACGCAGACTCAGAAATAAAGTGACACCTCTTCTTGCACTTACACCAATTTCCCAATGACTACAGAACGCCTGTTCAAGTTTCTGTACCCTTCTCCCTCTGGAAAACACAGTCAGGAGTCTTATGAAGAGATACGTCACCCAGGGGGATTGTTTCTGGTTTTGCTTCAGAATTCGAGTTGCCTGAAATAAGGAGAGCAACAAACTATTATTAGTGAGCCCAGCTTCTGTTTCTTTTAGCTGGCTTCACCTGTTGATTCTACTCAAGCACTCTTTAACTTTTAGGAGATGAAAGAATGGGAAACCAAATATAGGGACAAGAGAAAGAGAAAGAATGGGCTTCCTCGAGGCTTCACCAAGAATAATAGCTGGTTTTTGTTTGTTCCTGCTGCTGCTTCATCAGTAGAACCAAACATTATTGTAAGCATGTCTCAAGTATACGTCCAAGGCCTCTGCATAACCAGTAATACTTTCGGAATCTGAGCTTTTAAAAGTAGAGATGTGAAATAAGCTGTCTCAGTGATAGCCAGAACCCAAGACGTGCTAACAAAAACAAGAGTCAGGCATCTATCTCTAAGAGCTCAGAGATGCTTAAACCTAGTCCTTCCCAACTATAGTCGAATTCCTTCCTGGCTATTGGGATTTATTGCTGTCTTTATCAGATGGCTCTGAGAATCCATGCTCTACATGTTCATAGAAGAAAGAATACATCGCTCTTATGGGGTATAACTGGCAGTGGTGACTTCTAAGTGGACAGGTGTCCTCATTAGGTGTTATTTAGCAGTGTAGACTGGTAGCTTTGGCAGATACTGTCTCTTTGGTTCATCCGCCATACAAATCACTACTGTATGTGAGGGCTCAGGGAGAGACTCAGAATGGGGCTTTGGAACCCACACTGGAGATCACAGAGCAGTCTCATTCTGGGAAATCTATGGTTCCCTGTGAGTGAGAAGGCCTGGGGTCCACTGGGTTAGGGACAGATGGATGCCTCAGAGAAAAGGAAGCCAAGGTAGTTTTGTCAAGATAGCATGGCTCCAAGCTCATAGGGTGGATTACAGGAAGCTCAGGGAGCTGCCCATGTGTGCATGAATGAGACCTTGAAAGCATTCATATCTACTTTTTTTCTAGGGCCACTGTACTCTGCTGGAGGTGTGGTGCCCTTGAATCAAAGAAAAGAGGTTTTCAAGGACAAAATCAAGATTCCTTAGTGTCTGGGAGAAGAGTGGGGTCACTGTGTGTCTGTCTCCTCCTTCATTTAAAGCTGGGTTCATGTCTGTCACACTCCCTCTTGCTCTCTAGAACTGTGTGTGGTGTCTCGATGCTGGAGAAGTTCTGTGGGAGGGGAGAGATTTATTCGGGGCCCTCATGTCGGAGCCAAGCACACCTCTGGAAGAATAGAGCATAGCAAGGGAGAGAGAAATGACTAATTCCAGAGATGGGAAATTGTCTAAGATTTATCACCTCTCATCTAAGACCCAGAACCTCAACTGCTGCTTTTCAGTTTACTGTGGCTTAGCACCCCACCCCCAATCCCCCTCAGATAGCCAAATAAACCACAGTCTGTGTCTCTCTTTTTTTAAGATTACATTGAAATTTAAAAAACCCAAAAACTTATAGTAAGAGCATTCCAGCTGGTACAATAACCCTAGTAAGAGGACATATTTGTGGAAACAGTTCACTAAAAAGCCTTTTCTGAATTTTTCATGCAAGAAATTGGAAATGGAGGGAATGCATAGCTTTAGGGAAGTTCTCTAGAGGGGGAGAATTTGAAGAACATGAGGCCAAGACTAAAATTACTCCCAAAAATGACTCTCATGTTTTGGGTTCACACATGTCCCAGCATAACACTCTCCTCCACTGTACTTCATTTAGTTTCAGAGCAGGTGGGAGGGAAGACATTAGGCAGGGGACCACCTGATTAGCTCATATGAAATTCAAAGTTGACATCACTCAGTTCAAATATTGTCTGCCTTAAAACTTGGCTCCTTAGCTGTGACTCAAGGCTGAAAGAAAGGTAGACAGTACATCCAAGAAAAAGCATTTGCCTCTAATTGCTTTACTGCCGTTATATAACATTGTAACATGAATGTCATTATATTTACTAATTACATTAGTTGCATTGGGGAAAAGCTGATAGATAGACTTATATTTAATGAGAAGTGAGTAGTTGTAAAAACAAGATTTTTTTTCACTAATCACCTCTGCTAGGAATCTAAATTTCATTAGCTTTCAAGAGATCTTTAATTTCCCCATATTCCTCATTTGAAAACCTACAATTTGTGAAAACCTGTAACATTTGGTGAGTGCATGCCACATGCCAGATGATAAAAAACACATAAAATCTTCAGGTATTAATAAGAGTGTTTGTGTAACCACAACATTAAATAACTACAAATTTAACCATTCATTCAATCGTATAAGCATATATTTCACAGATACCTATTGGACCTCTTTGTGCAACAACATTAAAATTATATGTGTGCTTTTAATAGTGATTTAGGTGTATATCCAAATGAGTGTATTAGTTACATGCCCATGCTGTATTTCATAAAGTAAATACATGAGAACATACTGAGCCTTCAGTTTATTTGAGAGCTGTAGTTGTGGCAGTCTCTTGAGCAAGAGCATGCTTCATGTCTTGGGACCAGATTCTGTACTGCGATTACTCAAAACTGTTCCTTCTTAAACCTTTGAGTAACACAGAGGTATGGATTTTAGGAATGCATATTTAAGACTTCATCGCAGCGAAGAATATGAGTCTCATTTCCTCCAAAACTTTGGAGCAGGCAGACTAGAAATGTTGTTTTGTTTCAGAGAATGAAATAAGATTAATACATTCTTGATCTAGAAGAGCATTGTCATATTAATACTTTCTTGATCTAGAAGAGCGTTATCTAGATATTGTAAAAAAAAAAAAAAAAAAAAAAAAAAAAAAAAAAAAAAAAAAAACTTAACCTGGCAAAGTAAGGCGATTTGGTTTCTATGCTCACACATTTCCCCAGAAAGCCTACCATTTCTCCTGAGTTCCTTACACTGAGACAATGAAAATGCATCATTGTGCCTCATCCCACCTCTGACTTCAGGTCTATACTCTTCCCTCTGTCAAAGCAGCAGCATCAAATGTGACTTTGCTAAATATTTTGTAGATATCGTGCAGTTTTTTTCAAAAGTTCTAGCTATTATTATTGTCATCATCACCATCATCCCCATTTTACAGACAGACTTATCAAGACTTCAGGCTTTCAGAATGTCACATGTTAGATAGCTCAGTTGGTAAAGAATTTACCTTGAGTTCAACCCCTAGAACCCATAGGGCAGAGTGTGCTTGTACCTCCATAGCTGAGGAGACAGAAAAGTAGATCCCTGTGCTTGCCAGTCATCCAACCTCACCCATTTGGTGAGCATGAGGCCAATGAGAGATGCTGTCTCAAAAATCAAGGTAGATGGCATCTGAACAACAACACTTGAAGTAGTCTCCTGGCTTACACACACACACACACACACACACACACACACACACACACAATCACACACACATGTGACACTCACCCACACAAAGAATCTTATGAATCAAGCTGTTGTAGACCTTCAGTTTCAAACCCACCTTCCTTGACTTTATCACAGTAAAGAAGATAAGGTTCCTTTAAGAACTCAGTATCATAGGAAAAAACAAACATATTTGGTGGGAGTCAGAATCCAGAACACTCTGAAAATGTAGTGGGAATTTTACCTTATTATCAAGGCTGCCTGACAATAGAAGTCTACTCATTATAGTAGTTTAAATCTTTTCTTTATTCCAGTCTACATTCATTCTACATACTCCTCCATCCAACTGAGCATGGGTTGTAACTTCCTGTGTGATATTTTGCTTACAACCTCCACTCACTCACTTTCAAATGGTCCTGGAGGACAGAGACTGTTTCTTATTCAAAGTTTTATTTCCCAGACCAGAACTGGTACATAACAAACTGTATCTGGTCTGAATCCACTACTATCCAGCTACACCTAATTTAGAGCTGTCCTTTATCTCCTAGGAGATATGGTCTCATGCTTCAAACACACACATATCTACCAGAAGCTAAACAAATGAAAAACTTGTCATCTGCCCTGGGATATGTCCTCTCTTTTCTTTCCTTCTTTCTTTCTTTCTTTCTTTCTTTCTTTCTTTCTTTCTTTCTTTCTTTCTTTCTTTCTTTCTTTCTTTCTTTCTCTCTCTCTCTCTCTCTCTCTCTCTCTCTTTCTTTCTTTCTTTCTCTCTTTCTTTCTTTCTTTCTCTCTCTTTCTCTCTCTCTTTCTTTCTTTCTTTCCTTCTTCCTTCCTTTCTTCCTCCCTCCCTCTCTCTCTCCGTTCTTCCCTCTTTCTTTTTCTTTCTTTCCCCCTCCATCCTTCCTCTATGCCCCTCCCTCCTTCTGTCCCTCCCTTTCTCCCTCCCTCCCTCCTTCCTTCCCTCCCTCCCTCCGTTTTTTCCTTTCTTGCTTTTTTGCCTTAATATACCTAATACCTTTTTTGCCTTAATATACCTCTTAATGCTTTAAAATGATTGTTTTAGTAAGAAAGTCAAGTGAACATTAAAAATCAGTTCTCTTTACAAACATATCTCACCATAATTTAAACATTAAAAATACAAAGTCAACTATTCTGACAAATTTTTTTTCCCAAGTGAAGGAAAATATCATAGCTGTTACTGAGGCACTACTGTGAGTTTATCCTCCATTCCCAGGAGACTGTGCAGATTGGTTGTAACATTTTGGAACTCATGCTCATTTTCTGACTTTTCATTGTTAAGGTTGAAAGTTAAGAAATTCCTCCTGGTGAAAAAGAAAGAGATAATGCCAATGAAACTTTGGAATACCATCATTGTTTTCGAATGGAAAACTTAAGAGAAACTGTAGAGTTTAATGAGACTAATTTGCTCTGTATTATTTTCAGACAGCATGTTGTTGTTGTTGTTGTTATATGAGGTCTTGCTACACAGCTCAGGCTAGACCAGAATTCACAGATCTGGCTCTGGCTCTCTAGTCTCAGATGTGAAGCACTGTTTTTAACTTAGAGGGCATGTTTTAAAAGATTCAGATTTTCTTTTTATTTATTTATTTATTTATTTATTTATTTATTTATTTATTTTGCTTTCGAAGTCTTATGAAAATTCAGGGGATACTGTGAACAGAATGGGCTCAAATGGGGTAAGAATTGCATCTTGTATTCTATGGTCGGTAGTTGAAATATCCTACCCTAGCAACACATGCATCAGATAATAGTAGTGTGGACACAGTTGTGGAGAATCAAAAGCTATTTTGATGTTATGCTTATACATATCTCCTAAAGCATAACTGACATTCTCCTTCACCTCAAACCATCGTATTCTTTAGTGCTAACCTTATTCAGATGCTTTTATTTATGATTATTATTGTGTACATATATGGGTATATCTTTAAATATCCTATATTTTATTAGTTTAGAATTATTCTGAGAAGTATTCTTTGGACTTTAACCATCAAAAAAGGGGGTGTTAGGGAACAAAACGTAAAAACCTCCTTCAACAGGTAGTAAGTTGGGCTTATTAGATGGCAGCTTTCCGAACACTTGCAATTGCCATCATTGGAAATGTGAGCCAAAAATATTTGTGCTGGAGGATGGGACGAATGGGGTCTGGTTGAATGGGGCATGCATCTCATACAGAGATAGGTCTTGGTGGCACTAGCCACCATGGAAGCTCAACATGCTCAAAAAAAAAAAAAAAACCAGGAATGTAGACAGACTGTCTCTCCTCTGTTTGAATTTCTCTGGCTTGAGCCAGATGGCTATGTCACAGAAGAAGAGTCCTTGTCGGAATTCCTCATGGCACATGTCTTTATATTTTTAACATTTGGTCTTAAACATCAGTAGTTTCCAGTAAGATAAATTAGATGACTCAGGGTCATAGTTAACAGTCAGGTACAGCTTGTGCCCTGAAAAGTGAGAGTCTGTCTATGTTCAGAGACCCATGCTATATCCAAGTGCTGTTTTCATAATTTTATTTTCTCTCCTGCACTGTCAGCTTTTGAAGGAGCTATATTATTCTCATCTTTATATCTTTAATATGTTGCATTATACCTGAATTATGATGTCGAATGTTTGGCAAGTGAATGAATAACAAGATATTACACATAGAGGTCACTATTGTTACAGAAAGAGTGACTGCATTTTTTAAAATAATAAAATTGTGGGGAAATAATATAAAAAAGAATGTTTCTGGTTTTATTCAGTTTATATCTGAAATATTCTCCCAAAGACCATGTTCTGAGCTGGAAAGGTGACCTAGTCAAAAGCTCAGTTATTATTGTTCTTGGTATAGTTAATATTATCATTATTGTTGTTATTGTTATTACTATTGCTCAGGCTTTGGATATTAATGAAGTAGGCATCAGAATGGATGTCCATGAAGGTTTCCTAAAAGAACAGTTCATCACTCCAAGGACTTTAGAACTGAGACTTCAATTTTGTAAACTGAGATAAATAAGTCGGAGTGTTTGGATCTCAATTTTATCTTTGAAGTAGAAAGAATAATTATTTGAAAGAAGAGCTAATCAGGCGCTCTTCGCAGAACCATTGATTCATTCAACAAGTATTTATGAAACTACGGCTAGACATGGCAAGAGATCAAAAGATGGACCATGTTTTGAAGGAGCTTAGAGTTCATAAGGAAGGCCAGACATGTGTGTCAACAATGAGGACACAAGGTGAAGAGTGGAGAACACTAGCAAGAGAATTATGCAAATAAAGTCTCCTGAGTTTGGGGGAAGCAACATGTCATTTCCAAGGAAGTCTTCAGGAACAGTCCTTGAGAAGTGGGTGGATCCTGCTGTGAGCTGCTGTCACGATTTTCTTCCTCTTCATGGCATGTTTCATGTGATTGATGTGTTATAAATCCTAGAGCTTTAGATAGGGATATAACTTATTTAGTCTGCTGGGTTTATAGTCACGATAGCATTAGCACAGAAGTCTCCTGTTTTTCCAAGCTACAAGCTGGTTGTTCATTGTAGAACTAGTGCTAGAATACAGGCTCCCTCCCCACCATCCTTTCTCCTACACAAAGCTCCCTTACTGGACTCTACTGTTAAGGAGCCTAAATCAACAGAGCATAAAATGCTACAAAGCAATTTACACAGAGGTCTAAGGTACAGACTGTCAGAGGTTTGCCCAAGCTGGGGAAAAGCATTGCACTTGATGACAGTAGATTCCATAGAAAATTTTATTGTTGTTTAAATAGGATCTTTGCTTTCCACTGTTCATTTCAGCACTAACTCATCTCAGAGCTTAGGCTCCCCAAGGCTGAGCTCCAGTGAAACGGCCCCAATCTCTTCTAGAAACCCAGCAGTGTCTTCAGCTAGGCTGGGGCTAACTCAGCAGTGGCAGCCGCTGCCACTCCCTCATGACTTTCCAGGCACTGTAGAGTTTGGGATTCCCTAAGTGAGAGCAGTGACTCTCCTCCTCCCCTCTGTTTGGACTAAAGGATTTGTATGGCATTAGAATGGATTATCTCTGTGATACATGTGCTCAAGTTGTCTCCCACTCCCAAACCACTGTCTCCTATCGTCCAAATGCCTTATTTGGACCGGCTTATTTGATCATACTTAGAATTCCTTTAACTAGCAGATGAAACCTCTGGACAGGACTCAGGAAAGAAATGAGTCTGTCAGAGTCTACCCCTACTTGTTTGTGGAAGGTCACTCTCTGAAGAGAAGCACTCTGCTCTTCTTAGACAGGCATATTGGTAGAATGTTTCTCTCTCCATTTTATTTCTGGAAGCACATATACCACAGCCAGACATCCCCATAGGGAAAGATCCCCAGTAAATAGTGGATGCACTCTTCAACCACTCTCCATTGGATGATAAGTGGATGGGTGGGTGGGTAGGAAGATGGATGGACAGGAAGATGGATGGACAGGCAGATTGGCTGGAGGAGATACTTCAGCCCAGTGTCCCCAGATTGACTATGACACTCAGCAGGCTTTATGTGGAGCAAGTATCATCCTTTGAAAGGACAAGTAGACAATTAATTCTAGAAGAGGGAGCAGCAGGGGGTGGAGGAAAGATTGAGCAGAGTGTGTCCAGAGCAGAGCACCCATATTTCATGGTGGCTTTACTCACTTTTATCATCTAACTCCAGTTAAGGTGACATGCCATTACATAGAGAAGTGTGCCTGTGGAAAAAAATAGAACAACTAATATGAAGTTGTATTTTTTTTATAGAAATCGGGAGCAAACATTTTCAATTCTATTTTTGGAGCTGACTGAGACGGCACTACAGATGACTGATGTGGGAATAGGCACCATATGGATTTGTACAAAGGGAAGAAAATAATCCCCAGTTGTAAAAAATATCTTTGGTCTTCATACGGGTGATATGTGCCCACATGGTTCTGTCAGGTGGTTTTGCTATAAGAGATTATTCCTGGACTAGTAGAAAAATGTCCTTTTACAGTGGTTGTACGTTTTCCCAGATTATCGCTGTAGCATGCAAAATCTCACAACTTCAGAAATTCAAAAGATCAAAGGCAGAGAGGCCTCTATACTCACCACCCACCAGCACAATAGTTTGGCTACTAGAAATTCTTTTCATGGCAACACAAAAGTTTACTTTTATAATCACCAAAAAGTGCTGTGAAAGCTGATATGCGTTCCTAATTCTTGCATTCGATATTGCCTTTGTTTTCTGATGGCAGTAAAGTTCAGATTGTCTCCATATGATGAAAACATTGGCCAATTGAGGCTTGGAGCTCTCGAACCGATATTAACTGCACTAGGGTTGGACTGATTTTCTGTTTCAAATGACAGCCAAAGCTATCAAATCAACCCAGTGATATTTATTAGGATGGCTTCTGAATATAGAGTGTGATTCATGACAGAGACTAATCTTGCAAAAGGAAAGGAGAAAATGCTTTCCATCTGCATAGGCCCCTCAGTAGCTGGCATGGGGTAGACATTTAGACCACGTTCTGTGGATGCTTGAAAACTGACAGCATGTAGATTGGAAGTAAGGATCCCTGCTGAAACGTGACAAAGTCACAGATAGCGCCAACGTGTTGGTCACTGGTTTAGAATGTAAGCCCTTTTGTCAAAGTTCTGATTTTGGCATGTTTCACCAGTTTTTACTTGGATTTCTGAGTGTGCCAGGCACTAGAAGCATAAAACGAATAGGACGTAGCCCTATCTTGCAGGGCTCACTTGTGAAAACAAACATGTGAATAAAATAATAGCAAGCAAACAGGCAGGCAAGAGCTGCGGGTATAACTCGGTGGTCCAATGCTTGCCTAGCATGTGCCAGGCCCTGCACTCAATCCCCAGGACCTGCCAAATAATGAGGTGTAATGTGTACAATAACCTGAGTACATACCTGTAATCTCAGCCTACGGGAATGTGAAGCAGGAGGATTGCTGAAAGTTCCAGGTCAATCGGGGCTACTATCAAGGCTCTGTCTCAAAAATAAAATAAAAATAAAAAACCAAGGGCTTTTAGAGAGATGGCTCAATGGCTAAGAATGCTTGCTGCTCTTCCAGACAACCTGAGTTCTGTGCCCAGCACCCATGTCTGGCATCTCATAGCCACCTGTAGCAGCTCTAGGGAATATGGTGCCCTCATCTGGCTTCTGCAAGCACCTGCATGTGTGTGGTACACACACACACACACACACACACACACACACACACACACACTCAGAATGTGTGAGGCTATCCTCACCCCCATACCACCACCACCACCACCACCACCACCACCACCACCATGACCACCATCAAAACAGTCTAGACAACCTGTGAGCAAACCAAATGGGAACAGGGTGAAAAGGAGAATTTGAGTCACTAGTTTCACTCAGCAAGGATTGTCACACAAGCAAGCACCACGCTGGAGAACAAAGCCAGCTCGTTGTCCTCAGCAGTTTCCCTGATTGGTTGTCACATGTCACTCTGTCATGCAGTGCCACCCCCACGAGGGTTCCGTGACACATCGGAACTTAGGGTTGCTGGCAGCCGTGCCCTCCCGACGATTTGCAGGCTTGGGTCTCGAAAGTCACCTTTGCGGCCCGCGCTCTTCACTCTAAGCTCTGGCTGATGTCTTTTGCTGTACTCTTGAGCCAAAGGCCTTGGTCTGGCCTTTTTCTTTTCTTTCTTGAAGTCCTGTAACTACAATCATAAAGATCCAAAGATTATTGGAATCCAAGCAAGTCACCTTCAGGTACAGTTCTTTGGAAACTGTGTGGTCCGAGGAAATGTGCCACAGTAACATCACCGTGCCCTCTGTTTCTTGTTCCATATCTGGTGCTGGCTGGATTTTAGTGTAGGAGAAAGCTGGGCAGGCAGGTGTGCTGTGTCCAGCCTCTATGTACTTGAACACCAGCCAGAGTAGAGGATTGAGAAAGTGACTGCCCAGAGGTCAGATTCCTTTCTTTTTGGTCCTCCCCCGCCCCTTCTCCTCCACATATGTACAAGGAGCTAATCAAATGTTTATTTTTCTATCAGAGTACAAGTTTGGGTACATCTACGTGACTAGTGGCAGCTGAGTTGAAACCCTATTTCATAACAAGGCCTTCACTGAGTGAAGTACTCGACAGCATGTTAAAAACAGACCATTCACCTTGTAAAACCTGGTTGGCGCACAGAAGTGACCTTTGGGAAGTGACAAGTGGGACAAGTAAGGTTAGGATGGGCCCCTGAAGAAGCACAGTAGCCCTCCTGAACACAAGCAAGTCAAGTTTTCCTTCATGGAAAATGATGCATGAAATGATGCATTCGAATCAGGGTTCAGCATTATACTGGAGGGAAGAAAGATTATCTCTCAACTGGATTTAGGAATGCCCCCAATGCCATAGTAACAAGTACAATAAAGCCAGTGTCTATTGTTCAGTAAGGCCCGTCAAGACTACTAACTGCCACCATGATAGCCACAACTAATTTGGTACTTATCATGCCAGGGACCAAGGTAAATCTTTCAACTGTATTGCAGACTGCCAGCAAGCCTTGTTAGTTACCCTTGTTCCTCAGAAGCAGAGTGTCAAGTTGTCTGTCCTTCATCAAAAGAAAGCCCTGTGTCTATAAACCACCAAAGCACTTGCTCTTGCCTTTCATGCTACTCTCTGAACCAGGCTCAGTAGTAAATGCTAAATTCGATCTTACTTACTTTTCAAAGCAACTCCAAGAGCCAGGTCTCATTATTACAACTGAAAGTCCAAAGCCACGCTGCCAATAGTGAGCAGCTGGCATTCAGACCAAGTTCCCTGTGCTCTCTGTCCATTTGATAGGCCTGCTCCAGGATGCATTGGTCGGGCCCAGGTTGCCTTCCCACTGGGTTTTCTGGAGTCTAAAATCCTTTAATAGGGAATAACACTTTTGTTTCATAAGTCAGAATATGATTTGGAAAATAAACTATTATAGGGATATTTAAAGATTAATCCAAAAGTGAACCTGAATTGCCCAAATTTGCCTACAAGAGAGGACACAAGGGAAATGGTGACATGGAAGGGACAGGTCACAACTGTGAGAAGGCAAAATGTCAAGAGAAGGAGCCTGAGTGTTGGTGAAGTGGACACCCACTTTGTCCATACCTCCAATGTGGGCTAAGTTGCCATGCACATGCTGACATGTGCATATGAACTAGATTTAGAATTCCAGGTTGGTGTTCCCTAAAGTCCTGGTTATCAGCTATGTGCTAATTAGCAAATGCCCACTTTGTTTAGTTTTTTTGTTTTGTTTTGTTTTGTTTTTCTGATATCCAGTTTTGGATTTATTAGATTTATTGCTGCTTTCTGGAATGTTCTATCCATGCAGGATTGTCCTGCCAATCATTTTAAACTATAGAGAAGGTTTTCCAGCAAGCTTTTCTCATCCTCTTAGATTCCCACCCAATATCCTTCCCAAGTTTATTTCCAGGGAAAGAGAGACTAAAGAACAAACTGATTCTTGCCCTTCCATTCTCTTGCCAGCTGTGTTTGCTGAGCATTCCCTCTGCATAAATGACTCCAGTCACATGCAGCAGCTGGCTGCCCTCTGACCACGATGCCCACTGAGTACGGTGTGTGCACTACTTGGTGAGGAGCTCTGATTCTGGGAATCAACTTGATGGGAATCTTCTCAAAACTAGGGTGATCGTAACATTTATCATCCAAACTAGATAGCTTTCAGAACATGGAGGGGGCTGCTATTAATAAACTGCCTGGAATAACAGGCAGAGCTGGAACTATTGCAGGGCAAATAAGGACATGAAACAAGTGCAGACTGGTCAATTATGTCACATAGTCTTGGTCAGATCATATATGTTACGTAACAGACTCAGGGCAATCACGTCCACTCATGTCTGAGCATTGGGCACCCGATATGTTCTCGATGCTCCTACCTGGGGGAGATCTACTAAGGATTCCCCAAGAAAACTCACAGTTCGGAGAAAATCAAAATGTGACTTGCAGACATTAGTGCAGCACCAGTACTGACCAATTCTCTTGAGACCTGTTCATGACACATGCTCTACTAATTGATTTTGTTCATTTATTTAATCCTCACCTAATTCCATGAGGGAGGCACAGAGACTCAGTAACATGAATTTACCCAGGGTATCCCAACATATAACCAGTGGAAACAGAGTTAGTTTTCGATATGTGTGGTTTTGAAAACTGAGCATACTATCATGCTCCACAGAGAACACAAGATACCTGTCATGGGAGAAGATCTGAGTGTCCATGACCAAAGACAAGTCCCTTTCTCCATCTTGTCACTGCTGGTGAACACAGAAGGGAAGAGAGCTCATCAAATGAAGGGACAGTTGAGGTGAGCTTTGATGGACACTCAGAGGGGTGAGTGGAGACATGAGATTCAGTGTCAAGCCTCACGGCTTGGTATTTGGGTCAGGAGAGCAAATTTCTCCCCGACAGCACTGGTAAGAGGAGACTGAAGAGACTTTACTGCCTGGCTTCACAACGGAGAACACGGGGGACCCAAAGTCCACAGCATCTTTGAGACACATGGATACTCATTCACAGAGCTGTTCCTGGGGAAAGTTTCTGTTACCTTTCAGAATCATTGAACTCTCCCCACCTCACTGAGGAACATGTCAAGAAAACGATCAGCAAATTTTATTCATCAGGCAATATGAAACAGAGGAGCCCCACCTATGCCAATTTGTTTATTTGAGACAGGGTCTCATCTATCCCAGGATCACATACCCTCAGACTCGCTAAGTAGCCAGGGATGACCTTATGATTCTTCATCCTCCACCTCCCAAGTGCTGCAGTTCTAGGCTCCTCCTACCAAGCCTGGTTTATACTGTGTTAAGAATTGAATTCAGGGCTTCTTGCATGCACTCAGCCCACGGAGCTACATCCTCAGCCCCTAATTATGTTTATTTTTGAAGACAGCTGAAAAGCATCATTTTCATTACTAAGTTTTAAAGCTTAAATATTATGCCAATCTTTTTGGAAAGTAGTGTTCATCTTCAAAATGTCCGAAAAGCTGGAATTAGGATTCTATCTTATGCTACCTATGGGTCCAAAACAAACCAATTAGAAGATACTCTCTCATCATGTGAATAGAGTTTACACATGAATTGAAACTCAGAATTTTAGTTTTATCTCCTTTAGAAATCATGGATGCATTAATTAGTAATATTCCATTCTAGGTGAAATTTAATTTAAAAAGTCATCTCAAGTTGTGGCATACATCTATGATCTTATTATTTGAGAGGTAGAATTGTAAGTTTGAAGCCAGCCTGAACTACAAAGAAAGATGTCGTCTCAAAACAAACAAACAGCCATCCTAATCATTCTCTCTGTCCTGGAGACACCTACAGATTATTCAAAGGTATCTTTGGTTCCAGTGTCAAGATGGCACATCTCTCAGTACCAGCCTCCGTCTGTTCAGTTCTTCCTTTTGTATCCTAGAATCCAGTCTTCTATCGTCTACCTTTATATCTGTTGAACAAGACTGTATGATTTCATAGCCATTTGTAGACTCAGCCTGTTTTTTTTTTTTTAAAGGTAGTTCAAACACTTTAAAAATGAACTTCATCCTCTGATAGTGTTTAGAGCCATTTACTTTCCATCCCAAGCATCAATAATAGCACCATTGCTTGCAAACAAAACAAAACAAAACAACAACAACAACAACAAAAAAAAAAAAACAGGTTTCAGGGAAGGACATGAATCTACTAGTTTGGATACTGAAAATGATTCAAAAGCTGCTGAATGACCTACATGGCCCCTTTTGTGTGTGCACATATGTGTACACATGATCATGGCTTATGACCAGTCTTTTCCAGATCATGAGGAAAGTTATCAGACTTGACAGTTGAAATAAGGAGCAGAAAATGTTGGAAGTGGAAGATGTAGGAAAGAAAGAGCCAAGGAAGCAAGAGGAAATTCTATCTAAAAAACTATAAGATTTTTTTTTTGTTGTTACATGCAGTAAGGTTGAGCCCTGCATTCAGTCTCTATTGCTAGACACTCAATAATTTATCTAAGCATATCTCTAAGTAATACAACATCTTTCTTGGTAAGTTAGCTATATTTCATTCAGTTCCTTCATCCAATGAATATCCAATGAATAGAATATTCTATACTGGTTACTCTGCAAAGCTCTGGGAAGATGCTAATGGGCAGGAAATGTATGATCCATGCTCTTATACAGGCAATGATACATTGACAGAGATAAAATGACATGTGATAAAAAGTGACAGAGATCAAAATTAAACATGTACATGCTAAAAACATTATTTTGTTACTCTGTAGAAGACAACATAAACGGCCAGAGAACTCTCCTTGAGCAGATGTCAGTTAAGAAATCAGTACCCTGGCAGTACATACTGTTAATCTCAAGCATTTGGGAGATAGAGGTGGCAGAACCACAAGTTCAAGGCCAACCCTAGCTACTTAGGAAATTCCCGAGTTGCATAGTGAGACTTCATCTCAAAATGTTAAAAATAAAATGGCTGAGTACAGCAAAATGAAAAGCATTCAATAACAGCAATCTATAGGCCAGCAAGATGGCTCAGTGGGGAAACCTGACGACTTGAGTTCGGTTCTTGGGAAACACACAGTGGAAAGGAAGATCTGAGCCCCCCCAATTTATCCTCTGACCTCCACACAAGTGCTATAGCATGTGCGTATCTACATGCTTGCTCTCAAAATAAATAAAAATGTGATCAACTATATTTTCAGATAAGTGTTCTTAAAAGGCAGATCTATGATACTCCCCTGCTCACAGAACACTGTTCACCAAATAGAAACTCTTGGGCCTTGAGGGGAAAAATCTTTCTCCATCCCACTGCACGCACATCTCCTCAACCTCTGACTACACTGCCAATACCCTCCCCTCACTGGAGCCAGCCTTGCATTCTCCTGTGTCCCTCTTGCTCTCTGCTCTGGTCTCTCCCTCCCCCACCCAACATCCGCCTGTTGAAATCCTACCCATCTTTCCAGGCCCAGCTTAAAGGCCACCTGTTCCAGCAAGCTTCTCCCTCTGCCAGAATTTCTCTTTCCTTCCTCCATCCTCCCTAAGGACTTTGCACCTCTCTCAGAATGCCTACTACACTCTGCCTTGAACCATACCCATCTATGCACATCACTGTGCCCCACCAGTACAGCCTGCTAAAGGTCAGCTGGTAGGCAACTACAACTCTCAGATCCCAAGCAATGCCCTGTAGAGAGACTCACCTCCAAGCAAATTCAAAGATGCTGAAGGATGACTGCAAAGAATCAGGAAGGTGGAGAGTAGGATCAGAAGGAAAACATAGATATTAAGTCACTAACTGCAATACAAGACCGTTCTGGTTGGTTTTGACTCTTTCAAGAGAAGGAATCACATTCCCATGCATTTTTTTTTTTTGCAGTAGATTTTCATAATTGCTTAAGTTTATTAGTTAATCGTTTACTGGGTCCTTTATGCTAATTTTTTTTTTCAAGACAGGGTTTCTCTGTGTAGCTTTGGAGCCTATCCTGGAACTCGCTCTGTAGATCAGGCTGGCCTCAAATTCACAGAGATCCTCCTGCCTCTGCCTCCCAAGTGCTGGGATTAAAGGTGTGTGCCACCACCGCCCAGCAAGCTAGATTTTAATAAAGGGATGTGAGCATTGAGAAGAGCACAGTAGAATTCTATAATGTGTGAGCTTCAGGCAGGGAATATATCCCCCTCCTGCTGCTGAGGAGAGACATTTAGGTTGCTTTATTTAATTCAACCCGTCATTCATCCAAACTCACATTTATTTCTGACATACTAGCATCATTTTGTAGAAGAATAATTGTCTAGTCAAGAACATAGATTTAGATACTGGCTTGACTTTTAATACCTAACATGAGCCTGCACCCTCCTTACCCAAAAGAGAAGCTTAAACTCAGAATGCCTATAACTTTTCTCTTAAATAAATAAGTAAGTAAATAAGTAAATGGGTCTGTGACTGCTCTGACTTCCAGTGAATACATAAAATGCGGAACGGATAGGAAGTAAAAACAAAGTGTTGCATTATATATGAATAGGAACATTTTGGCGAATTGCTTTGTTAGGCAGTTTTGTTATTGTGCCAGCATTATAATGTTCCTACACAGTCACTGGATGTGGTGTGTTGATGGGAACCAGAAATAAAATGTCCATATAACACCCACATGGTATATTACAGTAACTTTTTTTTAAATAACTAGAAGTACCCTCTAAAATAATGATTAAAGGTACAGTGTAGTAGCTACATAGACCAGCAATATGGTCAAGTACTTTTCACTGTCCATAATGTAAATGTTATAGCTTTTAAAATGTTCTCTTTATTCTTGAGAACATCATAAAAGTATAAAATGAAATAGGAACAAATCTACCTTCTATTCTCCCCATATACAAGCTGATCCCTCCAGACTTCATGTCTTTTTTTAATAACCCAGTAAATCCAGTTAGTGCTGCCTATATATACATGGATGTGGGTCCATGCACTATCATGAGACTCCTCTAAGTAGTCACACTGCCCCCAAAAGAACAATTTTCTCTCCCCCAGTTGATATCACCTGCCAATATTTTCTCAGTGAGGGGTGGGGCCCTGTAGCAGGAATCTTAAAAGTTCTTATTAATAAAATCAAACCCGAGGCCAGTTATTGGGGTCAATGCTGGTAGATCAGAGAGACAGACCAAGCCACAGCTATCTCACCTCGCCGGATCCTCAGCTGGTCTTGTCTCCTCAGACTGGAGGCCTCTGAGTCCTCATCCGGAATGGGTCTCAGCTGAATTGCTGCTCGAAAGCCTGAAGCTTAACCAGCCAAAATCTTAACCAGCCAAAATCTTAACCAGCCAAAATCTTCTAGTTTCTGGTCCTCATGCCTTATATATCTTTTTGCTTTCTACCACCACTCCCTGGGATTAAAGGCTGGCTTTCTGGGATTAAAGGCGTGTCACCATGCTTGGCTATTTCCAATGTGGCCTTGAACTCACAGAGATCCAGAGGAATATCTATCTCTGGAATGCTAGGATTAAAGGTGTGAGTGCCACCATTTTCTAGCCTTTGTATCTAGTGGCTGTCTGTTCTCTGACCCCAGATAAATTTATTAAGGTACACAATATTTTGGGGAACACAATACCACCACAGGGCCCAAAGAGCACCTTCTCATCTATGCTAGAATCTTGGTTGTCCTGGGCTTTTGTAGGTCTAGTGCAGGTAACTATAGTTACTGTAAGTTCATGCACACAATAGCCATGTCATGTCTGAAAAATAGCATTTCAAAGGACTCCTCCCTACCCTCTAACTCTTGCATTATTCCCATCTCCTCTTCCTGCTGTTCCCTTAGTCTTGGTGGGCTGGAGGTTGATTTCCATCTGGAAAAATGTTAGGCATGTTTGTTCCATCTCATCACAATCAGGAGGAACATAACCAGTTCTCAGTTGACAGGATGCAGTCACTAGGTAACAGAGCTTTTCAGCTTCAACATCATCTCTGGAACTACTGTAGTATACCACCTCTGTAGTCTGTCATTTTGGGAGCATTGTATGTGGTTCGTGGCTGTTCTTTTGTACACCCATTCACTGACTAGGTGAATTTTCCACAGTATTTGTGCAGCAACAATTACAAGCCACTCTTTCAGAATCTCTGCTGCCAAAGTGACTGTTAATAGTGACCAGAATTTGAGCATCCCCCAAAGCAGACATCAATCTAATATGTTAGCAATTCCAGCAGGGAAATCTCTCTTAATCCAGTGGGACAGCACTGAACAATAGTGCAAAATACATATCTTATACTCATTGCAGCCTAGAGGTGAGCAAGTTCAGATATTGATCCTCATCTATTAATCACTGAGTGAAGAATGCCTTCGGGAGAACCTGGGCTCCTCCAGGTTCCTGTGCATGAGGATATGGTAAGTTCCAGAGAGCAGCTGGACACTAGTCTTCCATTGAAGAGGAAGATGCTAGGCCAAGGATATCAAACTAGAATAGTCAGAAATGGTAGAGAGGATAAGGCTGAGTGCTGGCAACTCCCATTTGAACAAATCTACTTGTCAGACCAAATAATAGAAATTGAACTGCCCAAATGGATGTAAAAGCAAGCACAACAAAATGAAGTGGACAAATGGACATTTTCAGTCTGAAATACACTATTGTCTATACTACATTTGGGGCTAGGGAAATTGCTGAGTGGTTAAAGCACTTGCTGAACAAGTAGCCTGGGAATAAATCTTTATAAATATAGTGTGAATTGTAAAAATGATTATCTTTGAGTGTTAAGTTTCTCAGTGACTTAGTTTTCTGTTGATCTGTGTTCTCTCCCTTGTGTATTGCTCTATATGACTAAGAAAGACATAGATTCACTGCAGGAAAAGCATAATCAGTACTGGAGGGTAGAGTCAGTCAAATTATCCTTGTAGAGAGAACAGTTCATTTGACCCAGAAATATCTGTAATATATGCCATATAGATTTTCAAATGTGCCCGAGCCTCTCTCTATTTTACTGTGGTCTTTCATTTATCCATTTTAATTTACTTCAGTCAAAAAGAAAGGTGGGTTAGAGCCTTGGAAGAACTATTGCTTTTTTTGGTGTTGGGAGGGGAGGGGAATAGATATTTCTGGACATTGGACACAAAGCCTCACATACGCTCGGCAAGTGATCCACTACTGGACTGTAACCCTAGCCTTCTTTTTACTTTTTATTTTGAGACAGGGTTACATCAAATTGCTGGAACTAAACTCATTCTGCAACCCAAGCTGACCTTGAACTTGTGAGCCACAAACTGTTGGTTAGCTGAAGTCATAGGCAGCCATGACTAGGTCTAGCTAGGAATCTTGAGTCATTGTGATTTCTCCACCAAAACTGTCTTTAAGCAGAGATGGGTAAGGAAATAAAGCCAGCATTTTTGAACTTGACTCTGTAAAAAAAAAAAAAAATCTTATCTGTAATAATGCCAGAAAAGGCCTTTCAACTCGCTTTGAAGGAAGTAACAGAGGTACAAAAGTGAAACTTGATTGATCTATTTTCTACAATTGTAGCCAAGTTTTCTTGGACCACAGGCCCCCAAATCATGACACAAAATCTTAATATTAGTGTAGCTAGAGTTTCCCTGCCTTGCCCACAGTCAGGACAAATCTTTGTCACCTGCCAGTCCCACAGCCACTCAGACCCAACCAAGTAAACACAGAGACTTATATTGCTTACAAACTGTATGGCCGTGGCAGGCTTCTTGCTAACTGTTCTTATAGCTTAAATTAATCCATTTCCATAAGTCTATACCTTGCCACATGGCTGGTGGCTTGCTGGCGTCTTCACATGCTGCTGGTCATGGCGGCGGCTGCAGTGTCTCTCCGCCTCAGCCTTCTGCTTCCCAGAATTCTCCTCTCTCCTTGTCCCACCTACTTCCTGCCTAGCCACTGGCCAACCAGTGTTTTATTTATTGACCAATCAGAGCAATTTGACATATAGACCATCCCACAGCACTTCCCCTTTCTTTTTTTTTTTAAAGGAAGGTTTTAACTTTTACACATCTCCAAAGTCAGCTTGGTATATTTGGGAATTTGGGCGTAGCTTCTCTTACTACTTCCTGCTGGAGGGGGCGCTGTATCTTATGGGGACACAAAGAAAATTTTAGGATCATGGAGTAGTCCGTGACTTGAAACGATTCTGGATGTTGGATCATCTGGGCCATGGTGTCATCGGAGACCTTTCAGGTGGTCTTGGCTGGTCAAACCTGATGTATCTTAATCTGGAACAAATCCATAGCCTCTGGCTTTCTGTAGAAACAAAAGCAGAGCCTCCTTTCCAAAGCAACATATCCTTACATCCACATTTTGAAGTCAAGGTACCTTTAAAATATACATTTTGGCATAACTCAACAGCTTTTGTAATCAAATGTTTTTCTTCAGTTACAAATACCAAAGAGAACATAATCCAGATTCTCTGTGTGGTAGCCATCTTTATGTGGCTTATTTTTTATATTACCTTGAGCCTATTGCTTTAAACTGCAGCCTTTTAAGCCTGAAACGGTGCTGTGGCTGCTGGCTCCACCCACTTCAGCTTCCCAACATGGCGGTGGTATGTTTTCCCCCAGCTCTGGGAGCCATCGTGGGTCTATGCTTTTATCCAAGCAGCGTGTAGCCCAGAAACCTCTTTTTTTGTTTTGTACTAGCAAAGGCTAAATCCACCACGCAGCTTAATGTGCCACTTGCAGAGGCCTCATTCCCGCCATACTGCAGACCGAGCTCTCACGCTAGGAACCCGCCAGTAACTCAAACCGGCAGCTGCCGCTCATTTGAGAGAGACAATTAGGAAGCTGTTTTTAGCTCCGTTTTAGAATCTTTTCTCAGGTTTTAGGTAGAAACTTTTGCCAACACGTTGGGCGCCATATTAGTTATAAATGCTTGGCCTTATCTTATGCTCCAACTAGCTCTTATAACTTAATTTAACCTATTTCTCTTCATCTACATTTTGCCTCGGGGATTTTTACCTTTCTTTCATTCTGTATGTCCTACTTTCCTACTCCTTCTGAGGCTGGCTGGCTGACAGCTGCCTGGCTGGCGGGGCCCTGGTGTTACTCTCTCTTTCTTCCTTTTTCTCTCCTCCTCCAGCCTAGACTCCTACTACTACTTATTCTCTCTTCCTTCCAGCCCCATCTATCCCTCTACTGCCTAGCTATTGGTTGTTCAGCTTTTTATTAGGCCAATCAGATGCCTTAGGTAGGCAAGGTAAAACAAATGCAACACATCTTTACATAGTTAAAAAATGCAACATAAACAAATATAACACATCTTTGCCTAGTTAAAGTCATATTCTGCAACATGCAATCTTTGTGTATTTGCTGTTTGGTTGATGGGGGTGTGGCTAGGGACCTGTTTCATTGTTCTTCTCCCAGGACCCACCTCCTTCCTTACACTCCCACACCAGGTACCAGAGCTTCACCCAGGGTATGTTTCTGTACTTGGAGAACTCATTAATCACTGAAGAGGCACACAGAAGAAAGAGCACTATTGACTTATGGTCACTCCCTTAGAAGCCTCTCTAGAGATTGTTTTGTCCTTCATAGGAAAGGGAGTCAGCATCCATTTCTGCTAAGCAGAGAACGGGAGAAAGTCAAACTGTATTAATTACCTTCGATCAGAAAGGACTTGCACATCTGCTGGTGATGGTTTTCTAGTCCCGGCAGCTTTGCAAGTATTAATAGCATCCTTGTTCTTGGCAGAGGATGGTCCTCAGAGACTGAGTAACTCTATGCTCAGAAGATGATTCCTTCTAGTTGCATAGTCCTTCTCATCCCCGTGTTATGTTGAAGCAGAGAAAGCTTGTCTTTAAGCTGTTTCAGATGCATCCACATCTTGAGAGTTAATCTCAGAAAGGGGTTTCTGCTCTGATTCTACATAGGTTTGATTTGCTTTATTTCTCCATTTTTAAACATGGCCTATGATTTAAAAGCATTTAAATTTTTTTAAAACTTCCTTTGAGAGCTCCAGTGAAGAAACGATTTTGAGAAGCAGCTTATTTGATGAGAAGCTCCCTTCTCCTGATCACTCAGCCATGTGTTCTTCACACAGAGGACTGGTGTAGCATCCACTCAGTATCTGTGCAGGGTCTTTCACTATCTAAGAACTTCAGTTTTAGTCCTGAGATTGTGCTCTCTGTATGCCCTTTCATCCATTCAATACTAATAGTTTGTAGGCTTCCATTCTTTTATCACCACCAGAAGACAGTCATCACAGTGTCCTGAACCTTCTTAAACACATCACCTCATCTGCCTGTCTTGTTTCATCCTCTTCCTAGTCCTGGCATACCAGCTCATGCTTACAACACACTTTCATGTAATTTCCTTGTCCGATTTGACTCTCACTACACACTTTGGATGCCAAACGAACAAAACGCCACTCTTAAAGTACGCAAGCAATAGGGAATTCATAAATGAAGATCTGGCGCTTAACAAGTAGACTGGGACCAGAAGCTTCTTCTTTATAAGGATGGAGGATTGGAGGTGGATCGCAAGTACAAGTTCTACCACTGAGCCATGTCCCTAGCCTCGAGGCTTCATTTTTGTGCCCTCCCCAGCCCTTTCCTGTGGCCAAGAAAAAACTGAAACCACAAGAACAGAAAGCAGAGCCTGGGGAGATGGTTCGGGTAGTAAAGGACCTACTGTGCAAGGATAAAGACATACGCGCCCATGCCCAGAACTCATGTCAAATCCTGGGCACAGCAGCAGGCACCTGTAATCCTAGAGCTGCGGAGGCAGAGAAAGGAGGGTCCACGGAATTTGCTGGTCAGCTAGTCTAGCCAATCAGCAAGTTCCTGATCCTTGAGAACATTGTCTCAAAATGACGGGGGAGAGTAATTGAAGAAAACCTCAGCATTGACATCTGATCTTCACGTGTATGTGGGCACACACTCTTTCACCCTCTGGCAACACACACACACACACACACACACACACACACACACACACACAGGAGGGGATGGAAAATCTGGTGACGGAAATGACATACACTTCCATTGTCTTTGCTGGTTCTTCACTCAGCCCTGTGTGGGAAAGGGAATAGCATGATTCTGAGAGCAGACAGCATCTTCACAGATAGCTATGACACCAAGAAAGTGCAGGTGAGTTAGATGAAGGGGAGCATGGGAGAAAGAGCAGAAGTGCCTTAGAAGCTACAGTTTACAGAGTAGTCATTCAGTAAGAGCCAAACTGAAGAAGATAATCCAAGCCCTTTATGGGCTTGATGTCCTGTAGTGCTTTACACACTTGTATAGTTCACAAGTGACATCACTATGTAGCTCACATTTCCCTACGTCAAGTAGGAGCAGAAATTATTTTCACATTGTTACACATGAAGACCTTGAAAATGGTATTGGGAAAATGTCTTGTTCAATGTTACTCTGTGTCTTCTGATCCCCAATGTGTGTTCCTTCTGACATATATTTTCCTTGGACAAATTAAAAAAGAAATCAGTTGTAGGAATAATCAGAGCATCTACTCAAAAGTGAACTTTACAACCTTATAGACTTCCCCAATCTCCCAGTATCTCATAGACAGTGGGAGGAAGGATCCTGTGTAGCATGTCACTGCAGTGGAGAACTGGGCAGGTGGAGCCTTGGGAGCTCCCCTGCTTTCACAGAGGTGTCTGCAGGGAAAGAGGGAGAATCTTCTCAACCAGAGAGTATCAGAAGGCAGATGAGAGCCCGAGTGTGAAGGAGTTTTTTTCCACTGGATAAAGGACATGTGATTGACAGTATCAACTCAATGGACTAAACTATCCTTCTCCCTATGATCACAGTAGCTGTGCAAGAGTGAACAAGAGCTCAGCTTCTACTTTGGAGGGGAGATATGGAACATCCTCAAGTCAACTTCCCTAGTTTTAAAATATAGATTCCTGGGGCTAGGGGATAGTGCAGTGGTCAGGAAAGTGTACTATTCTTCTAGAGATCCTGAGCTAGGCTCTGAGCACCCACAGCCGGTGGCTTACGATCAGCTCCAGGGTAATCAGGCCTCTGTGGCCATGTCACTTGTGTATTCACGCATACACACACACACACACACACACACACACACACACACACACACAGAGAGAGAGAGAGAGAGAGAGAGAGAGAGAGAGAGAGAGAGAGAGAGAGAGGAAATAATTAAAAATACTGAAAATAAATTTTAAAACATTTTTTTTTTTTTTTGGTTTTTCGAGACAGGGTTTCTCTGTGTAGCTTTGCGCCTTTCCTGGAGCTCACTTGGTAGCCCAGGCTGGCCTCGAACTCACAGAGATGCGCCTGGCTCTGCCTCCCGAGTGCTGGGATTAAAGGCGTGCGCCACCACCGCCAGGTGGTAAAACATTTTTTAAAATGAAGATCCCAACCTCTGACCTGAGGCTTCTCCTTCATTAAGGCATGCTGAATCTCTATACCTAGATTTTTAGTTAAACTCCATGTAGGACTGGACAAAGGTGTTTAAGAGATCATGATCTGAAAGACAATGGGGTGCTGCCGTGTGCCTCTTGAGCAGGTGAGGTGCTTTCTGTGTAGCCATGTTAGCCCCGCTGTTTAACCCCAAGATCTCTTTTTATAGGTGATTATCTTATTAACTTCCTTAAGCAACCTTAAAGCTGTGTGCTCTTGGCAGAGGCACATATAGATTTATGGCATAGCATCTGTTAATAATTCCAATTTCATTTCATTCACCAGCAGTAAAATTGAGGTCTTGGAGCCTGAGTGGAGGCAAATTGGAAACAAATCAAAACAAAATAATTGACTGGGAAATATGACAGGCTAATGAGAAGCATTGTTCAGAAAGCCCCTGCAAGGCTAACCAGTGTCCTATTAAGTGCTTCTATACCAATTTCCTAAGATGAGCAATCAAAGCAAAAGACACTTATCTTTCTAACATCATGGAAATGGAATAAATGTCACCCCTCAGCTGTCCATGGCAACACCCACTCCAGCTTTCAGCTTGCTGGTTAGTTCACATGTCTACAAAGACTCAGGATGCACTCTCAAGAAATGATGACTAAGTTCCTGGATATTTTTGTCTTTAGTAAGCAAGATATTTATTTAGTTCATTGACTACAATTGTAGCTTTTTTCATGTGCGTTTAGCCTGCGTTCTATTCATTTTCATTGTGAATTTCTATAAACTTACTGAATAATAATATAAAATAGTATATATAGAATATATAATTAACATATATATAATTTATTTATGATTTAAAACTTGTTACTATTACTAACTAGATAGCTCATCCATTTGTGAATTGCCAAACGTCTTCAACTTGCCATTAAGACTGATGCTATACACTTCAATTTCTCAAGGATATATGTTTTATGATGCTTTGGTTTGCAACATGTGTTCAAACTAAATACACTTTAATTGTTGTCCCACCTCCCTTTATTATTTATGTAGGTGCATAGATACATAGACAATACAATTAAATTAATTTTATTAAATTGGAGATAGGCTCTTATTTGGAGCCCTAGCTGTCCTAGAATTTGCTGCGTAGACCAGGCTAGCCTCACAAACTGATCTTTCTGACTCCCAAGTGTTGGAATTACAGGTATGCATCACCACACTCAGCTTCCAACCTCTTTGCAATGCCCAAATGGTGGGAACCAAAACAGAAAACAAGAAATCTCTTCCAGACTCATGAGTGGCAGATCATAGTTGTGTGTGTTACTTTTAGAGAAAGTTATGTCTGTGGTAAAGAAGAGGGATCTAAATTAGGAACACATTATGATTTCTTTCTTTTCCTGTATGACACATGACAAAAGAAACATGCTTTTAATTTTAGAACTTCTCTTTGTTGAAATAAGTGAGGAGACATCATTTTATAGTTGACTCAATTCCGTGCTCATTTTCAGGAGTGGAGCCACTATTTATTTGGTTATTGACAGTGCTGGGACCATTTTAAAGCTAAATTGAAAAGGAGATCTTTGCTTTGCAGACTTAGGAAAAGAACATAAGAAGACCCAGTCTAAAGGAAGGACTTGCTTTGACACTACCTATAAGTAGAGACACAGAATAATCTGGAAAAATTTGACTAAAGGTTTCAAATATGCATCTCATTGACCTGCTCACTAAAGAGTAATAGAATCTGGATGTGGTGGTATATGTCCATAATTACAACACTCAGAGACCCAGGGGGCAAGGACCATAAGGTCATGGCCAATCTGGGCAACAAAGAGAGTTTGAAGCCAGTCTAAGCACTGTATCAAAAACAATAACAGAAAAAAGGGGGAGGGGGAATAGAAATGAGCAAGGCATGCCATATAGGATACATAGAATTGAACAAGGTGTGTAATAATACATAAAATATAGGAAACAGAAATTTAAAAACAATCTTGTACACTGCTCTCTATGGGGCACATTTTCATTTGAAAGCAGGTATTGCAAAAGGAACTGGCAGAATTTGGCAAACTTCAGTTTGAACTTAAACTTGTAGTTTCATCATAATTAGGAACATGAAATTCTACGAAGAAATAATTTTAATTTCCTATATATTCCCTATCAAATGTAATCAGTTGTTTTTATTTCAAAGAATTCAATTAAAAATACTAGTCTTCTCATTTTAATCAGATTTGTGTTCATAGACTGCCCCCACCCCCCCTTCCATTTTATACTACAGTATTAACTAGGTCAGCCAGGGTTGCTTGGCAGTCTTTGGGGCTATGGCCTTGTCATGTGGTTGGATAGTTAAAAAAAATAATAACAATGTTTTGTCAACAAACCAGAGCTATGATTCTCAAGGGTTTGTAGTTTGCCTGAAGTCTGAATGGGAAAATGGATGGGGATGCAAATAATGCATCCTGTCAGAAATCTTCCTCACTGTCCCCAGAGGTAACCAAGAAGTTCAGTCAAGAGGCACAAGGAAGGTTCATTGACAAGATTAGCAAAAGGTATTCTTCGGCTGAAGGAGGTGGAACAGTGAACCAATGTGAAAAGAAAGTACATACAATCCCACGTCTCACTGTAGGTAATCAAATAACCACACAGAGACTTCTTAATAATCATGAATGCTCAGCCTTAGCTTATGCTTGTTCCTAACTTGTTCTTATAACTTAAATTAACCCATATTTTTTAATCTATGTTCTTTTACGTGGCTCAGTTACCTTTACTCTGTACTGACCATCCTGCTTCTTCTGGGTCTGGCTGGTGACTCTGCCTTTCTTCTTCCCTGAGACCTTTTTGTCCCCAAAAGTCTGACCTAAACTCTCCTTTCTTAGCTGTTGGCCATTCAGCTCTTTATTAAACCAATCACAGTGACACATCTTTACACAGTGTAAAGGAATATTCCACAAGATAGATTTCATACCACCTAGATCAGTGAACTGGTACCCACCACTGAAGCCATGCATTTTGGTGTTGTTGTTGTTGACTCTGACAAAGAATTCACTAGAAAGTGTGTGCTTGTTTGATGCTAGAAGAAGTTGGAAGGAATGTTTTAAAAGTTATTTTCATAGGTCAGGTAGAAGTATGGCTAAACTTTATGTAAAGCAAATATCCTTTCTCGGGCTTTCTCACTAACAATGTTCTGTGACTTATGGTTTTGTTCTTTCCTCATTTTTTTTTTAATTTTAACTTCTCAACATGGCACCTAAGATTTGAAGTTACTCTTGGTTTTATTCCTGTGTACTTTTTAAAAATATAAAATTAGTGTTGCGTGAATAATAATTTAATTAGGTGTAGTAACACATTATGTGCAACAGTTGTCCTTTAGGCCATTTCTAGTAAGTTACTGAAACAAATTTTATTAAGTAATTCTTCGATTTGTGTTCACTTCCACTATGCAGTCTCAGATCTGTTACCACTGGAAGCATGTTCTCATACACTTGTTTTTGTTGTTTGTTTATTTTTGTGGTGTATGTATGAAAAATTAAAAAGGTAAAACAAATATGGAGTATCCTAAATAGTATGTGCTTGACACCAAGATATCCTACTCAGCAGCAGATCTGACAATGTGAAGACCATTTCCTTCCATTTTCTGGAAGTCTGGAAGTCAGTGGTGACATACAGCTTTAATTATGGCAAGAAATTTCCATTTTAATATAGTGACCCCAGTCTGCTTGACTGTGACTCTCTGATTCTTGGTAATATTTGACTTTGCAACTCCTATTTTAGAAACAGAAAGGGTGAGATTTGGGGGTTTAAAAATGACAGATTGATATCTTTTAGATAAAGGTTGGTGGGTAGAATCAACATTGACCCTAAAATTCTTAGTTAAGATGGAAGGATGGATGTTACAATTCAATAAAGAAGAAGAAAGTTGGGTGGTGGTGGCACACACCTTTATTCCCAGCCCTTGAGAGGCAGAGGCAAGCAGATTTTTGAGTTTAAGACCAGCGTGATCTACAGAGTGAGATCTAGAACAGTCAGGGCTACACAGAGAAGCCCTGTCTCAAAAAAAGCAAAATAGAGAGAGAGAGAGAGAGAGAGAGAGAGAGAGAGAGAGAGAGAGAGAGAGAGAGAGAGAGAGAAGGAGGAAGAGAAGGGGCAGGACACAAAGAGAAGACAGCTCAAGGAGTTGGAAAGTAGCATAATGACCAAAATATGATTTTAATTTTGGACTTGTTTCTCAATAGAGTTTTTTAAGAGACTTGTTTTTTAAGGGACTGGATTTGTCTGAACTTGTTGACTATGGGAGATACTTGAAATAAAGCAACTTAAGAAGATGAAATATGCTGGGTGGTGGCACACACCTTCAATCCCAGCACTTGGGAGGCAGAGCCAGTGGATCTCTGTGAGTTCGAGGCCAGCCTGGTCTACAGAGTGAGATCCAGGATCTAGGACAGGCACCAAAACTACACAGAGGAGGAGGGGAGGAGGAGGAGGAGGAGGAGGAAGAGGAGGAGGAGGAGGAGAAGGAGAAGAAGAAGAAGGAGGAGGAGGAGGAGGAGAAGGAGAAGAAGAAGAAGAAGAAGAAGAAGAAGAAGAAGAAGAAGAAGAAGAAGAAGAAGAAGAAGAAGAAGAAGAAGAAGAAGAAGAAGAAGAAATATTTATCTTGTCTCACAGTTTTGGAGATGCTAGTCCATGATTGACCCTGCTCCCCTTACCTTTGGCGACAGAGCACATTAAGAGAAGAACATGTAATGGAAGATGCTTGTCATCTCATGGTGAATGGGAAGTAAAAAGAGAGATCTGAGGGGGCTTTAGAGATGGCTCAGTGGTTATGAGCACAGGCTGCTCTTCCAGAGGACTCAGGTTCAATTCCTAGCACCCACATTGCAGCTCACAAATGTCTGTAACTCCTGTTCCAGGAGATCTGACACCTTCACACCAATGCACATAAAATAAATACATAAATGAGAGAGATCTGAGGGGACAGGGTCCCAATATTCCCTCTGCGATCACACCTATTATACAAAAGACATCCAACCAAGCCTTACCTCTTGAAGTTTCTACTGTGAACCTTATCCTCCAGATAGCCCCTTGGGTTGAGGACCATGTTTTAACACTGGGTTCTTGGAGTAAGGGTTGTCTATCCAAGAGCATATAGTGGTACAGAGAATCCACCCCAAAAGCATATACTCATCTTCACCCAACCCTTCCCTAGAAGAACTTCCTCTAGAGTTCTTCATTACTGAGCGGTGCACTTGCTGACATTCTTTTGTCTTTGATAGACCTAACTGCAAACGTGATTATTCTGCTCATCACTGCATTGATAAGCTTGCTTTCTGGGCCACAAAGGTACTGTTCAGGTAAGGGGGTTGTAATTCTATTTGAGTTATAAAGCTGGTAGAGAGCCAATTGATCTTTGCTATAACTGATAAGCCTTCTCAGAGCATTCCCTTGCATATACCTTACTCAGAGGCAAAATTAAACAACTGATTGCCTGAAATGTTTAGGCTACTCCATAAAAACATCTAAATGTGAATGTTTTCTCAGTAAACCAATTCAACAAGGAAAGGGTCAGCATCTAAAGGAATGAAAATTATGGGACATGCATGCCTCACATCTGAAAATCTGGCTTCAATTCCCTACAGTCACCGGCTTGAAGCTAGCAGACAGAATGGATGTTGGTCATGCTTCCATTGCTGCAGCTGTAAGCCGATGGGCAGATGTTGTCAAGCTAGTGAAGGCTTGTTTAATTTTCTAGAATACCGAAAGTCTAACCTGTCCTGTCTGGTGATATGAGCTCCTTTACTGCTGTCTTTGGAATTCAGACTCAAAGAGTGGGTTGTAGTACAATGAGAGGAGCACACTAATGGACTAAACTCAATTCTCCGGGGAGCTGCCATTCCACATTCTTCTACCAGCTACGTGCAACATGGTTTGCACAGGACTCTAAATCATAGGTTTACCTCAATATCCAGGCAACACCATTTTTAAATTTAAAATTTTTTTCCCAAGATTCCTTCGATCTTTGTAAATATATTGAACTATTCTAGCTACAATTAAAATTAACAAGGACAAGAGAAAAGAGAGAAGATGCTGATTTGTCACTAGTCCAGTGTCATATTCATCTTGGATCAAAAGGTGCCAAAATCCTCATGGGGCCCTGTGGGTGTAATCGGACTCCCCACTTGATCCAGCCAGTTCCAAGTGGCCATGCTGACGTAGGTAGCTGGTCTTGGCAGTCAGCATGTCTCCACAATGAGAGGATTGATGGGAGCGGGCCGCACTGCCATTTGGCTCCCCTAGTCCTTTGGTGCTCAAATAAAATCTGTAATTTCAAGTTCCCCAGCTTGAAAACTGGGGGGTGATTGGTCATGCCATGTGAGATCCCAGTTAGCACCTCTGGAAAAGTTTATCCAAGGGCAAGAAATATCATATGTGCCAAACCAGAAATTCACATGAATCTGTCTCTATAGGCTAATTCAAATTGGACAATTTCACTCCAGCAGAGTCTCAGAAATTGGCCCATTTGAAGGGCTCTTGTTTCACAGATGATGGGTTTGCTCAGATCTCTAAGCCTCTAGGACACACCCAAGTTTACCAACTTTCTATTCCAGAGTTCTTTCTTCTGCCCAATCCTACCTGCTTGTAGGAGAATGCTGTTCATTAAGTTGAGTGTAACTAGAATGTCACAGAAAAGACCTTAAGTTTTTTTCACTCAGAGTACAAAAATAATTTTCCCATAAATTTTAGAAAAAAAATTATTCTAGATGTTTCTTTTAAAGATATATCAGTTCTATGTCAAATTCATCCTTACCAAAGATAATAACTTAACTATTCTAAATGTTACTTAATTAATTAATTAACTTAATGTGTATGTACATGTCACAGCTTGAATGTGGAGGTCAGAGGATAATATGCAGAAGTCAGTTCTCTCCTTTCATCATGGGAGTCCTGGGGATTGAACTCATGTTATCAGGCTTGGCAGCAAGCACCTTGACCCACTCAGCCATCTTGCTACCCCAATCATGAAATACTACACAATTGACATTGGTAACAGGTAGATACTCAGCATAGCTATGGGAGTCCTTTAATGTAGGAACCATTTCCTGCTCGCACCCCGGTCAGATTCCATTTGTAATATGCACTAAACCAGGTGAAGTGGTCATTTTGTATTAAAATGCAGCAAGGAGATTAGTATATTCTGTCCAGGAGGTTATGCCCATGTACCTTTTATCAAAGTAGCTATTGTCTTCATTCAAAAAGGATTTGTGACATGATGTCCAAATACCTGATTAAATCATATTCACCTGACATTATCACTTTTTGGGGAAAGTGAAACTGTAAAGCAGAACTGTTATGCCAACTGAGTCTCCTCCTGAGGAAGGTACTGTAGGGAGCCCCTGCAGAGAGCAGCAGTGGGTCATTGTCTGCTATGTGTGCACAAATGAACTGGCCTTCTTATTAAGAGGTAACCAAAACATGTAAGGGATTATCAATGAACTGTAAGAACATGGTGGTTGGGCATCCATGTACCTTCCAGGAATCTATCAGGAGCCAATCAACAACCAATTGGGAACAGGCAGAAGTTTAAAAGGTATAATTTTGACAAACATTACCACAGTTACGATACTGAACATTGTCATCACTCCAGAAGTTTCTTCTGGCAGCTTTGGCCCCTCCTGTCACAACTCAGTGCTAGAGTTTTGTACAAATGGAATCATCTAGTATGTCTGGTTTCTTTCATTTAGGGTTGTTGTTTTGATACTCTCTTGTGCTGCTGTGCATTCACATTTCATACTTGTCTATCTTGCATGCATATGTATGTGCACATGTATATGGCTTCAATGTTTATGGATGCTGGTAGCAGTCAGAGGTCAATGTGAGGGTCTTCCTCAATCACTGTCAACCATATCTGTTGAGACAGGATCTCTCACTGGATCTAGCTAGAGCTCATTTTGGCTAGCCTGGTCAACAGGCAAGCTCCAGGGAGCCTATTGTCTCTGATGCCCAGTGCTGGAATCACAGGCTTGCAAAGTCATACCCAGATTTATTTGGTTGTTTCTTTAATGTAGCTTTCTCAGGATCCAAATCAGGTCCTTGTGCATGCACAAGAAGCACTCAACACTCGACTCATGGAAATATCTCTCCAGCCCATCTCATTCTTTCCCTGAGTCCCATTGCCTGTGCTTACATGGTACACTCTGATATGTGGTAAAAGACCTTAGTGGAATGAGATGCAGTATTGCAAAATTACAACCAACAGTGCTTATTTCTGCTGATGTCATAGAAAAACATGCTTGTGTGTTTATATTGTTTGTCCCCTGCATGTCTCTAAGAGTCTGCTTTTTAGAGCAGGGAAGCAAGGGACATTGTAAAAGTATGAGATGTCACTAAAATTGTCACATTTTCCCTTTTCTTCAAACAAATCACTTTTGAAATTTCAATACTAGATATGCACACCTCTAATGTTGCCCTACACACCAAACATCCAAAAATTACTTGGGATAAGTCCACCAATGAGTTTTATTAGTGAGGAATGTTAAAGGAAGCACATTGGTGGGAGATGGAAAGATGAGTCAAAAGCCTTTGTCTCATAGGTGATCCTTCTAACACAGAGATTTACTAAAGGACCTGAGGTTCCCAGGTCCACTTGGCTATGCTAGTCCCATCCACAGCCAATCATCAAGCACCAAAGCTGATGCCTAAGGTTCACCTGACTAACATCCTGCAAAACTCAGACAAAAGGTAGCAACCCTATCCCGTGCTTGGATTGATAGCTGGGCACAGAACAATATTTTTTCATCCTCAGCTATTCTGCCCTTGCCTAAATCCATTTGTTATGCTGTTATGTTACAGAATGTATTCATACAGCAATTTCGGCTAGCTCAATTCCTACCCTATAATATGCAATAGCCAACTGACAGAAGGCCATTCACCATGAACATAGCCTGGGGAGCACAGTGTCTGCTAGTGAGGAGCCTTCACATGTTGAAGGCACACTGAAGTTGATGTATAGAGACATTCAATTGCAAACAGTATGTTTTTAGGCATGCACATACATAGACATCCTACAGTAGAACAATCTCTTCATGTCTGTATGGGACCTGCTCAAAGGAGAGCCCTGTCAGATACAAGTAATTTCCTCTAGAGACATCGGAAATCCTGGGACCTTGTCCAGGACCTTCTCTTTTGGTGTCTTTCCCACAGAGAAATAGTAACCTCATGGCGTAGATTACACCTACAGTGAAAGGGGAAACGGAACACCAGGCAGCTCCTGAAGGATCAGGTTTAGAGTCCTGACACCACCTGTTACTACGGCAGCCATAATCCCCAGAAGCACAAAATGACTGCATCTCGGAGGAAGGACAGCTTATGAGTTTTCAAGTGGCCTGTCATTTTTTATTTCAGTCACTTCATTAGGGTGGCCAGGTAGACAAGCTTCGAGAGCTACACTCATAGATGGGTAGAGTTCACCGAGGAATAAAATGTTGAGCCATGTGTTTATCGTTACCATGTGTTTATCATTACCATTCTCGACTTTTCTGAGTCAGCAACAAAGCAGTGGTTGCATCATCTGCCTGCCCTCCCTGTACGCACTTGGCCAAATGTGCTTCCTCCAAAGAACACTAGTGCCCTGGCCTTGGGTGAAGAAGCTGTGAATTAGCCAGAAGACACACAATACTGGATTGAGGGTTCACACAGAAGCTCTCTGTTTGTGTAAATAGTCACTTTTCCATTAGGCAACTTAGTTTATATTTTAGTCACTCAATAAGTGGCCGTACAGGGTAGATGGAATCCAGGGTGTACCTGAGATTCAGATCTCAATAGAGGCCAATCCAGAACTTATAGCTTAGAGGCTCTGGTTGGAGACAAGCCGCTTTTTCTTTTGAAGTATCTGTTCTATTTCTGTAAACAAAGATGCTAATATTTATGGGGAAGATTTGAAAGGTGTATTTACTGGGTGATACAATCCATATCCAGTAATTACATTCAATTTGTAGTTATTATTTGGTTATATATATATATATATGTTTTGTGCATGATTATTTTGTGTAATGGCAAATGTTTTTTGAGCATCTCAAAGAATTCTTTCTATGAAATCCTCTTACGGGAACACTGAAATGACCAATTCTGGGAATATTAGATGTCATGGGCTGATGAATAATTCTGAGCTATGGTATTTCAAGATCTTAACTCTTCTTTTTCTGCATGTGTACCTTTTGCCTGGGACCATTAGGATGAGCCAATAAAATGTAATGGGACTTGCTTGGAATGCTGAAATTTAGAAGGCCTGATTTGGCTTTTCTGTTTTCAGACTTCCCACATACAGCCCTTCCTGTCTTTTTATTCCTTTGTAGCTAATCATTCTTTCAGATAACACTTTTGCTTTCTGTATCTAAACCCACCTGCAGGGACCTTGTGCCATGTTCAACACTATGCAGTCTGTAAGGACAACAAATGACAGCAGACTATATGGGGATTATTCCTTGACAATCTCACAAATAACATGTCTCCTCCCCTTCTACCTACTCTTCCTTTTGTCCTCTTCTTTTTCTTTATTGTACTGCTGACTAATCCCCAGAAACTTACATGTTAGGTGAGAACTCCACAATGTGGCTATTATCCCAGCCCCCTTCCGTTCTTATTTCAATAATTAATTTTGTTATTTTAATGGATGAATTATTGTTATGTGAAGATTTCATAGACATATAGTGTTTTCTAATCACTCTTGCTTACCATCTCTCACTTCCCTCCATCCTTCTCAAGTCTTCACCTCTTCCCATTCCAACCAGTCCCTTTTCAGACTCATTTTGTAACTCATTTAGTTTAACAAGGCCATCTGTGTTACCACTGGATTGGGACGGTCTATTGTAGCATGTTAGGGTCATTCCCCTTTCCCTGCATCATCTATGAGTAGCAAATAGTTCAGCAGTTAGTGACAGGGTTCCTTGTAGCCCCACTCTATCTGGATATGTTACCTGCTAGGCCCATTTTATGTGGCTTTTCTTCCTTTTTTTTTTTTTCTTTCATTTTTTTTCTCACTACTGCACAGGTTGTTCTTGAACTCACCGTGTAGCCCAGATATTCATTGAATTTGAAGTCCTCATACTTCAGCCTTCTTAATAACCAGGGTTATAAGTTTACCCAGAAAGCCTGGCTGAGTCTTACCTTGAAAAAGATAATTTCCACACTTCAGAAAGTTGAAATCCATGGAGATAATTTGTCACATATGGATTAATTAAGAAGCAATTAACGATAGGAGGAAAATTAGCAGAAGGCATGTAACCTAAATGATCCTAAATAGTTAATCGAAGATGATACATACATACAAACCACACACACACACACACACACACACACACACACACACAGAGAGAGAGAGAGAGAGAGAGAGAGAGAGAGAGAGAGAGAGAGAGAGAGACCCAGAAAGACAGAGAAAATTAATTAATCCTCCCTTTCAAGGAGTTTACAAGTTAATCCAGAAGTCCAGAGACACTTTCTGAGAGTCACAATAAGACCCAAACATTGTGTGTCTCTCACCATATCACCATTAACTCAGATAGCACAAAAGCAAACAGAAGCAAAAACGGTGGCGTCTGAGGCCAATCAGAGCCAATCACTGATGAGCTAGATCACCAGTTTCACTCATTAGTACTCTCTAAATTGGGAGTGGTGGTGCACTCCCTTAATCCCAAAAGTAGAAGGGTAAGGTGGGAGAATCAGGAGTTCAAGGCCAGTGTGAACAAGATTGTGATGCCCAAACTCTGATGCTAGGAAAGGAAGAGGGAGGGTAACAGGAGGCCAAGAAGCTGACAAGATTGTGAGAACTCACAAACAAATAAGACATACGTTTTACTCCAGGAAAAGACTGCTAGATGGGTCACTGAGGGCAGACACCCAGGCATATGCCTGTATACACAAACAGATGACACACAGGCCACATAGGTAGGCACATAGCACAGAAGCCTAGAAACACATGCAGGCAGGCTGGCAAAGGCAAAGGCTATGACCCCCGACCTCAAGGCCATATTTATACAGAACACACAAAAATGGCACTCTTTCAGGAATAGTTATACAACAGAGTACATCACTGTTTACTTTAGGGGTTCCCTGGATATCTGGTGTCCAGCACATTTTGTGCTGACTCAGGCCCCTGGGTGTCTTGTGTCAGCCATGTTTCAGCTGACTCATATGGGACATCCACATCAGCACCATGCTGTCTAAACATTAACAGGATTCTTATGGCCTTCTGGTCCCAAGAGTAGGTCAATGTGTTTTAATGTAGCAAAGGGCGAAAGTTCACAGATATAGTTCAAAGTTGCTCATTTCAAGTCAAAAGCAAACTGTTTCATCTCAAGTTTTAGTGTTCTACCAAATAACATCCACAGTCATTATGAGAATGACTAGATTGCTGTAAGTATGTATGAGGCAGCACAGAATGGCAATGAGTTTACTATGTGTCCCAGGCTGGCCTTAAACTCATTATGTAGCCCAGGCTGGCTTCAAACTTGATTTCTCTGCAGCAGCCTCCCAGAATTTTGGACTCACAGTCATGAGCCACCTTACCTGCCTAAGCAGCTAAAAATTGCTAATTAAGGCAATTAATTAACAGCTGATCAAAAATGATTAAGTTACATATTAACAAAGGTTTGCCAAAATGTAAAGGAATATCATTCTCTCTAAGTTTTGATGTTGCTGTTTTTGCAAACATAGTTTTAACAAAACATGACATGATTTTATTATTATTTTAAAAGGAAGTTATAAATAATTGAAATTGTTTTGCTTTGGATTACAATGAATATGGTAGCTATAATAGAAACAAAAGCTCCTTGAGATCCCTAAAGGATTTTTAAGAGCAAATGAGGTTCTGAGAGTTGCAAGTTTGACCAGTTCTAGGTCTAGTCAATGAAAGGCTATCGGGCAAGGATCTCCCCGACTTCATTTGCTGGGCTGTCCCTCTGATAAATGGAAACTGGTATCTCACCAATGATCCTGGGTGGACTTCAAATTTGAAATGTCTCATACTTCCCTTCTGCTTTCGGAAGCTATCATATTTCCTTCCCCAAACTTGTCATTCTCATTAGGTGATTTGAATGTCATATATAATTTGTTGTTTTTTCTGGTTTGCTTGTTAAGATTCTTTTCTTACTTCATCAAAGTTTGTTTTGCGCCATGTATAGGCATTTTTTTCTCCCTACAAAGCTTTTCAAGCCAGATCTCCTTCAGCTGCCACCCTCTTTCTAGGTCCGTTTCTAAAAGGCAGTTACTCCCCACATTCCCAGCTGATGGCTGGAGTGTCCCTGGATTACCTCGCATAGATTCTTACACTAGAGCATGGTCATTCTTCAGTTGTTTGTATTATTTGCTCATGTCCCACCAACAAAGATGAGACTCAAGCTTTTTGGTTTCAAACTGTCTAACCCATCACTGTCACCTACCAAACACATGCACATTCCTTATGCCTCCTTACACCAAAATGTAGAGATGGATGCTTGCGGAGGCCAGAGGTTCATGTCTGATGTTTTTCCTTGATTTCTTTCCACTTTCAGTTCTTTAAACAGGGTCTCTCAGAGAACCTGAAGGTCGTCAGTTCAGTTAGCTAGCTTAGCCAGTGTGAGGCAGGCCTCCTCTGTCCCTGCACCCACCATCCACAATGCTGTAGTAATAGGCATGCATATGTTGGATATGTCACATGGGTTCTAATGCTTGGTTAGCAAACATTTTAGTAACCGAGCTGTGTCCCCTGTTTTTTTTTTTTTTTTTTGTCTCTCTTTCTAAAAAAAAGAAAAATCTCTCTTTCCTAAATGACTTATTGTCATTTAAGAGTCTTTTGGAAATGCAGTGATGATATATATATATATATATATATATATATATATATATATATATATATTCACTGTACTTTGAGTTTTTTACACGTGTGTGTGTGTGTGTGTGTGTGTGTGTGTGTGTGTACATGCTACGGCATAAATGTGGTAATCCGAGGTTAACACCCTCTCTCCTTCAACATGTGGGACCCAGGGATCAAATTTAGGTCATCAAGCTTGGTGGCAAGCATCTTTCCTGGTGAGCCACCTCACTGGCCCTATTCATCATGTTTTTTTAAAGACTCATTTTGATTTATTTTTCAGTAAAACTTCCAGAAATTGACAGGGATCTCATAGTCTAGAATTTTCAAGGAATAAGAACATTAAAAGAATTTTGTTACAATCTGATCTTATTTATAACTGACTGTAATTTTATTCAGTTTTCAAAGATCAAACAAAGTAAAATAATGTATTATGTAGAGCCAATTAGAGGTATAGGGATCTTAGGACAGAAAACTAAGTGGAGAGTTTGATAATAAATATTGCTCACTATCCACCTCTTATCTTTTTCAGTATCTGTTGAGTTATATACATCATTAGGATATCCTCTACTAGAAGCTCATAGCTTGTAAGGTGTTGCAAAGCTAATTTTCATTATGTGTTTGAAAAATTCAGCACAGAAAAGTAAGAGCCATATGCTATTGGATCAAAGGTGACTGAAATATCGTGGCAATTAAAATCTGTCTCCTCTGTGGGAATTTTGAATTGACTGCAGTTCCTGCATCTGTTTTTAATCCTGTTCTTCTCCAGGGAGAGTTCGGGTGGGTGACTAATGCCTAGCATATTTTTAGTGTCTTTCTATTACAAACATTTTAAACTTCCTAGTCACCAAAGACCCATTTCACACTTATCTCTCTTAAAAAAATTTTTAAATTATAGCTTATGTGTATGGGTGTTCTGCTTGCACATAAGTCTGTGTACCATGTGCCTGTCTGATGCCCATGGAGAATGAAGCGGGTGTTTGATCACCTGCAACTGGTGTTGGATATCTCCTGGAACTGGGGTTGTGAACCACCGTGTGGATGCTGGAAATTGAAATTGGGTCCTCTAGAAGAACAGTCAGTTTTCTTAACTCTAGAGCTATCTCTTCTGCCCTACACTCACCTCTTAATCAGATAAATTTTTCCCTATTGCATCATATACATTCAAAATATATGCTATGCCAACATTTCCTGACGTGTGCACTCAATACTGGTCAATGCCCAGCTCTCGTTCTGACCCCAGAGACAAAAACAGGACACACTGCACTCAACTACAAAGAGATCCCCTTTTTCTCTGAATTAGCTCAGAGTTGACTTGGTCCTAAAATTGTTTACGACTCATAAATTATTGACTATGTACACCAATTTTAAATATCACACATACTCCTTTCCATTGCCATAAACATAGCAAATGCTTTCCAGCCTCACATTTGTGTCATGCTCTGTGCATAAGGTTTCAGATGTCTTGCACATTCTCTGCTCCTCAACAATCTAGAACCACAGATACAGAAGACAAGGCGCCAAGGGGTAAATAAGCAAAAACCTGCTTAAGGTCACAAGTGAATGAGAAAACCAGGATTTGAACTGAGTTTTGTCTGCTCTCAAATTCTACAGGTTAAAAAAAAGTACAAAATAAGGCCTCCTAGGATATGGTAATGTGTGTTAAGTGACAATCTGTTCTTAATATTAACATAACTAATGGGGAGAAGGAGAGGAAAGTGGGTAGAATACACCAACCCAAATTCCCAGAGAAGGACAACATTAAAACCATTGGAACAAGATAAAAACTATTAGGAACACATGACAAATGCACAAATTGTGGGATTTAAAGCCCTGTTCTGTTTATTTTGCAACAATCTGAAAATGCTTTTTTGTTCTTTGATAATTTAATAATTGTGATATTCTGTCTGTGTGTGTTTGTCTGTGTTGGCATCCCCTCGTCAAAACCACTGCTGATATCTGTGTGGTGACTCACACCTATAATCTCAGCACTCGAAAGGCCTAGCTAGGAGGATTACTGTGGATGCAAAGACAGCCTGAGCTACAGAGTGAGATCTTGTCTCAAAGTTGAAAGAATAAACCATTGCTTACTTAGACAAATTCAACTTTGTTTAAGAGCCAGCCTCCAGTACTTTAAACAAATCAAGTAATCTCATCTACACACACACACACACACACACACACACACACACACACTACATCAGATATCACTATACCTATGTCCTTGAAGAAGCTGCTAGAGATTAAATTTTAGGACACCATTAATCCAACATTCACCTCTCATTCATCTTTTCGGATGTCCACTCTCTAGGAGTCCTGGATGGAAGTGTGAATAAAGCTAAGGAATGTATCAACTTGTTGCTAATAATTGAATACATAGAAGCCATAAGTCTGTATCTGAAAGTTAAAGACCATTAAAACATTCTTTCAGTGTTTATTTAGTTTATTTGATAATCAGTTATGATCCTACTTTTAGAACTGGGAAGTTTTTTAAACCTGAATTTGTCTTCTTCTCCCCTGCCCTGCCCTCTCTTTCCCCTTTCCACCGCTCCTCTGGTTAGTTAGGGGAGAAGACTCCCGCCTCCCCTAACTCTTCCCCATCCCTCTCTCAATGCTGGGGGGGGAACCCATGGCCTTAAGCTTGTGAATTAAGTGCTATATACCACTGAGCTGCATGCTAAGTCCTTAAAATCTGAACCTTAATTTTAGCTTCTGAAAGCATTAAAAATAAAATACTTTTTCTTCCTCAAGTCCATGCAGTTCTCTTACTTAGTTTTGATCACTTTTCTGAGTTAGGGGGGAAAAAAATCTAAATTCAGATTTTTACTCCCTATATCTCATTTAGCTACTTGTAATGCCCTTTGGAGATCATCATAAGAAACATAGACCAAACAGTACTACTTACTGCTCTGAAATGAACTATAATGAAATTCGAGAAAAATCAAGTGGAGATGGGCTATTGTTGGTTCTCAGGAGTTAAAGTAAAAGGCACATGATGTTCAAGTCCTGTGAGATGTACACTGCAATATATTTGCTTTGATGACTGAGCTTCATCATTGCCTCTTGTTTCTCTGGGTTAACCAGGACATAGAAGTTATTTGTTTGCCATTTCCTTCTTTCTTTTTTCTCTGTTCTTTTTTTCTTTCATTTCTTTGGAGGGGGGTGTCCGTGCATAGACTTTGTGCTCTGCAAAAGCATGAAGCATACTTGTTTTTTTTTTATGGTTATATTGTTAGGATTGGCACCATTTTGCGTATAAAATATTACTGGCATTGTGTGCGTGGTGTGTATATATTTATGTAGATGCAGTTGTCCCAGTGGGCATATTGGAGGCCAGAGGTCAATGCTAGGACATCTTCCCTTCTCGATTGTACTCCACCTTGTTTTTTTTGTTTTGTTTTTGTTTTTTTTTTTTTTTGGTTTTTCGAGACAGGATTTTTCTGTGTAGTTTTGGTGCCTGTCATGGATCTCGCTCTGTAGAACAGGCTGGGCTCGAACTCACAGAGATCCGCCTGGCTCTGCTTCCGAGTGCTGGGATTAAAGGCGTGAGCCACCGACACTCAGCTTCTACTTTGTTTTTTGAGAAGGGATCTCTTACAGAACCTTTAGCAGTTTGGTTCAATTGGCTGTTCAGAAAACATCTGGTATCCTCCTATCTCTTACTCCAAGAAGGATCTGAACAAACGACCTGGAAAATGATAGACTTTAGGTCTCATTGTTCCTTCCCAGCATAAGAAAAATTGAGTGATTCAAGTCTTCAATGCATATAGCACCCAAGCCAGAAATGGTGGTCCCATCCACTGCAGAATCTATGGACTTTGCTGGGAAGATGGCACACAGGTGAGCCTGTTAGTCAGTCAGGGCTGGCTTATCCATTCATAACTAGAATTTGCCTTTCAAGTTCACTTGTTTCTTCTTGGTTGGACTATGTTAAGTCAGACTGCCATCTTCTAAAAACCTCTGCAGTATTTTCGATGGACCTTTCTGATGAGGATTAAGAAAACCAAGCTCCATAAAAATGAGTTGAACTGCTATCTACTAAGGAATGTGTTAACTTTTGGAGGCATGGTCTTTCAGACAGTGTGTGTGGAGGGGATGTATGTGTGTGTGCCTGCCTGTGTGTGTGCATGTGTGTGTTTATGTCTATGTGTATGTGTGTATGCATCTGTGTATTTTTGTGTGTATGTGTCTGTGTCTGCGTCTATACGTCTGTGTGTATGTGCATGTGTATGTGACTGTGTGTCTATGTGTGTGTGTGTCTATGTGTCTGTGTCTGTGTGTGTGCTTGTGTTCTGCTTTTAGAATTTTTTTATTTTCCTGTATATAATGAAGGACAGTTGGTCTTAAAAGTGTTTCCTCTGCCAATAAATGGTGACAATCTTGAGATTCCACACTGACTTATACATATGAAGTGTTAACAGTGTAAACTGCGCGAACATGTTTATGATTGCTAAGTGGGAAGTTGTCTGATTGAGTGTGGAAGTTTGTCACCTTGCTTCAACATCCGTGCTTCACACTGAGCTGAGAAGACTACGCATTTGATAGTTGGTGGTTTGAGGGGGCCAGGTGATATTGAGGCTGGAAAACAAATTTATACAACTTGATTCCCAGAGAGTCAATTGCATGTATCATTTCTTTCTCATCCTTGAAAGCTGAATACATCCCATGTGTAAGAGGCTAGCTTCCCAGACAACAGAAGGCTAGAACCTACCTTGGCTTGTGCTTCTGCTAAGCTTGGGCCAAACCTATTGGGTCTCTGTAGCTTTAATAGATGCCTGAAAAGACCAGTTGTTTCCTTTTGAGTCAAGGGTCACATTGGCTCAGGGCCAAGAAATCCAACACTTCAAAGCCTTTGTGATTTCAGATAGACTTCTGATGCCCCTTGGCATCAAAGCATTCTGAGGTCAGGTTGCAATATATGATTTCCCATACAGTCTCTGCCAGAAATACCACTGCATTTCTTCCTGAGAAGATATTTTCCTGGTACTTAGGGCAGGAAATGCAAAAGACGGGGAAGGAATGCTTAAATAAGCTTAAGAATACTTACATAGATAGATTGTGGTCACCAACTACTATTAATAGCTGTGGCAAGCCACAGAGGAGAGGAGATGAACAACTGAAAAGGATTTTTCATGCCCTGCCACCATACACATGCACTTTTTCAAGACCATCATGAGATGTACTCCCCACTCAGTTAGGCTGGGGGCTGTGTCATTGTTCTGTATTTATAAGCTGAATCTAAGATCAGAAAATGGCTGGGGTGGGGGCTTGTATTATATTGCCTCTTGCCAGTAGAGCTTTCTAACAAGATGCTCTATCCTGACATTGTGCACCCTAACCAGCTTTTACACATAAAAAACATGAATATGTTTTTAAATGAAAGCTCATAAAAGCTGGAAAAGAGCAGAAAGAAGCCCCTAGAAGCTTGGCTTCTTACATGAGCTGCTTAATATATGATTTCACAGTCAGTCTGCCCTAAGATCCTAATGGTAGGCCTACAAGAAAAAAAAATATATAGTCAGCACTGAAATTTATCTGGTTAAAATATGAAGATAAAGAGACATTTATGAGAGGCACCATAGTACAAGGGGGCGAGCTGGTTTGTCAGCTTAGATTATTCACTAGCATTGCCTACTTCCTTGACTTGCGTGAAGTCACAGTTTCTCTGATCCACAAGATCTGAAAAGACAGTAACATAACCTACAATTCTTGCTGCAAGAAACTATTTTCTGAAGCTTTCCCTCTTTCTCTATTAATTCAATGGATACTTGCCTTCAATGGCTTCACCTAATGCTAGACTCATCCTCAAAAAAGCAATAAGAAAAGAAACAGTCGTTTGAAACCTTATGAATGTTTTAACTTTTATTTATGCTTACAGTTTTAAGTATTCATTTAAAAACAATATTCAAAAAAATATATTTTTCAGTAAAGGTGATGTTCAGCCAACATTAGATCATTTAATCTCGTGGCAGGAAGTTAATTCTTACAATCATTTCATCTCTCAAGAACCAGTGTTTCATCTTACTTTGAACCCTCATGGAAACCATCCAAATGAAAAGTTTCTTCCAAAACTGAAGAAGACTCTGTGCTTGGATTAGCTCCACAGAAGGCACACAGACGACAAGAAACTAGCCCGATTTCAGCAGACAACAGAATAAATCAAATTAAAGAGCATCCAGAAATGCTAAGCCCATCACAAAACACTTTTAGTGGGTTCCTTTGTCCTCAGGAGAATGTTTTTTTTTCCTCCAAAATTATTGTTGCTTTTAAATTCTGTTTCAATTCCAATTGATCATCATGGCTCTGCTGCAGCAATCACAATGTGTTCAAATACATCAAGGATATGATTTAAACACTATAGACTGTAGCTGTTTGAAACTGTCCACTTATTGCATGCTTGGACACAGTATCTGCTTTGAAGTCATATCCCTGCCAATATGTGATGAAAACCACTGTGCATCTGTCAACTTGTAACAAAAGTATCATTAAGATCTTTTATATTGACCCAAGAGATCACTCTTTGATGGAAATGTGGACAAGGCGATGCTGATATGGAGCAGAAGTGTCAGGAGCCAACAGCTAAGATGTTTTAGAAAGTGTGTTTGCAACTCTACTTCAAGGTCCAGAACAAACGTTACTCCATTTTTAGTAGATGGTACGTTTTGTTCTCGCACCCTTCCTAGTGATCTCTGAGACCACCCTGGAGAACTCTAGTCACACTGCTCCTTGTCCTGAGATGGATACATCCTCAGTCACTCAGTCTTGAGTGGTGCTGTGGAGGTGTAGGAAGTTGTGCTATGGCTTTCTTTGTAAATTATTAATTTGTGAGTTCATCATGCTTCTATTTGTCCCTGAATCACTATTTATCTTTTTTTTTCCAAAGTAAGTTCTGTGTGGTTGTACCCATCAGATAGTCACACTCTTTTCTGCAAATGGAAATCTGGACCTTCCTTTCTCTTTTCATCTCTGCATCTCTTCATCTCCAGGCCTGCCCCAGCAACTGCATGCATCTCTTTCCCACTGCATGAGGAAGCTGTGCCTCCTCCTATTCAAGGACAAGGCTTTCCTGTCTCACAAAACTCCATCTTCTCTTGAATTATGCAAGTTGTGTGTGTGTGTGTGTGTGTGTGTGTGTGTGTGTGTAAAATCTGCCCCAATCTTTTATAAGTAAAAATAAAAATATCAAATTGATAATATAAAAAAAACTATTTTAAGCCTTCAAATTTCTCATTTTTCTATCTATATCTATTGCCTTCTATTAGTACTTTTCTTCTATTGGAAATTTTCACACACTATTCCAGGTCACCATACTGCAAATCCACAAAGGACAAGTTAGCTCTGTGTACAATATGTGAGATGCCGTGTTAAAGCAATAAGCAACATGACAGGCAGCTATTTACCTATTAATAAGCCTTTCTTATAATCAAATGAATATTTTACTTTCAAAAATACCATGAATAGTGTTAATAATATACTACAATATATAAAAAAGAATGTATACTTGGAAATAGACAAAAGCAGTATATATTACAAGTTTCTGCATTGCTCATGTCTCTACTGAATTTAGATAAACCTAACAATTACTCATAGGTAGCTGGTTATGTATACAACACCCCATGGTAGACATTATGAAAGAGGCAATGCTAACGTACAATAGCAGAATCTCTTAAGAAACAATGATGTTAGATCGGGTGGTGGTGGCACATGCCTGTAATCCCAGCACTAGAGAGGCAGAGCCAAGCGGATCTCTTTGAGCTCAAGGTCAGCCTGGACTATAGAGTAAGATGCAGGATAGGCACCAAAACTACACAGAGAAACCCTGTCTTAAAGAAAGAAAAGAAAAGAAATGATGACGTTGGCATGCCGCATGTTTGTTGGCATCATGCACAGCTAGGCACAAATGGAGTTAACTGCATAATACAAATGAATAGGTGGCAAATTCTATTTAGAGGAATTGGAGGCATCTGTGCAAGAATTTCAGAGAAACTTAATATTTGTTAACTGACTGGTTCTGTATTCTGTGATCTTTATTGTGGTTTAAAGCAATAACTGACTAATAAGGATCACTTGGCCAATTAACCAACTGTTTTTCTGTAGAGCTTTATGCAAAGCCATTACGGTATAGTGGATACATAATTTGTAATCAGATTTTCTTTTTATAACATTAGTTGATGTGGGTGACGTCAGTTTTGAATTTTGACAATTGCACAATTTCTTAGAGGCTTGAGAGAAAAATGAAAGACCCAGGGTTCTGACACTTTAGTTCTGTGCATGTATGTAAACCACATGATATAGACTGCATTAGGAAGTGGGAATAGAGCTCTGAGGATCACAAAGCAAACCAAGTGAAGGGATATCACTGGCCTTGAAAACGGTGCAAGTACAGGAATGCAGTCACCTTCCTTCTGATAACACAGACCACACTGCCTCAGAGCTCAGGAGCATTTTTGGTCACAGTTGGAAACTGTTGAATACATGAATTACTCTAGTCTTGCTTCCATAAAAAAAAAAAGCCAATAATACAGCTTACCGAGTCTAGTATTTTCACATTATGTATAGACTTTCCCTTATGTATTAAATTTCAGAAATCATGTTAAGCCTATCAACCAGTCTTGAAATGGGATTACACAGTGATCCCTGTGAAGGACAAGTGGTAAGGTGGGTTCATCATAGTAAGTTTCCCTTGACGGCATAGTTTGTGCTTGGGTCATGCATGTCTTACAAAATGTATTCTGTCCTTAAAAATAACATGAATTTTCTGTGATGGCTGCTAGGTTTATTAGCTAGCATATTTGATGATGCACTAAAGCTGTGTATTCTCCTAGGCTGTAGAGTAACTAACTGTAAAGTAAGATGACTGGGTCCAGCCTAAAGTAATTCAAGTTGGTTCAGGGGTAAAGGCTCTTGCAACTGAGTTGGATGATCTGAGTTCCATACCTGGAATCTATATGATGGAAAGAAAGAACCAGCTTTGCCCAAGCTGTTCTCCCCACGTGAGCTGTGGTACCTATGTATCTCCCCCATGCACACACATCATATATACAGAATAATAGATATTTTAAAAATAAAATGCTTTTGAAAATGAAAAGGAAGCCAGACTAACATTTTAGGAGTCTTCTTGGAAAGAATGACTTCTTATTTAGCCCCTGGAATTATATAGAAAGGGCAGTAGGAAGTTACCCAAAGAAGGCAGTCGTTTTCGTGGGCTCTCACAGAATTTGCAAAAGTAAAAAATCATTTTCTCTCCCAGAAAAGATAAATAATTTTGTAATAAACTTCAACTGGATAGTTTACTTTAACCAACATCAAAAGATTTAAAAATAAAGCTATTACGATTTCCCCCAAAATGTCTTTGTTCTAAGTAAGAAACATAAGCAAAGCTTTATTGGAGATTAGCCTGGTTTGGAATCTTATGCCAACAATCAGAGGATTCAAATTCTGTCAGACCTGAGGGGGAAAAAATTCCAAAGAATTATCTAACATCGTAAGAGAAAAAAATGCATCCCTTTTTAAAAGTTGCTATGGAGTAACAAGCAGTACCTCTGTCTTCTGCATGTCTACAGCGATGTGACTAGGTGGCAAATGGGTCTAGTCCACGATTCCCCAGCCTGGATGCTGTTGACAAAGGATAGGATACTTTCATGAATGATTATGAATGTGGAGACAGGTGCACTGTGGCTCATTTTCCCCCATCCCTATTCTCTATCTTAGACAAAAGTAAGAGCCCTCCCACAGTGACAACAGAAAATATCTCCAAGTTGAGGGCACAGTCTCACTGGGAAGATAACCACAGGGGTATCAATACAAAATTGTCTCTCCCAGAGGAAGTAGAACTGTGGGTAACAGGAAAAGAGCAAAGGCAGTCAAAGGCCACTGTCAACTGTGTGACTGCCCAGCCTAGGATTGAGGGTACAGAACAGACCCCGGGCCCACTATAATCTTTACCTTAACAGTTCCTTCAGATTTAGGAAGATTTAGCAAAACTGAAGTCATCTGCTTATCCTTCCTGAGAAACACAGGGCATCAAAACCAGGAACGGTGGCACGAACCAGTGGTCTTATCTACTAAAGTGGGCTGGAGCAGGAGGATTGTTTTAGCCTAGGAGTCTCCAGGGTAATAGTGAAAACCTGCCTCAAAAGAAAAACAAAAATTAGATGCAAATGTCTGCACACACCACCACCACCACCACCACCACCAGAACAGAGACTATGAGATGACTCAGTAGGTGAGGGTGCCTGCTGCTGAACCTTACAAACTGGAACCCACATGACGGAAGGAGAGCACCAACTCCTGTAGGTTGCCCTCTGACCTCCACACACACTCCATGGCACAGGGGTGCCCCATCAAAACAAAATAATAAGTAGATGATAGATAGATGGGTAGATAGATAGATAGATAGATAGATAGATAGATAGATAGATAGATAGATAGATAGATAGATAGAAAATAAGCCACCAGAACAAACAAACAGAAATATACTGTATTGGCTCTTTATCTCAGACCCAGCTTGAGGATTACTTCAAAAAGAATAATCTTCACTATGGATAATTCGTAAAGAATAAATAATCAATGAATCCATACTACCAATAAAAAAGCCTTTGAAATTTTGGCTCGCCAACAGTTCAGCCAAACTACAAAGTAGATCTTTCAAGAGAAAATTAATTGGAGCATCCAGGAATAAGAAGATGGGAGCCAGCCCAGCCTAGGAAACCAACATATTTTGAGTGTGCAAAAGTAGTGGAGGGAGCAAGCACAGACAATGGAGGACTTGGCAAAAGAAAACAGCTCTGGGAGAAGCCTTTTCAGGATCCCAGACACTTCCCATGTTCCGAAGGCTTTGGCGTGTGGAACTGAAGAGATGGAGCCAACTGAGGAGGACTATCCTTGCCCAGAGGCCTTTCAGTGTTCTGTGTCCAACCAGGGGCCCCTCAAGTTCATCTCCCTAGTCTGAAGTCCAGGCCATTATAAAGTATCTCTGTTCCTTTCCCACTCAGGCTTTTAGAAAGTGTCAGTGACCACCCTGCTCTTGCTCAATGTCCTTTCATCCAAGGAATGTTTTAAAAGGGTCTGTGGCCAACATGTTACATTTCTCCCGGTGTTCTCACAAACAAGTGTGTGCCAGCAATACCACACAGGCCTCATTTTGTTGTTGTTTTCACTCAATAGGCCTCACTACAATAGTGGTTAAACAGAAACATTCTTCCTAAGGCACCCAAGAACATCCATAACCCAGAAGCCAGACAGTGGCACTGCCCTCCTGACTACCTGTCTACTTTGAAGAAGTTCCCATCTTTTCTCTATCTACACATTATCTAATGGATTATTTGCTATTTATGCTCCAGATGCTAGTCTTTCTAGAACACAGCTTCTCAACTGGGCAACGCGAAGCTAACATGTTCTTCAGGAAGCAGCCCATTCAGAGGCCAATCCTCGAGTTCATTTTTACTGACTTTCTTGGTTATTTGTATTCCTCGCCCCTCCTCATTTGGCTGGCATTGAAGGACTAATGATTTCCCCTGCCCCCTAGAAAAGCAGCACTTTAAATGCAATAAGTTAGTCTAGACAAAGAGAATTAAAGTCATTAGTAGAAAGCTTGAAAATGCCTTGTGTGGGGGTGGGGGCTATCATTACAGACCCTCACCCAGGCTCCTGTGGTTTGCAGTGTGTACAGGACGATAGTTCTGCCTTTCCTCTCTGCAGAGGGGAATCAAATAATAGTGGGTTTCAATTATAGACATAGCTGCAAGTTACTCAGGGGCATAAGAACAGGGTGGCTGTCAGCTACGGCAAGCTAATGTCATAGGACATGAAATCCTAGCACATAACAAGGGATCCTGAGGCATCCACATTCCCACAGCCCCCATAGTCAATGAGACACCAAGACTAGCAATTAGGATGCAGACAGCACAAATATTTACATTTTGAGAAAACAAGAGAGGAGGCATCCACAGCAGAATGAACCAAAAGCCACAAGGTCTCAGATGTGGGCAGGCAAAGTGTTGCTGTCAGTGTGAAGCAGGAAGGCAAAAGGGGTTTCCAGTATTTGCAATTCAGAGAGCTAGATTACTGGAAAATTTACAGCAATGCTGCAGTTTAAGATGCCCCTCCATTGGTAGTTGCCTTGCACGGAGTTAACATCAGAAGCCAAGCACTCCCTTCCTCCTTCCGTGCTGACCACACAGGCCTGTGGATTCTAAAGACAGAACCTGAAGACAGGCTTTCAAGTCTTTCAGAGTTCTGGCAAACAATCAGGTAGATTTTTTAAACTATATATCAACCCACACGTTCATCATTAAGGAGTCCAATGTGGATGATCAGGAGCTATCTTAAAAATCCAACTAACAGAAGTAAACAATGTACTGCAGGATTTGTCGGGAGAGAGATGATTCATTCCTGAAAGCTCAGAAAACAGAACAGGAGAAGGATAACAATACAGGAAAGAGACTGGAAGACCTCGAGCAAACCAGTGTGAACAGCTGAGATATTCAGGTTGCTCCTATGTGTGTGAACCGTTCATGTGTATGCAAGTGCATGTGTGGGGTGCATGTGGAGGCCAGAGGCAGATATTGGATGTATTATTATTTAGTCAGTGTCCACATTATTATTTTCGCTTTTGAGATCGGCTTTCTCATCACACCTCAAGCTCACCATTTTCATTAGCCTGGTTGGTCAGGTAGCCTTACGGAATCCTCCTGTCTCTGCTCACCCAGTGCTGGGATTATAGGCGTGTGCTGATGTGCCCATGGTTTTTAGTATTTCGTTTATTATTTGTATTTTATGGGTTCTGGAGAATCAAACACAGGCAATTATAACAATGTAGTAAATACTTTACCAACTGAGCCATCTCCCCAGCCCAACGTGTTTGATTTTGACCAATGTAGGGTGCATCAGACTATCACAAGAAAACCCAAGAGGATGGTATGCTGTGGGATGATTTGTATGTCCTGTGGGAGCCCTTCTTGGGTTCTTTGTGGCGTTGCCCAGCAGGTCCATATAGAGGATGATTGGGACCATGGGCCTGAGTGCAGGTGTTTGAGATGGTCTGCACTTGGCTGTGCTGGGGGATGGTCTGTATGTCAAGTTATTCTGATTGGTCAATAAATAAAACCTGATCGGCCGTGGCTAGGCAGGAAAGATAGGCGGGACTAACAGAGAGGAGAAATAAAAGGACAGAAAGGCAGAAGGAGACGCTGCAGCCGCCGCAATGACCAGAGACGCTGCAGCCGCCGCCATGACCAGAGACACTGCAGTCGCCGCCATGACCAGCAGCCTGTGAAGATGCCGGTATGCCACCAGCCATGTGGCGAGGTATAGATTTATGGAAATGAATTAATTTAAGCTATAAGCACAGTTAGCAAGAAGCCTGCCACGGCCATACAGTTTGTAAGCTATATAAGTCTCTGTGTTTACTTGGTTGGGTCTGAGCGGCTGTGGGACTGGCGGGTGGCAGAGATTTGTCCTGACTGTGGGCAAGGTGGAAAAACTCAAGCTACAATGGTAAATAAAGACAGAATGGTAGGAGCCTGATAGTGAGGGAGAGGGCTCAGTGAACATGGCTTGGTTGTAATGTGGCCAGTGAGGTGAAGCAAAATTTCCTCCTTCAAATGTCTCCAATTCTGAAATTCTCTAAGTACAAGCTGGTGTCTCCCCGCTCCCTTTTAAACCTACACCAGCCCTTAATAGACTTCTGCCATGCACCCAGCATCAGTATTTGGGGGGATGGCTTGGACTGCCAGTGGTTTGATAGTGTTGTTTACTTTCTTTCTTTCCTTTTTTTTGTTTTTTGGTTTTTTGTTTTTTTTTTTTTCCCCCGAGACAGGTTATCTCTGTGTAGTTTTGTGCCTTTCCTGGAACTTACTCTGTGGCCCAGGCTGGCCTCGAACTCACAAAGATCCACCTGCCTCTGCCTCCGAGAGCTGGGATTAAAGGGATGCACCACCACCTCCTGGCATGCTGTTTAATTTCTATAATATGGTATCTAAAATTGTTCCTTTGAGAGATTTTTTTCAAAGTACTTTTAGTTCAGTGTGTCATTTCGAGTGCATTTTAAAAAGAACTTTGCATATATAGTACCTTGACCCATTTGATATTTTGTCAATGGTTAATGCTGTGTCTGACAAATGCTCTTCTTAAATATTTATCTTTAATACAAATTCAGGTAGAGAAAAAAATGATAAGGGGATCTGGGAACATGGCTTACTTGACAAACACTTGGTCTAGGGGATGGAGAGATGGCTCAGCAGTTAAAAAAACTGGCTGCTTTTACAGAAGTTCTGAGTTCAATTCCCAGCAACCACGTGGTGGCTCACAACCATCTCTAGTGGGATCTGATGCCCTCTTCTGTCATAAAGTCATTAGAACATTCCTATACATTTAAAAAAAAAAAAAAAAACACTTGGTCTAGTATGCACAAAAGCCCTGGGCTTCCTCAGCACTGGGGAGGTACAAGATAGAGGATCAGACTTTCAAGGTCATCTTTGGCTACAAAGCAAGTTCTATGCCAGCCAGCATTGGCTACATGAGACCTTGTCTCAAAAGCAAACAACAAACAAAAAATCCACTAGGTTAATCCACAGTGCTTTAAATCTATTCCCAGTGTGCTAAAGATAAAAAAGAGAGCCTGCATTCACTTTATCTTCTGTGGTCGACACTGGTAGTGCATAAGACTTTAAAAGAGATACATTCTCAGCCGGGCAGTGGTGGCGCACGCCTTTAATCCCAGCACTCGGGAGGCAGAGCCAGGCGGATCTCTGTGAGTTCGAGGCCAGCCTGGGCTACCAAGTGAGTTCCAGGAAAGGCACAAAGCTACACAGAGAAACCCTGTCTCGAAAAACCAAAAAAAAAAAAAAAAAAAAAAAAAAAAAAAAAAAAAAGAGAGATACATTCTCAAGAGATGAGAGGCAAGACAGAGCTTGCAGCCGTTTAAGAGGTGCATCCAACCGAGTCCCCTAAACCTTTTAGGGGATTTTCAAATGATTAGAATACACCAAAGGTCCACACAGCCACAAAGAATGACTTAACAGACAATCCTGGTCCTCGCTTCTCTTCCTAATGGTTGACTTTCCTTGCTTTGAAATCCATTCTTTAAAACATATAGAACATTTTGAGGCTTACTGATTATTTGGGTTTAATAGAACAGAGTTCTGTCTTTTATAGGGAATTATACCAGTGTTCAATGTCTGAGGTAAATTCTGTAAACCACCGTGAGAGCCATTGCATGAGCAAGGTGGGTATCCTGCAGGATTAGTGTGATTGTTGTTTCCTGTTTTCATAATGAAGAAAGAAACCCTAACTGCCGGCAGAACTTATTGAACTCCCTCTGCTGGCTGGTGTTTGTTTGTGTTTTGGTAGTCTCATGCATATATAGCATGAGTTGTGATTATGCTCACCCCTATTATCTTCTGTTATCTCCCTTCCTTTCCTTCTGGACCCCTTCTTCCCAACTAGTTCCCCAGGAGCTACAATGTTCAAAATGTCACCAGGCCCTGCAGCAACCATGACCAATGAACAGCTCCCTAGGAAGGAGTGAAGCGTCCTGGGTACTTCCTTTATACAAGATGGAATGCTGAGAAATCAATTCATTTGGTTAAGCCCTATTCCTTCTCTTTTCCACCAAGGTTATTTCCCAAGTCTACCACACACCTTATCCCTTATATTTCAGAAGGTCATTTTTCTTCTGTGTTTTCTGAGGCGATGCCTTTAGAGGGCAGAGGGTCTGCCCAGACACAAATCCCCTCATCCCTAGTGTCTCCTACCACTACTTTTCTCTCTATTCTCCATTTCAGAGGACAAAGTAGCTAATCTTGTCCAATATGCTCTTTATTTCTTCCATTTCATGTTTCCCCCTAATTTTCCTTCTTTGTTTCTTCCTTTTTTATTCTTTCACCCTCCCCCTCAATCATTTGCATATATTCAGGCAGTTTCCATTTTACCCTCTAAGATATAAACAGTGGAAGGATGGGAGGAATGAAAGAGGGAGACTAAAGAAGAAGAACTACAACCTCTGAGGCCTGTCCTAGCTTCTAGGGGAAAGTACCTGTGTCTCCTTCTCTCCCACCTCTCTCCAGTGGTATAACTAAAATTGCTGTGATGTGCTCTCTGAATACTAAGACACGGCTTCTCATTCTGTTGAGTTCTCAGTTCTTTTTTATCTTTCATTGGTGATGGTGGTGTGTGTGTGTGTGTGTGTGTGTGTGTGTGTGTGTGTGTGTGTATGTCTCTGTGTGTGTTGCACACATGTGTTAAGCATGTGTGTGTGTGAGTGTGTAGGTATACACTAGGCCATGCATATACATGTGAAGGTGATGGATTAATGTCAGGTGTCTTCTATCAACCTCCATGTTATTTCTTTCTTTTATTTTTCTTTGAGAGAGAAGGAGTCCCACTAAGCCTAGAGCTCTCCATTTGGCCAGAGTGCCCTGCCAGTGCGCCCTTGGCATCCTCCTGTCTCCATCTTGGCTGGGATTATAGTCACCTGTAACTCCAGCTTTGGGGTATTGGGGATTTGAACTCAGGTCCTCACACCTGCACAACAAGCACTTTACCCGGGGGGCCATCTCCCCTTTGGTATTCCTTCTGAACATCTTTATCTCCGTTGAAAGTTTATTATCCTCTCCTTCCTCCAGACAGCCATTTCCTCCAAGGTCGATGTTTGCTCCTGTTAAGTCTCTTCTGACGCTGGAGAAATCTTATCCCCAGGCACATAGCTATCGGGGCCTTCCAGATCTGAGGCCCTAGTCAACACTTTCTCAGTCTCCCGTATTGCCAACATGCCATATTTTGCACCCTAGGAAATGATAAACCAACTTGCCTGGATAGAGAAATCAAATTGCTCAGAGTATCAGCTGCTCACCCCAACCATAGCAATTTACAAATGAAATGCACCCTCCCATCCCAGCACATTCTCCCTACAGTCAAAGACAAATTATCTACCTGTGTAGCAGATGGATATTCTTTCCTGCTTCCCTGTAGACCTTGCTTCACGTTTGCTTATATGCTTTTACTTCTATGAGTTAAGCCTCATGATTCTTGGTAAGATTTCACCCTTAGTTCTAAAACTATACTCAAAACACTTTTCAAATAAGTAAGTGAATAAATAATAAATTACATCTCATGAGCCATCATCCTTGCAACCTTTATTGTTTAGACCTGATCTTTTTTTTCTTCCTCTGTTAATCAACATTCTCAAAATCTCCTACAGAGGGGCTCCAGTTCCTTGTATCCTTATGAATCATCATTTCATTCTTGTGGCATTTGATACAGTGAAATTGCTCTGACAAAGCCCCTTCACCTCTTGATTGCTGCCGAAGTCCGAGGGTCCAGGTCAACCTTCATCTGGATTCACCAACCAGCACATGGGGCACCACTTCCTTCAATATTTTCTTACTCTTTATTTCCACTGAAGCCTCTATTCTTTTTATGGAGAAGCCCCTGGGCAAATTCTTTTCCTCCTGTATTTATTTTTTTAGCTGTTTATTATGCTTTGATTTCTCTAAGGTGACATTCTTTTTTTTTTTTTGGAGACAGGGTTTCTCAGTGTAGCTTTGTGCCTTTCCTGGAACTCGCTCTGTAGACCAGGCTGGCCTCGAACTCACAAAGACTCACCTGCCTCTGCCTCCAAAGTGCTGGGATTAAAGGAGTGTGCCATCACCACCCTGCAAGGTGACATTCTTATTGCATTTGTATTTTCATTCTTATCTTCATTATATAATCACTCTTTTTTAACAGTTTTCATGCTTTACAAACTCAAAAAAAAGTTATATTTAAATATCAAAAATAAACAACAAAAACAAACCTAGTTTCAAATGTTGTCTATGTTTTGACAACAAACCTGAGTTGGAATCCCAGCTCTTACACTCACTTTTACTAGCTATACAATTATGGATAAATTGCATGGTCATCTTGTTATTATTTACAAGTTCTATAAAGGCAAATTTTATTTCCACTCAGATTGTAGTCACGGGAGTTAATGGAGCTACTGTGTACACTAATGCAGACTATTTACCAGTTGATGCTTGCATGCTACAATACATACAATAATAATTTTAATTTAATTTAATTAATTTTAATTTAATTTAATAATAATTTTAATAAGTACATACAATAATAGTTTTCATCGTTATTTTTCCTGATACCAAAGTCTATCATCTTCAGCAGGGTTCCTTCTCCAGCATTCAGATTGATGCAAGAGGTCTCCAGAGATTCAGATATAAAGAAATAAATATATCTTCCCTTTCTTCACCTCAATACCCACTCATTGCCACATTCAGTTTCTCTGTTTCTAAGCATGTGGCTTCTCTGCGTTTCGCAGACACAAAGGATCTACTAGTCTAAACGTGTCTCTGTGCCTCACCCCGCCCCCCTCCATATGCCAGTGCCAGTTAACCTTTCATTTTCTCTCACTTGGATGATCACATGGGACTCCTCACTACTCCCATTTTTCCCCCCATTTCCACTTGAATTGCACACTCTTAACTCACTTCTCAGAGAAAGACCCTTCCACATCCCTTCATGATAGGCATGAGATCCTTGCTGCTGAGAATGACATATGCTAATTTTCCGTAATGTGCTTTCTGCCTTCCCTTTCATATGTCAAATGAAAATGACTTTCATTTACACACATGAGTGTTTTTATACCCCATCTCTCTGTTCTTGCTGTCCTTTCCACAAACTGCTTCACACTTCATGTCCTGATTTGCCTATCAGCTTGAAAGATCCCCCTCAGCTTTGCCTGTGTTCTCACCCATCATAAAGCTTGGCTTATTGTCCCTGTCATACACCCAAGGCATCGTTGTTTTGATGAATTGTCCACATTTAATAAAAATCTCCTGCTATAGGTACATCAACGTTTCCTGTACATACATATTATCCAAGATTAGCACCAGCTCTTATCTGGCATGTGTAGGACTATTTCTCTATCTGAAAGTACTTCACAGGCAACCCAAGAATGGCGTGTTCCCAATTATAGTGAGCCTTCCTACAAAGGGGCTGGTCTCTCTCTAGGCCGGCTTTCCAAGAATGGAGATAGTCACCATCCACGGTGCCAGTCTTGTGAGAGAACCTGGAAGCAGAGCCCATCACTCACCTTCCTTCCTACTCCCAGGATCTGTTCTTCCAACTGACTCCTCTCCTGACTCCTAACTGCCTATGCACCTTCAAAGCTCTCAAAACCAACCACTTCTCTGTAGTGCAGCAATTGCCTCTTTCAATGATCTTTTGGGAGGAAACTGATTTTACTGGAGTGGATTCCATTCTTTCTTCCTGTTTGTAGAAAGATCCATCTACTCCCTGCCTTAGTGGTACCTCCTTAGTGCTACAAATTTTATATTGAAAAGTTTTAAAGGGCCCCTTAAGTTCATCAGGATAGTGTTGTATCTTTAGTGTGAGACACCAAGGGCTTCCCAATTACAGTTTCGTCTCCATGTATCTATCATACACCCTGTCCTTCAGCTATGAATACCTTGTCTCAATTTTTAGACCATTCAATACCCTAATCTCTAATGTTATAAACAAAATAACATTGTGGATTCATGTTGGAATTAATTGCCTCTTCTCATTGCGCTAAATGGTTTTCCCTTTCCAAGCCTTTCACAGCAAGCTGTTCCGATTGAGACTGATTTTTATTTCCTTAATGCCTGTTCACATGTGTCCTTCTCCACACCCAAGGCACACTTGTCTTAATATTTCACAGTGCTATGTTGTGTTATCATTATTGTTTGTGTTATAACTCCTTTATAACACTCAAAGTGCTTTCTGTATATAATAAATATTGTAATGTTCCCTGTAACCATGATATATGCCAGACTCTGCCATAGTAATGAATTGCTACTAATTAAATGCACGAACACAAATGAACTCAAAGTTAAATGACTTGAAGTGTATAAAGGAAACCAATGGACTCTTCCGAGAGAAATGTTATGGGTAGCAACTACACAGGTTCTAAGCATAACTGAAGACCACAGAGAGCCTGGGTTTGACTCTGACCTTAGCCATTCACTAGCTAGCCTGTAGTAGAACTTCCCTTAGCATTCTTTCCTTAATTCTACTCCATAGTGTATATAATGGTAATAAAGATGATGATAATAATGGTGATGGGGATGGTGGTGATGAGGATGATTTGCAGGCATGATTCCTGCATAGACCAATTAATATAAATTATGCATAGCATTTGACATAGATTAATCTTCAGTAAAGATACATTATTATTATTTTATCTCCTGATCTGTCAGATTGCTTTCATTATTATAAAAATAAAAATAAATTATATAACTTTGGTTAATTTCATGAAATTCATCACTGAGGTTTACAGATCTGTAGAGGTGAAGTGACAAAATCATTTAACCCAAGCCCCTCACATTTTCATGGGGAAGTATCATCTATATTGTTCAAGATACAGTCACATAGTTATTGGAAGTTAGTTGGTAAGAATTTAAGTCCAGAACTAAAGTTTCTCCCAATGGCTTCTATTTCCAGACACTTGAGTTGAAGAAACAGTGTGGCAACTAGATTTTAAGGACAAGCATAACCATAGTTTTCCCGTCTATGTCGGGAGACAGGCAGGGGCCATGTGTGCGCAGACTAAGCCTTGCCACATAACCACACCAACTATACTATTCTCTTTCTTAATTTCTCTTGTTCTGGAGGTTTTTCTTTTCCAAAGAAAGGAGAAAAAGGCTCAGTGGAAAATTATGAAATACTAATACATTCAAATCTGATTAAAACTGCAGTGACTGTAAACCCTGAGTTGAGGCGGACACACTCCCTAGGGCTGGCCTGGAGCTCCGATCATGTTTAACCTCACCGTTTATGTCTAGCTTTAACTGTGTTGTCTTCCACCTAAGAAGTGACATTCTAAGAAAATCGATTTCTAGTTATACCACCCATGTGTTCAAGTTCCACCGGCAGGTTAGAATGAAGAAAGGAAATCTCCATAAACGGAGGTAGAGACAGTTATGAGAACAGGAACTCAAACTATCAGTTTGTGCCAAAAAGGGAAAGAAAAAACACCATAAGGATGAGGATATTTCTTCCTCTTATGGGAATCCAAACAAGAGTTTCTAAATGAATCTTGCTTGGTTTGAGGGAGTTTTTTTTTTTTTTAATTCCATGAGTTTCTTGGTCAGAAGTTCAATTATCCCAGTTATTTGTCACTAAATCTGATTGAAGTCTTAACAAAACACAACAAAGCCCTTAATAACTCGGGCTCCTAGATGTCTGTCATAATCTCGGAGTTTATAGGACTGTCTATTTTTTGCTCTGAAATTTCTTTAAAACAGCAAGAGTCAATGCATTCACAGTTTTCTATTGTTCTCAAGCATTTGACCATTAGATGGTGAATGATTCTCCAGACTGGAGGAAGGGCTCATTATTGTTCTTTATGTGCCAGGAAAAAGAAGGCTACAGCAGGCCTGGCATTTTAGGAGCTGGAGAGTTGGCTCAGCGGTTGAGAGCACTTGACGCTCTTGTAGAGGACCAAAGTTCAGGTCCCAGCACCCATGTCAAGTGGCTCACAATTGCCTGTAACTCCAGACCTAGGGGATCTGACCCTTTCTTTGCCCTTTGCAGGCACTGGCATGCATGTTGTAGGCACCGTATGCATACACACACACACACACACACATACACACACACACACACACACACCAAAAAAGCCTAGCATGGAGTTTTTTTACACACAGTTTCTAGGAAGAATCTCTAGGCTTTTTGGTAATTGACATTACATCACTTATACATCATCAATCTTCTTATTTTCTAGGAGTCACATCATGGGAGATTATGCTCTGTCAGTGTGGTTACTGATGAAAACTATCACTAGAAATTGAACAATGTGTGCCTTGAATTGTACCCTTCCTCCACAACAGTGTTCAAATCCCTTTCTCCTCATAAATGCCTCATGTGATCCTTTTGATCTTTTATGCCATTTTTTAAAAGAGCCATATATTTTTAAGAGGAACACTGAAATCTAAGGGTATAGGAAATATCTGCAGGATAACTTGCTCTTCGTGTGAATGGAAGATTATCAGAGAATTTAGAGCAGGAAAGAGTCTTCGAAATCATCCTGTCTAGCCAGTCCCTTGATGACAATATGGGTCTTTCCCATTGTCTGAGAATTCAGGAAATCCTGCACACTATAACTCTGTTTTAGAGACTCACATATCACATTAGTCACACTTACGTCTTCCAGAAAGGGAGTCTCTATAGCTCTATTTAACATGGGTTGACTTAATTTATTTGATCGCAGACAGCTTTTACAGAGCCAGCCTTCAGAAATTCATATCCTAAGAAGCACTGAGCTGTTCTTTTTCCTTAAAAACATCTTTGGGCTTGATGAGCTTGTCAAATGACTTCTGAAACTAGAAACTTGCTTTATTTTAGGAACAATTTCAGGTTCATTGTCCCATACCTAGAAATGTGATTAGCATTCAAGGATTACTTGTGTCCCGAAATATGCCAGGTGGTCAAGTAGTGAAAATTAGGGCTGCCTCTGAGTCTGCTTATGAAGTGATAGTTCTTACACCGGAAGCAATGACAGTGTAAGTGTCCCTACAGTAATGCAAACAAAGCTGGGAAAGACACCTAAGAGGACTCAAGGGTCCACTGCACAGAATAAGGAAAAGAGCTATAGAATCCTGGGCTCTCCAAGAGTAGAAACCAATTCATGTAACTAACGCACACCACTCCCTGTTTTCTCAAAGATTTATTTGCAGAATTTTCTGGTAGTCCTGCAATTTTGTAAGTATCATTGTTTTGACCAAATTAAGTTGTTTCTGTTATAGAAACATGCAGTATATAAAGTCATTTTTATCAATTTGTTTTTCTATTTATCTGAGATAATATGAGACAATAATGGATCAATAGGGCCAGTCTTCTGGAAGCAGCTTCTCGATAGAGGTTCTGTAGCAAGGCCCATGGGTAGCTACAGTTTTCCTGCCTTGCCCACAGTCAGGACAAATCTTTGTCACCCGCCAGTCCCACAGCACAGCCGCTCGGACCCAACCAAGTAAACACAGAGACTTATATTGCTTACAAACTGTATGGCCATGGCAGGCTTCTTGCTAACTGTTCTTATATCTTAAATTAACCCATTTCTACAAATCTATACCTTGCCACGTAGCTCGTGGCTTACCGGCATCTTTACATTCTGTTTATCCTGGCGGTGGCTGGCTGTGACTCCTTCTGCCTTCCTGTTCTTTCTTTTCTCCTCTCTGTTAGTCCCGCCTATACTTCCTGCCTAGCCACTGGCCAGTCAGTGTTTTACTTATTGACCAATCAGAGCAATTTGACATACAGACCATCCCACAGTACAGCCAAGTGTAGACCATCTCTGACACCTTCACTCAAGTCCTAATCATCCTCTATTCGAACCTGCTGGGTAAAGCCACGAGAAACCCGAGAACGGGCCCCCACAAGACATACAGAACATCCCACAGTGCCCATGGGAAGAAAAATGTGACAAATTTGTCATTTTAGTAAATAAGCCATTTTTTTCTGTGTTTGTTGTGGTTCCAAATTCTATGTTTTGTTATAATTTCATAAAAGTGTTGATGAAAATATGCCATCAGTCACCAAATTAGCAAGCTTTATAAGAAAAAAGTGGATCTGGGGTTAGAACTCAATGGTTCCACCATCTGCTTAGCTGGCTAAAGTCCTGAGTTGGATCCCAACTGCAAAAGAAAAAAAGAAAGAAAGAAAGAAAGAAAGAAAGAAAGAAAGAAAGAAAGAAAGAAAGAAAGAAAGAAAGAAAGAAAGAAAGAAGGAAAGGAAGGAAGGAAGGAAGGAAGGAAGGAAGGAAGGAAGGAAGGAAGGAAGGAAGAGAAACAAAGGGAAACAAAGAAAGAAAGGAAGAAAGAAAAACAAAAAATATCATCATCATCTTCATCACAGGGAATGTTTTGTTTACTTGCTTGTCTGTTTGAACTCAAATGAATCTAGCATAAAGCTCTGTATGAATGACCTTGTCATCACTATTCCCAGCTTCATGAATCCCTATCCTTATCCTCTCAGCCTCACTTGAGAGTCTTATGGAAATCTTCCTTCCCAATGCCCTTATATACAAACTGAATGAAGGTAGTAAGTGTGATGTGGTCCTTAGAAATGGCTAGATCAAAAAGAAAAGCCAATTCAGCAGTTCTAGTGATGTTTCACCTTAGGGCAACACTGGCTGCTGAACTTAGGGATTCATCAACTCTTCCCTTCAAGAAAACCCCAAGAGCCCCTTCACGAAGAAGCAGGAGAAAGAGATGGAAAATAATTCAGGTTAAATGATTCTCCTTGATGTGGCTTTGGCAAAGCTTGGTGCTGAGTCTGAATCTCTACTTGGATTGAAAGAGCTGTTCGAAGGCTAGAGTCGTAAAACCTCAGCAGGCAGCCTGTTGATCATTTCTCTGGCAAGGCCTTGATAGAGAGGGAAGTGACTTGCCAGAACACTGGGACATGTGCTTAGGGGTCAGAGAGACACATTTTCAAGTGAAAGTTTACTTCAGCCACTCACTGAGACCAAGATATATGCTTGGTACCCATTACTTAGTTGCTTTAATTAATTAGTTGAATATAGGTGTGGTGTGGCTCTCAGGTTTATACAGAAAAAAGAAACATATATCCATTCCCTAGAATATTTCAGTTTCAATTCATCTTTCTTCTTGTAGTCAATAATGTTTCTAAAGTATTAAGATTGGAAGCAGGTAAGTACAGAATGACTGGTTGGCGAGAACCATGGTCATTCAAGGATTAGAATATACTCGTTTAATGAAAACAGTTGACCCTCGAACTTATGCCATTCACACAGTAAAATCCAATCCCAGAAATTTCAAATTCTCATGAGAAATCTCATTATTTGAGAGGCAACCCCATTCCTTAGTTAAATCTTATATTCCAGAGCACATTTCAATAAAAGTCAATCTTCTACAAGTCTTTGTCTCCTTGAATATAACAAAGGAATTAAAAAAAAAAACCTTCCTAATCTTCTTAATAAGAGTTAAATGAAATTTCAGGTACTTGGCATTGAGAAATGACTCTTATAAGTACATTTTTTTAACCCCAACTTGTGGTCATGTCTCTGAAAATCACTCACAAGATTATCTGCCTTGTTCTTAACTTTGTGTGACTCCATATTCCCCTGATGGTGAGAAAGCACAGCAGTGAGGCCACAGTGACTTCTCCCATTTTATATAGTGTATATTGAATTGAAAGGGGTCGAATTTGGACAGTGAGGAGTTTGCGTTTTGTCTCTACAGCCTAGTGTCCACATGTCCTAGCCATGCAATTACTGCCTTGGTGTGTTCATCTACAGAGTACGGGGAGTAGAGATCATGGACATTACACACTGGCTCTGAAACAGACATTGGATAAGCAACTTTGTTCCAACGGATTCCTTCCACACTTCACTCCTGCTGCTACAGTTGCCTTTCTATGCCTCCTCCTCCTCCTCCTCTTCCGGTCTGTTAGAAACACATCAGCACATAACACCCTGAACACCTTCAATAGAGAGACAGAATCAAAACTATTATTTACTCCTTTGGTAGTCCTAATCCGAAGTGTGTGTGTGTGTGTGTGTGTGTGTGTGTGTGTGTGTGTGTGTCTGTGTGTGTTTAACTGAAGTATACATTAAAAGATTTCAAAACCAGAGACACTAAAATTAATACTAATTAACTATAATGATACACAATTTAGTTGTATACATGCAGCCTTGTTTTCAAGACCTCCAGTGGGTACTATAAATTCTCTGAAATTCAAAGTAGTGATGTAGGAAAATAGCTATGCATCTTATTAAAACTATTGCAGTTACAATTCATTTTTCCTAATACAATAGAGTGGCATTTTAGGCTGAGGAGGTGGCTCTCTGGGTAAGTGCTTACTTGTACAAGCATGGGTGAGGCCAGATCTCCAATACTCACATAAAACTGAACCTGGTTGATCGTATCTGTATTGCCAATGGCCCAATAGTGAGATGGAAGACAGAGATAGGAGAATCCCTACAGAAGCTCCCAGTCAGCGGGTCTGCCTAATGAGATGACGAATAAGAAACCTTGTCTCAAACAAGGTGGAAGGTGAGGATTGACGACCAGAGTTGTCCTCTGCCCTCTACATATGTGCCATGGTGCCAGCGTGCGTGCGTGCACACGCACACACACACACGCACATACACACACACACACACACACACACACACACACACGCACATGCACATGCACACGAGAGAGAGAGAGAGAGAGAGAGAGAGAGAGAGAGAGAGACTTAAAAATGGCATTTCACATTGTAGTTCTGAGGTAAGTCAAAGGGTTAAGCAACAGGTTCAGAAAGAACTAAACAACAAGTTATGGGTACAGATGTGTGACATGGAGGATGTACCCTCTCCCTAAAGTGGGCTTCCTTTCCTTTTCCTACTCAACAGTTCCCTTTCTGCTTATCTTCCTTTATTTCTCCACCGTTGCTCTGGTGTGGATCTTGAGGAGTGCATTTCGTAAGTGTTGCTTAGTTAGTGGAATATCAGCTAATAGGGTTAAAAGGTAACAAGATAGCTGACCCCATGGCAGAGGCTCAGGTTTCTCTCCAGCCAGCGAATGCTAAGCCATCTCTTCATATGCCTGGAGAAGCAGTTTAGAAATGCACTTTTAACTGGCAGCATCCTCATCCCTCCCCTATCCGTCTTCAAATACGGAAGAGCCTTCACAAGAGAACACTTTTCTTCTTGACTACTGAAAGTACAAAGTGCATCCTTCTATTAGATGCTATTGAAGGCATGTCCACATAAGCACAGAGATTTGGAATCTTCTCAAAGCCAGAGAGGAGCCAGAGAGTGTCTGGTAGATCAGTAATAGAACATTTGAATCAAAGTTCTTCTTGGGAGGGGTCCAAGTCAGAGAAGAAGTAGAGTAACCGGATCCTGGCCATGGCATTGAAAGCAGCAGCTGCACTGAGGGCTCTTTGGACCGCTTGACTGCACAACCCAACCAGCCAGGGAGAGCACGGCTTTAAATGCCTGTTGGATTAGTGATAAAGGCAGAGTGGAGACTGGGCTGCTTTGATTTCTGCAGAATCTAGCATATTAAAGTCAGGTGCTATTTGTCGGAAAGGCCCTAATGTTGACAAAATAATCAAACCACAACTCTCTCGTGTATCTATTGTTGTGACATGATTATAAAATACAACTTCCACTTCTCACCTTTAATGCCTCATCTTTTCAGCCCCAGAATAATGCTAGAGAAGTGTGGTAAGCAAAATGGGCCCCTCCAAATATGCCTACACCCTGATACCTGAAAACTCTGCATATCTTATATTTAGTGGCAAATTTGACATTACAGTTGTGGTTAAGTTAAAGACTTTGAGTTGGGAGATTATCCTAAATACTACAGGTGAGTCTCACATGTACCCATGGGTCCTTTAAGGAAAGTGAATTTTCTGAGTTGTGGTCAGAAGTGTGGCAATAAAATAATAGTCATTCTGTATCACCTTTTAAAAAATCCACTTGATCAGGGTATAGTGGTGCATTCCTGGAATGTCTGCACTGGAAGACAGATGCAGAGGGATTAAGAATTTGAAAGCAGCCTACGGTATAGAATGAGAATGCATTCAAGGTGTGTGTGTGTGTGTGTGTGTGTGTGTGTGTGAGAGAGAGAGAGAGAGAGAGAGAGAGAGAGAGAGAGAGAGAGAGAGACAGCAAATCCAAGATAAGGGAGAGAAAAGAATTTTAATTCAAAAACAAAGTTAATTAAAATAAAAGAATAGGCAGAGGGTTTTCTCACTGGTTTTGGTTTAGAAAATGGAGCTAGAAAACCAAGAGCAAAAAGTGTGAGCAGTCATTAAAGGCTCGAAAAGACAAGGAAATAGGTTCCTTTGGAAGGTCACAGCTCTGGTGAACACCTTGGATTTAGCTCAGTGAGACCCATGCCAGACTTCTAATGCAAAGAAGCTTAACAATATCTACCTGTGTTGTGTTCAGTGAGCAAACTTGTAGTCATTAGCTGTGGTAGGAATAGGACATGAAAGCAGTAGGAATTAGAAGCAAAGCCCTTGCTATCATCATTCATTCTAGAAAACTCCTTCCTGGTCCCAGGCTTAAATCCAGGTGTGGTAGTTTTTATGTAATTGGACCCCACAATCCCATAATCCCATAATCTCATAGGGACTGGAGGTATGGCTTTGCTGGAGTGAGTATAGCCTTGTTGGAGGAAGTGTGTCACTGTGGGGGCAGGTTTTGAGGTTTCTTATGCTCAGGATATTGCCCAGTGAGTCAGTTGATTTCCTGTTGCCTCTGAGTCAAAATGTAAGGACTCACAGCTTCAGCACCACATCATACCATCATGTTCTCTGCCTTGATGACAATGGACTGAACCTCTGAAACTGTAAATAAATGACCTTAATTAAATGTTTTCTTTACAAGAATTGCCATGGTCATTGGTGTCCCTTCACAGCAATAGAAACCCAAATTAAGACAAAAGTTGGTACCAGGAGTGGGGTATTGCTGTGATAGGCCTGACCATGTTTTTGTTTGGAATAACATGGACCTTGGGACAGTGGATGGGACTGTAAATTAGGAAAGTAGTTGAATGCATTAAGTGCTGTTTAATGGGCCATCCTCGTAGGAGCATAGAAGACAATGGTGCTGAGTGTGATTTGATGAGTTGTGGGGGCCTGGATCAAGAGATTTCAAAGAAGAATTTGGGGAAGTTGCCTAGAAATCATTCTTGTGATATTTTGGTGAAAGAAGTGGCTACCTTTTGCCTTTGTCTAAAGAGTCTGCCTGATACTAAAGTGAAGAAAGAGTTTTTGATTAATTCTGTTGGCAGAAAAAAAAATCTCAAAACAGCCTAGTATAGACTCTGATGTGTGGATATTAATGGTAACTCTAGTGAAGATATATAATGAAAGGAGCAAGCTGAGCAAGGAAAAATGTTTGAGGAGAAAAGGGACACCAGAAAATGGAATGGTGCTAAATCCTCTGTTCAAGGAGATAAATGAATTCAGAAATGGAATAAAGGGAGTGCTGGCCTCAGGTGATGATGGAAACAGAATTTTAATCCTAGTACTCTGGAGGCAGAGACAGGCAGATCTCGGTGAGTTCAAGGCCAACCTGGTCTACAGAGCAAGTTTCAGGACAGCCAAGCTTAAGCAGTGAAAGACAGAAAGCTGATGAAGATGTTATTGAACAAGGGGGCCATGTTTCAGCCCCATCAAGCAGCAGAGTTTGGCAGTTTTGGCCACATGGTTCTAGCCTTAGAGTTATGGACAGAAGAAAGAGTTAAGATCCTATGGTTTTGGTTAGCTGGGGCTGAAGAATTAGCTGTGATTAACAAGATACCAGAACTACTAAAGCAAAATTTTGCTTTCCTTGAATACTTGATTCTGGTTGGCTGGAGCTAAGAAATTAGCCATGATTAACAAGAGACCAACATCACTGAGGTGAAATCTTCTGGGAAGTGTTTTCTGAGATAACAGAGAAGCTGTGTCCCAGAGGCAGCCAAGGTTGTACATCATGCTGGTAGTTGGACTTGGTAATGTGTAAGCATCACCCAGGTGGTATGGATTTTGAAGGCATGAAAGAAAGGCCATTGGTGAAGGTGCAGCCTCAATGGCAGTTGAAGGCCCAGGACTGAAGGGGTCATACAAAGAAGTTGAGGTTTAGCACCGCCAGGAGAGCCTATGAAAGGCTATTGGTAAAAGTGCAGCTCAGTTGTAGCAGAGGACCCCAGTGTTTTGGAGATGCCAGTACCATAGGATAACCAGAAAGGACAGCAATAGCAATGGAGTGGAGCCAGCCAGAGCTTAGAAGACAAGTGTGTGCTTCGGAGTATAGAGCTGAATAAGCAACCTCCCTTTGGAGGACTCCAGGAGATATTGAGTAGATCCCAGACATTGGACCATTGGAATTTTGTAATTACCCAAGATACTAAAGATACCAGAGTCAAGGGATACTTGCCGAGGAGAGCTGCTAACAGGGAATGGAACCAGCCCAAAAGAAAGAAGTGTGTTCCAGTCAACAAAACTGAATGTAAGTGGAGATATGGAGAACATTTTGACATCAGACATGGAGATGCAGAGTTTGGAGTTTGCCCATCTGGTTTTGGTCTTGCTTCAGTACAGTATTTCCTTACTGTGTTCCCTTACCTACGTTTTGAAATGGTAATGTAAATACTGTGCCACTATATGTTGGAAGTATCTGGTCTGCTTTTTTATTTGATTTTACAGGGGATTATAGTTAAGAGATTATATGAATCTCAGAAGAGACTTTCAACTTTGGACTTTTTTTTTTTTTTTTTGGTTTTTCGAGACAGGGTTTCTCTGTGTAGCTTTGCACCTTTCCTGGAACTCACTTGGTAGCCCAGGCTGGCCTCGAACTCACAGAGATCCGCCTGGCTCTGCCTCCCCAGTGCTGGGATTAAAGGCGTGCGCCACCACCGCCCGGCTCAACTTTGGACTTTTAAACATTGTTGAGCCTGTGATAGACTATGGAGACTTTTGAAATTGGACTAAATGCATTTTCCATTATGATATTGTTAAAGGTTTATGTGGGCCAGGGAGTGGAATGTGGTAGTTTGAATGTATTTGGCTCCCATATAGAGAGGCATTATTAGGAGGTGTAGCCTTGTTGTAGGAAGTGTGGTCTTGTTGGGAGAGGCTGGGTGACACACACCTTTAATCCATACCTTGAGCCTGGAGGGTACATCTTTAGTCAGGGCCACACCTTCTATTGGAAGTGTGCCACTATGGGGACAGGCTTTGGAGTCTTTTATTCAAGCTTCACTCAGTGTGACAGTCAGTTGACTTCTTGTTGCCTGCCTAAGAAAATGTCTGCCTGCATGCCACCATGCTCCCCGCCATGATGGGCTGAAACTATGGACTGTAAGAGAGCCCCCTCAATTAAATGTTTTCTTTGTAAGAGTTGCCATGGCCACAGTCTCTCCTTGCAGGAATAGTAAATCCTAAGACACCAAGTGAGTCTTAGGAATCATGTGGAGGTATGAAGCTCTCTCTCGAGAGGGAGACCCCAGAGAGAAGAAAAGAATTACAGGCCTCACAACAACACATCTTGTGTTAGCTCACCATCACTGTAGCAAATACATGATATGAGCAAGTTGAAAGAAGAAACAGCATAGTTTTGGCTCACAGTTCCAAAATACCCAGTCCATGGTCCTATCACTATGGGCCTGTGATGAGGCAGATCATCATAGCATGGAGAGCATGGTAGAGCAAAGTTGTGTTTGACTTCATGATGACTGGGAAGGGAGAGAGAAGGGGATAGGGTCCCAATATTTCCTTTAAGGACATGTTCCCAGTGATCTAACATCCTCAGTCTATGTCCCCATCTTCTAAATGTTCTATCATGTCCCAACAAGGCCACATGCTGAAGAGCAAGCCTTTAACTCATGGTCTTTGATGAATATTAAAGATAAAAACCATAACACACTCCAAAATGGAGATGTAGCTTCAGTACAGTTAAGTTCCAGGTATATCTAAATTTCTGAAACTGTAACACAACACTGTTTGTCCTCCATGAGGTTCACACTTTGGATTTGCTCAACTGAACAACAACAACAAAAATATCCTATAAAGATTTAAGGAATTTTATGATTTCAGGTTATGCCTGGGTATTCTAGGACATAGGGGGCCCACCAACCACAATGTGAATAACTTTAACACAATGTTGATGAAGATAAACAATCATGTCAGTACTTCCTGCAAGGTATTTACTTGGGAAGGATTCAGACTTTTGACCAGAATAGTATGTTAACGGGAGAAGGGAGGGTAGGGAATTGAGTCCTAGTCATTCAGAGACAATGCCTTCAACATGGATGAAGTTCCTGAGGAAACAGAGACAAATAAAATTCAGAGCAATTGTGTGAAAGAACCAAGATCATAGTGTCTCTTGGAGCTGAGATGGGAAGGGAGGCCAGGACTATCTGACCAGAGCTTACAGACTCCCCTCACCTCTGAGTCAATCTAGTTGATGAATCCCATTGCTTCAATGGCATGCACTTGAGGTTACAGGGGACTCATGCTGAATTGGCTGAGGCTCTGCTAGCATGTCTATTTGGGGCTTGAAATTAGTTCAGAAAAGAGTGGTGGGAGAGGGACAATGGTAAAACAGACGGACCACCTAGAAATAAACACATTCCAATTCTATATGGTTTTTCTTTTTGTGTGTGTGTGCATGTCATTCTGGCAAAGTTATTTTCCATAAACAGGTGATTAAATAATATTGCTTCTATAGTTTCTTTTGACACTGTTCATTTTTAGCTAAAACTTGCATGTATGGGGAAGTATATTCATATTATATGAGCCACTCTGTATTTTACAATTGACTTCTGATGTGTTCCAGCACTACTGGTCATACCATATATAATGCCAGACACAACTTTTTACAGTCTCATGTGTACCTGTATGTATGTATGTATATATATATATATATATATATATATATATATATATATATATATATATATAATTCTTTGTGCTCTATAAGTAAAGACAAACAGTGAACTAGATTGCAAAAAAATGATTTGTAGGCTAAAAAGGTGTCTCAGTGGGTTAAACATTTGCTGTGTGAGCATGAGAACCAGAGTTCAAATTCCCAGCACCCATGTCAATGTCAGGCATGTAAGATGGCCCACTTGTCACCCTAGTGCTCAGGAGAAAGTAACAGGGGATCCCCAGGGCAAGCTGGCTACTTAAGCTAGCCAAACTAGCAAGCTCTGGGTTCAACTGAGAGGCCTTGCTTCAATTTATAAGGTGGAAAGCAAGATAGATGGCATCAGTCTGTGGCCTTAGAATGAATGCACAGGCACATGAATATTTCCTGCAAACACACACTCACCTACACATGTGAGAACACACACGCACATGTGCATGAATACCACATATACACGCAAAAACAAAAGAAAAAATGTAAACCATGCCATATTTAACAAGACTAATATATAAAGAACTTCTGAAAATATAATTATAAATGGATGTTTTATAAAGACACACATAACTAGATCTTAAAGGAAAAACTCCTCAGTCTGTCCACTGTAGTGATATTTTATTTGTGCTGAAATGTGGTGATATTTTATTTGTGCTTCAAAAAATAAAGCTTGCCTGGAGATCAGAGGGAAAAGGCCAGCCATTATAAGTCAACAAAGAAGCCAGGGAATGGTAGCACATACCCTTAATCCTATCACTTAGTAGGCAGGATCTCTGCATTCAAGACCACACTGGAAACAGAGCCAGGTGTGGTGACACATGCCTTAATTCCAACACTAGTTAACCACGGAGGTCTGGAGGTCTGTATAGACAGATAGAAAGTGAGAGAGCTATGTAGGAAGAGGAAGTTGGATAGCAGGACAGAGAGCAAATCAGATGACAGAATAGCAAGGCATGTGTGCGTGGGTAGATAGGAAGTAACTCACATTTGAAAGCTGCAGAATTCATGAGGTAAGGTTGGCTGGTGGCTTTCCCTATTTCCCTGATCTCTCTAAGGCTTTCGCCCCTATATTTGGCTCCATGTTTTTTTTTATATTTAATAAAACCATTTAGAAACTCATCAATCAGTAGAGCATGAGACTCTTAATTCTAGAGTTGGGGTCCAAGCCTCACGTTGGACACCAATTATAGTTGGAAGATTTCTCCTGTCCTACCTGGCACTGAGGTCCCACAGCCGTTTATAAAATAATCACTCAGAAGCTTATATTAATTATAGCTGTTCAGCCATTAGCTCAGGCTTATTACTGACTAGCTCTTACTTTTAAATTAACCCAGAACTCTTATTTATGTTTAGCCACATGGCTTGGTATAATTTCTCAGTTCTGCCTTGACATCTTGCTTCCTCTATGTCTGGCTGGCAACTCCTGACTCAGCCTTTCTCTTGCCAGAATTCTCCTCTCTGCTTGCCCTGCCTATACTTCCTGCCTAGCTAGTGGCAAATCAGCATTTTATTTATCAACCAAATCAGAGCAACACATATTCACAGCATACAGAACTACATTCCACAATAGTTAACATGGCAATGGGAAATCAAAAGAACATTGAAACACCATCATTTACCCCTGAGATTGGCAGCAATCCAAGTGTTACTGCTTATCAAAATGACAAGCACATATAGTCTTTGACCTATCCATTTCTCTTGTAGAAGTTTTTATTAAAGTTGAAACTGTCTGAATTAAATGACCTATGTGTACAATTTTTCATTACAACCTTTCAGGCAACTTCGAATTAAAAAAAAATGTGAAAGACTTTCAGTCAGTTACTGGGTAAATAAGTCCTCACACTAGACTTAAGGAAAGATGACTATACAGCTCCCAGAGCCAGGAAAATCCTCCTTGGGTGTTATTATGAAGTTTTCTTTTAATATATAGTTCAACATCTCCCTTAAAAGAGGACTTTTGGTGTCACATCTTGGACACAACACAGTATTATGGTAAGGAGAAGCCAAAGACACTACTGAACAGACACAACACAGTATTATGGTAAGGAAAAGCCAAAGACACTACTGAACAGTCTAGAATAAATGGAGACATTTCATCTCTAGCATAGAATTATCTAATCCTAAAATATCACTAGTGCCTCTAGGTGAGAAATGCTATTCTAGAATGGCAGTAGAAACTGATTATATGATGTCTGTACTGTCAGGCTTAAGAACCAGGAGCAGGTGGGAACCTTTCAATGCTTTCCTCATTGTAGTTGTTTAATTCCATATCATGGATGTATACATTGCCTCCTCAAAACTACATCATTATTTCCTCTTCTTCCCTTTCCTTCCTTCCATCCTCTTCTTTTTCCTCCTCTCCCCCTTCCTCCACTCCTTCTCCTCCTCCTTCTCTAAGCCATTGTTGAACTTTGAAAAACCTTTCAAAGGTTGTGAAGTCTTTGATTTGACTTTTTAGCTTCTTTGCTCCTGGCTCTTGATCCCTTGAAAATCTCAAGGATATCTCTACCTACTATTCTACCATAAATGAGGTGATCTCTCCTGGAAATGGTTGCCAAATAAGAGAATACAGTGGGTCAAACAATTGTAATGTCTTACATCAGATCAAATGGGCTTTGGTGGAAATAAATACCAGAAAAATTAGAACCAAATCGCTAGAAGTTGAAAATGTCTAAGTCAATGTTTTCTCCTGAGTGAAGACAAATATCACATAAAAGGCACTGATAGCATGAAGGTGCCTTTGGATTGGAAGTGACAATAGTGACTTTCTCCAAAGACCTCTAAAGAGCTCTCTAGAATTATTTCGTAAATATGCTGTGAAGTATTATGACTGGCTCCTGCTTAGTGTCCCACAAGATAGCAGCCAGAAGGCAGTAAAATTTTATTTATCATAAAACCTATGTTTTCTCTCTCTCTTTCTCTCTCTCTCATGCAATTGCCAAAGGGCCTAATCTATTTTCCCAAGATAAAGCCACCAATAGGGCCTTTCATTTGCCAGAACTAAGTTTGTTTGGGTCAAGATAGCACATAGCCCGGAAAATTGTACACAGCAACGTCATGGCAAGAATCACTGCTCCAGATTGACTTTCATTTTCTCAACCTTTTCCTCTTTAGTTCAGCATTCCTATTCAATTTTTAATTTTTTTTTTTGAGATAAAAATTCCTTGATGAAGTGTAAGTTTGCATTTTTAAATTCTGTGTCTTTGGGTTCATTTAGGTGATGCTCAGTGGACTAGTGAGTTTGGGGGTGGCCCACGGTCTTGGCTTCTCATATTGTTTGTTTTTGTGCTGTGATCTGGGCATGTGAACTTCTCTCCTTTGTTGCATGTTTGATGTGAGAGTCCAGCCTTCCTCAAGCTGGGCTGGTACCAGAGCTTCATGACAGAGCTATGACTGGGAGTCCAGAGATGGCAGGGCAGGCTTTGCTCTAAGCAGACTTCCCAAGGAAAGCCACTGTACAAGCTGCACACACATTGTCAAAACACATCATATGTAAACATACAAAAACACGTGTAAGCAGCAATGAGTCTTAAGGATCAGTCACCCTAAGCATAGAAAGATATGACCACTTTCAAAACAACAGAAGATGCCTTGCAACAGATGTCACCGACACCTGATATTTCATCATCCTTTGGGCTACTCATCACCTTTTTCCAGTTTCATATTTTTAAAAAAACTGTATAAAAGTGAGAAACCGGAGGGCAGGGGGAGCAGCCTGATGTCTTTTTTTATGGACAATTAGAAGTCACCACTTTCACTCACAAGACAACGTCCCTGTGACAGGACAGGATGAAGCCTCTATTATTTGCAGCAGCAAGAGGGAGATGTGACAAGAGCATCAGAGTGGACCAGATGGGGTCAAAAACAAAACTCCCTCAGGCACAGCAGACTTAGGAGCTTGTTTTGGTAGAGTAACTTATTCCATCGTTCCAGAGAGTCAAAGGACAGCGTATGGAACCAGACTACGGATGTTTGGTTGAACTTACTCCCTCCCCAGCCAAAGGACGTCTTTTTCTTGGCAAAACAAAATATTAATTTAAAATGAGTAACAAAAACAAACAAAAAAAGAGAACAAATACCAAACCATATATATACCAAACCAAATAATATATATATTAAAAAGTTAGACATGGGACAAACATGCCCGCGCTCAAATTTAGAACCTCGATGGGAGAAAGAACACACAATGACACCTGTCTGTTATGCCTGCTCCTCAGAGCTCCTGCCCAGTGTTCTACCATCTCATTCTGCTGTAACCATTCTGTGAAAACTGTTCAAGGTTATAGTAGTTATGGGTCTCACTGTATCTGCAGCTTAGATTCCTATGTTGAAAAGAGAATGGGATGGATGCTGATGGGGAGTATCCCAACTCCAAAACACAACTTCTACACTTGAGGATTTAGAAAGCCAACGAGGGCCTAGGAGATGGCTCTATTGTAATGTGCTTGCTGTGCAAGAATGAGGAACTGAGTGTGGATCCCCTGCACACATGTAAAATGTCAGGGGCAAAATTTTATACCTTTAATTCTATCCTTGGAGAAGAGGAGGCAGGAAGATGCCTGGAGCTCACTGTCGAAATAGCTCTACCATATTAGTGAGGACTGGGTTCACTAAAAGTTGCTGTTTCACTAAAGAATGTGGGGTAAGGGATTAGGGGAGACACCTAATAGTGTTTGTTTTCTATGTCTTCTCTTAAGCCTGTTAAGTATTAAGAATCCATGCCTTGCTTGTCCCAGTGTGACCACTGCAGTAGCAACAGAGGGGTGAGAAATCATCCAGTTCTTTCTGTGTTCATAACACAAAGATTGCAATAGATTGCAAGCATGATCAGTTCTGCATTGGACCTTTAGAGATGGAGTTATGGTTTTCTTTTGACGCTTAAAATTAGAGAAGATACACTGTTCAATTACAAAAAGGTAAAGGGAAATCGCTGATAAATCTAGAAAAAGAAGGAAATTTTTTGTCAGAGAAAGCCTTAGTTTGAATCCTAACTTTAAATCTCTAATTGTGGAAGGTCAATATTTACATCTAGAAAAATAGGAATTTGTTCTTCTAACAACTACTAATTGTGCCCTGATTCTGGATTAAGTGTCTGTGTGTCTGTGCATGTGTATACATGTATATGGGTGTATTTATGTATGTTTCTCTATGTGTGTTTGTGTATATGTATGTGTGTATATGTGCATGTGTATATATGTATCTTAGTAACTATTCTAGTGCTGTGAAGGAACAGCATGACTAAGGCAATTGTTATGAAAGAAAGCATTTAATTGGGAGTGTTTCAGAGGCTTAGTTCATTATCATCATGGGAGGCAGCATGTCAGCACACATGGTGCTAGAGCAGTAACTGAGATCTACATTCTTTTCCTCATGCTGATGAGAGAGAGAGAGAGAGAGAGAGAGAGAGAGAGAGAGAGAGAGAGAGAGAGAGAGAGAGAGAGATGACTGGGCTTTTGAAATCTAAAAACCTGCCCCGAGTGACACACTCCTTTCAACAAGGCCACATTTCCTAATCCTTCTAATCATTTCAAACAGTGCCACACCATGATGATGTCTAAGCATTAAAATATATGAGATTATGATGGGCATTATTATTCAAACCACCACAGTCTGTGTATGTGTGTATGTGTTTGTCTATGTGTGTATGTATGATGCAGAGATTTAAAATCTTCTCAAGTTTTCATTCACAATAAGTGTTGGTAGAAATAGAGTTGGAACCTAGGAAGTCAAAGCCTTGGACCCTGCACAGCCACCATCTTTGGATTTATGTTATGTGGATGGAGCACATTGTACCACTGATAATATTAGCAACAAAAGTAACAGATCATGCTTATTAAGCCTCAAAATTGAAGCTCAGTTCATACATAATGCCTTTTTGTTATCTGTATTTTTTTAATATTAAAATCTTAGAACATTATCCTGATTAAGGGACAATATAAAACAGAAGATAGCTCATAATTTTGTTGCTCAAATCTCAACGAGAGATTGCAATGCAAAAGTCAGCAGGTTAGATGGAATTATTCTAGAGAGATGTATGGGGTGTTTTATTAATAGAGGTCCCTATGGATGGAGTTTTCTTCCCAGGCAGCTCCAGATATAGTCTATGGCTTCCTCACAAAGGCTCCTGTGGTAACATCATTATTAAAAAGTATAATAACCCCCCATGAAAGGTAAGCAAGCATAGGAAGCAGTAATGATGCCCTCAACATCCATTTAATATCCTGATTTAAGCAACAGGAACCAAGTGTGTTTCCCTCATTAAAAACGTTAATAAGTTACATTGCAAATTCAAGTTTGCAAATTTGATCTGGGAATACTATGCAGTTTGCCAAGAACTGGAATTTATGAGTCAGGGTCTAGGGGACTGAGAGATAGCTCAGCTGGTAAATGCTGCTTACCACTCAAGCATGAGGATTCAAGCTTGTTTCCACATTGTCCACATAACAAGCTAGGTGTGTTGATGTCTGTAATCCTAGATAATGCAGGTGGTTCCAGGAGCTCACTGGCCAGTCAGCCTAGCCAAAACAGTTAGCTGCAGGCTTAGTATGAGACCTTGTCTCAAAAGTAAAATGCAAAGAGATTGAGAAAGACTCCAGATGATGACCTGTGATCTCCACACTTGAATATGTGCCTTCATATGTACACACACACACACACACACGGGGGGGGGGGGAATCAAAGTTGGAGAGAACTCAATGCTCATGATTTTAAACCAAACTTCTCAGAAGTCACGGAAGCACACAGGAGGGGAGACTGCATGGGAGGTCTCCCCAGAGGGACTGATCTTTCTCTTTAGAGGGAAGATCCATGATTTCAATGACTGAGATCTAGAAACCTTTAGGAGCCAAAGGAGTCATCACCTAGTAATTTAACATCAACCCTGTGTGGTTCACTGGTGGTTCTTTTCATGTTCAAGGGGGGGAATTGTTCAAACAATATAGTTGGTTTGAAAGGCTTCCAGGGCCAACGCAAACACCAAGTGGGCTGCCCAGAAACCACACATTGTTTCCTTTAGACAAAAGATAATGATGCTCTAATGAGTTTTACCCTTTATTGCCCTCTCTGGAACACAGCCTCAGGAAGAAAACCCACAAAACCAAATTGTTAGTCCCAACATTTACAATATTTTGCAGTGATCCCAATCCCTTTTACTTTAAATGCTGGTACTTGTGTTAAGTGTTTGTGCTGTTTAACTCATACATCCCAACCTCATGTAATCTCACAAGTGCCCTCCCAGAGAGAGAAAGGAAATGAGGAAAAGAGGAAAAGTCCTAAGAGGTTCACTGATAGAACCTCCAAGACAACCAAAGTGCTTCTGAGCTGTTCACCAACTGATGGGAATGCTAGATGACCAGCCAGGACTGTTTTGAATGATAAAGTATTGTGAAAAGGAACTGGGCTAACATTGTTCATTTCATCAAAAGCATTTCATAAATAGCCTAAAGTAGGAGTGGAGGATGTTACCTAGCTGATTAGACATTTAAGGACTGTGAGGAGCATTGTGGGGTATGGGACTCACTGGGGCCATTAATAGTGTCCTTGAGAGGAGGCATATCTGTCTAGCCAGAGATGAAATTACCAGCTCTTCCATATCCTCACAGTATGTGCCCCACCTCCCTTCGGCCCCATGCACAAGCACACAGCATTTCCAAAGTGATTTCTTGGGGGATTGTTTTATAGCCCCTGAGCAGACCTACTGAGTACAGCTTCCTTTATGATCACCTGTACTGAAATGGCTCTTCTGAAAACTGACTGTGACCTCCTTCCTGCTAGATCAATGGGGCGTTTCTGCTTCTCTGCCTGCTTGATTTCAGTGGAACTGTGAATGGTTAAAAGGCCTTCCCTGAGACACCTCTTCTTGGTCTATGTGGCATAGTTTTTGCATATTTACCCTGTTCATTGCTGGTTGAACATAGCTGAGCTATGAATGTGAGTTTTTCATGAAATTTCATACAGAATTATTCTTAAGACATCTCTTTATATACAGTAATTAAATAAACAGAACTTCAGAATCTGGATTACTTTTTTAAAACTTCACAAGTTTGGGGCTTCTGAATGAATGGCAATTAGCAAGAAGCTGGAGACATTTCATTCAGTTATTAGTATTTTTATAAGTCAAGTCCTTGCCATAAGCTTTGTTACAGGTGCTATAATTTGGAAGGCTTGCTCAAATATGGAGTGCTAGGCTTCAAACCTCCCATCTCTACAATTTCTGATCCTGCAGGGTTGAGGGACGTTGAGGATGAGAGGGAAGCTGGGTACCAAGTTTGCATTTCTAATTACTGGTCAGAAAACCATAATTTAAGAAGCTCTGATCAAGATTAAAAAGTAAATGTGAAATGTGGGAAAGGACCTCAGTATCAGTATCAAGAAAATAGGTGAAATTACAATTTATAGTTATTATACAAGCCTGTGACTACGTCATCTACTCAAATTACTGTGGGGGTTTTTTTTGTTTTTTTTTTGTTTTTGTTTTTGTTTGGCTTTGTTTTTGATTTTTTGAGACAGAGTTTCTCTGCACAGCCCTGGCTGTCCTGGAACTAACTCTGTAGACTAGCCTGGCCTCAAACTCACAGAGATCCGCCTGCCTCTGCTTCCCAAGTGCTGGGATTAAAGGCATGCATCACCACTGCCTGGCTTTTTTTTATTATTATTATTATTTATACAGAAGGAGAACTTCATGTTCAATGCCAGTATAGCTGAGGACTTCCCTTAGGGAATATTTATAATTAAGCCAAAGCAATGTGATTATCTAAAATTAATTACACATGTTCATAGCAGCATTACTAGTACATCTAAAAATTAGCAACAGCCAAATTAGAATAATAACTAAATACTTTGAACATGCCTGTAAAATATTTTATATAATACTTAAAAGTTGTTCATGTTTACTTGTGTTTGAATTTGAGGTCTTGTAACCAAAATTTAATGATGTAAAAACAAATGATATTTTGTTTTTAAAAGAGTGAAGCAACTGAACTTAGATCACATACAGTAACACTTTCTACCCCCAAACTCTCACATCCGTATCTTCTTAGGGATGAAAAGCTTAGGGTTCTGAAGTAATCCATGTACTTTCTTGTTTCATAGAATAATATTTGATTATTATTGATTTTTAAGTTTTAACCACAAACAGAATTTTATCTCTTACATCATTTTAGGGTACTTGTTTGAAATTTCTATTTGGTTCATTCCTATACTAATTATCCCTTTTAATTGAAATGAAATTCAGATAACATAACATTAACCACTTTACCCAGTCGTGTGCTATTGTATATTCATCTGCAGTTGTTTGGGAGGTAGAGACCCAGAGCCCAAGAATTCGAGGCAGCTTGAGCAACATAGCCAGACTCAAAAAATATACATACTCTAGAGGAACTGATCTTCAAGTGCTCAAATCAGTGGAGGTTAGTGTTTTATAATCATCAGCCCTACCTAATTAAAAATCATTTTCATTACCACAGAGGAAATCCTGCACTGAATAGTGGTTCTTCACTTTGTCACCTCTAGACCTGACAACTGTCACTGCCTTTTGTCTCCCTGATGTACATAATCTGCATTCCATTAGCATTTTAAACAGATGTAGTGTTGTTGTTGTTTTCTTTTCTGTTATTTTTTGTTTGAGTACATATCTGGGAAGGAACACTTCCCTCTGGCTTATCTGCTTACTGGCTGTTACTTTGCTCTGGAGTAGCTCAGAGTACTTTAACTGTGACTTCAGAGATCATGGTGGTAGAGCTTCATACTCAGCATGTATGAGGCAGGGGTTGGGGTGGGGGGGAGGCTGAAGGTCAAGTTCAGCAGCCCCATCCAATAGAACTCATGGTCTCTCGATATGCCACCATTACCATCACTGGTACCAACACAACTGCCAAATACATTTCTCTTTATGCTCTCTTCTGTTAGAAAAACCTGTGTTTCAATTTTCTTTCATTCTCTCTCTCTCTCTCTCTCTCTCTCTCTCTCTCTCTCTCTCTCTCTCTGAGTGATGTGTGCTTAAATGCACACTAATATATGTGCAGATGCATGAACAGTCAGATGTGCATGCATGAAAGTTTGATTGTGTGGAGACCAGAGGTTGATATTAGGTCTCTTCTTTGATCATTCTACTATATTTACAGAGGTAGGGTTTCTTCATCCTATATCTTGTGAATTGGGCTATTCCAGCAAGTTGACTTGCCTCAGGGTTCCCATATCTGCCTCTCAAGTGCTGGTGTTACTGGCAAGCCATTGTATGTGTTGACTTTTCTGTGGATGCTGGAGATCCAAATTTCGGTCTTCATGCTTGTGTGACAAGCACTGCAGCCACTGAGCCATCTCCCTCTCTCTTGTTCGGTTCCTTAATCTTTCCACATAATGGATCTTGTCTTGAAAATGACCTGAACATCATGAAAAAGTGGAGAAAAGGAGAGATGATGGGAGGCATTGCAGCATCAAATGACCTGGTTCCTGGGCAAGGCTCGGCACATGGGCGAATGAGGTCCAGTGAGCCAGTTTCTTGGCTTCTAACTAGCGTTGCTGGTAGTCCTCTAGACAGCATGGCATGCAGGCTTCATAAGAAAGGGATACTATGTGAAAATGTTGGTCTTTATCCCATCTCCCCACCACCAAACACTAAAGAAGTTGTTTACTTTAGACACAGGCAAACTGCTCAAAGAGCAGTTAGACCTGGGCTTCCATTAATGTTATCCTTGCATGCTTTGCATGCCGGCTCTTTTATTTCTGGTCCTTATTAATGAAGACGTAATTAATGAAGTTTACCCTTGTCAGTGGACCAGAGCCCAGACAATTACAGTTTAGATAAATAATTTTGGCTGTGATTCAGAGTAGGGACGCACATTAAAAACACTAATTCTCGGGTTCTAACTCAGATCCTGAGTGTGAGCATTCCTCTCAGTGTATGCACCCAGTCTGCATTTCTAGTAAGTTCTCAGGTATGTCTGGTTCATAGCAACATTTAAGGTGCACAAGTCTTTATTAGATTTGTATTGCATACCAATAACAAATATTATGAAATTTGCTCTTGAGAAAGACGTGCCAATATTTGTTTGGAAACAATATGTTAGAAAATATTTGATAAGCTTGGCTTAAGGTAGAAGTGGTTCTGTTTGATGTTAACAAGAAACATTCTCTGCAAATACTTCAAAAGTTCAGTGGAAGTCCATTTTGTTTACATTATTTATAATTAGACTGATCTAAGCAAAGATCTAAACAGAGAGTTATAAAATGCAGAATGGACACCAAACATCATGAGCACATGTGCATTCAGTAAATATTTGCTGCATGAATGGTACACTTAAATTTGCTTTATTTCCCAAATAAAAAGCAAAGGAATGATGCCTTTAACCTCCCAGATTTTTCCTTCTCAAATATCACTTATAGTCTGGATGTTTGAATACTAGCAAATGCAACATCTGTAATTTCTCAGAAATATTGATCTTCATTCATTTGTTTAATATGCATTCATTGTCCATCTTTTATGTGGTCAGACATATGCTAAATTATAGGGATATGGTAGACTTTATTCTCATGGAGTTTTCTACCAGAGAGAACCAGTAAGTCAGTTATGCTAAGAAAAGGTTGATCACTGGGGAGACAGAAGAAATCTCAGAAAACATATCAATCAAGGCCATGAACCAGCTTGATATTTGTTTCATTTTGTCTATTGTGTCAAGGTGACTCAGCCTAAATTTTTTTCATTATGGTTCAGAGCCTATAAAATGCAAGAAAAAAAGAAGAATGTGTATGTGTTTGTGTGTAGGAATATGTGTGTGTTCTTGTGTGTGAACTTAGACTTTTGTGTAGGTGTGGGTACATGTGTGTGCATATGCAAATGGAAGGCAGAAGTCAACGTGGGCATCATTTCTCAGGAGCCCTCCACTTTGATTTTTGAGACAGGAGTCTCTTATAGAAGCTCACCAATTAGGTTTGACTGGCTGGCCAGAAAGCCACAGGGATCAGCCTGCCTTGGCCTTCCCAGTGCAGGGATTTTTATAAAAGCATGTACCATCATGCCCAGCTTTTGACATGCGTGCAAGTGACTAGACTTTTGTCTTCTTGCTTGTGCAGCCAACACTTCACTCATGACAATATCTCCCTAGAACTTAAAATAATAGCTTTATATGTCCAGAATTGCTAAGTATATAGAGACAGAAACTGGGCAACTGATTGCCTGGGGCTGGAGGTGGTATGCTTTAAAAGAGTAAAGAGTATGACATATGAACTATAACCTAATAACATTATTGGGGTGATAGAGGGTTGGGAGCATATCTAAGTGATAGAATGTGGCATGCACATGCCCCCAAATTTAATCCTTAGCGTCAAAAGGAAGAAAACCACCTTTTAGTTTTCTCAATAGCACACTTACTTAGTTTCTTAAATGTTTGAGAGGATATATTGGAAAGCAGATTAATTCTTCCTTGCCTTCACTCCTTCCCTGCTGCAATCTTTTTATTTGTTTGTTTGTTTGTTTTGTTTTGTTTTGCTTCGTTTTGTTTTGTTTTTTTAGAGACAGGGTTTCTCTGTGTAGTCCTGGCTATCCTGGAACTTGCTATGTAGAACAATTTGGCCTTGAACGCAGAGATCTACCTGCCTCTGCCTCCCAAGTTCTTTAACCTCTGATTAAAGGTGTGGGCTACCACCACCAGGCTCCCTGTTAAAATGTTGCTCTTGCCCACATCTGCCTTCTCTGGAACCCATCCATCAAACTGTACCCAAACCTATCTATCCAGGAAAGTTTTATTTTTCATTAATTAAAGTTGTTCTTTGACAATTTTATGCATGCATATAATGCATTCTAAATTGCTTTCACTCCCATCTCTAATCTCCCTCCCACCCCATCATACCCAATACTTCCCTAGACACCTCTTTTCCACGTTCATATCTATGATTTGTTTTGGGTCCCACTGGGATTAACCAGGGCCCTCTGTGTAATCATGAGTTTGGAACTGTCCATTGGAGCTTCCTGGGCTCAGCAGTGACAGAAACTCTTCAGATGTTGCCTCACTGAATTTGTGATAGCCTTTGTTCTTCTTGCTTACGCAAGGTTGTTCGTAGTCAGATTTTTCTTTGGGTTGCCAGCTCAAAAATAATGAAAGGGGGAAGACTTATTAATGATGAAAGCTTGGTCCCTAGCTTGGGCTTGTTCCTAACTAGCCTATATATAAAACCATTTATATTAATCTATATTCTATCACATGGCATTACCTCTCTTCCATCCTGTTTCCTCTCCGTGTCTCCTGGCATCTCCCACTTACCTTGATTCCTCTTCCTCTTCCTTTCTCTCCCTGGAAATCCGAGCTATATCTCCCGCTTAGCTATTGGCCATTCAGCTTTTTATTATACCAGTCACAACAATACACCTTCACACAAATACCCCACAACAGCTGTTTGTCCCATAGTTCTACCTACATCCTCACTCAGTTCTCTTCTGCTTTACAGGCAAGCCATTCTTCCTGCCCTTATGTAGCCAGACAGAACTATAGCTCCACTTCCTGCTGCCTATCTCAGCCTGAATTTTCTTTCTTAGTGCATATAGACTTCCTATATGCACTATATGTTCCTCATGGAACAGCTCTTTTCTGATCTCTTAGAGTAAACACTCAGCTCCACCCCATAACATCCAACTGGTTATGTAAATAACTAGACTTTCTTGCTTATTCTTGGGTCTATTAAAACACAACTTTCTAAAATTTTCCCTTCCTTTCTCTCCCCATAGGCCCTTGATTCAGGCCAGCAATTCTGATTTCATGGCTCTTTCAAAAACCCAATCACATCGTTTCCTATTTCCAAGGTTACTGTAACCATGTTCTTGACCCAGGATGCTATTAATTCCCTTTGTGTATCAACCCTTATTGAGGTTCACAGAGCATGGACAATGAATAAATAGGTCAGTTAATGCATACAGCTTTAACAAAAGTGCCACCTACTGAGGACATGTAAATCGAGTGTTATTTTACTCTTAGTATTAGTTGTTAATGTATTTTCAACACTTTTTTCTTCAGTTTTTCCATAGCTCCATCAGCACTGGCATGTTTCAAGTCTCCTGGTTGTCTCTGATTATGTTTGTTTTCTTTGGTCCAGAGCCTTGGATTTGCCCTCCAATTTGTCTGAATTCAGCATCAGTTGTCAATAGCAGCTAACTGGAAGGAGGCAGAATGCCCGAGAAGTAACACCAACCAAACCAGACTTCTTGTTTCAATTAGATTACTTAATACAGGGTTTTCCAGTTCTCTTCAGACCCATTAGCCAACTAAGTATTTTGAAAGACTGTCAGGGAAGAGAGGTTGCAGAATTTGAGAGATGTGAGAAAATGAATCTGAGAGGAATGGAGCTTCAGCTTTTCCTAAGATTTATATATGGATATAAAATTTTTATGAACCGAAGAGATGGAGGGTGACTTATTGTTCTTGCCCAGCATTATTAATGCACTACTCATATTTATGCAATGTAATAATAGACTTCTGTGTGCATTATTGTATGTATGACTCTCCAACATCGTTATTTCTAAATATAACCTGTGGCTTTTCAGTTGACATGCAAAATTTGCAGTGAATGTTATTTAAAGAATATCACAAATTGAGTGTTGCAAACCAAAAATCATTCTTCTTAACACCTTTAAAGGTCTCTAAATACTGTAGGTATTTCATGTGTATTGCTACATATTTTTAAAGTACATATAAAATATTCTTTTAAAGAAAATGTTATATAATCTCTTTTTCTCCTTAAATTTGTATTTCACTCTAGCTTCACTAGTATGTTTTATACTTGTAAGTCTTTTACTTTTTATTGTTATTCTTTTTGGTGAAAGGAAGTAGATATGTAAGCTTTACCTTTTATTCAGTGGCCATAAAACTTAAAATATTAAAAAAATTCCTATGGATTAATTATTTCAGTGAATAACAGGAGTTGATCAAATATCATAAATATGCTATGAACTTAGTAACTTAGTTATTAAACCTAGAATTTTGCACTTCGGTGACTTACCTTTTTACAAAGGAAATGTTTTTGTTCTGTGTGCTTTGTGAATGAATGCTGCTTATTTCTAGAAAATAAAAGGAGACTAAGCAGGATGGAAGCAATCCCTTTCTGTTATCAATGGGAGTAATTCCTTTCTGTTGTCAATGGGAGCAATCCCTTTCTGTTGTCAATGGGAGCAATCCCTTTCTGTTGTCAAAGGGACAGAAGGGAATACTCAAATGGGCAGGAGGAAGTACCTGCTTGTTTCAAAATAGGGACATTTCCTATCCAGTCTCCTAGGAGAGAAGCAACAAATGGAGCTTGAGGGTTTGTGTACTAATCGCTATTTGACTCCCCATGAATACACACCATCCTGAACACCTGTAGAGACTGACCAGATGCCTATTTAAGAAGAGGAGGCAAGCAGAGTTGCTGTATTCCCTAAAGGAGAGATTGCAAAGAATATGAGGTCAGAGGTCTAAGGAATAAGGAAGAATAGACAGCAGTCTAAAATGGAAGGAAAAAAGAAGCTGCAAAACACTGAGTGCTGAATCACAGGCAATGGCTTGAAGAAATTTTTGAAAGTGTTTGTTTTTAGGTTTGATGGCTAGATACGTACTAACTTACCAGCTGAAGACTGTATAACAGGTATCATTTCTACTGAAAACTCAACTCAGCCTCAATCTCCTATGCATGGTTTTAAAATAATGTTAAAAAGCTACATCTACCAGGGCATGGTCCATATGCCTGTCAATCTTGCACTTGGGAGGCAAAAGGATCAGAAGTGTAGGGCCAAACTGAACAGCACAGCAGTATCTGAGGCCAGCCTGAGGTACAAGAGACCCTATCTCCAAAAACCAATAAACTACATTTATAAAATAGAGGTAAAATCCAATCACTCAGTCAGTCTTTCATCACACATAAATAAATGTTCCAAACCATTCTCTATAGCCGTCATAAATTGTTGTGGAAACAAAGATTAAATATTCTTATTTTCCAATTATCTACATTCATATAGGGCAGAAAATGTGCATATAGTGGCTATGTAGTGTCTGCTGGCTGTAACTAAGCAATTATAAAAACAATGAAGAACACAGGAAACAAAGATGATTTAGGAAACATGAATGATTTCACAATGAAAATAATATTCAAATAACACCCAATGACTCACAGTAATCCTAGGAAAGACATTGGCATAAAAATAATAAAAATAGTAAAGAGAAATAACTTTACAGATGTTTAGAAATTGAAAGCACCCTTGCATAGGGTTGAATATGTAGTTTTGTGAATTTCACATATAAAGTGGAAGGTCAAGAGATGCCATTTGATGAGACAAGAAAGGGACAAAGATCCCCAAAGGCCTATGCCAACTGCTGAAGAAGTTGAATTTGCGATGGGAAATTTTCAGAGTTAGAATTTTTGTTCTGGTAGGCATCTGGGAGCTCAATCTGAGAATGGGAAACAGGAGGCCAGTGAGGAGACTACTGTCAAGGTCAGGAGACAAGGACCTGGATCAAAGGGATGGCTAGAGGTGAGACATGGGAGAGTCTTGCCAATGGATTTCATATATGAGAAAATAGGTTCAAATTTCCAGAAAACCAATGTGATTTAAAAATTGAAGACTGATCTTGCAAATATCAAGCACAGGAGCCGGAGAGTAGTAACCAAACCTGCCTGGATTCATGAGCCTATCAATACAATCAGAAATACTGCTGTTGTGTTCTATAATATAGAAATCTGCTACTGCCTTACACGTATACCCTTGAGGGGGATTCCACAGCCTGGGGCATTGTTCCAATTTCATTCTGTTGCTGTGACAAATTTTACCAAAGCAATGAAGGGGAAGAAATAGTTCATTTCTCATTTAGTCCCAGGCCATAGTCTATGCTTAGGGAATGGTACCCCATAGAGAGTTGGGGCCTCTTATACCAATAATCAAGACAATGACTCATGGACATGCCCATAGGCCAACCTGATATTAGTCAATGAAGACCGTCTTTTCAAGTGAGTCTATACTGGGTCAAGTTGCCAGTTAATGCTATGAGGACAGCATCAAATCCTGGCATTAAAAAAAAAAAAAAAAAAAGGCACTAGCAATTTCTCCTGGCAGGTCTCTTTTCATCTAGGAAAAAATTCCCAGAGGTGTACCACTATCCATGTCAAAACCAATTAACTGAAAGGAGATGGGTGAATTCATTGGCTTGGACCAACTTTCCACAACATGGTAGGTGGAAGGTTTTTGATGAACGTAGAATCCAATGCCTGAACCTAAGTGTGGTTCTTCTAGTGAGGGAAACTATAAATTCCAAAGCAGTAAATTAGTAGTCCCAGCTTGCTGGCTTAAAGGAAAATGCTGAGTCGTTCACTGAGATTGGACCAGACAGGACAGCAGCAGATGCTGGGAAATGACTGAAGAGCCACAGGACATATGGAACCTAGGATTTTAGGCCACATGGAGAGTGTTTCATGGGCAGTTAGGCATAGTATCTGAGAATCATGAGCAGAGGGCTGCTGGCTGAAGTCAAAAGCATGGATGAGGAATAAGATGAGATTATGAAAAATAAGTTCTTATGGAGGAACTTCAACCCATTGAGGAAAGCAAAGAAAGAAGGGGAAACAATAGAGAAATGCCAAGAGAAAGTAGATGCATACCCTCATGAACTCTGAAAGAAGTAACGGGGGGGGGGTTCCCCCGCCTTTATCAAACATGACCATGAACTATTGTCCTTCCTGAAAACCACAATGTAGCAAAACCAAGCAGCTGGAAGTAAGAGTGAAGAGGCAAGCATTGCTCTGTTTAAAGCATCATAGACAGGTCTTTCTGGTTTTTATGGATATGTACACAGGAAAGTCTATCCTATGTGCCCAGGGAAAAGCAATCTGGGAAGAGAGTACCATCCTGGCAGGTGGGGAAGACACTGCTTAGCGCAGTCAGTGTGCTGTGGCCTGCCTCTTGGGCATCAGCCTAGATGCCTTATCGAAAAAGAAGTTAACAGAGTTGGGCCTACAAAACCCTTTGTGGTTGGCCCTCCTCTTCCTTTCAAATGAAACTCATGAGAACCTCTTGGAGAGTGACTTGATGTCTGCTCCACTCTCCTCCTCAATAACATGGTCTAGTGGTGATAATTAACACCATTTTATCTAAGGAAAGCTGGAGGAAACCAGCAGTGAGCCATGTTGGGTCATGTATTGGCAGCTCAAGGTCCAGAAATCTATGATCCTTCCCATTCTGATGCATGGGTCCTAAACAGAAGCCACTCCTGTCTATATATGCCACAGCTGCCACAGAGCTCTCTCATCCATTCCCTTAGGAATATAACAATTTGCTGCCATATTGCCTTGGGGTTGCATTGCCTATCCTGAATATATCCTAGCACTTTCCTCCGAGATTAAGATCTTTGATTACTTTGATACCTTTGATATCCATAAGTCAAAAAAATATATAACCATACATCATATTTTCTTTGGTTGAAAAATCTTGTTTCAAAGCATGATATAATTTTTCCTGGGATGAGATGATGGTCAGTTCAGCCCAGACAATGTCACTTGCAAAAGTAAATTAATCTATTTGGATTTCAAAGTCCTGTATCATGTGGGATGCCTTGATATTTCTGCTTTGAAATCGCTAGCCACTGCTGAGTCTTTTCATGACACTTTGGAGATTGATAGTTAGGACTTCTGAATTTGCCTCTCACAATATTTCAATTTCTCCGGCTTCAAGCGAATTGCAGTCACTCCTTTGTAGGCAGAGGACTACTGAGTTTGAACTTGATGTGCCTTATAATCAGAGACATGCAAACTAACAGGAAGATATCCTTTCCCATTTGTTTTTTCAGACGGGCAAAAGTTACGTGTGGTCACACCACGTGTTTGCAAGTACATGCAGCAACAGGGACCCACATTTTACCCCGGGGAAAGAATGCTGGCATCAGCTCTTGGAAAGCAACCTATGGAAGCTAGTCCAGTTCAAGCTGAGCACAACCTGTGACCCAGCATTTGCCCTGTTCTCCTGTAAAAATCTGCAACTGGCAGGCATAAATAAACAAACATTAAAAGTGTTCTGTGTAGCGCTATTGGCTACAGAAGACAAGCAGAAGTGCCCCCCTGCATTCTCTCAGTTAGATGAAAGGATATGATTCATTTTAATAGTCAGCAGAGGGATGAATAGATGTCTGCAAGTACCCACGGGTGTAAAATCTCAAGCATGTAATTCTGAAATGGAAAGTAGAGGGTGATGTTATTTAAGTAAAGAAGTATTACACACTCTCAAAAACTACTCATGCATACAACATAGGCTAAAACACAAGCAGTGAATGGTAAGATGCATACCGAGGGTGGGATGCTGGTCATCTCAGTGACGACATTCAGAAGGAGTTACCGGAGGGATCTGTAAGGTTGTCTCTCTATATACTCATATTATTTTGTTTTCAAAATTGAGACTGTAAATAAAGATGAGAAATGGCAATACTGTTTTCATCTTGGTGATTGTCACATAGGGTTTATTATCTTTTCCATCTCTCTCCATGAAATATTAAACAGTTGGAAATTTTGAAAGAAGGCCACTTTGTGTGGCCAAAGAACGTAACACAAAGAAGATAACAGCTAAATTGGATAGGTGGAGTTTGAGGCAGACCTCTGCTAAGCTTTTCTGTAAGAGGCCACATAATGACTATTCTTTGACATTGTGGGCACCATGGTCACCGCCTCCAGGACTCATTCTGCCCTTACAATACAAATGCAGCCATAGTTGAAAGATAAATGAGAGGGTGTGCCATGTTCCAACACAAGCTTCTTTACAAAACAGAGCCTTGGGTTTGGTTTGGCCCCATGGGCCATAGTTTGCCTCAGTTTAGAGTTGCCAGGGGGAGATAAGCTGTTTCAGCAACAAGCAATATACCAAGCAAAGGGTGATCTTGGAGACCAAGAAAATCTGAATGGGTCTCTAGAGAGTTAGACAAGGAGCTAAACATTACCTTCCCAGTATAAGACTCAAAATTACAGATGAAGTACCTTTGGTTGTTGAAGCTGTGGCTATAGAAAACCTATAAACAACAATCCCTGGTGATTAACATGGTTGGGGGTTTGGGTTTGCATTGTTTTGCTTGGTTTGAGGCTGCCTCATGGGGGTAGTGGAGAAGTCTATCTCGGATGCTTTCCTTCATCCTTCCTGGGTGTTCTGGAATTCTTTGGATACAGAAAATGTTCTGGCCTCATTCTGCTCTCGACTCCTACACAGTCCAATTCAGTCTTGCCCTGAGGTCTAAAATCCAGCAAGGTCAGTGCGAGAGTGAAGCGCCCAGCTTCACTGCACCTCTGGCTGTGGCTCATCTGCATATACCCGGTGACTCAGCGCGGCTCTGCCTTTTTCTAGAAATCACAAGTTTCCTGTCGTAGAGCCTCTCTTCAGTATTGACCCTTCTATGAAGAGCTGATAGAAAGGACTTGTTCTTCTTTGGCCGCCTAGGTGGTGGGCTGCTCTGGCTTCAAAGGTCAGGCCCAAGGGCGTTCACTTAGGGGAAATACTTCCACTACCAGCTCTCTTTTTTATACAGTCTACTTTGGCCAACCTAGTCTGCTTAGGCCATCAGCATTTATAGTCCTGGCACACTTTGCAAATTGACAACATTGTCAGGCCAGAAGGATGGTTAATAAAACCAACAGGAGTTATTTATGAGTTTCTTCTGATACAAGCCAAACACAAGATGTGTGAGTCAAACGAAGAATCCTTGTGCTGTCATTACTGGCAATCTCAGCAGCATTCCTGAGAGGTGGTTATATGCCAGTCATTTCTCTGAATAGAAAAGGGGTTCAGACAGCACGGAAACACTAAATGTAGGTCCCTGTTGGCCCCCTGACATGTGTGTGGGATGGATGATAGACTGAAGACAGAGATGTGCACCTTCTCTCCTCCTATGACCTTTACAGGAGCAAGGGCCAGCAGAGTAGGTGTCAGTGGCAGCAGTTGGCTCAGCTGCCCCTAAAGTAATAAGGACACCTCCCAGGAGTCATTGTAGCCAAAGAGGTAAGCAATTGGCTTACCTGTCCTGGCACTGGGATGCCAAGTCCTTGGCCAGCTTCTTATTGCTACATGTGAAGGAGAAATGAGATTATGTGACACACAGAGAGAGTGAGAGAGACAGAGAAAGAGAGAGAGACAGAGAGAGAAAGAGAGAGAGAGGGAGGGAGGGAGGGGATGGAGAGGAGAGCCAGACTTGGCTCCAATTGTACAGATTTCATCAGTATCTTTCCCTTTCCTAAAAATTGGAAGTTTGCTTTACTTCCTCAGTTCTTGGGAGACACAGCTTCCAGGGGTGGGTGCCAGATGTTTGCATGCTCTTTTAAAGTGTTCAAAGAATGCCTGTTACTAATCACCACATCGAATATTGTTCACACGAAGAGTTTCTGCCCCAAATCGATCTGAGCATGTTTTAGCTCTCTTCTCCCTGACAACAGTGAGAAGCTGCTGAAGGAGAAAGCATGCACTTTGAGCCTACCAAGAGTCCACCATAAGCTGTCGCTGGAGCTAGGAACAGAGGACGAGGCTGACCATAAATCTTTCCTGGCTGAGACTTGAAAACTTTTGGTTTTGTTTACTCAGAATGTTAATAATTTTGGAAATTATTAAAATAGAACCCAAAGACTCTCCTTTTAAGAGGCTGTTGAGATCACAAATCACTCCACAGATACAATAAGCTGAGCAAATCCAAGTCTCAACTCTTGCCATGGGGCTGCTGGAAGTGTGGCCAGATTCACATAACACTTCATGTGTGGAACCAAGGAGGCGTGAGAAGAGCCCTTAAAAGAAGCTTGGACTTAAAAATGTAATAATTGTGGTGTACAAATGTTTTTATAACAGGAAAAAGCAAACCCTTTTTCCCCTCTCTTGGTTCTTCAGTGTTCCTTCCTGTTGGTCAATGTCATCCACACTCTCTAACATATTACCCAGTGTTTCACCACCACCAGGACACATTCTTTTTGGATTTTTCTTCCCTACCTTTTCTTTTGAGAATGGATCTCACTGAACCTGGGGCTCAGTGATTAGCTAGATCGGCTACCCAGTAAGCCCTGGTTCCTCCTTTCTCTGCCCTCTAGCCTGGAAATCGCAGGTGTGTGTCTCAATGCCAGGCTTTTCTTTACACAGTTTCTGTGGATCTAACCCCAGGTCTTCATGCTTTTACAGGAAGCACCTTCCCACAAAGCCATCTCCTCAGCCTGTCCTTTTCAGATTTTCAGAGACTCCTCCGCCCTAGACTTTAAATGACCCGGACTCTTCCTGCTTCATCTTCAAGTACAATAGGTGCATTTCCCTCATACTTTCACATCCTCTGTGACCATGGGTCTCATCATTAGTTCGTTTTCTTTTTACTAAAACAAAGTACTTGAGATAATGTAAAAGGAAGAAATGTAGCTAGAGTTTTCTCTCCAGGTCCCGCCAAGCCTGGCAGTCCGACAGCCCACTTATAAAAAAAATCACTCAGATGCTTGTCTTATTGTAAACTGTTTGGCCTAATGGCTCAGGCTTCTTGTTATCTAGTTCTTATATCTTAAATTAACCCATTTCTATTAATCTATACTTTGCCACATGGCTCATGGCTTACCAGTACCTTACATCTTTCTTGTCATGGTGGCAGCATCTGGCAGCGTCTCTCAGCCTCAGCCTTCCACTTCCAAGAATTCTCTTCTCTGCTTGTCCCGCCTATACTTCCTGCCTGGCTACTGGCCAATCAGTGTTTTATTTATTAACCAATCAGAGCAACATATTTGACATACAGAACATCCCACAGCAAAGAAAAGTCTGCTTTGGCTCACAGTTTGGAAGGTTTAGTTCCATAGATGAATCTATGGAGAAGTGCCAGATCAAGGGAGGGGTGTGCAGGAGAGAAAGCTGCTTGCTTTATTTACAGCCCAGAAATGAATGAGAAAGAGAAGGCAGCTTTGTTGTAGTGGTGTGGCTGGTCTCTGGTGGTGACATATTTTCCTGGCTATTGTCATTTGTGTTCTTATACTTACGTTGAGGCATCTGGATTTGGAGTGATTATAGGTCTAGGTGCCAATTTCTGGATTTGTCTTTATTGGGTGGGTGTTTTCTTCCTTAGTTCCTCTTTCCTCTTTGGTCTTCGGGATCCCATGACCTGAGGTGAAGTAGAGAGTCTGTCCCCATGGGGGCTGGACTTCTGATGTCTTGAATGACCTCTGGTCCAGCAGGGGGTTGATGCACAAGTTTGGGGCTGAAGTTCTGGCTATGTCTGTGTGTGGTCTGTGTGAAGTAGCTGAGGGTCTATGGGTTCAGATGTTGGTCTCTAGTTTACATTGGACTAACCTAGGCCCTCTGCATATATCTGACAGTCATGTAGCTTGATCTTCTTGTGGGACTCCTAACAGTTGTCCCTGACTCTTTTGCTGGTTTTGGGGACCCTATTCCTTATACTGGGTTGCCTTGCCCAGCCTTAATACAAGGCAAGGTGCTTAGTGTTACTACAACTTGATATGCCATGTTTTGTCGCTATCCATGGGAGGACTGCCCTTTTTTGAATAGAAATAGAGGAGGAGTGGATGGAGAGGTGGGAAACAGTGGGGAGGAGAGGGGAGGGACTAGGCAGAGAGGAGGGAGGAGAAACTGCATCAGGATGTAAAATAAATAAATTAATTAAAGAGAGAGAAAGTGGGGAAGAAGAGGAGGAGGAGACAGACACTGTTTCCACACTCTCTTTCAAGGGCATATCCACAATGACTTAAAATGCTTCCTACCAGGTTTTACCTCTTGAAGGATCCACCACATGCAAACTTTGGGGCACTCACATGGAATCTGAGGGATGTCTGACCACACAACTGTAACAGGAAAATACTGGTATTGACAGAGCTCCTGATAGTGTTTACACTAGGATCAGTTCTCCAGGAACACTTGATGACAGAAGGAATCATCTCTGGAATGTTTTACAAAGTCACTAGTCACTTAGACCTGGACTAGTAACAGTGATACACACTGTGACTTAGCATAGGCATTTTTAACATAACTGTATAAGAGAGAGATAGCTACATTCAGGGAAGCCTCGATGACAGAGCTGGGATGCCTGGATTCAAATGCTTCCCATACAGGCTTTGTGATTTTGGCAAGTTGCATAGCCTTTCCAAGCCTGTTTCCTCATCCATGAAATTGGGAAAGCAGTCATACCTACTTAATGCAACTCTGGTTGTTAATTACATTTACACATGAAAGCAAACAGAAAATATTCTGATATATCTTGAGAACTAATAAATTGTAGTTATTCTAATGCTAAATGACTGTATGAGCTTAGAATTTAAAGAACGCAATCTGGGACCAAGGGCTCAAAAATCTGTGGGCCTCAGTTTACTTCATTATAAAGTAGGGAATCAACAGTAGGTAAAGTCTAAGACTATTTCAAGACTCAAATGAGCTGTAAAGAGGCTCAAAGGCAGCATTAACCCACACTGCGCTCACCCATAGAGTAAATGCTGGGTGCTGTTATTGCTACTAATGTACCTTGGCTTTGGGCTATGTCAACACTACTGGTTTTAATTTTTCTGCCATCATTCAACTTACTGCTGTATCAATGATCTTTTTCTTGTTGTTGTGACAAAATGCCTGACTTAGCCATCTCTTAAGGCAGGAAGGGTTTATTTTGGCTTACAGTGTACGAAGGGATGTGGCCTACCTCTACAGGGAAGGGATGGTAGTGGGAACACAAGTAGTGCTCTTCAGTAGTGAGGGAGGAAAGAGCAGACAGGAAGTAGCACACCAGCTATCCCCCAGTGACTCATTTCCGTCACTGAAGCCTTACCAGTTGGGACCCAAGTATTCAAACAACATAAGCTACGAGGGATGCTTCCTATTCAAACCACATCACAGCCTTCTTCCAATAGTGCTATAATGTACTTGCTGTTGGGTACTGTGTATCATAGTCACAGTTGCCTGCAGTGGTACTTAACAGTCACGTCAGACTTCAACAACTCTGGGAGTCCAGCCATAAACACTAAGAGGAAAGATGGATGGTCACTAGATAACCCTTCTCAACCAACTGTTTTCTCTTGGCAGGATGTTCTGGAAGCTCTCACTGACCTTGCTCCTCGTGGCTATGCTGGTAAAGGTAGCTGAAGCCCGAAAGAATCGGCCTGCAGGCGCCATCCCCTCACCGTACAAGGATGGCAGCAGCAACAACTCGGAGAGATGGCATCACCAGATCAAGGAGGTGCTGGCCTCCAGCCAGGAGGCCCTCGTGGTCACCGAGCGCAAGTACCTCAAGAGTGACTGGTGCAAGACGCAGCCGCTGCGGCAGACGGTGAGCGAGGAGGGATGCCGCAGCCGCACCATCCTCAACCGCTTCTGCTATGGCCAATGCAACTCCTTCTACATCCCGCGGCATGTGAAGAAGGAGGAGGACTCCTTCCAATCCTGCGCCTTCTGCAAGCCCCAGCGTGTCACCTCGGTCATCGTGGAGCTTGACTGCCCCGGGCTCGACCCTCCTTTTCGAATCAAGAAAATCCAGAAAGTGAAGCATTGTCGGTGCATGTCCGTGAACCTGAGTGACTCTGACAAGCAGTGAACTCACCAGGGCAAGATGCAGCTCAACCCTGAGCATCCTTGCCCCTGGGTCACACCACCGCCACTTCTGTCGAGCTCACTCACACTCTGCCTGGTGTCCCTGTCAGCAGCAAATGCATCTCTTAGGGCTAACAGTGTCCTTGTCACAAATGTGGACCGCAAGTCGACATGTCCCAGATCCACCCCGGGCCACACTCATGTTTCCAAATCCAGGCTGTGTATCGGGCGCAGAAGATGTTGGAAAACACTCTCAGAAACTAGACAGGACTTTTCAGGTGATGCACTGTCAATCCGGGATTGACGTTTCCACCATGTGGAAAAGCCAGCCTTTCCCTGGCCACATCTTACACTCCAGCTCGACCCTTCCCTGGTGAAGAATGCACCATTCTTCTGTCGCAAACTTCTGTTGGCCACCAGACCTCTGTGGTGTGGGCATTCATTCTTCTGATCTGGGAGCTGCCGGGCTCTACGGCTGTTGTGATGCCGATACAGGCAGCATCTATAAAGGAGATGCTCACCCTTAAGGGGGTCTCCAAACAAACCTGATACCTACAAGGACAAGGCGAGCTAAGTATTGGATCAGGAAATGACTTCCCTAGGAACTATGCTCCGCAGGCCAGACGCTCCACACCCTTAGACACCGCCTCTTTTCTTGCTCCTCATAGCCCCCATCTGTGGACTCAAGATGAACTCTGGTGCACACGCCATTAGCCTGTCACCACAGGAAAGGTCTCTATATTAATGTCAGTTTTATAATTGATCCATTGTGTAAAAAGCTGTTAAAAGTATTATCGACCTATTCATGTATCAACTCACGTGTTTGGACTCTGGCTTTGCAGCACCATTCTGAATAGAGAGTAGAGCAGGGAGTGATCTATAGAAAAGGTATTTTACTGAGAAATACTGCCAGGTCAGCCATTCACTGCCACACACTTTTATCAGATTGAACAGGGAGGAGGGACATGTTGTGATTTTACTTTGAATATGACATCACCAAAGACACTAAAGCATTGCAGCGTAGTATAGAAATTGGATTGGGACAGATGGTGTATACAGAGGAGTCATTGGCAAGTGGTAATGCTTGATGCACACATGTGAAATGAGGCCTGGTATTGTCTTCACTGCCCTAACACTAAGCAAAAATATTTCCTATTAAAAGTCATTTAAGAATATATGGAATTGAGACACGTTGTGGCACAGGCAGAAATGAAAGGTAAATATAGATGGTAGTAACGTAGTTAAACTCAGAAAATAGCTTCCTTTCCAAAGAATAGACTTCTAAAAATACCAAGAAACCTAGGTCACCTTTCACCTTTGTGGTGGGTTGTTGAAGTCTCTGTAGTGTGGCCTTTTGATGAGAGGACATTAATTTGTTTTCTGCCAAAATTATGCTCAAGTTCAATCTCTTTGTGCAAAGGTCCCTGTGAATGACATGTATGGAATCTGACAAATGTGAGTGAGAAGAAGCCATTGGTGGGGATCAGAATATGAATAGTCTTTAGTTGGTAATTTCTAGCTGCATGCTCTTGCCCAAGAGTGGGTTTCCTGGTGTGATAGAGACTGTCCATAAGCTGCTCTGAGACTCAGGCTTCTGGACACCTAACAGTGATGCTGGCTCTCCAGCTTGCCACCTAGAAAAGAGGATTGGGGTGAGCTGGGGTTGGGAAGGGGTGTCCATGACTCTCTTGCCTGTGTTGCAATGCAAGTTTTCTAGTTCATTTACGTCTGTGACACAGTAAACCCTGAGCACAGATCGTGTGGTTCTAAAGGGAAGATTAGCTTCAGAAATGGTAGTGCACAGCCTGGGATCAGGAGAGAGAAACAAGGAGACTGGAGAAAATGCAGAGCGCTGAAACCCCTGGGATGAAGGCAGAAAGTGAAGAGGGTGGCCAAGGTCAGAGCTGCAATTTTCACTTTTAGTAGAAAACCTCAAGCGAGAGCCAGAGCAGAATATGCAGCAGAGAAGCTGTGAATGACGTTTAGTTTCCTTAATGGAGGATGATGAAGTATAGCAAGAGGGCAGAGGAGGAGAGTCTCGCACCCAGCTGTAAGGCCAACACACATCATTTTATTAACAGGATCCACACAAGCAGAGGAAGAGTTAAGCTAGCAACCCACAAAGTATACACGTTAGCACTCTTTTTGATCCCAGATATGGGTGTACCCATGAAAACAATATGATACGCTGTGGTATGAGGCTACTTCTTGAGTTATTGTTTGTATAATGTTTACCTTTGAGTGGCTCAAATTGTATTTAAATTTTGTCTTGTTTATAAATGAAGAAAAGCTATAAGTATAATGTAATTATTTTATAGGTATACTATTAAGTTATAGAACAAATAAAGATACTCTAGGATTGTATGTGATCCTGGTGTCATGTGCCATAAAAGCTGAATTCTGCACTTGTATCCTTGGGTAGTGAAGGATCTTTCTTGGTGCACTCAGAGTGCATTTATTCAGCCTCTGGGAGTTCACCCCTGGCCCATGTCACAAACTATCCTTGGGGGCTTAGGACCTTCTCGGAGGATCAGAAACAAGCATTGAACAAGCAGAATTGGTGGGGATAGCTCTTGATCCCAGTCTATAGGAGCTTCTAGCCTTTTCCAAATCACCCACCAGCTGAACACAGAATGCACTCACAGTGTTCCAGAATAAGAAATGCTGAATGAGAACACTCTGAGAAACTGCTGCACAGAAGTCCACTGTGAGTCTTGTCTCTCTTGTAGCCAGTGCACCACACTCATGTCTTACATAAGCCTGAAACTGTGTTGAGTTTTGCTTAATTTTACGTTGACTTTCCACGTATTTCAACGTGTCTTAATTTAAACACGTCTCAGTTTCACAGTGTTGTCATTTTCCTGCAAGTTGAAATATCTGCCATTTAAGAAATGCAATGATCAATAAAATATAAAAATCTTCATAAATTGCATATGTGTGATTCACTTTATAGACTTTAATGATTTAAATTTGATGTGACAATAATTCATCTCAGTTTATTAAACAAGAATATTCCACTTTGATCTGTGTTATTGCAAGTGACTTGTATCTAGAGTTGGCTGGCTGATTTTTAGGATGTTAAGTCGATGAAAATGAACTACTGCTACTGAGTGAACAACTCAAAGTGTAAGTCAGACTAGAAACTTTACTTAGTGATTGATTGATCTATTGCCATTGATTATTTTTTCCATGGGAGGTAATGATCAGATCATAAGTGATGTAACTAAAGCTTGTTGGTCCTCAGGCTATCCTCTGAATCTTCCTTAAAGCCACCTCCATCCCACCCCCCACCCCACCCCTTCTTACCAGCTCCATGGCTACAGCTTCTTAAACAGAGCAGGCAATCCAGTCATGTGACCAAAGATGAACTATGTGAAATCTCACAGTCTAGAATGTGTGGTAAAACAAACACACAAACAAACAAACAAACAAACAAACAAACAAACAGAGACTCCATTTCTTTATCATTCTTTAGATCCTGAGATTTCCCCCCATCAGTCCATCTTCTTTCATTATCCATTCTGTAAGGCTGCTTTATATTTGATGTTTATGTGTGGTATTAAGGGAATTTACTGGAAGAGGGAAAGTATATCTATTCTGTTCGGTGTAGTATCAAAGGTGTTGGAATCCCTGTAAGATTAATCAGCGTCAGTCTCTAAGGTACCTTGTGTAAGTAATTACTTATCAAGATTTCCCACATATGTATATTTGACTCATATTTCTTATGTAGCCCTGTCACGTGACATTATTGTGTGGTACAGAATGACCCCCAAATCCAAGTTTCCTCAAGCTCTATCCTGACAAGAGGGATAGTAACGTAAATAGCCTCGAGGCAACAGAATAAACAAAACGGGTGTCCATTCCATAGGAAAGTAGAGTTCATCTTGTTCTCTTGCTGGTTGGTAGGGCAAAAATCCCACTTGCTACCCTGGTGAAGACTACTTCTAGTGTTTCACTGCAATTTCTTGCCATCTGTTATCTTTGTAGGAGCCAACATATGAAATAAATAGAGATACATAGGGACCAGGGCAATACTAAAACATCTCAACTTTACACACACACACACACACACACACACACACACACACACACACACACACACACCTCCTCCTGCCTCTCCTCTTTTTGTTGGGATGGGGCAGTTCCAGAGTTTCTGCTTGCCACTCACCACTGTAAGAGTTCTTACCGGAGGTCAAAGAATCAATGTTAGGTGTCTTCAAACCTCCAAGAGCATCCTTTCTCATTTTGTATTTGGAGATTAGATAATGGATCAGGAGGTTTCTCCAGGAAATGGCTCTCCAAGCAGTGGCTCACCAAGAGCTAGTCTTCAGCTATGATTAGTGAAGCCTGCTTCCACATTAATAGACAGCCATGATGGTTCATTCAGTCTTTGGGAGTTACTGTCAGTTACAATCCAGTGGTGAAAAAAATCCTCAAAAGCATCAAGTGGTCTCCCTTTTCTCTAAAGCAATGTACTTAACTAGGTGATCCAATGTTCTTAGGTTAAGGAATTGGCTGATAATAAATGGACAGAGTTGCCCTGGTAATATAGGATCGTCATTTAGAGGGAATCATGACTCCTTCAGCCAATGCATTCCCTCCAAGTCTGTTCTGGAACCTGGGAAGGGCTTGCAGCTTCCTCCTTCCACCTATTACCACCACCACTGATATTTTTATTGAGCATGCTAAGCAATACCCATCTTAGTAGCCCATCTAGAAACACCAGAAATTTGCCTCCAGAAACATCAGGTTCTGTTACTCACTCCCAAATTAGGATTGGACTACCCTGAGAGCCACTATGATTCCATCATGTTTTTGCAAAAACGATGCTCTACGTTACGTCTAAAAGCTAAGCATTAAGGCTTGGGTTGTGTTCTTTTGGAATTTTGCTAATCTTATGTCTGTTGGGGTCTAGTGATAACAGCACAGGCTTATTGCTGAGGCTTTCCTAAGTAAGTAATCGGCTGGCTTTTGCTGTTGTTGTTGATCATTTTGCTTCTTTAAAAATAAATTTTTAAATTTATTTCCTTGCTTTGGATCCATGTTAGTGTGCTGAATTCACTAGAATTTTAAATCCCTTTGTCCACTACACAGAATGGAAGTTTCTGTGTTTCTATTTCATTAGTCTGGATTGTAGCTTTCATGCTCTTCTAGAATTATCATAGTAGTTTATCACTATCCCTGGGGCATTTGCTCTAGAACCAGATCAAGACACTGCTTTTCTGATGAGAAATACCCCTTATCTTAACGGTCAGCTCCCCCTTTTCAACCCAGCAGCCCAGGACCCCATCATTGCTGGGCTGCTTTCCCCGAGTATCACAGCATCTTCTCTGTGTTCTCCTCATTTCCCAGCATTGTGTGACTTTTCCCAGAGAGACATGAACTGTCTGCTCACCTCAGATTGAGTGTTAATATCAGATCAAAGAAACTCTTCTATTCTTGCCTAACTTGGTAAACTGATGAGTTTTGGGGGTTACTTACAGGAGAATGGATGAGGGGTTACTTATAAGAGAATGGGTGACTCTTTTGTATTACTGAACAGCACACTCCAATAAGAGTGATGGGTCCAAATGGTGATATTTTTGCAGCTGCCTGTCCAATGCTCACACAGCTCCACTGAGGAGTCTCCTAACCCCCAGCAATTAGTTGCTGTCCACATAATCTTGGAGAGGGGCCTCATGGGTCTTCTATCTATCTGAGCTTCCTGAGTCTCCTATTTTGTAGTCTCCAAGTTTTACTGATGGGGTAGGAGCCCTTGCCTTCCTGAATGCTGCTGCCCACCTAAGTCAGGGCTCTGACAGGAAGGGAACTCCAGCTCAAAACCCAAGGCCAGAGAGCATCAGAAACAAACAAATCAAAAGAACAAATACTCCTAGTTGAGTGAAAGCCTCCACTGAACAAAATTGGCAACCAGATCTTTGAATGTAGGAAGCATCAGGCAATGGCCTGCAAGGATCACAGTAGTACCTGGTATAGGCAAACTTTTTGACAGCTCTTCCTTAGTTGGTCCCATTTTTCACCTTATTTGCATACCCAAACTCAACCAGTAAGTACCCACCTGGTTTTCAATAAATTTGGATGCCTTGAGACTTCAGTGTGAAGGAAACACTGAGAGCTGGACAGAGGAGGAAGAGAAAGAAGATGGCTTTCAAGACTTGCCACTGATGGACAAGGCTCCCCCAACTGAGTCTCCCAGTGGGGAGTTTGATCAAGCCAGCCTTCAGGTCTTGATCAATAGCTGCAAGTAATGGATTCATCCCCACCTCAGTCCCCACAACCCCATGCTTCTGCAGCTGCTTCCAGCCTTTGAGACCTGCCCAGGACAGAAGACCCATCCCCCCATTTGCTGCTTTCTGCAGACTTGCTCTGCAAGACACTGTCCACGGGTGACATTTTCTCAGCGCTCCAACAGCTCTTGGCTAGCATCCTGCTGCTACTAAGAGTTCCAACCTGAAGTTCTGTTCTGAAATTGTCCAATCAGCGAGCGGCCATCTGTTCAAAGTTATCTAATCCATTTAAGGTAGTTAATCTGAATGAGCAGCAATACAGCAGCTCCCATTTGAACATTCCTCCCTGTTTGCCCACTTCATTCTTGGAGGGAGGGAGGGCAGGACAAGCACCCAGTTGGGAGACAGGTAGGTGATGGTCTCCACTGACAATCATAAACTTTCTCCTTCCCTCCAGGAGGTGATGTTCCGGTTCAGAGGGAATGGCCACATGACTTCTTAGCTGGTCAGACATTTTACAGCGGGGATAGAAACAAACCCACACACAGGTCTGCCTGATCTAGTGGAGTTTGAGAGTTTGAGATTCTCCACTGCATGGACCCACATACTCCTGCCCCAATTTATGAGACCTATGAGGGCCTTCACCCAGGCACAGGCTCCTTCCAAGGGCCGAGGAAGCGAACTTCTCTGAATGTGTATTTCTCATCAACCAAGACCTCCTTTTGAGCGTAGTAACAAGGGAATTATGAGATGTTTCCAAAGAGACCCTATTTATAGTCATCACATTTTGCATAAATTAGTAATTAATCATCCTGAGTCTTTTATTATCTCTTCAACAAATAAATGTCATTTGAAATAGGTATCCATTCCCAGAGTCCCTGTGTCCACTCTGTCCCTCATAACTTTTAAGACCAGCTAGTGAGTCCTTCCACCAGCTATCAGTGTTAGCTTACCCAGGGAACTCTCAGCAATGCACATTACTGCATGCCTGCCACTGTCTTGCCAACTGACTGACAATTGATCCACTTCCAAATCCCCTGTTACTTTGGCCTTCCTCGGGCCACCCAATTCTGCAACTGCCCATCTTAGATTGATTTCCCAACTTTGGGACAAGGAGTTCTGAATAGCTTTTTTAGGCATTCTCAATGCACATGATCCTGTATGGCAGTGAGGAAAATCAGATTGTGCACTGAAAGAGCTTATCTGATTCCAACTCCAACTGAGGCCTTATCTGATTCTATGGAGAATTATGGGACTGAGATGGTATTTTAGTGTTGTCCTAAGTTGAAGTGAGGCCTTTGTGATCTATATCAGCCAATCACTGCCTATATGGCATCTCTAGGAGGAGGTAGACATTACACTCCGGGAAACCATGGAAAAGGAGGGATCTGGCTGTGAACTATTGGACAGTGATACTTTCTCTGAGCTTGAGTTTGGGTGAGATGAGATGGTCTTTTATCCCTGAAGTATCTGGGCAGAGAGTACTGCAATGGTCATCCTAGAAAGTGTTAGGGCAAGGCATGGGGGTGGGCCAAGAGGTAAAGGGATCATAGAAGCCACTGAGAGAGACGGGCAGGGAAAACTCTACTTGCTCTTACAGGAAATAGATTCCTGATGTATTTGACCTAGGTTTTAATCAAAATATGCAGGACAATATGAGGGTATAGAACTCATATCCAGACTGGCCAACTCAGAGGTTCTTGTAAGAACATAGCCTGGTAATTTGGGGCCAGACTTGATTAAATAATTGAATCTGAAAGAAAGAGGCAACTGTGGAGGATACTTGGTAGATCTGGTGGTGAGATACTATGGGAGAGCAGGACATGGGAATCCCGAGGCCCTGGTATTGACAGATGATGATGTGGGCTTCTGAGACTGTTGGATCTACAGTGAAAACATAAAGGAATTTCCTCCCCGTTTGAAGAAATACAACTGGGATTTGAACTACAAGCCAGATGGGGGAAAGATATGGAAGTGGAAAGGTCATGACCAAGTCTACAAACATAGATAAGACTCCTAACAGAGCTGGGAGGACTAGGGGGCAAAGTAACCATGGAAAATGCTTCTTTCAATGATGAGGAAGAAGAAATCAGAGGAAATGAGTAACATTCCTCAGGAAGGGCTACCTACATGGGGCCTGAAATAAACAGTGACCTTTCACCTCAGCAGCCCCCCTTCTTTCCCACCCAGTGCTTCTGGCTCCTGTGTATAGCTGCTGCCATAGAAAATCCCAGCTCTTCATTTTCCTAGCAGTGACTGTCTTTTCTACTCCCTAAGCTCCCTTTGTATGCATGTGCATGCGTGTGTGCATGAGTGTATGTGTGTGCTCCAGCTTGCACAGGAATGTGTCTACCCTGGCTCACCTGCACAGGGCAGAGGAAAACTTTGTGAGAACTGGTTCGCTCCTTCCACTTCTGGGGATCTAGGGATGGGAATCAGGTTATCATGCTTGGTAGCATACACCCTTATCTACTGAGTCATTTCCCAGGCCCGAAAGAATTTTCTTAATCTCCCTTGGGCGTGACATCTAACAGGGTTGCTATAATACATGGACCACCATAAATGGCCTCCAGTGTATTTCCCCTTGGTTAAACATAATGGACCAGATGAACATGCTTGATATTGGAAATAAGATATTTGGAAATAAATTCCAAAACATTAATCATAAAACACATCAATATTCATTTGTTCTTCAAATTGTGTCAAAACTGAAAACAAGCAAAACAAAACCCTTTTTGTTTTTTTCTTAAACATCAGCTTTGACTTTAGAGGAGCAGTCAGCATTGCCCCAGAAACTCTTCATAGCTGAATTCAAATGGCTCTGTTGATGTTTTATTTGGATTGCTTGGAATCTGCAGATTTCTTTAAAGAGCACTGACATTGTCTGATCATTTCTACTTTTTTTTGGTGGGGGGAGGGAGTTGGATGGCTCTCTCAATTGTTTCTATACAGCCCTTATAGTTTTACTGGTTTCTTTTTGTTGTTGTTGCTTCTTTTGGTGGTGTGTAACACGAATCTTAAAATGGTCTTATTAATAAAAAAAAAAAAAACTCAGTGCCAGATATTGGAGTAAATTCTGAAAGATCAGAGAGACAGAACAAGCTACAGCCAACCTCAGTCTCCAACATCTCAGCCAATCCTGTTTCCTCAAACTGGAAGCTTCTGAGTCCTCATCCAAATGGATCTCAGCTGAACTGCTGCTAAACGTCTAAAAGCTTAAAAGCATCTAGTTCCTGGTCCTCAGTGCCTTATATATCTTTCTGCTTCCTGCGATCACTTCCTGGCATTAAAGGTATGTGTCTTTCCCAAGCAAGACATGAGATCTCAAATCCTGGGATTAAAGGTGTGTGCTATCATGCCTGGCTCTGTTTCCAGCGTGGCCTTGAACTCACAGAGATCTGGATGGATCTTTGCCTCCAGAATGCTAGGATTAAAGATGTGTGCCACCACTGTCTGGCCTCTGTGTCTAATCTAGTGGCTGTTCTGTTCTCTGACCCCAGATAAGTTTTATTATGATACACAATTTATTGGAGACATAATATATCACCACAGTGGCATGGGGCTAGAACCCAGAGCCTCACTGTGTGGCAGGCATATGCTCTGCCACTGAGCTGCCCTCACTCCCCAGCTTCTGGTTGCCTCTATGAGTGGAGAACTTTTCTCATTGTATCTTCTTACTAAATGCCCTGTGTATAGATATATGCTCCTGATCTCTGTGGTCAGATTTGGGCTTAGTGAGTTTATGACATGCTGTTATTGTCTTTAGCAGCTTAATGGTTACTTCCTGCTTCCTGGTTATGTATACTGCTTGATAACAAATACAAAGTACCCGAACCCTTACAATTAAATACCTGTTAATTTTTCCTCCATTACCAGAATAGTAATGCAGTATCAGAAAGGTAGACATACTGGTCTTGTTCTACATCCTTGCTAAGATCCTTCCATTACCTTTTCATAGTGGCAGGCCTAGGGCCGTATCCATACTAGGTGAATGCTCTGCCACTAACGATACTGCAGTCCTAGGGATAGCATTGTTAATGCTTTTGTGTTATGCCCAGGCTGACTTTACCTTCACAGGCATTCCATCATTAAGAACATGGTCATAGTAGTCAAACATTTTCTTCAAAAGTGATTGATGCTGATTTACTTGAATTTTAGTTCTAATAATTTTCTCATGGATGTACATTATTCATACACATGTATTATAACATGCAAACCTTCATAAGATCATCTAAACCTCCAAGAATAATCCTTGCATCTTCAAGCTCTTCCAAATATTTGCTCACATTGAAGTATATTTATTATTATTCGTAAATGAGTTGGTCCACAGTATTCTCTTTGAAAAATAGTGGTTGGTTTGTTTAGAGCAGTATGTTTACCCACACTAGCTATTTGTTGGTGGTGTAGATTTGGGAGAGAGCTGTGCTTGTGTGTGAGTACGTGTGTGTGAGTACCTGTGTGGGTGTGTGTGTGTGTGTGTGTGTGTGTGTGTGTGTGTGTGTGTGTGTATTTTCCTTCTCTTTTAAAGACAGGTTTCACACATACCAGGCTAACCTTGAATTCTCTGTGTAGCAAAGGACGATCTTGAAGTTCTTATTCTCCTGTTTCTGCTTCCCAAGTACTGGGATATGGCCCAGTTGCTGCACTGTTGAGGATAGAGCCCAGAACTTCAAGTACGTTAAACAAGCACTTTCCTAAGGTAACCAAGCTCTCTCCTTCCCATGCTGCACATGAAGCCAGAGCTCAGGTGCTACATAGCATTCCTTCTCTCATTCCTGGGCTTCTTCTATCACCTCTTTGTGATTTGACTTAAGGTCCACTCTACGAGATGGAACCCATACCTAACACTGCTTGGGTGACTAAGAACCAGAGATTAGATAGCCCAGGGACCTGGGGTAAAAGCAAATACTATGCGTCTTAAAACAACAACAAAAACCATAGTGACGAATTGACTCCTAATGATATTCTGCTATACACACAGCTTCAGCAGATGGGAACAAATAGAGAGACCCACAGCCAGACATTGTGCAGAGAAAGGAAGAGAGAGAGAGAGAGAGAGAGAGAGAGAGAGAGAGAGAGAGAGAGAGTTACTTAGTTCAAGGATTCTTAATACCCACCCTGATCTGTGTACCCAGCACCATTGATGGTTTCACACAGAGGAGCTTAGATGACATTGAGGAATGTAGCTTCCCTCTGAAAAAGAAGGTCTCCAGGGGCATCCTCTCTTCGTCACCTCCCAGCCACACACCAGAAGACTTCCTACACATTTTCTACTTTGGGTTTTTGATACCTCTAATTTGAGTCAAAGATAAACACATTTTTGCTCTGTGTTGCTTTGGGATGATTTCTGAGAGAAGACAGGGTACAGGACCCACCTCCCCAGCATTTTAAATCATTACAGTTCTTTCTTCCTTTGCTTCCACAGTGTTAAGTGAAGATGCATTTCATGAAAAAGAAAAAGAAAAAAAAAAAAAAAGAAAGAAAGAAAGACAGACAGACACTCCCCCTGCCCAAGTGTCTGAGTTCACTGGCTGACTGGGAAGGTGGAAGCAGTAAAGACAAGGGAATAACTTGGGCAATGTATGCATTGGACTTTCCAAGCCTTTAACAGTCTTTTCCTAGCCCCAATCCCCCTATCTATTAACTATACTTGTTTAAAACCATATTTTGGTATTTTTTAAATAAACATTCTGACCTCCACTTTAATAAGCTTTTCCTTCCTCTTTTCAGTATTTCTATTTTTGTAATGAATATCCCCCAAATGGTATATATACTTAAACATGTTTGCAACAAGTCCTAAACACATTCAACATGCTTGTCTGCTCTTTGTATTTTGTTTCAAAGCTCATGTAACATACATGTGTTTGTCTGGGGATAGTGCTGGTTCAAGGAAATTTTCCAGCCATAGAAATATCCATTTCTACTCTGAAGGGTGTTCATCCCTGTGAGGTACCACAGAACCTGGTATTATTTATACCAGATTTCTGCTTATACTCTTCTATCCTAGAATGTAGGTTTTATGTGGATAAGACACTTCCTATGTGTCTGTTATTCCCAAGGCAGACAGCAGTTTCTGGTGCATATTAGCAACCCAGAATTTAATGAATTACACAAAGAGAATAAGGCAAAATTTTTAGCATGTTTGAATTTGTTTCTTAAAATTTCCCAGCCATCTTATTCTTAATCTTTTATAAACATAAAAATGACTTGTTATTGTTTACAGTCTGGAGTTGATTTACTGCATGAATTCCTGTGCCCTCTGTGATCTCTGACGTCCAAGTCTTCTGCTTTCCTTGCTGGCACGTGCCCTTGAACAACTTCCCTGTGAAGTTTTGGATAGTACACTCTTGGTTTTCAAATTCTGAAAACATGTATCTCCTTTGATGTCTTGACTCGCTGTTTTTGAGATACCTCCTAGCCATTTTCTTCCTCGCTTTTAGGAAAACTGCTGTAGGTGATGTGTTTTCAAGGCCAAAATTATTGGTATTTATTTGGTCTGGCATTTGTGTTCTCAAGCAAAGACCATTCTTTGATTCTAGAAAACTCTCAGCCATTGTTTCTTGAACCAAAGGTTCTGGCTGAACCTTTCTCCATTTTATTCTTCTGGGGTCCTTCCTGAGTCTCTCTCATGTGACTTCTGATGTCTCCTGGACATTACCAGCATTTTGTCTTTGTGAGTCATAATCCCAGTGAATTCCTCAGCACTACTGCCCTGCTCACCAGTTTGTCAAATCACTCATGTCCTTCTAGAATTCATTCAGCTCATGGAATTTTGTCTTTTATATCCCAGTGATTAGCTACTTCAGATTTCTTCATGGGCACTAAAATAGAACTTGCTCTGTTTCTTCAGCAGGCCTAGTCTTCCTCGTCGATACTTTGCTTGTGTGCTTAGGAAGTGTGGCTTGTCTAAAAGGATCTGAAGGTAATTGTTCCCTCTCCCTTTTTTGATGTGTAGTTATTGATATGATGTTCAGTCATTCTGATCTGCATATAGCCTTTCTTGGTGTCACTGAGTTTCTATGTGGTGGCGACACTGAAGATACTGTGCTGTAGATGTTGCCCAGTTTGGTCTGATTTCTCCTGCCAGCAAACATGAGATATCAGTAATATACAAGGGCATCCAGGATAGCTATTGCAGAGAAGCCTGCATCAGTGGTCCTAGGCTTTGGCTTGGTCCTACTGCCCCAATGGGACAAGACTATTTCCTGCTACCTTGCAGAAAGACTCATTTTTTTCATGCACCATCCTGCCCTGTCCCTTCCTCTTTACCATGTATGCCTATCCTTTTTTAAAATACATTTAAGCTTTTTAGAAATATTTAGAAATTCAAAACTTTAAGCTCACAGCATTGTGTTTTTTAAAATACAGGAAATTCTTTCACATTTGTGCCTACGTTACTTATAAAAAATCGGCTTTGGGTCTCTCCTTTACACATTGTCACCTGTTCTAAAATTTATAATGCATTTGTGGTTGTACAAGGAATAGTTACTACATCATGGTAGGTATAATTAAGTTCTTATACGGAAATGAAGCATAGCATAAGGAGACATGATTATGTGTCAAAGTTGACAAGGTGTGAACTTGTCATGGCTATTCTTTGTTTTCAGCTGGAATACATCTTGAAATTAAGTAAAATCCAAGTGTCTAGGTACACCTGTGAGCGATTCTTTTTCTTGATTAAATCATTTGAAGTAGAAAGACCACTTTTAATGGGATCTTTTGAGGCGGGAAGATAAACCTTTAATCCAGATCTTTTGAGGTGGGAAGATCCACATTTAATCTGGGCCACACCTTCTGCTGGCAGCCTGTGTCAAGGATGTGGAAGAAGGAAGCTTTAACTCTTTGCCTGCTTGCACTCCCTCTCACTTGCAAGTCCATTCCTTCATTGGCATTAGAGCCTATCCCTGATGTATAATGAAGACCATACAGCCTCACGAACTGAAAAACTACTGGATTCTTGGATCTCCCATTGGTAGACCGCCATTGTTGGACTAGCTGGACCACAGCCTATAAGCCATTGTAATAAATGACCATTACATTTATTCTATAATTCATGCAGTGGCTGGAATTCAAATGCTCTGAGCAGAGAGTTATAACCCAAGGCACCTGATGGCTCTGTCAGCCACAGTCAAGATTTTGGATAATGTGAGATGACATATTTTGATGTATATGACTATTTTTGAGCAAGAATAGGTCTGATGTGTAGGTAAGAACTGGCGTAAAGCAAATGTTTATGACAGCAGTTGATAGATATTGTGATGTTAATATTGATTGCAAACTTGGCAGGTTCTAAGATCATTTAGGAAACAAACATCTGAGCATGCCTGCAAGGGAGCATTTAGACTGGGTTAAATGGAATGGGAATAGCCACCCTCAATGTGATAGCACTATCATTCCATTGGCCGAGGTGCTACACTGAATAAAAAGGAGAAAATGAGCTGAGAACAAGCTGTCATCTTTTTTCTTTTCTTATTCATGAATGGAGAAGTACTGTGACCAGTTGCCTTATTATGCTTCTGCAATTCACAACTGTATCTCCTTAAACTGTGAGCCAAATCAAACAACTTCTGTAAGTTGCTTTTCATGGGTATTTCTATCAATGCCAAGAGGAAAAGAATTAACTAACATGGCTATCAAGGTAGTGCACACCAGTTTTTGAACTAAGTACCCCAGCAAAGAGGGAGGAAAGTGGATACATCTTCAACCAAGCACAACTAATAATGTTGGCAGTTGAGTCAATGAGGGACTCAAGGGAAAGTGAGATATAAAGGATGCTTCATGTTTCTGAGGTTGGAGCATCTGAGATGGACAACACAGAAGAATGAGGAGTTTGGAGGGATAAGATAACAAGCTGAGTCTGGTCTTGCATAGGATACATTTTATGGTATAGTATCCACTTGGAAATGGATACTAGAAAACTAGGTTGTTTGCTGGAGCTCAGAAAAGAAAACAACTGTGTAAAAAGAGTCAATATTTTATCAGTATTTCTTACTCTATCATGATAGACCTAAGCTTCAGATTTTCGAGATGAGTGATGCACATGCTCTTTGTACATGTGAATGTTTAGACCAACTTAGTTCCCACCCCCGTACCCTGTAAAAGTTGAACACAATGTCTACATTTTCTAAATATACATACAGGATATGCACACAAAGTGACACAGAAATATTTTATTATTCATTTTATTTTCATATAAATTAACATCCTAAAAAATTGAAATAGAAACACTAAAATACAGTATTGCACATAGCGATCTTTGTTAAATGCCCTATGACTTCATTGAAGAGTGGTAATATACACATTGGAAGGACTGAGGGCAGGAGAACTACAAAACAACAACAGAAGAAAATTAAACACTACTGCTCCTTTGCACTTCAAACACAAAGTCAAAGGAAAGAGGTCATACTCTCCATAAATACAAGTATAGCTAGGATTTAGAACATTATTCATCTTTTTAAGTTGCTGTCCATAACTGGTTTGCAAGAGCAATAAATTTTCCCTTTTTTTCTACAACCATAACTGTCAACCAATATTATTAGCAGCAATTTAAAAGAACAACTATTACCGTATACAAAACTGCCTTAATGCATTATGAGCTGACTTCAAAATATCCTCAGAAAGAATGGGAAACGTATCCATGTTCCCTGACAGTAGAGTGACTAAGATCCTTCCCTAGATCCCTTTAGATGCAGGATGAATGCATCCTCACATCATAGCTGTAAATCACCTGCTGCAACACATGCACACAACCCAATCATGCCAAAATACTCAGGCAAGTCTTTTACTTAACAAGGTCCAGATAGATCTAACTCATTTATTTTTTAGAATAGTCATCAAAAAATAAATCTCACAATTTCATGAGCTTCACTTATTCAAATTCTTGAAAATATTAAGTGACTCATGTGTGTGTGAGTGTGTGTGTGTGTGTGTGTGTGTGTGTGTGTGTGTGTGTGTGTGTTGAATATCATAGTGTAAGATACAAAGGAAAGTCTTCTGATTTCTTTTACCTCTGCTGCAGACCAGTTCTTCATAGGGTCTCAAGGGACATATTATAGAGAGCAACTTAAGAGTTGGGAAAGCATCAGTCATGACATATAGATACTACTTACTTCTCAAAATAGAAAATGTGTAAGTAGAAGTAAAGTGGATACAAAGAATTCACCAGGAATAACATTTATCCACAACTCTAGTCACATTGATGTGGAGTTCTGTTTGTAAGTAGAAAGGAAGATGTTTTTGTTGTGACAAGGGAGAGAATCTCAGGAAAGGAAATCGTAGGTTAAGGTTCAGCATGTTCAGAGTTAATGTGATAGTGCTTCTTAAACGTGTCGCTTCGGTCTCTAGGGATAACACCAGAACATTTACAAAAAGAAAAGGGTTCTAATGCTCCACGGGTGTACTGCTTTTGCAATTTTAAAACAACATACAGGAAAATCCAACAATCAATAAACTTTCTAGAAAACATGGAAGATTATGCAAGAGATTCGGAGGAAAAATGATCAAATTGGTGTAGTTTACTGCCCTCTCAGGTCAGGTGGATGCTGTGGAAGTTGTTTCGATGACTTGTTTTGTTCCACTTTTCACAGCTCAGGTTTTCATGCTTATCTTTGCTTTCTGTAAACAAATATACCAGGCAGGATTAAAAAATAAAAAAGGAAGGAGCTTAGAGCAGCCCAAATAAGATTTTTATTTCAATTAAATTCTCTGGATAAAGGCGAAAGAATAATTCATTCAAGAAGCTTTACACACATTATATCTGTTTCATCTTAAAATAGTTTTCATTGAAACAAATTATCAATTGCTTTTGAGAAAGTCAGTCTTTAAAGTTTAACTCGTAACGTATGTGAAGTGGGGCTGGCCCAACCCTGGCATTCCAGATCCTACATGCACAGGCATGAATACGGAAGCAGAACCAGTGGTTTGGTTTCATGGTTGGCAGGTTTCAATTCTCTTCCACCTAACAGCCTCATCAAGGTTAGCTAATCATCATTCCTCTTATTCAATACAGATTTATTAAGCTTTGATCATAAAATAACACAGGCAAATTTATCATTAGATAAGACTAATTTTAATACAGAAAAATAAATTTCACCTGAAGATAGAACCACTTTCTAAACAGGGTTACTTAATCCAAGGCAGTTTGAGTTATCTTAACTGTCCATTTCATTTAAACGATGTTATACTAATCTAATTCAAAATGTTTCAACGTGACCTGGAGAGATGGCTCAACAGTTAAGACCTTCACTGCTTTTGTAGAGGCCCAGAGTTCAGTTCTCAGAACCTATACTGAGGGGCTCACAACCCTTTGAAACTACAGTTCCAGAGGATCCAAAGCCTCTTTCTCACCGCCTCAGGTACCTGTATCCACATGCACATACCCATAAATACCATAAATAATTAAATATCCTAATAATTAAATACCATACATAATTAAAAATAAATCTCAAGATGATTTTATTTGATGTCCTAAACTTTCACTTAAACCAGCATTATTTACTTACCCTGGCAATAGGGGATGTATGACACCTTCAAAGCCTTCAACAAAACTTCCACAGTACCAGAAGGGAGAATTCACCATTGTAACCAACATTTCTCTCAGAGGGTACACAGCTCGGTGTTTTATTGTAATGGAGGACTTGGCCAAGGAGGAATCTTATTAGCATTTTAGATCAGTCTCTGGGCCAGAGACTCCAAACAGCCTACTTGAGAGTATGTCATTTCCTATTGAGTTTTATGCAGCAAATCTCCTATTAGTCACTCTGGGTTAAAGTGCATAAATCGCCTATAACTCATGTATTATTAAGTAGTATAGGCTATTTCACGTCCCTAGCAGTGGACATAGGCCCTCACATATGTCCATGCTTACATTTATCTTGATTATCAAATGTTAAATGCCCAACTTTGAAACTAAGTCAACTACAAAGTCCCGATTAAAGATATAAAGAAAAGACTGTTCAAACTAGAAGTTCATTATTTATCCAAACATAAGATAAAATGACTGAGATATTATAATATAAATTTGTGTATATTGTAACGACAGGGTTCAACAGAAAAGACATCACATGCTGATGATAAAAAACCAAGAATAGTCAATACTTACAATCCCAGAGTCGTGTCTTGGTTTTACTTTGTAGAGTGATTTTCCTTTCTTCTGCCTACACACTTCCTCAGCTTCTTTGACTCTGAATGGGGAAGAAGACAATGATTTAAATAGGAGCCCACAATGACCACAGAAACCTACTTTATAACAAGAGGGCAAGCTTCAACTCATTAAATTCAATTATTGGGAAACTCACACAGAAATGCCTTCTCATATTTGATTTTAAAATAGAAACTGTTGGAGATAGAGCAGTTCACTCATGTGAGCCTGAGGATCCTAAGATGGGCTATATTACATACATACAAAATGGATCAATTACTACATAACTCAGAAACATATTCATAATTAAGAATGACCATGCAAGAATTCACGTGGGCCAGGCGGTGGTGGCACATGCCTTTAATCCCAGCACTCGGGAGGCAGAGGCAGGCGGATCTCTGTGAGTTCGAGGCCAGCCTGGACTACAGAGTGAGTTCCAGGAAAGGCGCAAAGCTACACAGAGAAACCCTGTCTCAAACCTCCCCCCCCAAAAAAAAAAAAAAAAAAAAAAAAAAAAAAGAATTCACATGAAGATTTAAAATGACTTCAGGTTCATTTTCTCCCTACCAAACTCACCTACATATAAAAAAGATTTGGAATGAAACTTCTGGGCCATTCTAACAATTAAACTTCATCAAACATGGAAGCAATTATCATTTAATTGATGCCCCCCCCAAAAAAAATCTCCAAACAACTGCACAGTGATCACCTTTCTCATTGTTTTACGAGATAAGACCTCACAAGGAACTTAGGTTGCTCTGTGCTCTGGATTCTGCAAACTTGTTGCAGCCTCTTAAGTGCCGGGATTACAAGGATGCACCACCATTTCAAGTAACATTTTTAACATGTTTAAGATTTCTTTTTGTGTATACACTCCAAGCAAAAATGCACCGTGTCTATCAGAAACACTACCTAGAAGAAGGCCCTGTTTAGAGATGAGTTTTGCATTCATTGACCTTGCTGTAGAACACTGCCAATATCCTATCACCTCTAATCTTGGGGATGCCCTTAAATAATAAAAGGACGTAATCACCAAAGCATTACATTATGATTACAGAAAAGTCTTTCCAAAGCTAAAGACCATTTTGTTCAATCATTTCTTTACAAACTGCAATATATTATAAAAAGTCACAACTGCTTTTTATTAAAGAAATCGTAATAAACCTGGAAGGCAGGACTGACTCCATTAATACAAAAAGGGGCTCAATAAGAAAGAACATGACCTATCAGATTCATTTACTTCTTACTTCTTGTGATTTTTCCTTAAAAATAAAGTTAATTAAAACATGAAGTGTGTCAGGAGAAACTGAACAGGCCATGGCTTGACCTTAAGAAAATATACCTCATGTTGATTAAATTTCTTGAAAGAAACAAATCTTGAATATGTTTCTTGGGCCCTGTGGCAAATGATCCAGCGACAGAATTTATCTCCTGTGTAATTGATTCAACCTTCCTGAAACGATAGAATGACCCACTGATCCAGGCAGGCGTCTCAAGTCTTATGTGAAAGTAATTCCTTTTAGATCCAAACTGCTGCTGGTTGGGTAGACAGTAATTCCAGAAACTGGTGACAGTTTAGACACTGCATTGTTACCACGTTTATTACTTCCCCACCAAGCCATAAATTCCCTTTAATCCCTCCCTAAACATTTGAAGACAAAAAACATTTTCTCTATAACAAACCAAGGATTTCAGAGTCACCATCTCCCTCTGAAATGGCTGCCAGTAAATTTAAGCTTGAAGTATTTGGATAGGGAATTAAGGGAACTTTTTTTTTCTTCTTGTTCTTGTTCTTCTTCTTTTTCATCTTTTTTTTTTTTTTAGCACTTAGTCAAAATCCAGTAGATCCCCTTTTAAATTTGCCTGGAGTTCTTTAAAACATTTCATAACATGAAACAAAAATGTACTTCACAAGTATTTCGATCCCCAAAGCCTCCTGGTGTTCGCTCTGCTCTATTTACAGCAGGTCTCGGGAACATATCTTGGTTAGGATCACAGGAAGCTGATTGTAATACAAACATATTTAATTTTACATGAAAGGAAGTCCAGTCATTCCTTAAGGTAGAGCCCATGAAGACCGGAGAGAGTTTGCGTCAAGGCAGCGTCACGGGACCTTCCGGCTCATTTGTTCATTTGACAATCATTGATGGAGCAACAACGCCAGGCCAGGTCCTGGTGCCACTGGGGTGTACACGGGCAATTCAGTTCAACCTCTCCAGGCCAGAGGCATACAGGAGCAGAAGCAAATAATGACAGGGTGTGCTATGGGCGGCTCCCTGAATTTGTATAAGGTCCCAGAGGAGGCTTCTGCAATTGGTATTCAGGGTTTATAGAAACCATTCATGAGTATCTTGAGGGTTGAGTCTTATTTTCAAACAACCAAGAAAGCTCAATTGTAAATAATTTTGGAAAGAGAAGTTGTTACTAAGGGTGGAAGAAAAGAAATACGACAGATAAAGTCACACACACACACAATGGTGGAGGAAGTCAAGGAAAACCATACCGTACTTCAAAAACATGAGTTGTTTGTTCTTCTCCTGCCACAGGGTCTTTACAAGGTAAATGTTACAAATGTGTTTTGTCCTATGCCTTAGTGCCTGTGTGTCAATCATCTCATCTTAGGCACCTTGAGAGATGTATACATGAATGAATTAGGACACTGGAGAACTGAGCACCAGGATAAATAGACTGCTGTTCTACTTTGCACTTGTTCCATGGAGAATTTGCTTTAACACAAGTCCCCAGGTCCACTTATATTTTTGGACCTAGTCCCTCTGGTCCAAAGACAGCATCTGGGAAAATATGACACAGGCAGCCTGTAAGCACAATGTAGCCAGAAGTTTTCCTGTGTCCAGCTGCCACTAGGTCCCAAATAAACACTCAGAGGCTTAATATTAACTACAAACTGTTTGATCTATGGCTCAGGCTTATTGCTAGACGGCTACTACATCTTAAATTAACCCATGTCTATTAATCTATATTTTGCCACATGACTGTGGCACTACAGATCTGCTGGCATCTTATTCCTTGGGCGGCTGGATCGTATCTGCGCTGACTCTGACCTTCTTTTCCCTGTATCTCTGCTTGGATTTCCCATCTGGCTTGTATTCTGCCTTACCATAGGCCAAAGCAGCTTTATTTATTAACCAATAGAAGAAACATATATTAACAGCATACAGAAAGACTGTCCCACAGTAGCACCCCTTTGAGAAACAGTGCTCTCTAACTAGGGCCTGAAAACTCTGCCTAGACTTTCTTCACAGGACACCAAGGCCTCCTCAGCTCTCTCCTTCATCAGAACACCACGAAACACGGTCATCTCCATTCTCAGTGACTCCTGCTACTGCTGAGCTGAGTAACTGCTGCTCCTTCTAAATGCCAGATGTATTTCAATATAACTCCCATAGCAAGACTCTCCCTTCACACTTGAGACTGGAAAAAAGAATGTGTCCCTGGAGTTCAGATTTACTGCCCAAACTGGCAGCAAAGAAAGAAAGAAACAATGAGGAAGGAAGGAAGGAAGGAAGGAAGGAAGGAAGGGAGGGAGGGAGGGAGGGAGGGAGGGAGGGAGGGAGGGAGGGAGGGAGGGATAGAAAGAGAGAGAAAGAAAGAAAGAGAAAGAAAGGAAGGAAGGAAGGAAGGAAGGAAGGAAGGAAGGGAGGGAGGAAGGAAGGAAGAATCCAAAAAGGGAAGAAAGGAAAAATCCAGGGAAGGATCAATTGGGGATAGGATTGACAGATTGGTAGTTCTTTCTCAATTCCGTTTTATTTACTGAAATGGGATAACAGTTTGGAAGAGTCTATGAATATTGTGGAGAGGCACAGACACCTCTATGCATGATTACTGACGATCTCCTCTTTTAAACATGGCTACATTCACAGAAATGGGAACGTGAACTGTCAGGACATTTGTTAACTGAAATTTAACTCTCTTAATTAAATAAAAAGAAAGGTAAAGATGTTAGGATGGCATCCATGACTGACAGGCTAATTTTAACCATCATGACACCCCATCATCAATGTAGACAGTAGAAAGGAAATGTATGCAGATCTAATCACAGGATAATAAAAAGAAAGCCCTCATTCATCATTTTTAGTGATTTAAGAAAAAAAACACAGAAGAAGCAGAGACTAGAAAACAGGAAACGGGGCATTATCTTTTAAGAGGAAGAGGGGATATTAGATGGTAGATAATGGCTGTAAAATTTAATGTTAATATTTTTCTGTAATCGTTGCCTATGAAGTTTCAGAAACAAAGGAAACTATGCATCTCTGCATAAATGTCCAAAGTAAATACTCATTCCTTACTGAGAGGACCAGGAGTTGTCACAGAAAGGGTGGTGTTCTCTGTCCTTTAAGAGAGTAGTTGATTGCAGCTAGTGATCTAAAGGCATATGGAATCACATTTGGCATAGAGAAGGTGATCAATATGAGTAAACAAGTTTTGCTAAGAAAATATTTTTGCCTAAAGCAGAAAAGATAGGGAGGGGAAGGGGGAGAAGAGAGAGAGAGAGAGAGAGAGAGAGAGAGAGAGAGAGAGAGAGAGAGAGAGAGAGAGAGAGAGAGAAGAGAGAGAAAGAAAGAGGGAGGGAGAGAGAGAGAGAGGCAGAGACAGATAGACAGACAGAGACAGAGAGAGCTCTATCTGGTGGCATCCTATAGTCATCATTAGCCACATCACTGTTGTAGCATACCATGACACAGAGTCACCTTCTGGAGGCCTCCTAAGGTATACAAGGTATTCAGGCTTTCTGTACTGTGCCTAACTGTGTATATATTGGATATTTTGTTTCTTTCTAGAATGGCAACTCTAAACTCTCCTCACTAGAGCCAGAAAGCCTGCCTCAGGCTTTACTATTTCTATCTTCTTTAGCAGAGACAACCAGATAACTAAGCTCGCTTAAATGGCAACCCCAATTATAACATCATGATTCTGAGTTTAGCACTAGGTAAAAGAATGGTATTTCTGAATCTACAAGAAGCCTTCCTAGCTCTTCCTCATGCCCTGCTCCCACAAACAAGGCATACAGCTACATCTGAGAGTGTGAGGGGGCCAGGGGGCTGACTTGTAAATGGCATCAGAACTCTACATTCTGAAGAGGAAAAACTTCTAAAGAATTGCAAACCCAGACTGTATTGTGTCATGCAAAAGGCTTGTTCATGGTAAACCCTCAACACAAGTTCATTAAAGTAAAGATAGGAGGAGATACTGTTACACTTTGTGTTTACACATGTGTATGTGCAATATATGCATTTGCTTGTGTGGCTGTGTGCATGCATGAGTGCTGATGCTCATGCATTGTGTGTTCATGTACACATGCGTCTGAAGGCCAGAGGTTGACCTCAGATGGCCATGTTACTTTTTGGGACAGTCCTTCATTGAACATGAAGTTACTGATTCAGCCAGAGCCAGCCAATGGGCTTCAGATATTGACCTGCCTCTACCTCTTCCCACCCTCCACTATTAATTATAGACAGATTGTGGTGCCACGGAGACCAAGAGACAGGGAGGCAACAGTGATGGTGGTGAGGAATCGATTATCCTCACTACAGATCTAATGGTTTTCTCGGTCTCACAAAAACCTACTACCACTGCTGTAACCAACACCCACAAACAAGCCTGCCCCAGGCCATCAAGAAAAAAAAAAGTCCTGAGGAACAGTATACAAAGATCGTTAATTACAAAGCTGTAGCTGGAATTTACCTAAAAACTCCCACACAAAGTTTATTGTCTCAAAAATAAAATTGTGACTATTATCTGAAACGGAGTCACAAACTTTCTACACATGTAAATGGAATTTGCTTCTTTTCTCACAGAGCATGTAGGTGTCTGCTCCTTCATTCGGGTTCAGTGTAGTAAACTTAAAAGTTACTACATAAATAAGATCTGAAGCCAGGAGACAGGAACAATTTTAAGGTTTACAATATCATAAAGACAGATTTATGTAAGAGACTATGGAATTAGTTCTTATAGGATTTGTTAACATCACTTTTAAATTTTCATCTTTTTTTTATACAAATGAAAACTCAAACTATGTCTGTACTAAAACTAGATTCATTTGCATTAAGTGTTTTCTCAACAAAGGGAAAGGGTTTTCATTTCTGTTCTAATAAAGATGCATTTCCCACCCCTGAACCTTCTCTAGCCCCAGACCCATTTATTGTCAGGCAAATATATACAAAACTTTCAGTGTAGTTAAGTTTAAAAACAGTGTGTGAGATGACCGGGGAGATAGACTCAGATACAGACAGAAAAGAGAAACCAGACATTCCTGTAGCCTGTAGACAGAACAACCTCTATCCACCTTCTGGACCAAACGCCACTCCGGCCATGGGCTTATCAAGAAGAGATACACTGTCATCATTCAATAGGATGGGAAAGGCAGCTGCTTTCCCACTGCTAAACATCAATAATTTGGTCTACACAGTATCGGTGGCAGACAGTCACGTCCCACTGGCTCCAGCTCAGCTTTCTGTGAGTCGCGGCCTTCACTCTGGGAGTCGGGTTCTTTAGCAGTGGGAGAGGGTTAGGCTGAGTTTAGGGCAAGCACTTCATAGGTCTGAGATGCCCATCATGGAGAAACAGGCCCAGCATGACGCTAACAGCACATGAATGTGTCATTTCTGCCACTTCAGATTGCACTTCACTGAAAAAATAACATCAAGTCCGTCTACAAATTAATTTTGGTTTGCAGTCTACAAAGTGGGAAAAGTGAGAAGCAGAGATCTTAAGGCCATGGTGGGTTGGCGTTAATAGCTTAAGACTTCTGGAGCTCCTTCCAGGTAGAGACAGAAAAGGTATCAGGTGTTGTGTGGAATTAAAGGTGATTTAAGGAAGTTCATTCTGTTGCATCTCCTTTGTAACCCAAATGATCTCAAACTCACTCATGCATACAAAACCACAAAGATCTGATAAATAACAAAAACAACCATCCCAAAGTCATTTATCATGACCACCAGGAGAAAGAGTGTCAGCTTCCAGCAGCTTCCATGTCTGAGTTGGGTGCTGATCATTTCTCAGCTTTGCAGAGAGAACACTGCACTGGTCCCCCTCCAGCACTTACAGAAAGCAGTAAGAATGAGCTCAAGCAGATTCCGACAGGGATGTGGTACCTAAGTGACAGGGAGTACAGAAGGGCACTGTGCTTTCCGGTCCCCAGGGGCCTGACCCAAGGACAAGAACCTGGGCTCACACTGAAGCCACACCTCATACTCTGTCTCCCCGTGCCCAAAACAAGTCTCCATTTCTATCAACCATGAAGGAAGGATGCCTTCTGAGGAAACCTCCTAACTCCAATCCTAACTTGTGACAGTTGGATAGGTGGGTTCTATGCTACTCTTCATAAAACAACACATGGACTTTCATAAACATAAAGAAAATTAACAGAGATGATGGTTGCCAGCATTTCCTCAGATTATTTCTTGGGGGAGTATACAGGTGAAGAGAGATAAAAGGAACATTTATTTACTTTACTTCTAATTGTGTGCATATATGCATAAATGTGCATGCATGTGTGGTGTGATGTGTGTGTGTGTGTGTGTGTGTGTGTGTGTGTGTGTGTGTGTGTGTATGTGAGCAAGTAGAATCCAAATACTGATTTCATGTGTCTTCCTCTATTGTCTTACCCTTATTTGGGGGGATGGGTCTCTCATTGGACTTGCAACTCACCACTTCAATTAGATTGGCCCCAATCTGCTTGCAGCACCCCCAAGCCCCGATTTGCCCATCTCTGATACTCTGTGTGTTAGGGTTATAGACACATATTATCAAGTTCAGCTTGTGCTGTAGGTGCTGGAGACCTGAACTCTGGTCCTCAAGTTTGTCTCTGGGTGTGTTTACAGAAGTAGGATGACATTTCATGACTTTTTGTGCAGACTGTACTTCAAAGCAAGGACTATGGCTATTTCTCTTTTCTACTTGCTGAATAGTAAGTTCTTTGAGTTTAATCATCACAGATGGTCATTTTTAAGTTCCCAGAGCACAATTTGAGCCCTCACACAGGTCATTTTTCCCAAGACACTCAAAAACAGCTAATTTGATGAGTTACCCATGATAAAAGACAAAAGTTCTAATTAGGGCTTTGACTTATGCCTCTTGGTTTTGTATCTCTTCTGGTTTTGACTTTACCTTTGAGTTTACTGATTTACTGCTATTACTCTATCTTTAAGTAACAATTAATTGTTAATGGGTGTATACAAAATTCAAAGTCGTAAGACAGTCAAAGGTATTTTCCCCTTTCAGAGAGATTGACTTTGTGTTCTGTATATGATGACAGGACCAGAGGGATTTGTGCCAAATGACCTCAGTAACTCTTAGGTTATAATGTGGATTCATTTCTACAAGACATTTGGCAAATCTCTCATGGGATGTTGGTGGGCTAATTACAGAAAAGATGGTTCCCTGAGAAGATACTTGGATGAATTTACAGTGAGGACAACAGGGTAACTTCACACATGATTATTGCCCTTTTAAATATAACTGTATCTTACAACTCTTAACAAACAAAAGAGATCATCAAAGTCTCAAAGTTTTAAGAGAAAAATATGTAGAAAAGTGGGTGTCTTTGAGATCGAAGAGAGGTTCTGTAATTGGACACATGTGAACCTGGAAAGCAATCACAGCAAGAGAAATGCACAATCTAAAGGCAGTCATCTCTGAAAATGAGAAACATATAAGATTTGACTGGAGAAGATAAAACAACCGCTACATAGTCCTGACTGTTCTTTCTAGGGTTTTTTTTTTTTTTTTTTTTTTTTTTTGACATGGTTCTTTTCTAAGTAAAGGATGTAAATTGTAGTTGGGAAAAATGTAAAACTACAATTTACAGAAAAAAATTAATGAATACGTTTTTAAAAAACGATTATTCAATCTCAACTGACATAAAATTTTAAAGTTAAACTCAGGGAAGGTATTTGAGTAGACAAAGGCCAATAAAAATCCTAAGTAGACATATACATACATATATACCCCCCAACATACATACATATAATACACATGTAACAATAATAATCAAAGAGTTTATTGACTTGAGAGGCATGGACATGGGGGCGGTACTAGAGGGACAGTGTCTGGGAGGGGATGGAGCGAAGAAAAGAAGGGGCAAAGTGATGTAATTCTATTTTAATTAAAACATTAAAAAAACTTTAACTATGTTATGTAGTTTTGGAGGGAGTCAAATTGGACACAGGTTAGAACACTGACAAATCTAGGAAGCAGATAATGGAAACATTCAGGACAAAAAAAAAAATGCCAGAGAGGGCGGAGGTCTCAGACAAGCCTTGGAAATGTTAACTGTCCATGCTATGAAGAAGAGAAACACCATTGGTCTAGGGAATACATGAATTAATGCCAAGCTCATGGGCAGCTGTGTGTGTAAACAAAGACCCCTGATTCTATAATATCAAGCTACAGCACCATTTCATATCATTGGATATGGGGAAAAGCCTACCAAGAAATCTGAAGGGTAGTATTTCAAAATGTTTCCATAGCTTCTTTTTTTTTTATTCTTCTCTCATACATTACACAGTGACCACAGTTTCCCTTCCCTCCCCTCTAGTCTCTCCCCACCACCTCCCCTTTTTTCCAGATCCACACCCTCTCCAACTCTCCTCAAAAAAGAGCAGACTTCCAGGACATCAACCAAGCACTACATAACAAGGAACAATAAGACCAAGCACTTATTATCACATGAAGGCTGGACGAGGCAACCCCATAGGAGGAAAAGAGTCTCATGAGCAGGCAATAGAGTCAGACTCCTCCCTACTTCCACTGTTAGGAATCTCACAAAAACACCAAGCTACTCAGCCATAATGTATATCTAACTTCCTTTTTAATTACAGCACAAAGAATTGAAACCTGTTTCATGCATGCTAGGCATGGGCATCCTCTGAGCTGTATCCTCAGTCATTAAAAAAATTATTTCTAACACCATTCTATGTTACGTGTATGAGTGATTGCCTGAATATATATATATATATATATATATATATATATATATATATATATATATATATATATATATCTGTGGACCAGGCCAGAAAAGGGTGCTAGATCCTTTGGGATGAGAGTTATAGATGGTTGTGAGCTCCTATGTGGATGCTGGATATTGAACCCAGGTCATTTAGAAGAACATCCAGTGCTCTTAACTATCGAGCAATCTCTCTAGTGTCCTCAGCCATTTTTTTTTCTTGTTTTCAAATTGAATTTTGAGACATGTTCTTACTAAGCTGTTTGGACTCAAACTTGTGATATTGGCCTCCTAAGTATCAGGATTTAGGGGTTACCACACCTTGCTTCATCCCGTTTTGTGATAAGTTTAACTGAGTCTAAAAATTACAAAATTTGTGTCCACATGCATACCAAGATATTTAATATTTATTTTAATATTTATTTCCCATCTTCATATCTTAATCTCTGATAGAGGAGATATAAAAATTGGTCTGCTCTTATGTATCCTTTAGCTCACATGGCACTTGCATCTCCATGACCGCCTGGCCCATATGTCTTTTCCTTAGGTATGTAAGAAAGGCCATATGTCGTTCTATGCATATTGAAAAGATTTTAGGTTTCTTTAAAAATCTAAAAACAATAGTTACTGGTATCAGAAGCATAGGATAGTAAATAAAACAGATCCTGTTACACATGATAGCACCAAAAGAGTAAAAAATTGTATGACACCAAACTTGATCTTTTATTACAGGAAAATAATGCTGTTTTCTACATCTGATACTTTTTTCATTTTAAAAGATTATAATATTATTATGTTTCCCCTTCTTTTTGTTCCTCCAAATCCCCCATATACTCACACATTTTCTCTTTCAAATTCATTGCCTCTTTTTTCATTGTTGTTACACACACACACACACACACAAGTAACATGAATACATAAATAAATGAAAACTTGTTAAGTCCATGCAGTGTCACTTGTATGTACATATACTTAACCCTAGGCCAAGAACTACAGGAGACCAAGAGAATGGAAAAAAAGTCTTCTCCAGGGAAGAGCACACCAGTTGGTCATCCAATACATTTGATATTCTTCATGAAAACTTCCTTTCAGTATTTCTATTTGTGATGATGTGAGAGTGCACGCACGCGTGCGTCTGTCTGTCTCTCTCTCTCTGTGTGTGTGTGTGCGCGTGTATGAGAGTGCAGGACAAGAACTGAACTCAAGCCTTCATGTATGCCACTCAAAGATGTTTTGTTAATCTCACTTTTTTTTTTTTTTAAAGGAGGTTCAGAAAAGCTTTGACCATAGCTAGTGAGATAGAAAGTTAAACTCCCTTGGGATTTATGCTGTGATGCTCATTTTGACACTTTGTCTAGCAAGCATGATGTGCACAAACCATTTGTATCTTACTTGCTGAAGGACTTGGTGGGGAATGTGAAGGAATGCAAGGGCTATTACACATAGGAATTAGATTATAGTGAGTTTATCCAATTTCCTCCCAGTAAAACTCATAAAAGAGCACAACAAAGCTATTTATATCGTAATGGCTTGGAATTGCACAAGAGGAAGAACGGCTTAATTAAGACTAAGATGTGGGAGACACAAGGCAGGGGCACATGAAGGAAGGACACTCACTACAGGAGAATTAGTGTCTCAATTTCTCCTTTACTGGAATATTCCTATCTGGCTACAAATACGCCTTTTATCCCACCATCTGAAAATCACAAAACCTCAGGAAACACAAAACATTAATCTACTTCCCTCCACCCAGCTCCTCTGTTCACTACGGCCCTTTGAATGAAGAAGTTCCTCGAAATGGTGGCCTCCGGTTACTGTCTCCACTTCCTCTGCTTCCGTCATCTTTATCCCTCAGCACTCTCAGAGTCTCCCTCTAGGTAGCAGAGCACGGTCACCGAGGGCTCTTACTGAATGCCCACTCTTGTCAAACCTTGCCCGAACTTGTTCCAGGAGACTCTATTTCTGATCCCTGCATTCCTTCTCCCTGACCTCTCTTCCTTGATTGCCCTGTTCCAGCCACTCTGGACTTCTCACTTAATATGCCTTCCCTCAGCATCTCCACTTGCCGCTATTCCCACTGTCTGGGACTTTCCTCCTCCAGATTTCAACGAGTTTATTCTCTAATTGCCGTCAAGTCCCTGTTTACACACCACTTCTCAGGCACCGTCTTGCTATCTTACCAAAAAACGAAAATCCTCCAGCTCTGCCTTTCCTTGACCCAATAATGACTTCTCTGTAAGTATATTGATTGGAAGCTCCATCAGGGTAGAGATGTGCTGTTTTCATTTGCAACTCTAATCATATGATGAATGACCTAGGCAAAGCGTATTGGCAAATTCTAAATTGAGAGGGGAGGATGGCGATACTGTGTTCAGGAGAGACATTAGCAGCATTACCCTGTGCGTAATGATTATACATGGAAATGAAAATTTGAATAAAATCATTCACCACACCTCATTTCTCCCATGCCTTCCAAGCTACGTGTGTGCTCCTTAGGAAATGAACCTATGGTTGCCTCGCTGACTTGAAAACTGTGCTTCTTAGTATAGACAAATTTTAAATGGTCTTATTAATAAAAAACAAACCAGGAGCCAGATATTGGGGTGAATTCTGAAAGATCAGAGAAGCAGAACAAGCCACAGCCAACCTCAACTTCACAACTCCTCATCTGATCCTGGTTCTACAAATCCTCAGACTGAAAGCTTCTGAGTCCTCACCCAAATGGACCTCAGCTGAACTACTGCTAAAGGCCTAAAAGCTCAAAAGCCTAAAAAGTCTCTAGTTCCTGGTCCTCACGCCTTATATACCTTTCCTCTTCCTGCCATCACTTCCTAGGATTAAAGGCATGTGTCTTTCCCAAGCAAGACAAGAGATCTCAAGTCCTGGGATTAAAGGTATGTGCCACCATGCCTGGCTCTGTTTCCAATGTGGCCTTGAACTCACAGAGATCCGAATGGATCTCTGCCTCTGGTATGCTAGGATTAAGTGTGTGTGCCACCAATGTCTGGCCTCTATGTCTAATCTAGTGGCTATTATGTTCTCTGACCCCATGTAAGTTTTATTAGGGTACACAATATATTGGGGGACACAATATATCACCACATCATAGAGAATTTCTTCCAGAGCAATAATGGTAAAGGATTTGGCCTGCTGATGCCGAGGAGTGGAGAGCAGAGGAGATGTGTAATGGATGAAGAAAGATGGACACAGACAGCCAAGGCAGAGCTGATGATACGAGGGGATGAAGCTCGGACTGGACAGGAGGCTGAGTGAATGGAGGCAGCAAGGAAACTCTACAATCATTACAGAAGTGGGGAGGTCACTCAGAGCACTAGAAAATCTGAACGAGTCTCCACAGCTAACCTTACATACCAGTAGCTTCATTAAGAGACTGATATATCCTCGTGCCTCTAGATAGAACGGGGGACCAGTACCTGCTTAGTTCACACATTCATCCCACAATCCTTTACCCCGAAACGTTGTGGCCAGATATGGCCAGATATGTTACAGAATGGAGACATTTCTCCATTTCAGACAGGTGTATGGCACACTACCACACTACCAAAAGAGTCCCAGAACATGAAATAGTAAATTACAATATTTCTATGGTAAGTTTATGAACATTTATGGTAACCTGGATGTGCAGAGGTTAAAAACACCCTCAGAAAAGTTGAGTTTTGTTACAGATAAGTTTGCTGCAACTCTATGAATGAATATTTTTTTGCTGTTTCATAGATTTTGTGTGTCTTCAAATTGCAGATAAGAGATCATGGCTCCAGACTACAAGATGGTGAATGAAACTGTATCTGTCATTATCCTTAAAAGTTTGTAAGACTTGTGTGCAGTATTATCGTATCTTGTTAGGCCATGTTCAGTGGAAAATCCCTGGGGAGGGGGACAGAGGAAGAGGAGGAGAAGTGGATCTGGGGAGAAGGAAGGTAGGGGGAGGGACTGGGAGGAGTGGAGGGAGGGGAAACTGTGGTTGGAATGTAATGTATGAGAGAAGAATAAAAGCTAAAACAAATCAAAACAAAAGAATAATTCAACCCCGCCCCCCCAAAGTTTATGAACTCCCTTATTAGGTAAGTCATTAAATAACCAAGTAGAGAATGGAAATGCTCTCTAGGAATCAAGTATTTGCATACGAGAACTTAATTCTCAGCTTTGTAAAATCAGAATGCAAAACAAGTTGCTTCTAACATCTGTTCATGAAGAGAGGCTACATACTTTATGGAAGCCAGCTTATTTCCATCCTGCGATGACCCACCAGCTTTCTGGTGGTTATATTCCTGCTTCTCAGTTGGGACACTGTGTATAGTACTTGGCTCTCTTCTTTCTCATCTGAATGTGGAGTAGTCTACCGGACTGCACTCAGTAGCAGAGTGGACTGGGGAAAGTACTGCTGAGAGATCAGGTAGAAAACTACCAAGTGGGCAGCAGGCAAAGCTTTATGCACAGTGATGCTGCCTTCTCAGACAGGTTTGCATTCTTCTTAAAGCATTTTTGATTTCTAGTACCCATCCATCCATGCATCCGTCCATCTTTGCAAAACCAACAATTTCCTCTTTACCGTTATATCTATCTCGTCATCCATGTTATCTAGCCTCTAGCTCCTGTCTTACTTTCTGCTCTAAACAGACCCAGCTTCACTTCTATGTCAAACTCCAAATTCCATGTTTCTAGTTTTCTTCACGCTCTGACTTAATTTTGAAATGAGAGGACTGCAATGTGCAGAGAGCTAGGGGCTCAATCTTTCTTCTTTAAAGGCCTACAATATGGCTCTGCACTAAATGGGGACCTGTAATATGCTAGACTGAAACCCATATTAACAATCATAATTAGCTAGAGTAAGATGGGCTGATAAAGAAAAAATGAAAAGAACAAACTTGCATAATTACTGTGGATTCACACTAAAGAAGGCTCACCCAATTCATTCTGTATAACTGGGTACCATGGAAACATACCTCTGCCTTCCTTGTGCCAGTTACATGTGGATATTGCTGCTTATAAAAAGACAATATGGGTTTCCTGGCAGAGAAGTGATGTGTAGCTTCCCTGTGTTCTTGACCTTCTATTTTAAGCACTACTGTCTATCTTAATTTATTGGATTTCATTAATCTCCTTCTAATATTTATGCTTCACCCTCACTCTTCTGCTTTTCCAAGTTCTACTTCACTTTGTCTAGTTCTTTTTCACTGTCCTGTTCATGGGGGAGGAATACACTATGTTCATATACAACAATAGCCAGATTTTTTTTTTTTTGAGACAAGGTGCCACCACATAGCCATGACTGGCCTCAAACACAGAAATCTGCCTCTACTTTCCTGGTACTGGGATTAAAGGCTAACACATCAAGCCTGTACCAATAGTCATAATTTCTGAATACCTACAGTACTATTCAAAACACTGAGCACTTGCAATGAGCCAGTTTGGGAATTGTGCAGCTAATATCATGAATTGCTTCAAAAGCATATAAATTTGAGATCACTATTTCAGTTCTACAAGTTAGGAAGTAATGCCAATTAAGCTTAACTAATTTCCCAATTTCACCATTTTATAATTGGAAGCATGCAAATTTATAACTTGGAAATACATACTTTAGAAATAGTAGGAGAACACCCTGGCTGTCATGAGAGAACTCTCACCCAGTGTCTGATGGAAGCAGATGCAGAGATCCATGGCTGAGCCCAATTGGCGCGAGAGAGGAGGGATTATATGAGCGAGAGATATTGAGACCATGATTGGAAAAAGCACAGGGACAAATAGCCAAACTAGTGGAAACACATCAGCTATGAACCAATAGCTGAGGAGCCCCCATGGAACTGGATCAGGCCCTCTGGATAAGTGAGACAGTTGATTAGCTTGAACTGTTTGGGAGGCCCCAGGCAATGGAGCCAGGACCTGTCCTTGGTGCATGGGTTGGCTTTTTGGAGCCTGGGGCCTATGCTTGGACACTTTGCTCAGCCTTGGTGTAGGGAGGAGGGGACTGGACCTGCCTTGGCTGAGTCTACCAGGCTGGACTGACTCCTCAGGGGAGACCTTGCCTTGGAGGAGGTGGGAATGGGGGGTGGATTGGAGGGGAGGACTGGGGAGTGGGAGGAGGGAGGATAGGGGAATCCGTGACTGATATGTGAAATTAAGTTAATTATAAAATAAAAATATATATTAAAAAAAGAAATAATAGAAGGTAGAATAGAGCTCTTCTCTGAATTCCAATGTTAAGTCTTTCTAATATAATGTCTTGCCTTTAGAACATGAATTTGCTGATGATAATGCTATGTAAGAAGTTTTGGTATGAAAAAGATTGTGTTAAGTGTTTTATATTCAGTAATTCATTTAACTCCCTCCAGAAACTAGATAATATCAGTACCTCTATTTTATAAATGAGAAAACTGAGGCTCAGAATGGTAAGCCAATATGTCAAGGGTTGTAAATATACTACTGGAGGCATATGTTAAATCCAAGTCTTCTACAATGTAATCCCATGTTTCTAGGACATATTACATTTAACTTTTGTAAGAATGAAAGTTCTGGAAGAATGAGGGGCTGTAGGAAACCAACACATGGGTGAACTCAGAACAGAACTATGGGCACATCAGTGTTAAAACTTAAGGATACATTAATAGCCACATGAAGTCTGACTTTTAAAATGAAATCCTCTGTGTTATCTGTGAGCATCAAAAATCCCTTAACTGAGGAAATATACCCGCCTCATGTCTCATCTTATTTACCTCCCCCACACTTGGAAAACTTTAAAGTGGCCAAATGTAATTTAAACAAACTTTCCAAAAATGTTCACCCTAGGCCCTAGAATTTGAACCCTAGAAGTTAATTTTAAAAATGATCCTATCTAATAAAATTAAGACCTATTATGAATACACTCTGATGTGTTTTACTTCTGCAAGATACAGAATGTCTAGATACATGATGATAATTACAACAATTTGAGGATTAAAGGCTGCCAGACAGACATGGCGTGCATGTCTCTAATCACAGTACTTGAGGTGCAGAAGCCAGAGGATTGCAAGTGCCAAAGTCAGCCTGGGTCACCCTGTGAGACACTAACTATCTCATAAACCTGAGAGCCAGGGATGTAGCTCACAGTAGAGCGTTTACCCATTGAATCAAGGGTTCTTTCCTTTTACCTCACCTAATGATGTTTAGAGACTCATTCCCAACACATTTTTTTTGACAACTTAAAATTCTGAGGAATGGGCATTCCCATATATAACCTCTAAGTTCTGAAGATTTTAAATGAAGAGAATGAATCCTATTCCCTATGAATATTCATTATTTATCAATAGAAAAATGAGTGTTTATGTTACTGAATTTTGGATTTTAATTTTCAACATGGTAGTCAATGCAGCCCATCTCAGATACCAATACTGTAAAATAGATTAAAATAATATTAGTAGAAGTAAATTGCAGAGTAAAATGCTAAATCATTAATATAACTGTGCATATTCTCTTCCTTCTTAAAAGCAACTATATATATCATGTCTCCTTACTGAATGTTGCTACTACAGTGTTATTTAGATGATTTTAAATAGGTACACTTTCTGCAGTCAGTAGTTTTGCTCCCTCCCGATTCATAATTTGTTGGAGACAAAGGTCATTTGGGGGTTAATGAAACTCAAGGGATCCATATGCTCTCAGGAGCCAGCAGGTGAATTTAACGTGGGCTGCTGGCTTTTCCTCCAGGGCACGCTCTAATCATGCTCTCTCCTGGATCCATTCCAGGGGAAGAAGGACATTGTAAAGCCCAAGAAAAGATGGGCATGACCTCGGGGTACTGTGTCCTTTCCATCTATGGACAAACAGCTGGAGGCTCACAACCAACACAGCTAGAGTTCTATGTTCATTAAGACTACCTGCTACCAGAAGCTGGAGCAGTAGCTCAGCCTTTAAGAGTACTGGGTGCTTTTCCATAGGACAGAGGCTCAGTTTCCAGCACCCAAATAGTGGCTCATAACCATCTGTAGTTCCAATTCTAGGGGATCCGACATCCTCTTCTGTCCTAGATTACAAGGCTCACGAGGGTTGCATAGACATAACATGGAAGAAAATGCCCATATACAGAAAAATGAAAGAAAATACCTGTTAGCAAAACATTTCTTGATTATAAAAACCAAGAAATAAATACTCTAGAGATGGAATGGATCTACTACCCAACCTTACTCAGGCACCAGCACACCTTGACTTCTTAGCTTCCCTTTGCCAGGTAGAGCCAGGAGCCATCTCTACCCAAGTGATGACCCATACCAGGAGAGGTCTGTGCCCTTGGGCAACTATCTCCCTCTCGAGATGTGCCTCACTCTGTAGGCATGCTTTCCTAACAGTACTTCAGATGGCTTCCCATTGAAAGTTAAATCATTCAGGGAAGGTCTCAGCAAGGAGACAGAGCCGTCTTTCTTTAGAGGGAGATCAATGAACTGTGGAGACACGTTGGCTTTTATGGAGACAGGGTGTGTGATACTCGGTGCCGGCTGAACTGTGAGTCCTAAAGGAAAGGGGTAGCTGGGGTAATCAATTGGAGGTGGAACATGGCCAGGGCAAAGTGGAGAGGATGGAGACAGAACTGATAGATTATTTAGAGGATGCTTAACATCACCAAGATACAATGACAGATAAGGGTGATTAGATAAACTTTCCAAATTTTGAAAGGTTTTGAGGGATCAGTGATTCTGGGTGTGTTATTACAGACCTCATCTAGGAAGTAGAGGCACAAATAAGTCAAAATAGAAGCAACGAAATATAAATGGGCCTCTGGTGAGTCTACATGTTAATCTCAACATAAACTGGAGAGGCTACAATGCAAAAATGCTTTTGTATCAATTTAGGGATTCTATTAGGCACAACTCTATATTCACTTATTTGGCTTTGCATTGTTATTCTTAAAATGTAAAATTAAAGCTACACAACTCAAGGATTATTGGTACAAAAGGAAAAAAAATCAATGTAACCCTGTGAGGGAATGGATTTGCCAATTGGCTGGATTATGATAAAAATTTCTGGAGGTATACAGATAACTAGACATTGTAAGTGTGTCATAATTTGTCAACTATATCTGTAATAGAGTAAAAAAATATTCTGTATATAAAAAACTTAAACAATGATGATTTAAAGTTTGAAGTTCACTTTCAAGTAGGAACAAACTGTAACCAACAGCTTTTCCATAAAGCAAAAAAGCACAAGCTATCTATGTGACACTAATTTGTCCTGAGGGCTCTGGTTCAGTTGATGGACATTTGACTTGACTGCAAATGTCAACAACCAAGTCTGTACTGTAACTTTATAGCTAGTTCTTCAACATCAGCAAGGCTAACTTACATGGAGTGTCTGCTTGCTCATAAGTACAATATAAAAGGTCTTTCTCTATTCCTGCCTGCCTCCGCCCCTCCCCCCAAAAGACCCCAAACAAACAAAGAACAACAACAAAAAAAATGTCTTGGCCCTGCCCTGTCATTGGCTTCACACAGAGACTAATATCAATGACATGGCCAAGGCAACCTCATGCTTCTGTATCTCTCAAGCCTAGCTTCTGATTAGATACTTATTGATTCTAAAGCCCCGTTTTTTTAAGTGCTGAAGAATCATCTTCGACTTAGCAAACCTATTTCTTTCAAGAGTGGGAAAGCGGTGGAGTTTGAGAGGAAATCCCTGAGGCGGATGGAGGAGTGGCTCCTGCCTTGGAATTCTTCCACCCCAAAGAGTCCGAGTCAGCAGCAAGCAAGGCCATGGCAGGAAGGCCTGTGGAGAGCACTTTGATTCCAAAGATCTTAGTTATCTTAAAAATTCAGGCTCCAGCAAAAGTACTCACAAACCAAACTATTTGCTAATTTTCCATTACACAAACCTGATAGATATGCTCATCTTCCTGTAACAAAATAAAACTGTGATGTTACTTGAAGTTATTTATCTTAAAGGAAGTGAGAATTACCCCCTTAAAAAAATCTTGCTTTTATAGGAGCAGTTTTCAGCCCATATAAGTTGAAAGATACTATTTCTGGGGGATAATTTTTGACTCATATTTTCCAGGAAGTATATTTTGATCTAAGATATTTCTACTATAAACTTGGCTAAATCAACAAAAATACTTTTAAGAAATGCTGATGGGAAACTATGAATGGCTCAGATACCTCATAAGCTCCCACAATCTCACTCAAAGGTTAGATAGCATTATTTAAATACTAAAGCAGACATACCTCTGGACAGGCTGTTTTCTTGGTTTTGGGTGCTAATTTTCTATTTATGTCTTTAATTACAACTCTTGAGAGCTGCTTCAGCCTTTGAATGGGACACTTTCCCTTCAACCCTCCCTACTTCTGTCCCTTCAATTCCCCCATCCCCCACTCCCTCTCTCTCCCTCTAGGGCCTTGGGCATGCTGGGCAAACACACTACCACGAACTTCTATCTTCAGCTCACATGTTCTGTTTTGTTTTTCTTTATTCTTTTTTATTTTTATGGTCTGAGGATAGAACTCGAGAAGCATTTGAGAAGTTTCCCCAAAGGATGGCAAGACAAAGAAGCCAATACAAAGTTCTGTCCTGTGTAGGTATACCTCCTAGGAGGACTAAGCTTTACAAAGAGAATGTGCTAACATCCAGAGTATAAAAAGGTGGTTTAGGAGAAGAAAGGGCAGGCTGACTCTTTTCCTGAATCTTTCATAACTTGACTGACATTAGCTTGGTAATGCCTGAGATGACACTTAGAATCATACTCCCCCAAAACTGGGAGCACCAAGCCTGTGTAGACCTTCTTCCAAACAACATCTGCACACTCAATTCCTGCAGCTTCCATGACCTCAAATAATCTAGAGTACCACATCTTTCGCCTAAGCCATAGTGATTTCATAACTTACTCCTTACAGCCACTCTCCAATGCACTGCCCATATTAGTCAAAGATCTCATCACACACATCCTATCCGATTCCCCTCCTGCCAAATTGCTGATTTTCTATCTGATGGATAATAACAGTTTATCACTCATGATGAATCTGCCATGATCTGGACTGTAAAGCCCTGGCACACTTCACCAGTTTCCTTTTATTACTTGTCTTTCTTGGAAAAAACAAAACCATTTCCACCCCATGCTCTGTTGTGTCTCCACACATGGCCAGAATCTTAAACTCTGTAAGCACTCCAGACCTTGTCCCCTCTTCCCCCCCGAAAGGTATCCTGGCTGTTCTTTCTAATGATCTTCAACGTCTGATTCCTCTTTATTTCCTAAACCCATAGCTTAGATACATGCTTTTATTTACTGTCTACTTTTCTAATTAGGGGTCAAGATCTGTATAGCCAGGGATGCTTCCTGACGTATGGAAGAACATAAATAATCACAAAACAAACTGCCCTCCCCATTATACTAAAGGTATGTAAATTAGGACCAGCCAAGAATGCAGACTCCCCACACATACTTAGCTTCTTGTTACCATTTTGGCAATCTGGTTTGTCAACTGCCTTGTCAAACCTCCAGTACTAGAGAGTTGGCAATAGGAAGAAAAGAGCTTTATTGGTCATTTCTCTAAAGTTTGTGCCTGGATGGAAAGGACAAATGATCAGCCAGTGTTATTACCAGTACCACACAACAGCACAGAACTAGAGCAGAGAGGGGATTCCAGAAGCTGGGATGTTGATGGGCTGGTAAGGGAGACTAGCATAGACAAAGCCCTCAGTTCAGTCAGTCTCTACCTCAGCAACTATGGTGGCACATACCTATAATTCCAGCAAGGTGGAGGTAGAAGGGTCAGGGTTTTAAGGTCGCTGTTGGTTACTTGGTGAGTTTGAGGCCAGACTGTGCTATATGAGATCCTGTCTCACAAAAAGGTGGGCAATGGGAATTTCACTTATCTATCTCCATTGATATTTATTTTCAACTGCCATGAAAGCAGTCTGTTCCTTCCCAGACTTATCTCTACTAACATCATACCTAAATCTGAATCTGAACAGACAGAGCACTTAAATACAAATTTTGGAAAGAATTTTAGCATGGCAAGAGAAGAGAAATCTCCAATAAAATCTATGATTTTGTAAGAACAAATATCCAAATCATTTCTAATCAGAGACTTCAGCTGGGCTGAACGCATACTGATTACTGCATATTGATTGCCACAGGCTCGTGCAATTACAGGGGTAGCTAGCCCTTCTCTTGGTTTATCAAAGACTACCTGCCTCGCAAGGTAAATAAACTGGTAAATTAAATTAGACAATATTTTAAACATAACTCATACTAATGTCTCAATTGATTTATTGAATTAAAATGTCTAACTGATTAAAAATGAAATTATGGTATACCACACTTCATGGAGCTTGGGCGCCAGTTTTCTGGAGAAAGATTTTGTTGTCTAAAATGATTTTAGTGCTTTAAACCATCTTTTAAAAAAAATCTTGCATGGGCTCTAAGCTCTGTGTTTAAAGTCTTCTGGCTAGACCTCAGCCCCTCCTCATTCTCTGCTGTATGTTACACTGCTCAGTGCTAGACTGTACAATCGAGGAAGACGAGACTGCCTACAGAGGGCTTGAAAACTTCAGTGCCTAGTGAAGTTCAAGGAGTATTGAATGAATAACAAAAACATAACTCCACAGAGTTATACAGCGGGAAGTCCTGGATGAATACTGATTTCAAATCACAGTAAAGAGAGGTGAGGAGTAAAGCTTCTCTGGGGTGGGCTACCCTCTTCTTCTAGGAGCTAACCCACAGCCCATTAACCAGGGACCAAGAGGTATATATTAATTATTTGGGCTTTTGTCCTATCTTTACAAGGTCTTATTAATGTGGCTGAGTGACTAATGTAAAAGTTTTCCTATGGTCTTACATATTCCAAACATGCTCTGGTGAGATATTGGGGAAGAGGGGACTTGGTAGAATTTGTTAACATGTCCTGACTTCTTATTTTTCATGTTTTATGTTGTTCAATGATGGCATGCCTGAAATTTTTAAAAAGGAAGGTTTCTTATTAATAAATGTGTGTGTGTATATATATATACATATAAAGTAAATAGAAAAGATCACTTTTATTGACTTTTAAAAAGCCGGTGGGCTAGTGGTCTATATAAAAGCAATATTCTATCATATTAGACAACATTCATCGAGAAGCATAGTGTATAGTAACATTTTAAACAAAAGTAGATGCTCACACACAGAACAGACACATTTTACCTAACCAAAAAGGTAACTGTGTCATAGCAATACCTTGCATTTACAAACTCTCTTTTTAGAATGATGTCATCCCCGTATTAATACACTAAAATATCTTATTAGAGACACAGTATGATACCATTTATATTCAATGATAGAGAAACAGCCAAAGAACCTCTAAAATGATATATATATGTGTGTATCCATTATATGTATACATATATATAATATCCATGATATATATATAATATCCATGATATATATATATGTATAAATATATATATATATATATAATGTACATCTTTCATTCTATCTACATATTGATGCTGCAAGAGAGGTGTGATCACCTCCATTTTACAGGTAAGGAAAGGATGACTCTTGATGGATAAATGACCTTCCAGACAACCCCAGAGTTAATAACTGGCAGATAACCAAAACCCCCATGCTTTTCAAACCACATCTCCTAGAAAGAGGGCAGATCTACTCAACAAGAATGAGGAGGAACTCACTACATCAATGGAATCTCACAAGTTATTCAGACAAGGCCAGAAAAGCAGAGTTCTCCTACTCTATGATGAGATATCAGTTAGAACTCAAATGGGGAGGAATATTCATACAGGACTTAAAATCTTAAAGCATCATTTATTTATGAATACCAAATGAGAAGATGGGAAATTTTATCAGGAAGTAAGAGTTCAATGGTATAACTAATATCACTGTTCAGGTTATTTCTGCACACTCAACCAAAACATTTCCTTCTTGAAACTCAGGAAGTAACTGAAACCTACTAGGCTCAGGAAGTTAGAGGATACACAAGGCAACTCCCTATAGTGAAAAAGCAGCACCACTCGCTGGGGACATATGACTCTGGTCAGCTGAGCTGTCTGTGAGCTGGGCAGAAAGCACCAGGGATAGGGCTTTTGTGACTCATTGCCCATGTGGGATGGGCTTTTTGGAATGCAGCTGTCTTCATGTTGGCTATGCTCCAGTATCACTTCCTACTACAAGTAGCCCACTGGTTTACTGAGCTAGATATGAATGAAATCGTTTCTTTGGTTTGTCATTGGTGCCCTAGCTGGAGTAAAGAGACCTTTGTTTGTATCTGCCAGTAAAAGCTACATAACACATGCTAAATCACTTGGGCAATTACATGGACAACTTTTATAGGTCTGATAAACTGAGGTAGTAGTTAACTCTTTCTTTTGAAACTGTTTTCCCCTTATTCCCCCACCCCCTAAAAAAACAACAACAACAAAAAACAAAAAAACCTGGTATGAAGTGAACTGCCAGCCATGGCAAGCCCTGGCTAGAGGAATGGGTTGAAGTGCAGTTGAGCTATTTGTGATAGCCCCTGGCTGGCCATAGTAGGAAAGCCAAAGGTGGCCAGAGTTCATTTGGAGTTTACCCTGGAATTCTTCTAGAAGATGCTGGAGAGTGCTTTTTATGCCTAGGTTGTGAAAATGTTAGCCATGGCTACTCACAAAGGCCAGAGGTCATGAGTCTACTGTTAAAGAAAAAGCTTGACAATTATATGGACCCACAGAAGAAAGTGGGATTAGAGTGTGGCTAGGGAAAGGTAGTGAAAAGGGGAAAGATGTGGGCGGGGGAGACAGATGATGACAAGTAGTAAGGAAAGGAGGAAGAAAACAGAAGGATAGAGAGAAGACATTTAAAAAGAAACAAAGGGGAATGCTCTTCCTGAGGAACTGGGTTTGAGTCCCAGCACCAACATGGCAGCTAACAACCACCTGTAAGTCTGGTTATCGACAATCCAATGCCCTCTTCTGGTTTCTGTGGGCAATGCAGCCACATGGTCCACAGACACTCATGTAAATACCCAGTCACACACAGAAATTTTAAAAAGGTTTTTTGTTTTTGTTTTTTTCTTGAGAGAGAGAAAGAGAAAAAAACAAACAGAAAAAAAGTGGCTCAGAGATGCATGCCCAACCCACTATTACCAGGAGAGTTCTGCATCTGGGCATTTCACAGACAAGTTCCTCTCCCACCCTTCTGTAGCCTGACTGTCTAAACAAGAGCTCTCACTTTGCTCAAGGTATTTGGAGAAGGGCTTTTATGACCCACAATGATCAACTTAAAATTATGTGGAAAAAAATGTGTTCATTACTCGAGTGAGCTAGGTTTGTACTCCCATGTCCATGTCACTGACAGTGATGTAACAAGTTATTAAATATATACAGATGCACCAAAGGGAAAACACTGTGGGTAAGTCACAGGTGAACATTCCCTCAGAAATACAACAGTAACCTTCTCACTGTGAAATAAACACTACAATGCAAGCAAGAGAATTTATAGCATGAACTAAAACACTGAATATAGGCTGTTATTTGTTGTTTCGAAATTGTTTATTTCAAACAGGAATCTCGCATTTTTGTTTTCCTTATGCTGCGTATTCAGATTTGAGTAAAGGGATGGCACTGTGCAAACACTTCTGATCAATGGCTCCACTCTTCAAAGCAGCCTGGCCATCATTTGCTGAGAGGCATAACAGATGCCAGTCCTTCCTGGCCTGCCACACATTCTGCCTTAGCCCTTTATCACAAGCAAATGTAGTAAAATTACAATGGATGGCTAGGATCATTTGGATTCAGCCAATCACAATACAGCCACAATGAAATACAGTCATCAACTATGTATCCAAATGCCCTTAGCATATTTCTAAGGATGTGACAAGTCCAAGACATCAGAACAAAGTCTGGTTGGACAAAGGAGTTAAAAAGTGAAGACAACCTTGTCTGAGCATGTCAGACTCAATAACTCAATATGGTTAAGACTGGCGGTGTTAATGTCACCTAGAAACAGAACTTTTTGGGAATGTTGAATAGAGACTAGAAGTGATTTTAGGGTACAGTGTGTCTGAGTCAGTGAGCTTCAACATTTTCAACCAGATGGCATCTTCTTAACCAGAGTTGATGTTCTGTCTGGTGATACAGCAAATATGACGATTGAGTCCACCTTGCCCCCAGTATCTGGGACATGTTTACTCACCTGATATGCGGCAGGGCAGCTATTCTTGTACTTATTCCTATCTTGTTGATGTCCAAATTGGACCAGTTCTATCTTCACTTAGGTCCCTAATCCAAGAGATGCTACCAATAGCTGTTCTCTAAGAAATTCTATGCTTTCCACTTTCAATAACAGAGTGAGTGGGTTTCATATGCTTTTCTAGGTTAAGAAAAATTAAATTTAGAGATTTAAGAAGGGAAGTATGCTAATGTGGTAGAGTTGAAAAAACGTTTCTCCTTTACAACCCTCCAAACGGAGCAAGCATTTTGGTGGGTGGAGAATAAAATATCATTTAATATATGAATGAAGGGATATGTAAGTGAATGTATGACAGAGCAGTGATTGGAGAATAACTATCTTTTGTATGTGATATATGAGTGTGTGTTTGTGCATAGATATGTGTGTGCAGGTACACATGCACCCATGTGGGGGCCAGAGGTTGACTTCGGGTGACATCTACAATTGTTTCTCCATCTTATTTTTGAGATAGAGTCTCTCATTGAACCCAGCACTTACTGACTAGGCTAGATTTGAGGGGCCAGTGAGCCACAGAGGAGATGCACAGCTTTCGTTGTGGAAGTGAGGCCACATCTGCATCATATATATGCACAAAAATGCTAGCAATTAACTCTGTTTACTTAAGGAGATGGGGAAGCCTACTCATAAATGAAAACTAGGTGCACATCACGGTGTATGTGCAAGCAGACCAGCCTGAAGATAATAAGTAGGAAACTATGGAATATCATAGCAGAGATGACCCAAGTCCCTCAGGATGTAAGCTCTCGAAGGAACTAAAGCAAAGCCATTGTTAGGACAGGGATGTGAGAAAGTGTGCTAATTGGTTCTGTGTTAGGATTTGCTTTCTGGGTGGATTATGTTTCTCTTTCATTTTCCCACTAGACCCAGCTATTTGGGGAGGCTGCCCTGGGAGGGCTAGCTTTCTTCATGAGTTAATATTCAATATGCCTTTGTGGAATTTCATAATCCCTGAGATGTTATTTCACATACTCAAGAGGGAAAAAATCTCTCTTCATTCTCGAACAGATTTATTGTAGGAAATGTGCTATCATTCCACAAGAATCTTGAGGGATCTTTTTCAAAAAGCATGATCATCTATGGTTTGGAGAGACATCTGGGTAAAATTGTGAGATGAATTGATGAAACTGACAATATACCATGAATTGAGCAAAAAACTATTCCTTTGACCTTTGTATCATTTGCTAGCAGTCTTTTGAGGGGAGAAGGTTTATCCCTATAGGGTTATTCAATCTCATGGCTTTTCTTTCTTTGGTTTCTTCACAATAGAACTTATTTTAACGAACAATGGCACTGCCCCTACCCTCGGCTACTCTCCGTAGCATCACATTCTAGTCCACACTCCTCTTAGTCAAACTCCAAGTTCTGCCAAGTATCAGCACCTCTTCAACTTGCTATCCCAGGGTGAGGGCCATCAAAGTTTTTCATTCATGCTATAAAAATTGGCAACCCCCAGTGGAGTCACACTTAATAAAATACCAATTTTAAATGCCATTGTGAACACAAAGACACCTACCTCTCTTGCAGAATCAGTTTGTTCTCCTTCTTCCAAGAGTCTTTAAAGTCAGAGCTGAATTCATGCCAGACACTGAAGAAAACATTTGGGGACACCTCCTTCTCTCCAATTTTTGGTTTCATGAAGTAGTAGGCTGTGGTCTCCAAAAAGCTGTCAAAGCATACGCACACATGAACATAAAAGCTATGATTACTTTCCAATATGGGATACTCCTTCTCCGTCCAAATGCTGATTTCATTCATGCACAACTGTTATTACCAGAATGATTCTAACTCCCCATGCACCAGTAGTAACTTCTAATATGGGATATTTCTAATATGGGATATTTCCAATACAGTATATCTAACTCTTCAGGCACCAACATTAGTTCTTTGTGGTTTCATAATAGAGTTTTAGTTGAAGATAAGGGTAGTGAACAAAAATTGTCTCAATACTGAAAACTATCACTGGGCAGATTCCATTCCCAATGAGTCACAACGCATCTGACATATTTCAGGGATGAACTGTGGTCAACATGGGGGATGTATTGAGACGTAGTGACCCTAAGCTTACTTCTTAAGCTCTAAACAAATAACATACCATTTGCTTCTCCCTAACTTAATACCTATTCTATGTCTATATAATTCCACATGTATGTTATTCACATTCTTGTGTTGGGAGTTGCAGGGGTGGGAGGAGAAGACCTAGGAGACCCAAAGTATGCCATCTAGACGACAAGGTGGCAGCTAGCACACAGTGGACACAGCGACAGTGGGTGGATCAGGCCTAGCTTTCATCTGATGTGACCCAGGAGGCTTATTGTACCGTGGCTACATAAAGGCTCAAGTGTCAGATGGGTCATTCGACAAAGAACACACAGCTAGTAAATAATGGGTTTAAGACTTGACAAAAGCCTCTCCGGGCCATGAAAACAGTTCCTTAAACAGGAGCCTGGCCAATAGTTTATCATGTCATTCACGTTGAGGAAAGCTGAGCTGCAGGTCACAGAGTGTCACAGAGGGTCAGAGGTGAAACACAAGGAGTGCTGTGCAAATAAACCTTATCTTTGTTGTCACATTGGCCAATGGCCAGCACTACTTCTGCTTATAGACATCGAGCTTGATTTACACCGAAATAAAACCTGTAAGACAACGTGATTTTCCCAAATAATTAAAAAAAGTGAACAAATAAATATAGGCATATATATATATATGAATATACATGAATATATATTCAAATATGTATCGGGTTTTGAATTTTCTATAAAATAATGTGACCATTTGAAAGATGAGTTCTTTAGGATGAGTTTTCTCAGAAGGTTCTCGAATTATGACTGAAGAGCAAACACAAAAATAAAATTCAGATTTTTTTTTTTTTTTTTTTTTGGTTTTTCAAGACAGGGTTTCTCTGTGTAGCTTTGCGCCTTTCCTGGAACTCACTTGGTAGCCCAGGCTGGCCTCGAACTCACAGAGATCCGCCTGGCTCTGCCTCCCGAGTGCTGGGATTAAAGGTGTGCGCCACCACCGCCCGGCTAAAATTCAGATCTTAAGAGTGGCGGTATGGTATGGTAGTCAATAAAGCTTTACCTGAGTCTATGTTATTATTACTTGAAAACTTTTCCTAATACCCAGCCATCACAACCTGAAACAGAGTCAGCATTGCCAGGTTTTGGCAGTCTCCCCAGAGACTGACCATTGTTGGTTTAACAGTTGGTAGCTGACAGACTAAGAACACGGCTCAGTCAGTAAAGTGCTCGCTGTGTTAGCCTGAGAACCCGGCCTCCGTGTGAAAACACTGTGGTTGTGGCTCACACTTGTAATGCCAGCAAAAAAGCAGATAGAGACAGAAGAATCCTTGAGGCTCTCTTGCCAGAGATCTTAGCTGTTTTGATGAGTCCCAGGCCTGTAAGAGACTCTGGCTCAAAAAATAGGGTAGAGACCAACTGGAAAAAAAAAAAGCAATTCCACATTGATCTCTGGCCCCAATGTGCTGTATGCTTACAGACACACAGTAACACAGACCCACACATACACAGAGAGGATACACAAAAACACAGACACACATACACAGACATGACACACAGAAACATAAGCACACATACACAGACAGACAGACAGTCACACACACACACACACACACACACACACACACACACACACACACACACACACACACCAGCAGTTGGTGGCTTGATGGCTCAGTAAGAAAATAACTCCATGATAGAGAACCTTCTTAGCATGCTCAAAGCCCTAGGTTTCATCACCAGTACCACAAACAACACAACACAAACAAAAGTTCATAGCCACCTGTGACTATAGGTTAACCAATGTGTGGTGAAGCTGTTCTGTCTTTAAACTTACAACATGGCAGTCCCTGAGCAACAAGATGCTTAGGAATGCCAGTGTTTGTCTTCCAGGAAGAGAAGGCAACACTGTTTTGATTGCATGTTTGGCTCTGGGGAACTAAACTCCTCCCTTCGCTGCCTAGTTGGGAGATGGCACAGTGTAGTCTGCAAATTCTATGAGGTGACGATGTGAAGTGCATACGTACGTGAGAGCTCCCATGCTCTCTGCCACAGTGATGGCATGGGGATGTGTCTACAGAATGGGATGCTACTGGCCGCGTTGCAGTAAGTAGATGTCAGAGAGCATAAATGATGTAAGACAGATCCAGTTCTTCTGTCATCTAATGAAGTATATACAGACAAGCTTCCAGGGAGAGCTGCTCACTTGTCTTTGTTCCTGGAGAGTATGTGTGATATATTAGGCCTCTGCCTCAAATTTCTGACTGCTCATTTCTTCTTTTGTTATAGAGGAGCCCAGTCTCTGAAGCTATAATAACTCATCCACCCACCCAGTGATCTTGCAATATTTTGAAAGTTTTATCATAAAACAACATGGTATAAAGGTAAGGACACATGATTTAGAGTGAGAAGATGTGGAAAGATGGATTCCAAGTCTAACTCACTACATGGGAACACCATTTAATGACATTATTCTCAACTTTTTCATCAGCAACGGAGAGATTTTTGACAATTTTGTCGTGTCATGAGGGAAAATGAATCTTCAACTTGTTTGCTGAATATTTTCACACAAATTCCTTTTATATTATATATGGTGTATTTTATATTATATATTAAATATAAATACATATAGTCTATAAAATTTTCTCTAAACTAAAACTAATTCTATTAGGATTTATTTATTTTATCTTAAAATTTTTATTTGAGTGTGTATATATTGGTGTGTTGTATGTATGTGTTCATGCTTATATGTTGGTATGTGAGGCTATATTTGCCTGTATAGGTTATGCCCATAGGTGAAGACCAGAGTTCAATGATTTATTTATTTTTTTTTTTAGTATCTTATGCTATAACTCTACCTTTTATATTATGAGACAGTCTCAACAAACTTGACTTAGATCTAGCAAGCCATGGAAGTCTGTCTATCTTCATACACCCAAATCTTAACAATCTCCAGGGTACCAGATGGATGCTGCCATATCTTATTTACATGGATGCTGGGGATCTGAAATTCTGATATCTTCTGCTATTACATATGGAACATAATTGCTTAATTATGGAGAACGGAGACATTTAATGTTTTATCATTTGTTACTCCTCAGCACGGAAGTACCAAATCAGTGTACCTCTGAATTGTAATGTGTGATAATGTTTGATTTTTAAAATTGTGATTTGGGTTTCTGACCTGGGTGTAATAAAAGAGACATTAAATGACATAATTTATGCAAATACACACACACACACACACACACACACACACACACCATAGACAAACGAAATCAGAAATCATAATATACAAGTGAAAAACAATGTAAAAAATGCCTAAACAAAGCATTATGAGACAAAAGATCTCCAAAAATACCATTGAGTTCATTTTGTGCTGGGCACGTACTGCTGAGCATGTGGGCTCCCAATACAGTATTGTCTGTATACCTACTACCTAGTAAGACTCCATTGGGGAAAACTGATTTTTCATTTGCAAGCATTTACCAGTTGGAAATAGCTTCTGGGTTAGGGATGTAGGCTCATGTTGACTCCCCCTCTCAGTGCTGGAATGCCATCTGGCTTGGACCTGTGCAGGCACTGTGCATGCTGCTATGGTCTCTGTTCATGTGTGTGTCAATCCTGCTGTGTGTGGAAGGCACTGTGTCCTTGGTGTTCTCCAACCCCTCTGACTTTAACAACCTTTCTGCCTCCACTTCTGCATAGTTCCCTGAGTACCAAGAGGAGGGACTTGAGGCAGACATCCCATTTTAGGACCATGTGTTCCAAGGTCTCTCACTCTTTGCATACTGTCCAGTTGTGAGTCTCTGTATTAGTTCTCATCTCCTGTAAGAGAAAACTTCTCTGATGCTGGTTGAGTGAGAAACTGGTCATATTCATGATTGATGTGAGAAGGCCCAGCCCAATGTGAGTGGTGTTATCCTGGGCTTCTGGTACTGAGTGCAATAAGAAAGCAGGCTAAGCAACCATGAGGAAGGAATAAGCCAGTAAGCAGAACCCTCCATGGCCTCTCCATCAGCTCCTGGCTTCAGGTTCCTGTCTTGGCTACCTTTGATGATGTAAGAATGGGTAAGCAAAATAAATTCTTTCCTCCTCAAATTGCTTTTGGTCATGGTCATCACAATAGTAATCCTAACTAAGACATATACTAAAGACTGTAAATAATTTCTTTATGATTTATTATCAGTAACTTTTTAAATGCCCATTTTACAAGTCAATATATCTGAGGTCACACAAAAAATTCTTGGGCAAAAGCAGTTGAGTGTAAATAGTTCAAGAAGCCCTGATACAGACTGGTGAAACTGGGAAGCTATTTTGGCCTGTCTTTCCACTGAAAACTCAGTACAATTGTTTTCATATAAAAGTGAACAAGAGAAGATGGCTTAATGAAAAAGGGATACTACTCAAACATTAAACATAGTGGAACCCGTCTTATTTCACTTACTATCCAAGAGAGGGTGAACTTCAAGACACACAGTACATAGCATGTCTGTCATTATGATAAAAACCTCAAGTCATCAGGGAGATGTAACCAACCTAAATGTGTATGTTTCCAATAAAGAAGCTTCAAAATATGTGAAACAGCAGCAATGAACAGAAAGATGCATAATCCCAAACTAAAACCCAGCAGAACTAAAAGAAAAAATAACCAAAAAATGTGCTAGATACTTAAACATTTTTTTTTGTTTAAGAATTGACAGAATTACACAGAAATATTGCTCAAGGACTAGCATGTATGAGTATAATCATCAAGAAGTAGACCTAATTGGCAACGGAACACTGCAGTCTATGGTGACATTTACAAGAGCACACAAAACAGTCACCAACTACAATGTTCATGAATTAAGAAAAACTAAAAATGGAATATAAGAAAACTATTATTTGATAGTTAACAAAGCTATTGTGAATAGCATGTGTCAAAACAGGAAATTAAAGGCAACTGGGGATTATTTAAAGGTAAACAAAAATGATATTGAAATGTGTAAGATGCAGTAACACATTAGAGAAAAATTCCCTGCTTTAAAATGCCTAGATTACAGAAGAAAGGTAGAAATGGAGGCTTCCAACACAAGAAGCTATAGGAGAACAAATTAAACTCAGTGGTATATTTAAAAAATACACTGCTTATAAAGACTACAAAACAAAGAAAAAGTAAACTTTATAGAAAAAGAATACAGATAAAATCTAAAAACTAAAACTGACAAATGAGATAGAAATTATAAACAGTCCTATATCTAAGAACTTGAAATTGTTTTCAGTGAATTATTTTTTTAACCAAGAGGTAACATTTTATAAACTTATATTCAAAATCATTACCATCTTTCAAATACTTCTGGCAAAAAAATTGCTTCACAGAAGGGTTGCCAAACATTTGATAAAATAAAATCAATTTTACATTACTACTTTCAAAAAACAAAGGGAAGATATTAAAAACCAAAATAGTCATCATGAAAAGGAAGATATATTTATACAGCTATCCTTTATGAATAAATATGAGAGAAATCATCCTTGACAAGATACTACCCAATAAGATATAGTAATTTCTAAATTGAATAATATGTCACAGCTAATTAGAGCTTATCCCAATGAAACAAAATGCTGTTAACACTCAAAAAGCAACCAATGCAGTTTTCTACATTAATAGAGTAAATAAGAAAACCTACCTCATGATAATGTGTAAGTTCTATTCCATATGATATATAAATTACATCTGATTTAACAAAGAAAGTATACAAAAAGAATGAAATAGAAGAAAACATTGAGCTGGGTCTGATGGCTCATGCCTGTTATCCCACCATTTAGGAGAGCTGAGGTGAGAGAATTGCTGTGAGTGTTAGGCTAGTCTGGGCTATCTCATGAATTCTAGACCAGTCTGTGATAAAAAGTGAGACCTTGTCTCAACAACAAATGCTGAAAAAGTACATTTTTCTATCTTAATAATGGAAAATAGAAAAACAATTTAAATACTTTTATTCTGCAGTAGATTCCTCCTGGTGGTCAACTTAATATGGAGATGATAGGGAAGACATAACAATAAAAAGAAAAGAAACTGTTGGAAAGAAAGAGCAAGACCATGGAAGAAAAGAAGAAAGACTGAGGCTTATTCATAAACCAATCTATTAAAAGAAACAAGAAGCCTGGAAGAAAACCATGGGTCCACAGACCAATAAGACCTGCCAAGAACATACGCCCATGAAACAAATGAAAACAGTTGCCTGGGACATGCCGGAGCATATTTATAAAACAACAGAGCCATAAAAATGAATTCAAAATAGGAAAGACTCAGTGAAGAGGAAGCAACAGAAGTTAGTAAAGAACATGAAATCAAAACTAACACACAAAGACTAAGCTAGAAGTAATGCAATAGTTCATAAACATGACTTGACATGCTAATGTCAATGGGAAAAGAAATACGAAGAATATTTTAAAAATCAGAGAAATGAAGGAAAAATGAGAAAAAGTTACAAGTAGAAGATAAAAAATCCTTACATGAGAATAATACCCCTCAACCCTTAAAAATTTATCCCATAAAAAGTAGAGAGTAAATAATGATCACAAGAAGGGAAGAGGGAGGAACACAGAGTGGAGGCAGTGGGGGCGGTGAGGACTAATTTAAAGCTAGATATGAGAAATAAGTTCTTGTGTGCTACACACACTTTAAGGTGATTGTAGTGAATCTGTATATTTTTAAACAGCTAAACAACAAGAATCTGTACATGCTCACCAAAGAATAAGTGTCAGAGAAGATGTATATGCCAATCATTTTCTATCTAGTCATTATACAATGGCTATAAACATAGATAATCATCTGGTTATACCTGGTCAATATGAAGTTATGTATCAATTAAAACAAAACTTAAAAAGGTGAAAACTTGAAGAGACAAAAAGCAAAGCAATGAAAAGAACAAGTATTAAAAAATATGACCCAAGGATCAGCAAAGTGGCTCAGTGAATAGAAGAACTTGCCCACACAAACCTGATGGCCTGAGTTCAACACTTGAAACCCATGTAAAGGTGGAAGGAGAGATCTGACTCTATAAGGTTATGCTCTGACCTGCCCCCATCTCTCTCTCCCTCTCTCTCTCTCTCTCTCTCTCTCTCTCTCTCTCTCTCTCTCTCTCTCTCTCCCTCCCTCCCTCCCTCACACACACACACACACACACACACACACACACACACACACACACAACAAATAAACATAAAAACATGACTCAAAACTCAGTGAGATAAGAAGGGCATGTTCAATGCAACACATATTTAAGACATCAAACACAGAAAGTATGATGTAAACATTTAATACCCACCCAACTCTAAGGAGCAAAGGAAAACTATTTTAAGTATCAAAGTTTTCAAGGGACATTAGTTCATGACCAATTACTGAGAAATTTGCAGGAAATTGCCTCCACAGCAACAAAATTTGCAGACAAGATACTACTTTCTGGCAAGAAGGGTAAGAACTATGGCTTGGACTGCAAGTGCTGGTAGGAGGCATCCATATGCATTAATTCCAGGTTGTCCACATAATATTGTAGTTACAATAGAAATTGACTGCAAAATCAGTAGGAGAGATTAGTTAATTTTCAAAGACCATTGTAGAACTCAGAGCTGGGACTGCTTGAATGCTTTAGCTGAGTTCTGAGGGAAATACACAAGATGTCCTGGAGTCCTTTATCACAGAATAGCCAAGGAAGGTCTGATAGGTAAGCTCACTTTTTCTTTTGGGATGACCTACCTTGATGTTTTCTGTGATGAGGCAATCCAGTGACATTGTGTACATGAGTGAAAATAGGACTTACAAAGGACTAGCCCATACCAATTAGGTTTAATATGTGTGCTGTAGATATCGCTCTGTATAAATAAAATGCTGATTGGCCAGTAGCCAGGCAGGAAGTATAGGCAGGATAAGCAGAGAAGAGAATTCTGGGAAGTAGAAGGCTGAGGCAGAGAGACACTGCCAGCCACCGCCATGAGAAGATGTTAAAATACAGGTAAGCCACAAGCCACATGGCAACTTATAGATGAATACAAATGGGTTAATTTAAGATATAAGAACAGTTAGCAAGAGGCCTGCCATGGCCATATAGTTTATCAGTAATATAAGTCTCTGTGTGTTTACTTGGTTGGGTCTGAGCAGCTGCGGGACTGGCGGGTGAGAGAGATTTGTCCTGAACGTGGGCCAGGCAGGACTGGAGAAAACTTCAGCTACATATGTGAGCTCATCATAAGCTGTGAGTGGATGCTAGGACCCATCCTCTTATTTTGGATTTTGGTGAACTAATAAATTTTGTCTTTCTTTATGAACCACACCACTGAGCAACATTATGTCCATTGACAGGTAAGTTTTTCTTTAAAGAAAAAGTTTTTCACTTAATGACTGAGGGGGGGAAAGCCCAAAGTCCCGTGTCTTATATATTGTAAAGAATTAACACATCTAAACACTGATTTCTCAAACACTAGAAATGTCACAAAAAACAAATGGCATTCTTCTTCCTTGAAGTCACCACATCACTCATGAATGATCTCAATAAAATGCCCAAATATGTCCAAACATGCTCAAACACTTAGAATAACCTGCCAATCTATTGGGAATGCAGGACAAAGTAAACTACATCATTGATATGGAATAGGGAAAACCCACACCAATCAGAAACTGAAGAATAAATGATCTGGTTCCAAATGATTAAGTTCCGAAGAGAAAGTCTAGGAAATCTGTTTTAGGAACTTTGAGGTATCACAATTAATCTTTGTGTTGAAAAAGTAAGGCATCTTGATGTCAAAATGGAACATATGATGTCACAATAGATCATCATATTGTTATAGTGGGACATTGTAATGATACATTGTAGCATTGTGTTTTCAAAATGGAGAATTTTGATGGCAAAATAGGACCAATGTCACAATGATTCTGAATTTAAAATCAAGATGCAGCACTATTATGGAAAATTTGAGTATTGTAATGAAACAATGTAACAATGTATTGTGATGTCACAGTGGAGCATTTGAGTTCATTGTGGATATTTTCATATCAAGGGCTGTCATTGTCATGTTAGAATATAGCACTTGGATGGTACAATTCACATTGTAGTGGTACACATGAATTATTATAATTTGCTTTTATGATGTGACCATGGAACATTTTGATGTCACAATGGTAAATTTTGATGTCACAAATGAACACTGTCATGTCACTGAGGATTAATGTGATATCATACTGAGTTACTTATAATATAGAGATGCTATAATTGAATACTGTGATGTCACAAAGGGATATTATAGAGTTATAAAGGAGTACTGTAATATCACAATGGGACACTATGATTACAAAGTGGTACATTACACAATGGGGTACTGTAATGTTATAACATGACACTGTGATGTCACAATAGAGCACTGTGATGTCACATTGGAGAATTTTTACATCCCAATGGAGCATTATGATGTCACGAATGAGAATTGGAATGTCAAAACGGACTACTGTAATAACACAGTATTATTGTGTCATCACACTGCAGGATTTGAGGGCACCAGGGAATATAGTGATGACACAATGCATAACTAAATATCACAACTCACTTCTGTGAAGTCACAAGTTTTGAGATATGTATTAAAATGTATCAATGAACTTATGCCTTTAGGTCATTTTCTTTAAAAAAAAAAAGTGGTAGGTTGAGTGAGTGGATCAAGATGTAGCAGGAATCTTAAAAGTTCTTATTAATAAAATCAAACCTGAGGCAAGTTATTGGGGTCCATGCTGGTAGATCAGAGAGACAGAACAAGCCACAGCTATCTCACCTCGCCTGGTCCTCAGCTGGTTTTGTCTCCTCAGACTGGAGGCCTCTGAGTCCTCATCCGGAATGGGTCTCAGCTGAATTACTGCTCAAAAGCCTGAATGTTTAACCAGCCACATGCTTAACCAGCCAAAATGCTTCTAGTTTCTGGCCCTCACGCCTTATATATCTTTCTGCTTTCTACCACCACTCCCTGGGATTAAAGGCTGGCTTTCTGGGATTAAAGGCGTGTGTCACCATGCTTGGCTTTTTCCGATGTGGCCTTGAACTCACAGAGATCCAGAGGGATTTCTATCTCTGGAATGCTAGGATTAAAGGTGTGAGTGCCACCATTTTCTAGCCTTTGTATCTAGTGGCTGTCTGTTCTCTGACCCCAGATAAATTTATTAGAATACACAATATTTTGGGGAACACAATACCACCACATCAAGATATAGTATAGATGAAACCAAACTAGCTATGAATTGCTAACTGTTCAAGTTAGCTGGGAGATATATAAAGGATGATTACATTGTTATATTTACCTTTGCATATCTTTTTACCTTTCCATAATGAAAGATTTTTTAAATTCATAACTTCACATATACACACAAATCACAAAACAACAATGACTATCAAGCAAGTTTTAAAATTGTAGAAGAATCTCTTTTAAATAAAAAAAATGAAATTTTAGGTCCTTATGCAGGTATATATTGTGTGGTGAACATATTATCTCTCATAGGTAAGCATTGCTGAGAAGACTTTACCCATATTCTTGGTTGTGTACTCTCTTTCCCCTAAGTGCCTTTTTCTAATAACTCCTGGATTTAAATGTATACTGACATCTCTTAAGAAACTCCAACTCAAGGATGTGGAGTAAGGGGAGCACTCCTCCACTGCTGGTGGGAGTGCAAACTTGTACAGCCACTTTGAAAATCAGTATGGTGGTTTCTCAGAAAATGGGAATCAATCTACCTCAAGAACCAGCAATGCCACTCTTGGGCATATACTCAAAGGATGCTCAATTATAACACAAAGGCACTTTCTCAACTATGTTCATAGCAGGACTATTCATAATAGCCAGAATCTGGAAACAACCTAGATGCCCCTCAACTGAACAGATAATGAAAATGTGGTACATTCACACAATGAAGCATTACTCAGCTGTGGGAAAAAAAAAATTACACAATGAAATTTTCAGCCAAATGTATGGAGCTAAAAAAAAAATCATCCTGAGTGAGGTAACTCAGACCCAGAAAGACATGCACAGTATGTACTCACTCATAAGTAGATGTTAGATGCAAAGCAAAGGATAACCAGGCTACAATCCACAACCCCAGAGAAGCTAGGAAAAAAGGAAGACCTTAAGAGGGACATGCATAGAAGGCCCCAAGAAAGGGAAATAGTTAAGATCTCCTGGGTAAACTGGGAGGAGGGGTTAGAAGGGAGGCCATGGGGGATAGGAACATGAGGGATCCAGATGGCCAAGTTGGGGGAGGGACAGAGAAGGAGAGCAATGAAAGAGATACCTTGATAAAAGGAGCCATTATGGTGTTATGGAGAAACCTGGTCCTAGGGAAATTCCAACAAATCCACAAGGATAACCCAAGCTAACATTCCTATTAATAGTGGGGAGGGTGCCTGAACTGGCCTTCCCCTGTAATCAGATTAGTGACTACCCTAATTGCCATCATAGAACCTACATCCAGTAACTGATGGAAGCAGATACAGTGATCCACAGCCAAGCACTGGGCTGAGCTCCTGGAGTTCAGTTGAAGAGAGGGAGGAGGGACCATATGAGCAAGTGCGGGGGGTGGGGGGTGGTGGGGTGGTGGTGGTCAAGATCATGATGGGGAGAACCACAGAGACCGCTGATCCAAGCTAGTGGGAGCTCAGGGACTCTGGACAGACAGCTGGGGAACCTGCATAGGATGGAACTAGGCCCTTTGAATGAGGGTGTCAGTTGTGTGGGGCCTGTTTGTAGGGCCCCTGGCAGCATGACTAGGACTTATCCTGTGTGCATGAGCTGGCGTTTTGGAGCCCATTCCCTATGTGGGATACCTTGCTCAGCCTTGATGCAGAGAGGAGGGGCTTGGTCCTGGCTCAACTTGGTATGCTAGACTCTGTTGACTCCCCAAGGGAGGCCTTACCCACTTTGAGAAATGGATGGGGCTTTGGATGGGGAGAGGAAGTGTGGGGGGGCAGGAGAAGGGGAGGGAGGGGAACTGGGGTTGGTATGTAAAATGAAAATTTTTTTTTAAATAAATAAAAAAGAAGAAACTCCAACTCTGCTTCAAAAAGGAGACAATCACATAGTATGTTCAAGATACTTAGAATTATTTGGTGGCAATTCAACTTTAAACACCTAGAGGGATTCAGCAGCAAGTTTTTCTGGTTCTGGTCTTTTTTAAGACAGTATACGCTATCATTGCTTTGCTCTGATAGCTTGTTATAGTAGAAATTGTTTATATCATCTTAGGTTAGTCTGGGTAAGTTTTATGTGTCTGGAAATATATCTATTATCTAGGTCTCAACTTACTAGAATATATGTTTTAAAAGCATTCCCTGATAATCCCCTGGCTTTTATTAGTATCTGTTTAGTGTCTCCCCTTTTCATGTCTAACATTATTAATTTTTTTTCACTCCTGCTCTTGGTTTGCTTGAATAAGGATTTGTCAATTTTACTTGTCTTTTTGAAGGATCAATACTTCATTTTGTAAAAGCTTTGTATTGTTTTCTTCAATCATCATTTCATGAGTGAATTGTCTTGGCCTTTAGTAATTCTTTCTGCCCAACGCTTTCTGGGATTTTGTTTCTTGAGTGTGTTATTGGGTTGTTGACAATTTCTTAGATTAATCTGAGATCCTGTTGTACAGGCACTCATAGCTAAAATGTTCCCTCACAGAGTTGCCTTTGCTACACTTCAGAAGTTGTATTTTCATTTCATTTGATTTTAATATTCTTTAAATTTCTCCCCTCATTTCTTCAATGGCTTACTGCTCACTTCACAACGTGTTGCTTTTAGTAATGTAAACAGCATGCTATTGACACAAGAACACATGTAGACCAATGGAAGAGAAAAGAGGACTCAGAAGCAAAGTCACATAGCTATAGTCATCTAATTTTTGAGAAAATGTGAAAACCATACACTGGTAAAGAGACAGTCTCTTCAACATCATGCTAGGGAAACTGGATATTTACATGAAAAAGAATGAAACTAGATCCATATCTGTCACTCTGAATAAACATCAATTTGAAAGAAAAGTCTTTATGTGAGATCTGAAACTATTTGAGGAATATATAAGGAAAACACTTCAAGATATAGGCATAGTTCACAGGCCATGAAGAAATCAAGTTGGTAATGATCAGGTAGCTTCTATAGTACTGGAAGGTACTGTAGAAGACTACCAACCTTAACTTATTTGATTGTGTTTAATATACCTTCCACAGGAGGAGTATGATTGGTACCATAAGTCTGGTCAGGAAACAATGATTGGTAGCTCACAGGCCCCAGGGGTGAAAGTCTATTATCAGTTTGCCAAGGAAACATAGTATCAACCACCCTCCAAATTCTATTTCTATAGACATAGACTACTGTAGCTCTCAGACCTTATTAGAGAACTTTTTGTGCGTAGCGGACAGTGGTAAATGAAGAAAATAACAACCGAGCAAAAGAATTAGAGTGTCTGTGGAGTACTCAGCCACAAATAGGATGTCTGTATCATATCCCCCTTTCCTAAGTTTCAGAGACAATCTGGGAAGAGCTATTAGAAAGATGATAAGCACCAGTGGCCATGGAGGACTGGAGTGAAGCAGTGTTCATGGTCATGGTAGGACTGCTGTACTAGGGAACACACAGCAGCTGTATTTGCCTGCACACGATTAAGCCAATTAACATTCCAGCTTGGGAGGGAAAGGGGCTCCTGAGGCCCGATCCCTAGCCGAGGAGCTATTGGCTAATGATGGCTTCCATATAGCATCCTTCCCCTTTAAGGGTGTGGTTCCTTGTAGTTAATTAGTATATACCTAGACTATAGAAATATTTTCAAATATTAAACACCAGAAAATCCTATAATCTAGTCAACAGGTGAGCAAATGATGTGAACAGATGTTTCTCAAGAGATGAAGTAGGCATGGCAAATGGATACGTTAAAACAGTTCAACATCATTAACCATCAGGGGAATGTAGATGAAAAAAATTACACTGATATTCCATCTCATCTCCATCAAAATTGCTACTGCTAAAACAAAGAAATACAGAAAACAACAAAAAGAAGAAATGCTGGTGAGGGAGTCAGGCATGAGGACCAGCATACACTGCTGGTGGGAATGTATGCTAATGAGGTCACTATGAAAAGAAGCAAGAAAGTTCTTCTAAAACATAAACATGAAACTGCTATGTGATTCAGCTATCCCCCCAAATGCCTAGGAATATTCCCCCAAATACAAGTTAGCATATTACAGAGACACATGTTAATTCACATTTATTGTGACACTGTTCACAATATCCAAGATATGGAATCAGCTTACACATTCATCAAGAGATGAATAAAGAAAATGTGATACCTAAGCAGAGAAGAGTTTTATTATTATATAAAGAATGAAATTATTGTCATTTGCAAGAAAATTAGTCAAACTGAGAATCATATTAGGTGAAATATTCAGAATTAGAAAGAAAGACATTATTCTTTCTCCCATAGTTAGAAACAGGGGGACATGTACACACACACACACACACACACACACACACACACACACACACACACACACACACAAAATCAGGCATGAATATCAAGGGGGACTTCTTGGAAGAGGAAGAACATTCCTGGGAGGGGAAGGAGGAACAGAGAGGGCCATGGATAGTAAATATAGTTAATGCACATGATATACTTGGTAAAAAAATTTCACTGAAACCTTTTCAATGTATACATTGATATGTACTAATTGAAAAGTTTTAAATGTTTTTGAATATGAACTATGCTCCAAAGATAATTAGAATAAGCAGCTTTGATTTCTTTACTTGAAAGGCTCTCACATCACAAACTGAGAACTATTTTACAGTTTTCTCATGTATATTCTCTGCCTGTGAACGATGTAGATGAAGAAAGCCTACAAACTTTATTTTCATTACAACCCAGAGGTTCTAATAATTACCCTAAAATGGCATTTTCAACCACACTTATGATCTCTACAGAGAACAATGTCCTTTGCAAATGAAACACTTTCAGTATGATATTGTCAGTTATGAACATCAGTTATTTCCCATCTATGGTCATGATTCACTCCCAGGAGAGTATTAGATATAAAACCTTGAATGGAAGACTAGCAGCTTTGGTGGTCTCTAGTCTGTCACAGTCCTCAGAGGGGATACCACTGCTTTCATTTAACTCAGATTAATGCAAGTCATAACTGTATCTTGGGCTTTCTGCATGGCAGGACAAAGATTAAGAAAAAGATCTCTATTCCAAGACTTTCTTGAAAAACACTTGCACTTGGTTAGCAGGGCATGTTTTTCAGGCTGTCAGACCCACATTGTTTGCCTAGACCTGGACAACTCTCTCTGTAGCTGCTCTACTATAGAATGAACAAATTCTCAAGAAGGGGAAAACACTGTTTGACCATTTACAGAAAATGGTAAGCAGCTCCCACTATGTATTCTTTGGTAATCTAAAACAACAAAGGGCAGAACTCATGGTGTGTGCTAGGCTGTTCATGAAATGAATCTGGTATAAAATAAAAAGTGACCTGAAACAACCAACCGTCGGTGACCTCAAACTGGCCTCAGAGTTGTGAGTGTGTTTGTCTTGACTTTATAACCTTCCTACTCTAGCTGGAACAAGGTCAAATCTTCCTGCCTGCTGGTTCCTTGCACCCAGTCACCTAGCCTCACATTCTAACAGCCCTGCTGTTTACCATTTCCCTGGTAGGTGTTCACGAGACTGTCTTCTTCAGCTTTCAGATCTTTGTTTAGGGGTTACTCAGCAGTGAGATCCTCATGAGAGGTCAACGGGTAACCTCGGACTCCTCTAAAATAGTCCCAGCATAGGATCTTTCCACAGTACTCAACTGGCATAGACACAATAAGGGCATCTAGAGAATTAACTGATTCAATAATTGCTTAATCAACCACTGCTGAACAAGTGACCTACATGCTTTTGTGACCAAAAAATTACTGATTTTTGTAGAAATTTTGTAGCGGAAGAAATTTGTGAGGTATATCTTTTATTTCCCAAGGTTTAAAACCATGGCCTATGGATTAGAATGACTATGATTTCATTGGTCTAGAAAGGTCCTTCTCCCAAGCTTTTTCACCTCATTTATAGAAAGAGAATGGCAGTATTTCATATTACTAATTCACATCCTGTGAGGATCATGTGAGTTCAAGTATGTTATGGGCTTCATAATGTTGCTACATGCATGGTAAACTCTACCAACACTTTTGGCTGTAACAGCAAGCACAGAAGGCTTTTTTTTTTTTTTTTTTACATTAAAGACAGACTGGACTTGAAGTCATAGAGACCTACCTATCTCTGTCCCCTGATTGATGGGATTAAAGGCATGCACCACCACACTCAGCCTGAGAAGGCTCTTCTACCTTGATGGATTCAGAGGGGTATTAAGAGTTTGATCTATCCTTCACATTGAGATGTTTAACAAAAGGAATCTTTTCCTTTATTATACCCTCCATAATTATGAGGCCACACGTCATTTGTATACATTAAAAATGACATCAATACATCAGTCAACAAGGGGATGGCTTTCTAGTACCAGAGTTGGAAAGCATCCTTCCCTGTTTTCATATTTCTTAGTGCCATAGGTCTTACTCACATATACATGCATATGGGAGTTGGGGGCGGGGCAACTGATTTCAGGCTAACCGTCACCTCAGTCAACAGCCGAGCAATGAAGTCTGCTGAAAGGTGCACATCTGTTTATAACTCAACCCTGCCTTCATCACAACATGAAGAAAGCTGTAGTTAACAACAAAACTAACATCTCAATTCAGATATGAGTTCCTCATGCTCTCTTGGGTCTCCAAGCATTCCACAGACAGGAAGAGTCAATTTATTAATTTCCTCTGCTTCTAAAGTCAGTGTCAATAAGACTTGAGACCAATGTCCTCCATCCCTGACCCGAATGCCAATGAAACATTTCAGGATATTTTGGGGGCTGCTATGTTTGTACTAGGAGTGTATGATGTGTATGGTGAGGCTGTTTCTCATGCTCACATCTATGGTCATAATGCCCTGATAATGAGTCAGCAACTGTGTCCTAGTTGAGACTCAGCAGACCTTGAGGTCAGCCTTCTATTTTGGGGCCTTTGGGGCCTTTCCTTTCACTACCCTTCTCCTTTTGGAGTATATCAAAAAGGCCAGGTTCTATGAACAGAGTTTGTACCCATAATGGGAATTGCTTGTACAATTCGATTCAGTCCATCCCGGCAGAACCAAGGACACAAGGCATCTAGGTATTAATAAAGGAATGTATTGTTTAAAGGACTGCTGAGGATTGGCTGCATAAATCTTCCAGTGCTTGAACTTTTTTTTTCTTATTGTGTAATACTGGATTTTGTAATATTATTCTTCAGAACAATCTAAAATCTCAAGAGGAAGTGCTATTTTCAGTTAAAACCTTCCACAGTCAATTTCAATATCTGGAATCCTAAAGGTACCACCTCCATCTCCACCTCGTCCCCTCAGCCCCAACGAGAAATTACATGAAGTGTTGTATTTCATTACTCCTAAAGAGGAAAAAGAAATCCACTTTCATCGATAAAAAAACTTCAAGGGATGGTCCATGTCTTCTATGCCAACTACTTTGCCTCAGGCAACGGAAAATTAAAGGAATTTACAATGATAAGAGGAGAAACTGGTATTTCTTTTTCTCTTAAAATGAAAAATTGTAGTATTTGCAGCTTCAGGGTCACTGTGATTAAAAAAAAAAAAATACCAGCAACTGCTGCTAGAAAAAAAGAGGGGTTCCAGTGAGCAACAAGAATCTGCTCATACAGAGGGGTGGAGAGAAAAATCCAAGTGAGTTTTCATGTACTGATTGTCCCAGGCTGACAAGGAAGGTGGTTCTGTGCTGATTCTCAGGTCCTAAGAACAGAGCGCTGGAAGTTCCTAAAGCCAGGAACAAGACAGCCACTGTGGCTGACAGTGCCAGGGTAAGCTGTGTTGGCTGCTTCTTACCTCTTCTCAAAGGTGGAGATTTTTGGAGACGGACCTTCTGTCTTCGTGTGTTCTGAATCTTAAGAACAGAATAAGATGGAAACCTCTCCTAAAGATCTCATTCTATTAGCGCAGGACTTTCACTGCTCTGATTTTTCTCGCCATCCACACTATACCTTCATCTCGGAAGGGGTCACTGATATCAAGTTTCCATCAAAGCCAAATTCTTATACTCTGTGGCCTTTATCCTAGTCACTGTGTCTCGAAGGGTGGCACCCATTCCATTGTCTCCTGTTTCCAGTCTAACACATTCTTTCTGCACATAAAGATTTCCCAAATTAAAATAGATTTTTCCCAAACACATGAGCCCTCTGGATGACACCACGATTTAGGGATAGTTTTTTTTTTTTTTTGTGTGTGTGTGTGTGTGTGTGTGTGTGTGTGTGTGTGTGTGTGTGTGTGATTTAATGCTGCCACATACTCAGGTTTTAATCTGGCTTCACAAACTTGCTTCCCTTCTATTCTTTCAGGGGTCTTCAGTGATATCCTGTGCCTTCCCCAGCTCTCACCTCATCTTCAAGTTTTAGAATTATCACTGTTCACACTTGAATTTGAAAATAAATTATCACTAGTTCAATTGATCTCATTTATCCTTTAAGATTGAACCTACTGTAATACAATTAGATCCATTATTTCCATGTTCTCAGTTACTGAGAGATCAGGGTTAACCTTTTTGCGTAGCACTTTCAATTAATTTAATGCTAGTAGAAAATCTAGGAAGTCAGTAAAGATGGTTCTTATACAATCTTCACCCAGTTTCTCCTAATATTAGCATCCCACATAACTATTATATTTGTCAATAGGGGAAAAAAAAACCTTCAGGAAGCATTTCAAACTTCTGAGTCAAGTGATGAGCGTAGAGAAATTGGTAAGGGTGCTTATCCTCTCTGGCACCAGAAGGCTATCTCTTAATAGACTGACATATCTACATAAAATTTAAGATGATTTATAGAAATGCCCTGTGCTGGCTCATAATTGTGAGGGAACGTGGAGAAGAGGGAAGGAAATGAAACAAAGTATGTTCTCCAACCACAATAGAATCATTTAGGGGGCAGTTGGAAGACACCCAAGCACTTGCTCAGGTCCCATAGCCTGGGGTGGCCTGAGAATGGGCACCACTGTGACAAACAAATATGTGATGATGGGAAAGATAAAGTATATGAGAGATGGAAGAAAAAGAGAAGCAGAGTTGTTCAAGCATTGTACAGAGATATGGAACTGGAGATGTGACTGAGGTAAGGAAAAGGCCAATATGAGAAGCCTGAGTTGCCACTTGAAGACATGGTGCTATCCAGGCTTGGGCTACTGCCATGTCTGGCTGGGTCTGTGACCCTACCGCAGTCTGAGTCTGTGTCGATGTCCATGGCCCATGCTGCCACCGAGGGCCATTTGGATATCCATGGTCTGGATTGCCGCTTGAAGCCAAGTCAACATTGGGTGTTGGTGATAATGGTGCTGCCACTAGGCAAGGGAGAGGGAGATCTGGCCACGCCCCTTGCTGGTGGGGGTGGGGGGAGCGAGCTTGGGGGATACACTGGCTAACCAACTCAGCTACCACCCAGGCCCAGATCCAGGGCTTTGAGTTGGCCCACCCCAGCATCTACCCCATCTGTGCTGAAGCACGTGGAGAGACTGGTCCTGCGGAACCATAGCTGCAGGACCTCCACGACTTGGAGCAACAGTAGGATATCTGAGAGGAGTCTTGGTGAGGGTTAGATATTGATATCATAACAGAATCTAGAGGCCTTGAACCAGACCAATGACTCACTGCAGCGAACATTTGCAAGCAAAGCTGTTTGAGCAAAAGGGTGTACAGTGCGACAGACTGGAGCTTCCAAGGTCACTACTATGAACGAGCATGTGATGGAGAGGCAGGAAAGACAGAGAAGCAGAATGGTACAATTACAGCTGAACTTTTGTTTGTTTTCTTCATTAAAATTCTATTTTTTTAAATTTCTTTTGGGGAGAGGTTACAACAGTGGTGGGTGGATACGGAGCGACTAGGAAATGAGTGGGATTGGGGTGCATGCTGTGACATCCTCAAAGAATCAATAAAACAAAACACTGCAAAACAGGAAGGAAGCTGGAATAGTCACAAGTCTGATATCTAGAAAATGCAGGGGAGGGAGGGGAGGGTTAGAGAAGGGAAGGGAAGGGATAGGGGAAGGAAAGGAAAGGGAGGAGAAGGAAAGGGGAGGGAAAGGAGGAGAAGGGAAAGGAAGGAACAGATAAGGGAGGGTTAGGGAAGGGGAGGGATAGGGGAGGGAAGGGAAGGGAGAGAAAGGGAAAGGAAGGAAGGGATAGGGGAGGGTTAGGGAAGGGGAGGGGAGGGAAGGGAGGGGAAGGGAAGGGGAGAAGAAGGGAAAGGAGGAGAAGGGAAGGGAAGGGAAGGGAGGAGAATGGAAGGGAAGGGGAGGGAAGGGAAGGGAAGGGAAGGGAAGGGAAGGGAAGGGAAGGGAAGGGAAGGGAAGGGAAGGGAAGGGAAGGGAAGGGAAGGGAAGGGAAGGGAAGGGAAGGGTGAGTTATAATAATTTTTGGCAATGGCAATGAAAAGTCCTGAGCCAGTCACCTTGGGGAAGACTTTGTGCCCTCTGGGATTACAGGTGCATCTGTGTCCCTCCTGTATTCACTCATCAGCCCTGGAAAGTGATGAATTTCAGAGCACAGAGTCTGAGGCCTGTGGTCAACGTTGTTTTTCTCGAAGCTACAATGTGTGAGTTGTGAAAATGTGCATCTACTATTCTTGACACTGGCTTCCTGGAAAACCCACACTAAGCAGTAAGGCCTTAGGTAACATGAAGGAGCAGCCAGGAAAGTAGGTCCAGAAACAGTTCATTCAGTACTCATCTGTCATTGGGCAGTATGAGTGTTCTTTAGAAGTATATACAGTGGCCACGTAATTGCTAAAGTTAACAGCAGAGCTAACCTAAGAAAACATCCTGGTTTAGGAATGTCCTTGCAGACTAGTAAAAATATGATTGAACAAAGCAATATAGAAAGTGGAGTTGGCTCATTATGGCTAGGTTGCACAGATGCCTTAGAGAAGAATAGTGAACATTTAAGAAGCAGGTCAAGGCTATGGCTTGGAAAGAAGCTATTATCTTCCCTATTGATAAAGCAGAAATGCTGAGTAATAGAGACACTATCCAATAGTTAGTATTAGTGCCAGATTAGATCTGCTAAAGTTAGAGATATGTCTGAAAATTCTAGGATCCCCAAATAAAGGGTAGAAATGCCTACATAGTAACTTGTACAGATGTTCAAATGCTTTTGAGTTTACAGAGGCCACTCACTGTTCTCCAAGCAGAGCCAGTGCATCTCCTGTTCTAGAAGACACTGCAGTAAGCACCCCTCCCCAAGACATTGTCCTAGCTTTTTGCCCAGCTGTCAATACAATAATTAAAGTGGTATCAAAGCAAATACCAAGTAGGAAAGTTCTAGGTTTTACAAGGAATGGAAGAGATTATATGGCTCTTTTATTATAAGCCTGGAAGAAGTGATAGTCAGTGCAGACAGTAGCATATGAAAGAAGAAGGGATAAAGAAATGTCCTAGAATCAGGCAGGCTCGTGAATGCTATGTGAGCCCAGAAAGCTGAGCAGAGGATTAGTCCACAGGGCAGCTCAGAGGCCCTAACATTTAGTAAGGCCACCAAGAATGCAGGGGGGTCAGAGGGCATCTGTACAGCTGAGCAGAGCAGCTGGACTCTTCTCTGTAGGCCAAGAGTGTGGGTGAGAGTTGGGCTCAATGAAACCCACTGAGACCTAAGACTGTAAAAGAATAGGAGCCAAGAGTTGATGCTCAATGGCCAGAGCTTGGGAACCACAATTACCATAATCACTGAGAAGGCCAGGGGAGCTGTGGATATGGTTAATAGAGCATGACATCCTTAGGGGCAAACAAATATATTGCTCAATGCCTGCAACTTAGGAAAAAGGCAAGAATAGAGGGTCAGGAGGCAAAGAAGGGTGATTCTGCTAGAAAATCCATGATTCATCAATCAGTTCTCAGAACTATGCTAATTTTGGATCCAGACTCCACTGACCAAAGTGACTGAGTCCCTGTGAGGAAAGGCATGAAACACTGCAGGAAGAATCCAATGTAATGGATCTGGGGAGATGTTTCAGTAGGTAAAATCCTTGCTGCACAAGCATGATGACCGGAGTTCAGTCCTCAGCACCCAGGTAAAAGCCAGGCACAGTGGCCCATCTCAGATCTGGCATGGTTCAGCCAGGATTCTGGAGTTCATTGGCCAGCCAGTCTAGCCAAAGTGACAAATTTCAGGTTCGGCACAATTCTTTTACAGAAAATAAGACAGAAAGTGACTGGATAAAGCAACTGAAGTTGACCTCTGCTCTGGCCTACACATACTCTCTCTCTCTCTCTCTCTCTCTCTCTCTCTCTCTCTCTCTCTCTCTCTCTCTCTCTTAAAAGAATTCACTATAATTATTCTCCTAGTCTTTCCCAAAAGGCAGCCTGCAGCTATTACTCAGTTGCTCCTGCACATTGGGCAACAGGAAATAGTGAGACATACCGAGGATCCTGGAACACAGTATCTCAGTGGATGAGGATACCCAGAGACATGAAGCTTCATCCTGACTATTTCATTCTCATAGAAACTCACAGGCTCAGGTGCTGACAGAATCCTGACATGGTACAGGTAGGCAGTAGGAATAGCTTTCATGGGGACAGAGAAGAGCTGACAGTAAAATTGTCAAAGTTGTTGTAACAAACCCTGTCCTTAAAAAGCTGATACATACTTTCAGTGCCATCAGGCAAAGTAAAAATTTAGACAAGTACCCAAAATCACACTGAAAACAAGTACTAGTTCAAGAAGTTGGAATAACTTGAAATTTGGGTATATAAAACAAAAAACACTGGAAAAATAAACAGAGCAAAAATGTCATGACTTTTAGAAGACAGTGACATGTTTATCCTGCTAGTGTTCTGATGTTTTTATGCTCCTTTATCTGTCTGGCAGGGCACAAAGACAGAATAAATCATGAAAGATAGAAAATATTTAAACAAGTTTATCAAGACATTAAAAATAGTCAAGCTGGTTGTTGTGGCATGTACCTGCAATTCCAGGCTGATGCAGGAGGATCACTATAAGTGTATAGCTAGCCTAGGCTGATAGTGAGACTATGTCTCAAAAAAAAAAAAAAAAAAAAAAAGGAAAGAAAAGAAAAGGGAAAAAAAAGCAAACAAAGTAAAGGAATACAGAACATCACACCTAACACAGGAAAACAGTGTTTTGATCAAACAGATATAACTGACATAGATAGAGTGATGACAATTCTCAGGAACACAATACAAGTCATATAATTAACTGCACATAATTATTCCTTTCAATCAACTTCTTTATGTAGTTTTAATTCAACTAATAACGAAAAAGAGCACTTTTGAAAAACTTTTCATTTGGAAATTTAAAAGTACATGTCTACAGAAATCCGATGTAGCTCAGTGTGGGGGTATGTACCTGCAGTCCCTGCATGTGGGAGATCACTCAGTGTGGGAGCATGTACCTGCAGTCCCTGCACGTGGGAGATCACTCAGGGTGGGGGTGTGTCCCTGCAGTCCCTGCACGTGGGAAATCAAGGCAGGAGGCTTGCAGGTTACAGCCAGCCTCTAGGGCACAGTGAGTTTCAGACTAGCCTAGGCTACGCCTGTCTCAGAACAAAACACAGTAACAAACCTAGACAACAACAAAACAAAACAAAACCAGAACTCATTTGTCAAATTCCTGGTAGATTTTGGTGAAGAGCCACTAAACAATGTTTGCAAGCAAAAACATAAGTTAATCTGGAAGAAAAGTTTAAAACAGCCGTAAAAAGACTAGCCGTAAAGTACTAGTATCATTAGTACTTTAATAAAACTTTAATTTTAGATTATTATTGATTTTATGTTTAAGATGATCTAAAAACCATATCCTGACACAGTATCTAGAAGAAGAAAGAAAAACAATATAACTGCATTCTGTGTTAGGAAACCTTTGAATTAAGGATAAAAACTAAATTTTGACAAATTAAAATTTGTAAAGTACAACTCAACAAAAATTGAGAAAAAAGTTTCCATCAAGTGAGCAACAGGAAAACAAAATTATAAAAACTGAAAAATAAACACTTGAGCATATACTAATTTGCCAGAAATAAAGTATACCAACAATCCAATAAGTATAAAGGAAAAATGATATATTAAGGAATATCTAGCAGAGTAGATATTAAAATTTAAAATTGAGATAAAGGATTTTACAAAAAGCAGAGTGAAACCTAAATAAATAAATAAATGAATGAATAAATGAATGGATGGATGGATGGATGAATGAATGAATGAATGAATGATGTGGAAAAACATGTAGTAGGGAAAAGAAATTATCAGTGTCAACAGAAAGGGATATTTTAACTCTTTTACAGAAAGACTCTTAAATCAAAACAATAAAAAAGAGATAGTTGGGGGATACTGAGGCAGCTTAGGGGATAAAGTCATTGCCACAAATGCTTGGTGAACTGAGTTTAATCTCTGGCTGTCATGGTAGAAGGGAAGAACTGATTCCTCAAAGCTGTCTTCTGACCTCTACAGGTGTACCATGGCATGTATGTGCCCCATCATATACACTAGTAATAAAAAAGATGATGTTGATGACAAAAATTTAAAAGACAGTTCTGAAGTTATAGCTTAAAATAGTTACAGAATTAAAGGACAAAATGGAAAATTCTGCAGTTATCCTTGGGACTTATAATAAAATCTTCTACAAACCAGCAATGACAAAGATTTGAAGCTTGAGATTTTACATTTATTATCTGATTTGACTTAAGGCCAAGCCCATGAGATGAAACCCAGACCCAACACTGCTTGGGTGAACAAGAACCAGAAACTAGGGTAAAACCAAATACTACTGTTTAAAACAAAACATAGCAATAGACTCCTAATGACATTCTCCTACACTTATAAATCAGTGTCTTGCTCGACCATCATCAGAGAAATTTCCTCCTGTAGCAGATGGGGAACAAATGCCAGACAATATGCAGAGAGTGAGAGACTTGCAACACTCAGCCCTAAATGAGATGTCACTATCAAATACCCCCCCCCCCAAAGCTCAGGGCTCAGGGAACCCCATGCCGAAGATTTAAAACAGATGGAGAACACCAAGAAAACAAAGCCCTCTAAATCAACATGAGCAAAGCTCATATGAACTCACAAAGACTGAAGCAGCAAGCAGTGGGTCTGAATGGGTCGTGTGTGTGTGTGTGTGTGTGTGTGTGTGTGTGTGTGTGTGTGTGTGTATTTAGTGTTTTTATGGGATTCTTGTGTGTAAACGAGTGGGTCTCTGAGTCTTGTGCCTTCTCTTGGGCTCTTTTCCTTCTGTTTGTTAGATTTTACTTTTAAACACGTCCTCTTTCACTAATCTAACATACTATGGAGTTTTTAAAAATGACATTATTTTATGTACCAGTAAGAAAGAGTTTAAGATGAAAAAATGTTTATAAAAGAGGTCCCCCTCCCAATCCCAAACACATATATATCATAAACCAGGATTGCAAGGATTCATGTAAAAATAAATGAGAAAACAAGCCCTGGATGAAAGGGAAAGTAAGGAAATTTACTTATCTCAACGCTGGCCCTGAGTACACAGATGAAAACTTAAGAAATTCCCCTTAAAATCTGACTCATAAACCAGACAGAAAATCCTGCAGGGCTTCTTCCATCTGAACTTAATTACCAGATTTCATTAAAAACAAAAACAAAAAAACAAAAACAAAACAAAAGCAAAACAAAACAAAAAAACAGATCCCAGCCTTGCAAGTAAAACATAACAACAAAACAAAACAAACACTAGCCCCACACACAGCCCAAGAAAACAAACGAAGTCTAGCAAAACCAGAGGGCTTAAGTTAAAGTGGTTACAGTGCCTTCACTTGAATGGCACAGACAAAAAAATGCAAATACTCTCTGGAGGAAACTATTTTAGCTCAGGAACTAATGGATGTTTAGATAAATTCCGTTATAAAACATGTTTCATTTTCAGAAATGTTAAGCGTAACAAAATGTGTAACTCAGGATTGAAAAACCATAGACTCATATGCACAGCAAATTGTGTCTTCTCAGCAAAATAGGAAATGTATCCTTAGACTGTTTAATAGATGATAAGGGAAGTCAGAATGTCTCTTAGGAAGTTGGATTCATTCATCCCAATATTTGCCTGCAAAGCAGTTATCTGAAAATGGACAGATCAGATTGCAAACAGCACAAAGGAAATTGATACACTTGAAACAATCACAATGAATATTATGCACAAATAACTTAAAACCGAACAGTGATAAAAATATACTTTACATTTCAAAACTTGTGTGATAGAAAGTAGAATTCAATTTAAAAATTTGTGTGTGTTGTTGCAAGAATTTAGAATTTTCTTCCTGGGAGAGATGTGGACAATGTCTTAACCTTTCACATAAGGTCCTCATGACAAACCTCTAATGAGGATACAAAGCTCTAATGAGGAGCCTCACCCAGGGAAATCAAATATTCCTTAGGCTTACTTATAGACTATGGTTGAGGGTTACAGGAAGGAAAATGAGTGGCCCTAAAGTAGATGTACCATGGCTGTAGAGAGATGTGCCCTCTCCTAACACTATCTCCATATTCTATTCTCTCCCTGAGACCTTGAGGACATAGCTAATTAGAACAAAATTGCGTAGAAATGACTGAGAGTCCTGATGGCTGATCCTTAGGTCATGGTCCAGTGACCTTCCCACCAAGAAGAGGAAAATGCCAGCAGTTTACAAAATGGACCACCACAAGCAAGCACAGCTAATCTCATGTCAGTTGTTTGGTCTCAGTGGGCAGTGCTGTACAACACTGTATGTGTATGAATGTAGGTGGATGTATGCCAGGCTGAGTATGTAGATACCAGAGAATAACTATGGGGAGTTGATTCTCTCCTTCACCGTGTGGGTCTCAGAGACTGGACTCGGGTTGTCAGGCTTGGTAACAGGTGTCTTTTCCTTCTGAGAAAGCCCATCAGTCTTAGAAAGTAGAACTTAAAGGAACAGCTATAAAAATATTAACAAAAGTTGAAAAGTAAACTTTTTTTATGCAACTGGTAAAAAAAGCACAAAATACCTGGACAGGTCATAGAATAGAAAGAATATTACGATGTAGAAATATGTGAATTGGAAAGCAAATAAACCAATTCAATTATAAAAGAAAAAGGAGATGGCCTATGACTCAAAAATATCTGATTCTTTGAAATGATCAATAATGTAGATAAATTTGCTGAAAAAATGGCCATGACTTCAGAGTAGACACAGATATACATTAATATCAAAGAGAGTGTGCAAAAGGATAGTTTTAAAGGGTAGCATGAAAATGTAATAGACAAGAGACTGCTTCTTATCCTTTGCTTGTTAAGTACCTACTGTGTGGTATAATATAAAAAACATAGTAGGGACTATAAGGAGAAGTCAAAATCAGGAGGCAAAGGGACCCAGGGGAGGTAGCTTATATCAATGACAGTTATAATTGTCAACTTGACCCAACAGAATCACCTGGGGAAGGCAGTGTCTATGAGGGATTGTCTAGATCAGGTTGGTATATGGGCATATCTGTGGAAGACTCTCTTTATTACTTAGTTGAGGAGGGAAGACTTGCCCACAGAGGGTCATGCTATTCCCTAGGCAGAGGCTCCCGAGCTATATGCGAGTGGAGAAGGCTAGCTGAGTGTGATCATGAATGTGTGCATTAATTCATTGCTCTCTGATCTAGACTATAGATGTAATATGGCAGTTCTTTCAAGGTCCTGTCACTGTTACTTTGTTTCCAAGATGGACTGCTGACTAGAATTGCATGCTAAAATAAACCCAGTCTCCTCTAAGCTGCCTTTGTCAGGGTCTTTTTTTCAATCTTAATAGGAACTGGAACTAAGACAGGCAGGATATCCAGACTAAAGGGAGAACAGGAGAAGGTACATGCATGTGTGATGAGGCAGAGGTTAACAGGGCTTTCCTCTCACAGACTTAATGTTTGAATTTGAGGCTGAGAAGAAAACAGGTCTAAAGCAGAGGAGAGCAGAGGTTGAGGAGGCTGGAGAAGCTGTCAAGTAAGAGTAGCTTGGGGAGAGGTGTGTCTACAACAAGGCCATGGCAAGCTGAAGCTGGCTGTACTCTCACAGCAGCCATCCAGTCCATGCTAATTCCTCACTGACTACCCACCTAGTTCCTTGCTCTGCAGGTGTCCAGACTACTGATCAACAAATGCATCTTGTTGGTCAGGCACATCATTCTCAGTGCTTCCTTTAGGCCCGAACGTGCTTAAAGTATTCACAGCATCTACTTCATATGCACACAGCTGAAGTTACATTAACTTGATAGTGCTTCCATCATAATACAAATAAGGAAGCTGTCTCACATCAGGAAGAAATTTCAGCATTAAGAAAAAAAAACTACTATCTAGTCACCACTTTTTCAAAATAGGGTACTTTCTGGACAGTGCTCTGTATGTTATGCTGCATTAGTGCCTCCTGTTTCTTAAGGAGATCACAACATTTCTAATGCCACACTTTCATTTTAGGGTATAACGTCTGTAGAATATAGAGATATGGCCAAGTTCTAATACACAACAGATTTACCATTAGTCTTAAAAGTCTTCACTGCCACTGGGCTTGAGATAGGGAAGCTTTTACATGAATATGTTAGTGTGTGTGCTCAAAATGCACAAGATCCTGGTAATAACCAGCCCAGAACAATTTTTATTACAATAGATAATCTTCAATTTTAGATCCCAAGTCATATAGACCCAAACAGTAGACTTCTGTGAGCTTGTAAATACTGTTCTGTTACTTTTGTTTCTAAAATTTTCATGGGTACAGAGGTAATGATGATACTTGCAAATAGGATCAACATAAATATTATCTATCTATATGTTATCACATAATTCACAAAGGTGCTGAACATATATTGCTAGTTTTATTGTCACATGGTTATGGGGGGATGGGACAAACAGAGTCATAAGAAGGAACATATTACTTGCCAGAAATAACAGTAAGACATCTCTACAAATATCCACATTTTACTCATTAGGGTTTAAAATTTCATAATCAAATTCTAGAATTGGGCAATAGCCTATTACTCACTCCAACATTCAACTTTCAAGAAGGCCAAGATTCATTTCTTGGCAGGGCACCACGTCATTGCCCGATACTGGAGAAGTCATTTGTCAGGAGTACAATTCGCTTTCTCCATTTCCTCACCTGCAACATGGGCACTAAAAAAAATGACCCAACCCACTCATTAGAGGTGGGGAGATCTAGTTGAATCAGGTCTTTAAAACCCTCCCAGGCCTCATTTGGGATCAGTACAGTTAGTATAAAAGGTGCACTGACACCTGGAAACATGTGACAAAACTCCTTTCACAGATAACAGGACTCGTCGGGACTATGCCCATCAGAACTCAAATTCCTCTCTGGTGCCAGTTCAGAGCTGCGAGGCCAGGAAAGGGAAATAACAACACTCCAATGAGACTTGGCATTTATAAACGTACTTTCAGTGCTTGGATAAATCTTCGCTTCCCTAGCCCAACAGTATTTGTAAGATATTCCTGGCATGCTGAAAGCCGCACAGCCCTGTCGTACTGAGAGAAATACCTTCTTCCTAAGAGCGGGCAAAGCATCTCCCGACAGCTGTTAAGGTGAAAAGCAAGCACTAAACAGAACTCTTCGCTGGCTGACTGGATTCTTCAACAGTCTAACATTTTTTGAAGAGATGAAAGCAGTTTGTAACGTCAGGAGAAATTACTCTACTTCTACTTCATGTCTATAAGACTGTTTCCTACAAGTACCAAACAAAGTCCAATCACCAAGGAGATGTCACTGTAAGGTAACAGAAGCCACCAACCTGGAACTCCAATAGTTCGCCTGCAACCTGCTTTCTACCCTTAAGCTTTGTCTTCTCTGACCATCTGATTTCCTATTCTTTTTCACCTAGGAAAACGTTTCCTTCTCCCACTAGAAATGTAGGAACTAAGGGGGAAAGAGTCAGCAGGTGTGGAGGGGTACAAGAGAGGGTAATGGGAAGGGAATGTGATGAAAATACAGGATATGTTTCAATTACATTTCCTGTTGTGTTGATAACGTGCCCTGATTTTTTTTAAAAAAAAAAATGCTTAAAGAAGAAAGTTATTCTGGATCCTAGTTCAAGGGTCCAGTCCCTCATGGTGGCAGGGGTGTGAGACAGCTGATCAGGCCATACTCAGGTTTAGGGATCAGACAATGCAGGGTTCTCATGCTCAGCTAGTGTTCTCCTTTTCACACAGTTCAGGACCCAAGCAGGGAGCAGTGATGCTTTCTTTTAGGGTGGGTCTGCCCACCTCAGCTAACATAAAGTAAGCCTTCCCAAGCGCGGCCAGAGACTACGCTAATGTAATCCCTCCCAGGTGTACCTGGGGGCTTGTCCCTGAGGTAATTCACCCAAATGTGATTTCAAAACACCTGTCACCTTTGTCTTTCTCAGGTCTTCCCTAAACAGGTAGCTCCACCTCAGGATTTCGAATTCTTTTCTTCAGTCTACCACAATGCAGCTTCTGACTCAATGACTCAAAATAGGCCAAAAACACACACAAAATACATTTTGATATGAGACCACATTGTCTTCTTGCACTAAGACCAATTCAGGGGCTGATCAGCTCTCATTAGCTAGCCCTGGAATGTACCATTTATCAGCATATCGCCTTTTCATTTTGAACTGACTCCCCTGTCTGTTGTATAACACCCATCTTCAAGGGAGGTATTTGTCACATTTAGGTTTTAGGCCACTGATTATCTGAAGACGGCATCTCCTTGGGTGCCCTCCAGGGTCCCCTTGGACTCATTACTGCTCATTTATAATGATGCCACCTCCTACTACACACGAGCTTGGCCCGCCCCCACTGAACCCGGCACTCAGCGTTCCTACTTGTCTGGCTCATGCACATCTCAAGCATCTTATTTTACCTCCCTCCATATTTGTTTCACAACGGTGACCCTAGCCACTAGTTATCAGAGTTCAAAGGATAATTCTAAACCAGTTCTAGAAGAGGAGGGGAGGAGGCTCCAAAAAGGGAAACAAAATAAAACAAAATGAAGCTCACAGAGCAGGAAAGCACTCGGGCCCCAGGATGTACTTTCACAGCAGACTGAAAGAGGAACCTAAGTGCTTCTAAGAGAGAAAATAAAACAAAAACAACAACATTCACGTGACACGGGGACTGTCAAGAATAAGAATGCGCCAGGCAGTGGTGGCACTCGGGAGGCAGAGCCAGGCGGATCTCTGTGAGTTCGAGGCCAGCCTGGGCTACAGTGTGAGATCCAGGACAGGCACCAAAGCTACACAGAGAAAGCCTGTCTCGAAAACCCAAAATAAATAAATAAATAAATAAATAAATAAATAAATAAATAAATAAATAAATAGAATGCTAATAGGCTTCTTAGAAAAAGCCCCATGCTCTCTGTGTTCCAAGGGATAATCAGTTCATGGAGGAGTCTATCAATTGTCAGAAAAGTAAATTGTGAACTTCCACCCTGAAAATACTGTACTTTTTCTATTATACAGCTCTAGAAAGCCCTCCTAACTAAACACCGTAACACAAAGATGTTAGAATCACAACTAAGGGACAGTGGGGCTGCATGGGAGCTAAGAAAGGGAAGGCTAAGATCACATCTTCCTTCACCCTAAGGAGCAGACAGACGAGGCTGAAAGGGTAACAAGGAACTGGCATTACACAAACAGCAGAGAGGGCAGGGAAAGCCAGGCGGGAGTCTGCTGCCGTCCTGCTGCATTCCTGTTCTACTGAGTTATCCACTTTTGTACACACACACACAAACACGCACGCACGCATGCACGCACACACACTTCTTGTTTGACAACTTCATTCATTCATATATATCGTGAATTGTAGCCATTTCCACCCACCACGCCTCTCTGTCATCCTCCTTCCTTTCATTTTCTCGGCCAGTCTACTTTCACGTCTCCTTTTTGTATGTGGCCCACTGAGTTTAAGTCAAGCTCCTTGCTCAAGTAAAGGTGGGGAGTTACTTAATAAAAGATAACAGAAAGTGAAATGAATTAGAAAGGAAGAATCCCTGTGAGGAAATAAGTGGATCATGGTGAGGCTGGGAAAGCTTCAACTGATTTGATGATTGTTTCCTCTACAGCGCTACTCAGAAGACGAAAAGACAATGAATCATTTAAAAATAAACTACCAAAATAGCAATGAACATCAACAGTCTGTGGCTATGATGCTGGCAAGGTCTGTCCCTACTCTAAATACGACCAGTATTTCCCAATATATCCGCTCAGTTACTTTTAATTTCAACGTTTCTTTCCTTCATACTTTGGGGGTGGATGAGGCTGGGGAACTGAGGTAAAAATCCAGAAACTCATGTGAACATTTAGCACGACCCGACTGTACTGACATCAACTTTGCCTTTAGGATCTGAAAACCCTTCTCCAATTATTTCAAAATATCTTGGTTTTCCTGCTGTCATGGTTTGTTAATGTTTTCCAGGCTTTTAGACTTATTTAAGGAGGAATAAAAAATGTTACCAGGAGTACCAGGAGTACTTTCATTTCTGAGGATGGACATGGATTGTTTTAGGATGGAATTGAGAAACATCAAAGGAAAAAAAAAACCCGCCATTATCTTTTTACATCTATTTTTCTTTAAAGCTAACAATGAATCCTCATGCCCTGATTTACGTACTATTACTTGGGAGACAAGATTTCTATCATTTTTACGTGCTTTTTTTTGCATGTGTAGGTGTGCACAATATGTATGAATGTCCACACATTTGTGTGTTTGTATATGCTGCATGACCATGCATGTGTGTATAGTTCTAGGAATCTGAACATCAGTCCCCATACAGATGTGTCAAGTACTTACTGAACCATTTTTCAGGCCCAATATTCAATCTTTAATAACTAAATTAATTCTGCACTCTACACTAAGCATTATACCGTATTTTAGCTATCAAATATGGACAATAATATTACATTTTCCTGCAAAAATTACTGGCTTTGGTAGGGTGTAAGAACGGCATTGAAGTGGATAATCATTTATGGATATTTACTTTTTAGATATTTTAATGTAAAATTGTGTAGATATATGGTCCCTCATGCTCTGAATATATTGTGATGCTTACTCTACAGTAAGTTATGAAAACACGCTGCCATTGAAGCAATGTGATATTTAGCTGCTGCAGACTGGGGAAACCAGTAGACACTGTTCACTACTGAATACCTACCTCATCACTTGTTTCCTTTATTACCCAGTACATCTATATTGATGACATACAATGTAAAATACATCATGGGCTTACATAAATGTTACAACGCTGAATGACTGTGCATACCTTTGCATGCTACTGGGTGGACAAGCAAGTGATTCCCATTAGCAGTTTAAGCCTGTAAGACACTAAGACAGAATACTAGGGCTGGGGATGCAGCTCAGTAGAGAAAAGCTTGCCTAGCATGTGCAAAGACTTGGGCTTGATGGACCTAGGGAAACAATCCAAGAATTTCACATTTCTTAATAGTGTGAAAGGAAAACACTTCGATGCACATTGAGACAGCATGTTGCTTTGTAGCCTAGGCTGGTTCTGAACTTACTTCTCTTTACGGCTTTCTCAATTGCTGGGATAACCGGTGTTCCGCCACATGCCCCACAATATACTTTTAAAAGAGCATGAAAGTGTATAATGTGACATACAAATATGTATTTTATTGACGGTTTTTAAATGAGGTTGAAATTCTGTGAGCTTAGATTTGAGTTAGCTACTTAAATAGAAGAGCTTACAATAACTCATATCTGTTTCCTCCCTCCTCCTCCTGCTCCTTTTTGTAAAGACTGAGTCTCATGTAGCTCAAATTATCCTCAACTGTGTTACATAACCAAGGATGACCTCGAGCTCCCAATCTTCCTGCGTCTCTCAAGTTCAGGGATTACATACAAGCGTACCACCAAGCCTGGCTTCACAAAGCACATACTTGAAACAAAATGAAGAAATTTAGTTAGACTATTGATTTATCCAGCTAGCAACATATGGCATAATCCAAAGAACCATTACAAGTAAGTTGCTTATAAGAGCTTATAAACAGGTCATCAGGCTTGGCAGCAAGATCCTTTATTGGAGGAGATATCTCACAGTCCCTCCGTTCTTATTTTCTCTGCATCTGTATTTGAAGTTCTCGACATCATCACTATTGAAGAACCTGTATTTCCAACATTAATTCATTCACACTTAGTTGTCACTGAATACTCAAAAGGAAAATCAATCTCAAAATAGGGAAAATTAATTCCAGGAAATAAAACAGAGCATGGGGGCAACATTGGGCTCCATGTTCATCTACAGCTGCTGCTAAAAAATGGGGAAGTAGTACTTGTAAATTATTCATCGTATCTTCTTCCTTTCTTCCCAGATTTATTGAAATTATTTTCTTATTTCAGTTATTTGCACTGCCTTGTTTATCCCATGCTTTTCCTGTAGGGTCTTGACTTGGAGTAAGAGTAAGCCACGGTCTCCAGGTCAACCTTCTCTTGTGTTTCTTAGACCAATCCTAATCATGATGTCAAATATTCCACAGGTCTTTAACTTACAGTACCATCACAACAAATGATTCTGATGAACTCATGTTCTCTTTCCCCCAATTCTGCTAGCAATGTGGTGACTAGAGCCAGAAGACAAACAAAAAGAACTTTATAGATTATTTTGTAAGGTTATATTTTCATAACACTGTAGAAGAACTCCCACTCACTTTGGGAACTGTTTTGGTGACTTAAATAACATACAACAGGGTTTGGCAATCTTCTGGATGTAGCATCCAAAATTTGCATCCATTCACACTAATCTAGGGTTTCATGTGTCAGTAATAACCCTTTACTTCCAAAACGCAGTACGGATGAAAATTTCTTTGCCACAGTATTTCTAGAGGGCTTAAAACACATTTTCACTGCAAATATACTAACATTTCTCCTTAGGAGACCGTGTGACCAAGAATGGGAACCTGACCTCACTCTCACACAGGAAATTGCTGTTTGAAATGTAGAAAAATGCATGGTGTTCAAGGGGATAAAGCCTGTGTTGATAGGACACTTATTGTATGTTTTATTATTGTGTTAAATACAGTATCTCCATGATCCTATTGAGTTCTCACAACAAATGAGGGAAACTGAGCAATGAAAGATGGATGAGCCTGCCATACACCAAGGAGTCATGGCCATCTTCTTGTTGGGTGTTCTGTTCTGAGAGTTGGTAGAATATGTGGTAATTTCTCTCTGCTCACTCTTCCTTCAAGTCTGCAAGGTGAATGTAGCCATTGCTTCTACTGGGCAAAGACTACAACTATGCTCTTTCAAACAGTGATCAAATCAGTCAGTATCTTCAAGTTATACATTGAATAAACATTCATGCAATGAGAGGCAGAAATGTGATGATGTAAGAGTTTTATGATGTAAAAGTTCTCACAGTGAAAACAGAATTTGGGTTGTAAAAGGTCACTCATTATGTCAACAAATGATCTCTTTTCAAGCTGGTATACCATAGGTCTTCTTGTTTTAGCGATTCTTCTTTCAGCCTCATCCCTCTTCATAAGAGTTGGAATGTCATCTTGTTCTTTCTTCTTTATTGTGACAGTGCCTCACATTGCCCAGGCTGGGGTAGCCACAATACTACAGGAGCTCATGTCACCCATCGAGGACATTACAATAATAGCCACAGAAAAGATACAGACTTCATTTATTAGTAGTGATTCACTATCACTATATGCAAAGCAGCTACTTACTCTCCCTGGTTAAGAAATGAAATGATAGAGGCAAAGGATTTCAATAACTTTCCCTCAAGAATGACATTTTAAAGGTAAAACTGGGATCTGAATTCCAGAAATGCACCCCAGAGTTTGAAGTTTACAACAATACACACCTTGTCATGGTGGGGTGTCACTGAATGGTCTTCCATTCAGCCTCTTGTGAGGTTGCCTATGTTTGCCTTGGATGCTGTAAGCCTCCAGTACTGTCTTGTGACAGTAATTCTTTTTTTGTCTTTTGATTTTATATCTTATAACCAAAGGTAGAATATTTGAATTATAATCTTTTGTTTTGTTTGTTTTTCAAGATAGGGTTTCTATGTGTAGCCATGGCTATCCTGGAACTTGTTTTGTAGACCAGGCTGTCCTAGAACTCAGAGAGATCTGCTTGCCTCTGCCTCCCAAGTGCTGAGGTTAAAGATGTGCATCACCACACCCTGCTGAATTGCAATCTTTTAAACAATATTGTAACCTCCCTGGTGAAATGTCTGTCTAGATTAAATCATCTATAACTGTTTCACTTTTTCATGCTGTTCTTGCTGAAATAAAAAAAAATCTGGAGTAAGGTTTGTGGTGGTATTGTGTTCCCCAAAATATTGTGTACTCTAATAAATTTATCTGGGGTCAGAGAACAGACAGCCACTAGATACAAAGGCTAGAAAATGGTGGCACTCACACCTTTAATCCTAGCATTCCAGAGATAGAAATCCCTCTGGATCTCTGTGAGTTCAAGGCCACATTGGAAATAGCCAAGCATGGTGACACACACCTTTAATCCCAGAAAGCCAGCCTTTAATCCCAGGGAGTGGTGGTAGAAAGCAGAAAGATATATAAGGTGTGAGGACCAGAAACTAGAAGCATTTGGCTGGTTAAGCATTTGGCCTGGTTAAGCTTCAGGCTTTTGAGCAGTAATTCAGCTGAGACCCATTCCGGATGAGGACTCAGAGGCCTTCAGTCTGAGGAGACAAGACCAGCTGAGGATCCGGCCAGGTGAGATAGTTGTGGCTTGTTCTGTCTCTCTGATCTACCAGCATTGACCCCAATAACTGGCCTCAGGTTTGATTTTATTAATAACAACTTTTAAGATTCCTGCTACAAAGGTTGGCCTATTTTCTTGGACTTCTCTTATTCATTCGCTTTCTCTCTTCTGTAATAGCTACCATGCTGGAAGCATCACTTCTCAAGTTATGGACCCTAATGAATTATTCTCTTATGCTTAAACACACCTGACAACTTCACTTCCTAACCTTTATCCTTCTATTTCTACTGTCTATTTCTTAAGGAATGAAACTGGGAAGATTCTATGCCCCTTCTTTTTTGCCTTAATTCCCCCTCTTCTACCACTAACCATACATATGTCAAAAGCACAGTGCTTAGAATCTCCACTAAAAACATAGTCGTTTGATGACTATTTTTTTTTTGTTTGTTTGTTTCTAGGATGAAAAGGTTCAGGAGTTCTAAGTTTTATCAATGTGGGGGCTTCAAGAGATAGTTTTGTCTAGTCTAGACATCCAACTACTTTTAAGTATTGGAGTATCAAAGAACTTGACTATATGTAACTGGCCATTTCTTACTATAAACCCATAAAAGGTAGAAAACCTATAATTGGCTTTTCTTTACAATATTTATCTACAACTTGGGGGAGGAGGGCACACTAACTTTCTCAGAAGCAGACAGTCCCAAAGTCTTCCTATTTAGAATGCATAAAAGTTGAAAGTAAGAATATTTCCAAGTCATCTCCCTCCCTCAAAAGCCACGGAACCTAAAGAGGGAGCCATGGTTCTCATAATGATAAAAGGTCAATAGACTTCTATAAAAGATTAAATGATGCTGTCACAGAAGTAAATCCATTTTTACAAAGTGCTGAGCCTAAAAGGTACCACATGGCCTGAAGGTAAAAGGGGGGACATACATATTTCTACCATCTCTCTAGGAGGTCTTAAGATTGTTCCTCAGGCCTCCATGATAGTAAATCTCCTGGCAGATCTTAAGTGGTTAAGTTAAAAAAAAAAATCCAAATTGGGAAGTAAGAAACTCCAACTTTGCTTGACTTTATCAATATTGCTAACGCAATGATGTCATTGTTTGGGGGTTCTGCAAAGACATTCCATGTCACTTCAGTTTTAATACCAGGCTGGAGCCTGCATGGCCTGCCAGCATCCGCAGATAAACAAGACCTGTAGTCTTTCTATTCATCTCTGGATAGTTACTCAGAAAGATTCTGGAAAATATGCCTATTAGGAACTAAACATCTCACTTTTCATTTCATCCTCCTGCCAGAAGTCCATTCCTTGGATAAACACTTTACAAACTGACACTCTAAAAGTCACTGAACATGATAAAGTATGTGTGCATCAGTCAGGACTCATTAAATATTTTCTCTCCCATGATGAATGAACAGTTATATACTATATGAAACCTTTGGAGCTAACAACTGCTCCCTTCCCCCTGCCTTTTTTGTTTTGTCTTTATTTTGCATGAAAGATTATTTTTCCATGTCAACTATTTGTTATGCAATCTTGGCTTTGGTAAAATATCACTCTAGCAATATTACATGCAGAAATATTTTTTAGTTTTAAAATTTGTGAATTAAAATTCTTTTAAAATTTTGCTTTCTTTCCTTACTATCGCTTGCTTTTGATCACTGGTTCTTTCCGATGTCTTTGCTTATATTTAAATAAAATATTAAGGGAGAGGGACTCTACCATATTCTCTTTAAGGAGGTGGGGTTAGGGTTGGGTCATGGTGGCACTCACCTGCAATCTCAGCTCTTAGAACTGTAAAGCAGGAGGCTCAGGAGTTTAAGACTAGTCTGGGCTAAACAGTAAAATCTTGTCCCCTAATTCTTAATAGTAATTTTAAAAGAGCCTAAGAGGTAGTTTACATAAATTATAAGCTATGCAGTCAAAGCTTCATCACATAATAATGCTAAAAGACGTTGGTTTATTACTTCAATAGCATTGTGATAATTGATTATTTTTTCCCTTTAAAATCCTTGACAATTTCATACATGTATATAATATATCCAATTCATACTAAACGCCTTACTCTCTCTTATCTCCCTTCACTTCTGCTCATCATCCCCCCTCCTCCCTCCATGCTATTTTGTGTGTGCAGACCTCATACAGTAGACACAGCTTCTGAGATCATGACTGCAATGTCCAGGCCATGTCAGATCCAGAAAACAGCATGTCATAGTACACCGATCCATACTCCAAACCCTAACTCTTTCTTTAACAAATTCCTTATTGTCTAATGATGACATTAGCTCCAGCAGGGGATGGAGCTAGCGCAGAGTACAGGGCTAATGTGCTTAAAGACTGGATTCAAACTTGAACACAAGGAAGAGGGGGAGGAACGTTGATTGGTTACAGTCAATCTTTATTCGTAGCATCCCAAGGAAAGCAACTTCTCTTCTGAAACATTTTAAAAAACAGTTTGAGGGGCTTGGCAAGATGGCTCAGGGGTAATGCCTTTACTGCAGAGCCCGATGACCCAAGTTCGACCCTCAGTACCCACACAGCAGAAGGAGAGAACCAACTTCTACAAGTTGTCTTCTGATTTCTACATGTGTATGTGACATGGTACACCCACAAACATGCTCTAGACATGTTTTCTTTCTTGTTCTCTCTCTTTCCTTCCATCTCTCTCTCTCTTTCTCTCTCTCTCTTTCTCTCTCTCTCTCTCTCTCTCTCCTCTCTCACATACAAATAAATATAAAGAGGAAAATTTGTTAAAAACAGTATATGTAAAAATTTCAGTAATACATGTATACATATATACACACGTGTAGATATGTACACACATACAATTTTTATGAATAAAAAATATAAGCATCTTCTACTAAAATGTGTAAAATGTACACAAAAGCCAGAGGAATGTGTCCTTGGTATGAGCGGCTCCTGTTAGCTGTATGCATGTCTATCAGGCATTATACCTTTCTCTCTTTGATGTCTTTTACCCAGAATGTTATTCAGACTGAAGCATACAAGAAAGTAAGTTACTGGACAGAATAGTTTAAATATAATTTAAAGTTGACTTTTTAATTACTTCTATCAGTTTTAATGAAGCTAGAAATAAATTCACTAAAGCTTCCGCTATTGGCATAAAGAGCATTTCTTTAACCCATTCTTTTTTTCTTTCAGAGTTAATTCCATCACAGATATGGTTCATGACTATGTATTTAAAGAACAGAATAAATCCAAAGAAAACAAGTTGAAATTAGTCATCATTTTTGAAGTAGTAAAGACTCCAGAGTGTGGATCCATTGATTTAACAGCCTCTGGTTCCTCACTCTTTAAATTTAAATTTAAAAGAACATTTATTAGGAATCTTGGGATGTCTGTATTCACTACCTTGGAGCTGACACCAATACTAAGCCATTCTGTGGGAAAAGAAAAACATATTTTGTTTACTGATACTTTTCCACGATTAAAGAAAGTGGAAATGTTAATTAAAAATAAAGAGGAGGCTGAAATAAACTCACAGTCAGGTACAGACAATCTTTACAACACCCTGCTCACTGAAATAAGACCATATGCAGAATCAACATAATCTTATATGTGAGTTTGGGAGATTGCTCCAGTTTTATCTGCAGATATCCAGGAGATATGTTGAATAAAGTCATTCCACCTATTCAGAAGGGGTGTACTCTAGTCAGTAAATAAGAACTCAAGGTCCCACTTGTAGAATAGAAAAATGTGTAAATAAAATTAGCACATGATGCTATCATGCTAGTAAATATATAAGAAAAATATTTAAAACATACAATGAACTTTCTCTTGCATATTTATTTAGTTATGAAATAATAAAATGAAGATCAGTGTATCTCACTTAGACAAAAATTAAAAATATCTTGATAATAGTTTATTCGTTTTAGATGATATTTTATAAAAAAAATACATATATAACACAAAGGCCTGTGGGTGTAATTTCTTTCAAGGCAAGCTCACACTATGCTCCTGTGTGCATGTATATACCTCTATGTATATGTATATGTGACAGTGTATATTTCTGTGTGATATATGTATGCATATCTGCCTGTGTGTATGTGCACCTGTATGTGTGTATGTGCACATGTACATGTATATACATGTACATTAGTGAATAGTGTATTTTTTACTTCATTTCTATATGTGTGTCCCTACCTGCCCTCCCCTCTCTCCCCGTTTCTGAGTGTGTGAAGTTTTGTATGCTTGCATGTCTGTGGATGGTGTGTGAATGTATGTCTGTGGGTATATGCTTGCATGCCTGTGGATGGTGTGTGCACACATGTGAATGTGCACATATGCTTTTAGTTTAGCAAGCACTTCACACAGCTAAGTTTCTCTATGAAATTCTCTCACCAGTCATAACCAAAAAAGCTTTACTTATTGCCAGAAACAAGACACTCCACTGCTGAGGCCTCAGAGGGCAAAGGAAGAAGAATCCCAGATACTACATGTGGTTCATCTGCTTGCTACATTTCTGAAAGGACAGAGCTTGGATCCAAGGAACCAGCAAGGCTTCTCCCCTAATTTCTCTCCCAGGAGCCTCTGTGAGCATACAGTGTGGTATGATGCTTCAAGACCTTTGAGACACTTCTCTTTTGACAGAGAAAGGGTATTCAGTGAATATACATGGTTATACTTTATCCTTCAGACATCTGAAGCCTGACTCAGCAATTCTTAATACTACAAATGACAGCCATTTCTAAAATCAAACCCTGTCACCAGGCTGTCACTGGATCTCTCAGAGAACATAAACTAAGTCTTCTTAAGCATTCATCATATCACCCAGATTTAAATAAAAACAAGCAGACAAATCAGAAATTAAGCAGAAAATTCCTTTGATTAAGAGGCTTTCAATACACTGAGGCTTTCACGGAAACAAAATGCCTCAGTGTATTTTCTGTCTTAAGGTCAAAAAGGGATTAGGGAAGACCAGGTTTGTTTGTTCCAGATCTCATCCCCAGGATGTATTTCATTTGGCTTATGATAACATGGTACATAGAAAATAACAAGAATAAAGATTAAAAAAAAAAAAAAACCAAAAAACAGAAGGACGATGGGACACTGTAGGTTTAAATGAATACAAGTTCTTGGCCTTTGCAACAGCTTTGTTGAGTGAACTGACATGTCTAGAACCCACAGGTAATAAGTATGATGGATGTTTTATCTCAGTTTTAGCTGATGGTAGGGAGCCAAGTCAAGAACTCAAAAGAGTGTCACGAAAGACCAAGGCTTTGATTTTAATGTGATCACTAATGAGGGTAGCAGGTAGCAGCTAAGGCTTCACAACTATAAGGGGGACCTGGAACTTTAGAACTGGGTGAAAACTGACCATTCCCCCCAACCCCAAGCCTGAGAAGAGCGCATCAACGTGAGTGAGTGGCGTTCTCAGCACACCAGGCAGGAACATTTCTCCCAACTTACATGCAATGCTTACAGAAGCAGGAGCTTACTTGATGCTGGCAAACACGAGTCATGGAGAATAAATGTTGTGAGACTTTATTTTTAACTCTGGCATCCTGGGAGTTCTCAGAGTCAGAATTGTTCAGCCAGAGGTTGGTCAGAGGTTAAATGGCTTGCAACATGCAGGGAGGGATCCCAGGACAGACTGGAGAAGGTTTCTGTCTGTTCTGTCCTGGGCTGAGGTGAACAGGAGAGCACGTACAGGCTTCTAAACTTCTAGTATCAACTGGGATCCAAGAAGGATACTTCTTAGATGTCTCCATCTCTCATTCTTTCCATTGAACTTCTGATAGTTTGGCCAAGCTTGGCCATCTGTTATGCGGCATCATGGGATACAAAAATGCTCTTCTTTGGTTTTTCCCTGCCAAAACCTCCATATTTTTTTTCTTTATTGACAAAGTCTTTAGATTTGGAATCCTCCCAGTTCTATTCCAAATACAGCCAGTTCTCTTAGGCAGAGCAGCAGGAAGAAGACAGCGGCTCACTTCTCCCAGAATGACATGTGCAAGAAGAACCCAAGGTGCACAGCCTCATGGTTTCTGCTTCATGGTCTCTTTCTACCATCAGGGGTGTGTGTGTGTGTGTGTGTGTGTGTGTGTGTGCATACGAATGCATGTGTGTATGTATCTGTCTGGTTAACACTGGGCTATCTTTCTCTAGGATTTTCCACCTCAGTTTTTGAAACAGGGTCTCCTGCAGAATCTGTAATCACACATTTACAGGACCAGCTGGCCTCCAAGGCCCAGGGCTCCTGCTGTCTATGCATTCCCAGCACAGGAATTACAGTTGTGCCCTGCCATGATCACCTTCCTACATGAGAGCCATCAGGCTAGACTCAGACACGTTTGTGAAGTAGGCACCTTACTAACTGACTCATCTCCCCAGCCCTATGGCCATATATTTTTTTTTAATTTCTGATAATGATAATTATACAACAATAACACAGTAGCTAACATCTATGAATGATTTACCAAGTACTAAAACATCCACCAGAGATCATGTTATTTAATCCTCTTCAGCAAAGTAAATACTGGTTAGCTGATGGTTTTAATACTAGCTTAAGGTATAGAGCTATGACATGTGAGAGGCCTGGCTGAAAAGCAGAGGTCCTTAGAAGGGTTATGCTGTCTTTCTTCACAGAGTTACTATTGATCATTGTCCAGGCTACAGAGAATTGCTGGAGAAATGGTATAAGATACATTTTTTTGGGAAATGTCAAATGCTTCAGATAACCCCTTACTTATTTTCATTTTTAAACATTAAAATGGCTGTTGTACTAAACATTTTATCATTAGTGTTTTCAACTCACTGAATTTGTGTTTGTTATGATTTATGTCTTGACTTCAGATTTTGCTTTCTTAGAACTTGCCAATTCTTTTATCAGTTTGCCTAGCACAGTATTTGACAGCAAGTCAAGAGCTACTAAATGTGTGGTATCGGTGCAGAGACTATCAGGAATTTGCCTAATAACAGAATAAGCGCCTTTCCTCAGGAGTAATCAGAGTCCCTTTTGAGTGTGATTGTTAGCTGTTAGACATCATAACCCATCCTTGATGTCTAGTTGGGGTGGAGACACCAGTCTGGCTGTTGTGAAGGCAGCTTTGAGATGCGGTTAACACTCCAATTGATAGACTTTAAGGACAGCAGACTTCCTTACAATATAGTTGGGTCCCAGCCTGTCAGTGGAAGTCCTTATGCTGAGGAGCTCAAGTAGGAAGGAATGCTGTCTCCAGACTGCTTTCAGAGTCAAGATTGCAACATCAGCCCCTCCGGATTTGCTTGGTTAATTTTTGGCTTGCTAGCTTTTATAAGCATAAGCATGTGAACTGGTTTTCTAAGTTACTTTCTCCTCCCCTCTCCCTTAGTCTCATAACCCCCCCAACCCCAATCTCTTTTTCCCTCTCTCCTTCCTGCCTTCACTTTCTCTAGATACATTTTATCTGTCTTTCTCTTTGTTATTAGTCAGTGTTTTTAAGAAAAAAAAAAAAAAGATTTTTCCGTAGAGAATGACTAATAGCAGAGAGGAAGAACTAGTGAGAGATGGAGATTCCTGAGGTATTTTTCAAACCGTGTCCCTGATTAAAAATCCTCATTCTAGAATTGCAGCTCACCTAAGGAAGCTCATGGATTCTTCTGTGGAATTATTTTGTATACTGAAATGGAAGTTTTCTATCACTAAACCTTCCAAGTCAGACTTGTGAGACAAGTTCCTGAGGACTTGTGAGTAAAATGGTGGATTAGAAGCAACCACCATGGTTCAGAGCAAAGAGGAAATGCCAGGATAAGGAAAAAAAAAGACTATATTCAAAAGACAGAAAGAGAGGGAGACCTTTGGAAATTCCAAAAGGGAGACACAGGAGAGCAGGAAAATGCTCAGGGATAGAAGAACAAGAGCAACAGGAGGAGAAGTGAGCAACGTTTCCAGACCCATGCTTTTCAGCAGGGGGAGGGAAAGAGAAGCCCCGCCTAAAGACAGTGGGCTTTCTCTTTACCTCTGCTGGCAACTGAGCTCCAGAGACAAGGCTAGTCAGTAAAGATTCCTCAAATGACACTGGAAGAGATATGCGAACCAGAAAGGCACAAACTGCAACCCAAACATGAAAAACCAAGTAAGCATGACAAAAATATTGTAACGCCTCAGCTAGCGAATTAAAAATCTGAAGTGGATAAAAATGATTTAAAAATGGTGGATGTAAAACTGACCTATGACTTCAAAGAAATCACAAATAAATGGATGGATAAAGCAAATGTAATCAATCCAAGACCTGGAGAGAAAAGTAAAAAATGGAAAGCCAGTAGTATGGGTGAAGAGTTTACAATGCCAAAAAGAATATCATCAAGAAAACTAAGATTAATAATAATAATAATAGAAAGCAATGCTGGAAAGAAAACATTATAAGATTAAAGAATAGATCAACCAATCAGAAGAAAGAACAAAAAGGAAGGAAAACAAGATTGAAGAAATATGACATCAAACATCATGAAAAAAAAGTCAATGTCCACGATCACAACTTTAGGAACTCTGGCATCTGATCAAGATTCAAAATTTACAATGGGATACACGTAAGAGCTGAGATAAACACTAAAGTCATTGAGAATCTATCCAGTGACATTAGAGCAGAAAATGCCCCAAATTTAAGGAAAGATTTGGGAATTCAATCACAAGAAGGTTTTAGAATCCCAAATGGACAGGATGACAGAACTTCTCTATGACACATTACGATCAAGATGCCCGAAGAACAAAAGAAAGGAAAGAAAAGCTGTACCAGAAAAGTGTCAATTCAGAAAGACAAACACATGAGAATGACCTCATCCTGCTCGACACAAATCCTAAAAACCAGGAAATCATGGAATGGTGTATTTCAAGCTTACAAAGTAAAAGTATTACCAGCCAAAATTGCTACACACAGTAAAGTAAAATAAGAGGGATGAAGAGGATAGTAAGGAGCAAATACGAGCAAAGTACAATGATACATATTTATGAAGATGTCACAATAAGACCCATTATATTTATGCTAACAAAAAATAAGTACAAACAAAACAAAATCCAGTTTCATCATTTCTTGTAGAATCTTGTATTTCCTTACTTCTGAATCCCATTGGAAAGAGGCAAAGCTGTTCATTACAACTGGGTACATAACAGACTTATGTGTCAGAATGACTTCAGAAATTCACTGTGGACCTAAAGTACACTCTTGCATTAGATTCCAATTTTATGCTTAAAAGTAACAAAACAAAACAAAACCCACAACCAATAACTGGTTCCTAGGGTTAAAACAAAGAATTTCCATAAGGCAATTTCAAGAATAAATATTATAAAAGGAAAGTGATACCTTACCATTTATGAGTCTCTGTCAAGGCAGTCTCTTGTGACTCTTGGTCAATTTTAGCTGAAAATGCAAGGAAAAAACATGAGATAGGTACAGGGCTCTACCATTTCAGAGAGTATACAATATAAGCAACATGGAGTAGATTTAGTTATTAATTCTAATGTTCTCCAGCTAGATATTATCTTAACCCTATTAATGTCACTGATAGGCTAGAAATATTATTAAACTGGATTAAATTGACACTAATAAATGGACACATAAGATTTTTACATAAGCACCCAAACTTTTTAGATTATAAATAATTTATTTGCCCCGAACATAGTAACCTAAGGAATGGAAACACTACTTTCATAGTTACATTGAATATGCCAGGATCTAAATAGCAACAAGTTTATTGAAAATAATTCTCTCAGGCACAGGCACAAACATCACGATGGAAATGTAAACAAATGAAGGCAATACACATTCCAAACACTTTATAGCCATGCTCTTTGGAATAGATCTCAAGTGACTGATTATGAATCAGCTCTAAAAGGGGCACACCATCTATCTGCTTTAATTTTTTTTTTTTTTGTCAGAGCTGGGG